>NC_083351.1:17500-713750 GCF_030254825.1 Meriones unguiculatus | reverse complement strand
ATGTTGAGACACTGATCTTGCTGTCATGCTAGCTGTCATGCTAGCTGTCATGCTTGCTGTCACGCTAGTCATGCTAGCGTTGAACTTGGAATCTTCCTGCCTATGTGTGTTTTTTGTCACAAACCTGTGTTTATATAACTGCAGTTCAGTTAAAATCAGTAAATTTCATACTAGGTATGTGTTTTGTTTACAAGTTTGTTTGTTCTTACTTTGGCATTTTTAAGAACACAGGACAGTAGTCTTGTAGAAGGAACCAGTAACTCTGACTGAGCTTCTTTACAGTATGATCCAGGGCTTTGCATTATAAGCAAAAAACCACATGAACATGCCTGTGCTTCTCTGGTGAGTGTCTTCAGTGATGTTCTTAGTGCTTGGAAGGTCTGCTACACTTGGCTACTGCGTCTGTCTCTCCCTTGTGTCTCTTCATTTTTCTTGCCCTTCATTCCCCCATCCCTAGTTCTGCTTTCCCTAGGAAGGACCTTTCAATCAGCAGGCCCTGCTGGGCTTTGTTAATTAGAAAGCTCATCCCTGTCCTCATAAGTATATGACATGTTTCCAGCTTTACTGTCCTCAGCCAAAAAGAAGGAAAAGGAGATGGGCCAGGTCTGTGGGGTCCTGCTTCCTCCTCCTCTTTGGCTCACTTCATCTTCTATCCCCATTTGTCCTTATTTTTCTTTCCATTGTATCCTTCCCTACCTTGTTCTTAGCCATGTTGGCTATTTATCTCTGAGACCTGGGTTTGGGATTTGATGAAAAGGTTCCCAAATTTATGATGATACTGTTTCAGAGTTCCTGGTGCTCTGGCCCCAACATATCTTTAGATCTCCTGTAATTGGTTGTAAGATCCAACCTGAGCAATGATTTCTAACCAACTTGGTGACCAGTTGAAAAGTAATACTCATGAGTTGTGGAAAACTAATTTCATTCTTCATTAGTGGACTGTATAGCTTCCCAAATTTGAGAATCAGGTTAAGCTCCATTCACTGCCTTTCCTGTGCCATGCTGAAGCTTATGCGGTGCCAGCTTTTTTATTAAAGCAGCCATCAGGCCGGGTAGTTGGTGTGACTTCATCAGGAGGGTGTGTAGCTGGTGTGGAGTGCGGTGCTCCCTCCTCTCTTGTCCGTTACCCCAGCCTTCCACATTGCTTCTCAGAGCTGAGTGTGTTCAACGTTCTCAACAACAACGTTTAGTTGGGGAGCTAAGGTTATTGGTGTGAGTGTGAGACCGTGGAAGGGTATGTTTTGAGGCAAGGTGTTACTGTCATTAACTGGCCTGGAACTCAATCTGTAGTCCAAACTTGCCTTGTACTCAAGAGATTCACTGGCCTCTGCTTCCTGAGTGCTGGATTTAAAGGCATGGACTACCACACCTCGCTCTTTGCTTGCTTGTTTTATTTTAAACATTTGTTTGTGAGTCCGCCTACAAAGTACACCACTATGCTCGTAGGTCAGAGAGCAGTTTACAAGAGTCGGTTCTCTCCTCCCACTGTGTGGATTCCAGGGGTCAAACGCAGACGCCAGGCTGGGTAGCAAGTCTCCTACTCATTAAGCTATTTCCCCAACTCAGAAGTAAGTTTGTTGAGTATATTGCAAGGGCAGCAACACAATTCCATTTGTTTGTGGTTTTACTGACACGTGAACTGGAAAAAAAAAAAAAAGGTTACAGGGCCTGGAAAGATGGCTTAGCAGTTGAGAGCACTAGCTGCTCTTCTAGACAACCTGGTTTTGATTCCCAGTACTCATTTAATGATTCAAGTCCTAGTGGAGTGTAGGTTTCTTATGGCTTTTGTGAGCAAGAGACACACATACATGTGGGCAAAACACTCACAAACATAAATAATTAAAAACATCTTCTATTAGGGTAATAAGTGAGTACTTTGGAGATGACCTTGTATCTGGCCATGGCCATGTCTTCCCATCCTCTTTTTGGAAAAGAGCCTGTGTACCCTAAGCAGGCCTTAGGTGTTCAGTCTTCTACCTCAGGCCCACCTTCTCCTGCTTTAGATACAATAAGCTAAAACAGTGGCAGTGTCTGTGATCTGTTAGAGGAATATTAAAGTGGGTATACAGTACTTATTTTCAGAGGCTTTCTTTTATTTGTGTTTGAGACAAGAGTCTCACCCTGTAGCCTAAGCTGGCCTTGAACTTGCTGTGTTGTGATCCTTCCAGCTAGGAGCTCAGCTGCAGGTATGTGCCACTAATGGCTTAGAAGCCGCTCTTATTTGTTTGGAGAATTGCATTATTACCTGATGATATGTTTTGAATCTATGGTGCTTTATGACTCATTTCTCTAGTTAGATGGTGCAGAACGAAAAGATGAGTGCTTACGTAACTTACATCCTATGTTGCAGGACCCCACGGTTGCTTGGCCTACTTGTGCCTCCTTCCTAGTTACCCTTTCCATTCCAGTGCCTGCCCTGAAATGAGCTAGCACAGACCTCTCTTAGAGACAGACTGCTAGTTGGCCGTGGTGTATGGAGGATGATAGGCCGTATTGGACAGTGGACCAGATGCCATTGTTCAGGTAATACAGAGGACAATGGAAAGACTTGAAGTAAGGTTTTCAGAAGTGGTAGAGCTCTGTGCAGCCTGTCTCCTCTCTCTTTTTCCTTGTTTCCTTTCATTCGGTTTATTTTCTTTTCTTTTTATGTGTACTGTGTGTGCGCGAGTGCCTGTATATGTGCCCTGTGCACATTCCTAGTGCCTACTAAGACCAAAGGCGGGTGTTGGAGCCCCTAGGAACTAGAGTTACAGAAGGTTGAGCACAGGCCGTTTGATGTGGGTGCTGAGAGCTGAACTTGGAGCCTTTGCAAGAGCATCAAGTGCTCTTAACTGCTGAGCTGTCTTTCTGTCCCCTAGCTTTTGTTTCTGTTTCCTGTGAGTGCTTCCTGTCCTGGGGCCTGTCAGAATCCTAGTCTCCCTTTTTCCTATAAGAGCCTTAGTTAGACCAGGTAAATACTGAGGGTTGGGAGAAATTGGAGAAGGCATCAGGAGCTGTTTAATTTTTTGCTTCTAAATTTAACCATTTCCTTAAAAAATGTAATTAATATTCAACATTTTTCTTTTAAACAATTTGAGATGAAAAAAAATTAGGACAGTATGTTTATCTAGTTAAGACATAGGAACTTACCTGTCAGCTCATCTGCCCGAGTACCCATCCTACCTTAGGGAGGTCCAATGTATGCTGCTTTAGTTCTTAAAAGAAAAACTACTGTTGTCACCTGTTTAGTATCTTTTCTCCCCATATGCCACCACGCTGCATTAGATAGGATTGGTACAAAGCAAAAAAGTTCATGAAAGTAAAAAGCCCCCTGCTAGCCAAACACTGGGCTATCACGATATGCCAAGCATGCAACGAGAATTTGACATGGGGTAGGAGCAGTTCTAGACTGTGAGAGTTTTTCTGGGTGGCCTTGGCTGTCCTGGACTTTGTAGGCCCTGCTGACCTCGAAGTCAAAGCAATCCGCTGCCCCTGCCTCCTCAAGTGTGGGATTACATGCATTCACAACCACTCCCGGCCATGCTCTTATTCTTGTTAATAGGGTTTGTGTGTTTACCTCATTCCTCACTGACAAGTAACTTGGACTGTTTTTTATAGCTTGATTTCCTTGTATTCAGCCTGCTTCTTGACAGATTCTTGTGACTAATGATTCTTTGTTAGAAAATATGTTGAATATTCTTTTTGTTTGTTTGTTTGTTTTGTTTTGAGACATGGTTTCTTTGTGTAGCCCTGGCTGGTCAGGAACTTAATATGTAGACCAGGCTGGCATCAAGCTTAGAGACCTTCCTCTGTCTCCCAAATGCAGGAAGTAATGATGTTAGCTTGGGAAAGGGGTTGGTACACGACTTTAATCCCACCATTTGGGAGGCAGAGGCAGGTGGATCTCTGAGTTTGAGGTCAGCGTAGTCTACAGAGTCCTGGGGCTATACAGAGAAACTAAAAAAAGAAGAACAAAAAGATGTTGAATATTCTACTTGCCTAAAACTGCTATACTTTTCTATTACATTATTACCTTTTACATTACAGGCATTTAAAAGTATTTCTTCCCTTTTTGGAGATCAGTGTTTCTGAGGCAGGTTTCTCTGTGTAGTCCTGGCTGTCCTGGAACTTGCTCAGTAGACCAGGCTGGCCTCCAACTAGGATCAGCCTGCCTCTGCTGGGATTAAAGGCATATGCCACCATGCTCTGCTCAAAAGTGTTTCTTGAATAAATGGAAGTTTGGGGGGGGTGGATAATAAATTCTTTTAAAAATAAAGGTTGAAGTGTCATTTGTATATCAAATACCAGCATTTAAGAGACAGTCCTAGACCATGTCAGAAAGTAAGGGGCTGTGGATTGGGCACGTGCTGGTCATTTCTACTCATGAGAAGGGGTAGTCTGGAGGCTTTGCCCTGTGCAGCGAGCGTGCTTAGACAGCTCCATCCACAGAAGCCAGGTGTATATTCATAGCAGGGTGCTGCTTGTCTGAGTAGCTGTTTTGTCCAGGAGATGATTATCAGAATACTTTAAATGTTCTGTTGTTGAGTTTCTTTGTACAGTTGGTGACAAATTTGTATTTACTCTTATCTGTAAGAGTAGTCAGTGTTACCTAGTGTCTTCTCTTAGTTTGATCTTTGAATTTGACTGTTGCCTATTTAAATTTTAACTAAAAATGATTTTATAATTTTCTTTTTTTTTGTGCTAAAGATGGAACCTAGGGCTTTATGTATGCAAAACATATACTCCTGAACCACACTTCAACCATTTTAACCTTTGGAATTTATACCTTTTACTTCTATTTTCTATAGTGGGCTACTTTCTCAAAAAGAAAGGTATCTCATTGTATGTTCATGCCACCTGGCTTTGCCACATATGTGTCAGTAGTATTGTCCTGCCATTATATCAGTCTCCATACATCCTCCCTTTGCTGAGGGTGGGCTTTTTCCTGCCTTCCTGCCTGGCGGGCGCTGTGGCTCCTAGGTTCTATGGAGGTTCCTATGAACGGGGCAGCATAATTAGACTATCAATATTGTCAGCACCTAGGCATCTGTTATGTGCCCCACTTTTCCACTGTACCTTAGACTAGATAGTGTAACTGTGTGGAAGCATGTGGGTATTGGCTTTGATTTTATTAAATTCTGGTTTTCCACTTTTTTTTTTAAGGGTGGTATTTCCACTTTGCTCTTACCTTTCTGTAGGACTGGGAGTCTTGCCCTGAGTTCTGATTTTAACCACAAGTAAGTCCAAACAACTTTGATGACTTCAGGCTGAGCAGCTGAGACAGCTAAGCAGCATCTTTCTCCGCTGTAGGGTAGCATGTCCACAGGCTTGGCGTTTGTACACAGTGGCCACCTTGTGTCATGACAGTTTCCTGGTATATTCTGGAAGAAAGAGAGCTGGAATCCCCAGGAACTCCTGAGTGTTTCAGATAGAACACACTGTGATTAATCCCTTTATCTCTTACTATGAAAAAATGCCTAGGAAGATTTTTGTACAGAGGTTGGGATAATTTATGGCTTTTACTTTACAAAGGAATACTTTTTGTATTGGGGGGGTGGTTTGAGACAGGGTTTCTCTGCGTAGCCCTGGCTGTCCCTGGTGCTCATTCTGTAGACCAAACTGGCCTCAAACTCACAGAGACCTGCCTGCCTCTGCCTTCCTAGTGCGGGGATCAAAGACATGCACCACCTCCGGGCTGTAGAGGAATTCTTACCGAGGGCTGCAGTGGGGCTAGTGGGGCTGTTGTAACAGACATTAGAAGCTGGGCTCTATGCTTGCCAGTTGCTGAACAACTCACCAGAGAATAGCTTTACCTTAAACCAGGGTAAGATGGATATGGTGGCCACACCTTTAATCCCTGCACTCAGGAGGCAGGGGCAGGCTAGTCTATGTAGAGTCTATTCCAGGCCAGACAGCTACACAGTGAAACCCTGTCTCAAAAACAAAACCAAACCCTCAAAAATTAAACAACAACAAAAAACCCGAAACATGCAGAGGCAGGCAGATGTGAGTTCTGCCAGCCTGCCCTACAGAAGTCCAGGACAGCCAGGGCTGCTACACAGAGAAAACTTGTCTTTGAAAAAATAAATAAATTTTTAAAAAAGTAAATAAACATCAGGGTGCTAGGTTGACACCCTTCTTCAGACTAAGAGAATTTGATGGTTCCTCAGGCATGTACCTATGGGACCTTTTCAGAGAGGATTTGTGGAGGTGGATGTAGCTTGCTTTTACTGATTAACTTGTGTTCCCCCCACTTCCATTTCAACACCTACATTTTCTTTTTTGGGGTGGAATTCACATAATAGAAAATTAAAGCATTTTAAAGAGAATGATTCAGTAGCACTTAGTATATCTACAATATTGTGCAACTACCTCCCTACCTAACTCTATATTTTTGTCACTCCAAAAGGAAGCCCTGCACACAGTAAAATTTCACTTTTCATACATGGCCCTGGACAACTCCTATGTCTATGGATTTGTCTAATTTGGTGTGTCATAAATAGAATTATCTACTATGTACATAGTGCTCTCTCTCTCTCTCTCTCTCTCTCTCTCTCTCTGTGTGTGTGTGTGTGTGTGTAGGTAGGTAGGTAGGTAGGTAGGTCACGACAACTTTTGGGAGTTGGTTCTCTCCTACCTGATGTGACTTCTAGGTATTGAACTCAAGGTCATTAGGCTTGGCAGCAAGTTTCTTTACCCACTGAGCCATCTTGCCAGCTCTGTTTTTCTGTTTTGTTCAGTGTTTTTGTGATTGCCACTTTATTTAGAGACAGGGTCTCATTATGTTGACCAGGCTGACCTTGAACGAAAATCTGAGCGCTGTTTTAATTAAAGGCATACACCACCATGCTTGGTCTCTGTTCATTCATTCATTTACTTCATTACTTTTTTTTCTTAAAAAGTAATTTATTTTGAGTATTAAAGAGATTGGAGAAAGTTTTAAGCCCATATGCTTCCTAACAATTCCTAATTAGTCACTAAGAGACTTTAATAGACTGGCAGCAGTGCCTCAGCCCATGGTCTCAGCACTTAACTGATTTTTTTGAGACAGGGTTTCTCTGTGTTGCCCTGGCTGTTGTGGATCTCACAGAGATCTGCCTGCTTCTGCCTCCCAAGTGCTGGGATTAAAAACATGCACCACTATTACCCAGCCATTTCTTTATTTTTTTAATGCTAAAAATATTAAGTGGTGTAATGAGGAAAGTAGTTTTGGGGGGAGAAAGTAGTAGAGGGTGATTTATGTGCTCTTCCTGAAATGCAGCTCATGTAGCTGTCAGCACAGTCCTGATTTGATGGAAACAACCTTTTCTGTTGTTACAGATAGACTTACATGTGTGGGAAACCAGACCAGAAACACTTCTGAACTAAGGTAACTTCACATGTATAATTGATACTCATCAGTTTTTGTGTCCCCCACCCCGGGGAGGGGTCATTTTGAGAGGGTTTCACTATGTAGTTCTGGCTGTCCTGGACAGAACTCACTGTGTAGACTAGTCTGGACTCGAACTCACAGAGATCTGCCTGCCTCTGCCTTCCTGAGTGCTGGGATTGAAGGTGTGTTCCATGCCGGTGTCTTCTGGGAGAGCAGTCAGTGGTCATCTCTCTCTCCATAAAAAAGATTTGTTTATTTTAGGGGTATGGCTATTTTGCCTACATGAGAGTGTCTGAATACTACTACATGGATGAAGTGTCTCTAGAGGCCAGAGATGACATTAAATCCTCTGGAACTGGAGTTAACAAACAGTTGTTAGTCCCTTGTATTTGTATGTGAGTACAGGTGCCCTCAGAGACCAGAGAGTTCACATAGCCTCAAAGCTGAATTAAACTCTGGTCTTCTGCTCTTAATGTCCGAAGCATCTCCCAGACTCTCCATTCTAGTTTTTTGAAACAGAGTCTTTCACTAAATCTGGGGCTCACTAATTAAGCTTGGTTGGCTGGCAAATAAGTTTCAAATTTATTTGTCTGTGGTTCTCCAGCGCTGGAATTATAGGTAGCCAAACAGCTTTCTACCTGAGTGCTTCAGATATGAACTCAGGTGCTCGTGTGTATGTGTGTCAAGAGCTTTACAAACTGAGCCATCTTTCCATCCTCCAAATTGTGTGTGTGTGTCTGTGTGTGAAAAGAGTGTGTCTTGCCCTTCAGAAACAGAGTAGATATTTGCAATAATGTCTACCTTGTTACTTTGTATTTGTGTGCTAAGATCTGGAATCTGCTCTGCCTATCTGGGTAGCAAAGCTTTCTTTGTTGTTTTCCTTCTCCTCCCTCCTCCTCCAAGACAGGGTTTCTCCCTGTAGCCCTGGCTGTCCTGGAGCACTCTCAGTAGAGAGGCTGGCCTTAAACTCACAGAAATCTGCCTGCTTCTGCCTCCTGAATGCTGGAATTAAAGGTGCATGCTACCACCGCCTGGGAGTAAAGCTCTCTTAACTACTAAGCCATCTCTCTAGCCCCCTGGAGCCCCAAGTTTGATTTCAGGGTAGTTGATCCTCTAAAGGATGTTCTTAATGCATTCTAGGTGCTGCAGTTTTATCTGCTTTAGAAACCTTATGGCAGAATTGCTTGAAGTTGGCAGATAAGGCTAGCTGAGAGAGCCAAAGTTTTTTTGGTTTTGTATCAAAGACCTTGCTTTTGGTGTTTATCAAGGCTTCAGGTCTCAATAAGTTTTAGGCTTGAGAGATGTTTTGTATCACTTGTACCACTGACTGGTAGGACTTGATCCTGGTGTTAGGGGAGTGAGATGAAGCCCATAAAGAGTGAGTGTCCTGAGGCGGTGGGGCCTCAGTGGGGTGAACTGAACTACCTACCTTCCATTTCTAAATGTTTGGAATCTGAGCGTTGAAATCACATATTCTGTGTGAGTTCATATAGAGTCAGCTCCGCAGATGGACATGACATGTGGCTTTCAGTTCTTGATTTTTCTATCGTTGGTGAACAGGAGGCTTGTCCTTTCACCGTAGTGTACTTTGCCCATGGCAGGAGCTTGGTTCCCTGTGGATGAATGAAGTAAGTTGTCCTTAGAGGGGGAAAAGGCCATTGCTCAGTCCTTTCTCAGGACTCAGCCTATTAGGACAGTTAGCGCCATTAGGAAACCAACTATACTTGTTTCCACTGCAAAGGGTGGAACTTAAAGGCTTCCCTTGCTGTTTGGTGAAAAGCAAGTCATGTCCAGAGAAGGCATCTTTGTTGCTAAGTACTTAGCCCATTTTAATTCCTCCCCTTTGGGCAAGGCATGCTGTCACTTTTGTTTGACTCCAAGTGAGTTTTGAGAGGACAAAACTTCGGACAGAGTGTTTGAGAGTAAGTCATCACTGATTGGTTAGAGCAGTGACTATCACTGAGTTCATGAGCCAGAGCAAATGGCTACAATTTTCTCTCACCACCTTTTCAAGTCATGCTGATCTCTGGCCATGATCTTCATGTAGCATATTGGAGAAAAAGAGTGTGAGGCAAGCCAAGATGTTAGGCAAACTTCATTGGGGGTGAGGGGCTAGTAAAAGAAATGGGAAATTTCACAAGGAAAACAACAGTTTCTTCTGTCTGAGTTTCCCTTTTAAAAAACACTGTACATCTGAATTTTTTTCTTTTTTCTTTTTTTCTTACATTTGGATTTTCAAGAATCAAGATTCAAAGTCCACAAATAATTTGGGGGTGGGGTGTCAGAAAAGAGGTTTGAGTTAGTATATTAATGCCTAGCCCAGGCTGACCCAGTTCTCAGAGTCCTCCTGCCTTAGCTGTTTGAGTGCTGAGATTAGAAGTGTGTTCTGCCTCGCTGAATTTAAAAGGTGAGTATTAATAGAAAACTGAACTACATGCAAAAACTCAAACCACTTGGAGATTTCCTGTCAGCAAACTAGAATCATCACTAGCTCATAGCAGATCTTATGTCTTACAGGTGCCCTCACTCATGTGTTTTCTGCTTGTTTTGAGGAGAATTTATGCTTAAA
This sequence comes from Meriones unguiculatus, assembly GCF_030254825.1. Taxonomy (NCBI): domain Eukaryota; kingdom Metazoa; phylum Chordata; class Mammalia; order Rodentia; family Muridae; genus Meriones; species Meriones unguiculatus. Next base: position 703,830 of record NC_083351.1, on the reverse strand, counting down.
TACTTTGTACCTGTAAACATAAAGTCATAAACAGTACTGTTATCACACTTACAAAATGTGTTGGCAGTTTGCTTCCTTTACAGCTGCTCAGCTGTGCTGTTCGCTTGGGTTTGGCTTCACAGTTGGTCATATCTCTGCCACACTCCCTCTCTTTCTGATTGAGATCAGTTCTTACTTTGCAGCCCTGGTTGGCCTGAAATTCACTATGTAGACCAGGCTACCCTCAGATTCTCAAAGAGATCTGCCTGAATTTGCCTCCCGAGTGCTGGGATCAAAGGCATTGACCCACTTCCCCAGCCACTACCATATCCTTAAATCTTGTAGAAATTCTTGCCATTGAAAATAGCATCTGAAAGTTGGGTGGTGGCACAAGCCTTTAATCCCAGCACTTGGGAGGCAGGGACAGGCAGATATCTGAGTTCAAGGTTAGGCTGATCTACAGAGAGTTCCAGGACATCCAGGGCTATACAATGAGACCCTAGGGCTATACAGTGAGACTGTCTTGAAAAACTAAAGAAAGGAAAGAAAACAGCAAACAAGGACAGTAGTGTACTTTGCCATTGTGACTTCTACTCAAATGTCAGCCATTAACCTTGGAGTTGTTCTGTTGAAGGGGACATTTCAGAAATATAATCACTGAGAGGCTTATGGTATGGGGCAGTATAAGACTGATTAGCTCATATAATTTTTGTTTTAGCTCAGTGACATAGATCATGATTGTTTTTCGAGGCAAGGTTTCGCTGTGTAGCTTTAGATGTCCTGGAACTCTGTAGACCAGGCTGCCCTCATATCTGCTTGCCCCTGTCTCCCAAATACTGGGATTAAAGGTGTGCACCACCAACCACCGAGCTTTATAGATGATGCTATTCCCAGACCAGAGTGAAGTCCTATTTATATGTTGGAGAAACTGAAATTATTTTTCAAAATATACACCTTTTAAAAATTTAAATGATAGTGTGTGTGTGTGAGAAGTCAGAGGACAACTTGGAGGAGTTGATTCTCCCTTCCACCCAAGTATTATTGTTAGTAACTGTCTAATAGTAGGACCCTGAGGTCCCTTGCCATGACTTCCTTCACAGGGGTCTGCTGCTGCCACCACCTTTGTCCCAAAGTTGTAGATTTTACAGCTCATAGCTAGCACTCATGTGAAGTGTTCTAGTCATGCTGACATTTTATGTAAAGATACTGTACGTTACTTAGAGAAGATCACAGCGACTTGTTTGTCCCGTCGTGGGCAAGCACCCTACTTCTGAGCTACATCTTAGCCCATGCTTTTAAATTATTTCAGTTTCCTAAACAGGTTCTGAGTGAAAGCTAAAGACAGATGTGGGTCACGGGCAGTCATGAGGCCTCAGCAGGCCCTGTCTTAGTGGATTAGGCTGGAAAGTGATGCCTCAGCACAGCCAGAGCTTACCTGGGACATGCTCTGGAGGAGAAGAGCTGCCCAGGCAGGCAGACCCGATGGTGGGATTTTCAGAAGGGCCAAAGGACTAACAACACTGAAGAGAAAGGCAAACGTGATTAACTGTAAGTAAGATGTCTTAAACATACATTTGTTTTTTATTACTAAAGTAGCATAAATAGCATTATGGCGTTCTCTTTTTAGTGTGTGCTGCACTTCACTCACACCCTGAGGAGGTAACACTGGAACAGCAGATAGTGCTGCATGGCAGGAGAGAACCGGCCTTGAGTTATCCCCTGTTCTTGTTATATGTGCTGTGACACACATCCGTACACAATAAAATAGATAAAATGCGAAAAAAAGTACTAGCTGTTAACATCTTTTTCTATCTTTCTGTATGGGAGACAGGTGACTTTGTGGAGTCACCTTCTTTCCTCCCACCTTTACACGAGTGGATTCTAGGGATTGAACTCAGGTCATCATGCTTGCAGAGCAAGAAACTTAACCCATAGAGCCTAAAATCTTTCTTTGAATTGGATACTATAGAAAAAATACACAACAGTCACACAGCTATATTGCTTAAAACTAGAAAAATGGATTTATCAGAAACCCAGTGAGGAATCTTTATAAAGCTAATGGGCTATCCAGGTGACTTTGAGTAAAGCTGCTGGCTGCCAAGCCTGAGGAGCTTTTTAGGCAGCTCAGAAAGATCCTCTGTTTACAAAATGCTGGTAAGTGTGTTGTTTTCAGTCTCAAGATGTAAAAGCTTTAGTGCTTATGTCTGGTTCGACTAATTCAGGGCACCTTATGACTTTGGCTCTACTTCTTCTTAGATTAATGCTGGATTGAGTAGAAGGTCTTTATAGCCTGAGTGACTTTTAATAGAGTAGGGAGTCCTGGAGGATAGTGATCCTGACTCTGTAAAACCAGCAAGAGGATCTGCGCTTTGATCCTGTGTAAGGTAAAACATGAACAGAACAAACACGACAGTACATATTTCCATCTGTATTTTTATTGACTTGGGATTTTGTTCTGTCATACAGGAATATTCCTAAGCTTTGGTCCTTAGGTTTTGTGTGCTAAAGACAGAATGGCCCAATCTTTTCCTGCAAAAGTAAATAATGTTCTCTAGTGCCAGAGATACCCAGTGAGGCCTGAGGTATTCTCCCTTAGTGAAGCTTTGCTAATGAGTCAGGAATCCACTCAAGAAACACACTTGAAAACAACTACTGCAGCTAGACATGTGGCACGTGCCTGTAATACTAGCACTGGGGCAGTAGTCCACAGCGTGAGTCCAGGACAGCTAGGGCTGCACACAGAGAGACCCTGTCTCGAAAAAAACAAACCAAAAAAAAAAAAGGCAGGAGCAGGGTGAGGAGCACCAACAGAAAATGAGAGTACCACTGTGGTCAGAGATCTTTCGGGAGCTGTGGTGCTGCGCACCCTGGGGAGCTGCGACAGGCAGTGGCTTAGGACTGTGGAGGCACAGTGAGTGGCACCTTGTGGTTTTCTCTTGGTAGACCATGCTGGTGATTACTCTCAAACTCACTTTTCTCAGGTTAAGCACTTAGTGAATTCAGCCTTCTTTTTGTCCTGCCCAGCAACAAAGGCACTGAAGTGGAAGGGATTTTATAGTGTGAGTGTGCAAAATAGGAAAGTATAAGGAACTTTAACAATTTGGGAGCCATCTAGATGATTTGTCCTAGGTGTGTTTTACTCTTAATGAAAATAACAGTGATCCCAGCACTGGGAAGGCAGAAGCAGATGGATCTCAGTTAGACACCAGCTTGGTGTACAGAGCGAGTTCTGGGAGAGCCAGGGCTACACAGAAAAACCCTGTCTTGGTCGGGAGGGGACGAAGAAGAGGACAGCGGTTAGTTAAGCATTTAATATTTTTTAATGATTTATTATTATTGTGTACGTTGGTGGTCTGCCTGCTTGTATGTGTGTGTGTGACAGTGTCGGATCCTCTGGAACTGGAGTTACAGACAGTTGTGAGCTGCCATATGGGTGCTAGGAATTAAACTTGGGTCCTTAGGAAGAGCAGCCCATGCTCTTAATTGCTGAGCCATCTCTCCAGCCCATAGCATTTGTTATTATTAACTTTAACTTTTGAGAAAGAATTGAGACAGGATCTTGATGCACAGTCCTAGGAGGCCTGGAGCCCACTATATTACCAGAGAGGCCTAATACTCAAAAGCAGTCTTTCTGCCTATGCATCTTCCAAGTTCTGAGATTTTGAGCATGCAAAATGTGTGTATGTGTTTATGCATGTACACTCATCTATGTACATATGGAGGCCAGTCCTGGTATTTTACCAGTTCTCTAACTCTTGCCAGCACAGGGTCTCTCACTGAAGTTAGAGCAGCAGTTCTCAACCTGTGGGTGGCAAACCTCCTTTGGGGGTCAAATGAGCCTTTCACAGGGCTCACCTAAAATCATTGGAAAACACAGATATTTATATTATTCGTAACAGTAGCAAAGTTACAGTTAAGTAGCAACAAAAATAGTTTTAGTTAAGAGTCACCACAATATGAGAAACTGTATTAAAGGGTTGCAGCATTAGGAAAGTTGAGAACCACTGACCTAGAGGTTTCCATTCCAGCTAGATTAATTGACCGTTGAACCCAACACCCTACTTCCCACCCCCAGCACTTCTTTATTTAATTTTTATGCAAAAATTTTGTTGACTGTGGGGGAAAGGGCCAGAGAGGTGACTTGGGGGAGGGGTGGTTAAAGCATTTGCTGCTCTTCCAGAGGACCCTACTTTGATTCCCAATACCTACTTCGCAGCTTACAACCATCTGACTGAGGTTCCAGGGACTCCAATGCCTTCTTGTGACCTGAGGGCACCGCACCGAGCATTCATGTGGCACACATAAACCATGCCATCAAAACACTCATACGCTGTAATTTGCATGGAGAGCAAATCACATTGGGGTTAAGTAATTACATCTTCAGTTTTATGATGCTTTGATCACAGTTATGATTGATTTAATAACATCTTTGTTGGAAGTGTATCCTGTATACCAGGTATAGTAGTATATGAGGCCTGCTATTTTAGTACTTGAGATTCTGAGAGAGGAGATTTGCTTATCAGTTCAAGGCCAGCATAGGCTACAGAAATAAGTTCCAGACAGGCACACAGGCATTTCTATGTGTAATTTCCACTGGGGAAAAGACGCCTCCTTTGTTTTATTTTATTTGGTGTAGTTTTTAGAGACAGGGTCTCTGTGCAGTCTTGGCTGTGCAGGTGAGCATCATCGCACATGGGACCTCATACATTGTAGGCCAGCAGTCTACTGAGCTTTATCCCCAGCCCAGGGGTCAGCTTTGTTGAACTGTTTTAAACAGTCAGGCATCCCTGGGTGGCCTCACATTATATAGCGAGCAGTGACCTTAAAGGGTGACTGATCCTGCTGCTTTTTTCCCCAAGTGCTGGGATTATAGGCAAACAGCACCATACCCATTTGTCCTGGGGCTGGGCTCAAATCTAGAGCTTTGTGCATGTAAGGCAAACATTCTGGCAAGTGAGCTTCTGTATATTCAGGTGGAAAAGTCATGTTTTATAACAGGATGGTTTCACTTGTCTCTGACTATGGGGATGTTGTCTTACATGACTGGGTATTGCCATACAGCACTTTGAGCAGCCTTATTCAGTCCATCCCTAGAAGGGTCAAGGTATTTCTGAGCTTCCTGGGACCCTTCATTCAGCCTTGCGTTTGGGGGAAATAGAGGACTTTTGGATACCCCTTTGTCCTTTAAGGCTCATGAATACTCCCAGAGCTTCAAAGAAATAGTTTTCCAGTACTAGTTTTCTCAGTCCTGCTTCCTGAAGAAAATACTCCTGATTTCTCCATGTAGTAGCTATTCTGGTTGTCCAGCTTTGTTTGTTTCTTATTTTGGAGAGACTCAAAATCTTTTTCACAAAAGAAAGGCCTCTGCTCTTTTAAGTGATATTTATTTATTTGTTTTTGTTTTTGTTTTTAGAGACTGGGTCTCTGGTACAGTAGCATTGAACTTAAGATCTTCCTTCTTTAGCTGCCTAAATAGTGGACTGCACCAGCACTGTTGGCGCTGATGGTTTTCTTCTTCAGTCTACCAGGTTTTTAGCAATCTGTTAGCAGTATATTAAAAATGATGGTTATGTTTTTAATTCGGTTCTAGAGAGGGTTTTAAAAGTCTGGGAAATGCCGCAGGAAAGTTCACCCTTTATAAGGCCATAGCTCTGAAGTTTTCCGTTGTCCATTTCACGCCATCTTTCTTTGCAGAGCTTGAGTTCCGAAGTGTGGAAAGCACTGAGTGCTGAAGATGAGTGAGCTTGACCAGCTGCGGCAGGAGGCCGAGCAACTGAAGAACCAAATCAGAGTACGTAGCCATGTGTTTGTTTCAGGTCAGAGGTTACCTGCTGTTGTCTGGATAACAAGAGTGAGAGGAGATTGGTCTCTATATGCAAGTCACACATTGAGATATCTGCTCTCTTACGTTGTTTCACTTACTATAACTGGTTGCTTGTATGTACCTGGCGTGTTCCTGTAAAGTTTATCAAAGCTTTTGAACTTTCCCTGGGGAACTTGGTAACTAGGTTTTGTCCTTCCTTTGTGACTACTGTACTGTAGTCCACTATGTCAGAAGGTGGCATCAGCTCTGAAGAGCAAGGCTACTAAGTTTGAGGACAGAAAAGATATTGAAAATGAAAGGACCAGTAAAGTGGCATTTTAGGTGTGTCTGTCTGTCTTTTCTTAATTTTGAAATGGTTTGTGCTCCAGGATGACTCTTGGAATGTACATACAGCTCTTGGGCCACCAGGGAACAGCTGTGTCTACCCGAGTACAAAACTAATGAAAGACAAATTTCACTTTTTTTTCTGAGACAGGGTTTCTCTGTCTCACCTTGACTGTCCTGGACTTACTTTGTGGACTTGGTTGACCTTTAACTGCCTTGAGAGCCGCCTCTGACCCCCACAGTGCTGGAATTACAGGCGTGGGCCACTCTGATTCCTTTCTTTTGGGGTGAGGAGTAGCTTTGGAGTAGTGCTAGACATGGAAGTGAGAGCCCTCACACATGCCAGGCAAATGTGGATATTTTGGTTTTGGAATTTGTATTTTTGTTACTTGAGACAGGGTTTCGTTCTGAAACTCTGACTCTCCTGGAACTCACAGTGTAGACAAAGCTGGCCTTAACTGCAACATTATACAGAGACAGTTAATTTAAGTATGTGGTTTTTCTACCCCCTTTCCCCTAAACTTGATCTAAAGAACATTAAAAAAAAAAGAAAAAAAAAAAAAAAGAAAAGAAAAGACATTATGGTTACCAGGAAATCCCAGTTTCCAGATTGTTTACAGTTTTGTGTATTTGAACTAGCCTTCTGACTTGCATGTTCTCATCTGTAAGGATATAGCTGTCCTTCAGAGTCTCAATTAAGTTATTGACAGTGATCGGTCTTTGCGTAAATAGTAGTTCATGCTCCCTTTAACTCATCAGTTGTGTTCACGCTGCCAGTGGGACTATATGGGAAAATCTCCAGCATTATTTTAGCCAACTTTTTCTTGAAGTTAAGAAAACATACCAGAATTACCTAAGATTTATTTTAGAGCCACAGATAAAACAGGAAATATCTTAGTATAGATTGCTGGTCAGTGCTTTTCAACGTGTCTGCTCTACTAGAGTTAATAAAACATATTCTTAAATATTTGGTGTGCTATAAAGTTATTTCCTGAAAAACAAATTTAAGTAATGCCAGAAGATATCTTGGTAATTTGCAAGTATAGTACTGAAGTACATCTCTAACCCTGATATAAACCTAAAATTTTTTTAGGGTTAGGATTTTTGGTGGGGCGGTTCACAAATGACTGCATTGGATTTGGGCCTTGCCTCTCAATCCTGCACTACTTTTACAGTGGAGTTAATGCTGTAGAGTCTCTAAATGGGAATGGAGACTTATATTAGTTTGCTTTTGAGACAAGGTCTCACTAGGAAGCCTCGACTGTCCTGGATATGTAGACCGCTGGCCTCAAACTCACAGAGAGCACCCTGCCTCTGTTCCAAGTTCTGAGAGTAAGGCTGTGTGCTAGGTTACGTGGCCAAGAGTACTCTTTTAAAAAGTAAAATTCAGTGGTTAAGTTTAATCCCAGCACCACCTATAACTCTAGCTCCACAGGATCCAGAACTCTCTTCTGGTTTCCATGGGTACCTGCATAAACATAAAGTAAAAGAAAACAAAAGCCACCTTTTAAAAGGGTATGATAGAAAGGAGGAAAAAAGTAAAATGTTCTCTACCGATTGCCTACTGAATCCGTGCTTCTTGAAGAATTTAGTGCAAGGGCTGGAAGTGTCTCTTAACTCAGTAGTCTAGTGCTTGCCCAGAGTGCTGGAGGAGTGGGCTTGGCGTTTATGGAGGTCGTGATCTGCGTCACTAGGAAGGTGGGAGGGCTGCCTTTAGTCTGAGGGCCAACCCGGGTTGCCTCGTGAGTTCCAAGCCAGCCCTGTCTTAAAATCAAAATCAGAAGGTTGGGTGTGGCAGCTTACACTGTCTGTCAGTCTTAGCGCTGAAGAGGCAGAGTGAGGTGGCTATCTCTTGAGTTCTAGGCAAGCCTTGTCTACATAACAAGTTCTAGGACAGCCAGGGCTATATAGAGACTCTTTCTCAAAACAAGCGCATAAAAATCAGAAACAAATGGGGATACAAAGTGAGTAAATTGTAATAAATAAAAAATTATATTAAAAAAATCAGAAGCAGAGCAGATAAGGTAGTTCATCAAGTAAAGGTTCTTGCTACCCAACGTGTAAGCCTGTAAACCTGCCTTCTGTCCCTGGAGTCCATGTCAAGGTGGACGGAGAGAACTGACTCTACAGAGTGTTCCATGATCTCCATACTTGGTAACACGCAGCACATGGACACATATATCAGTCACAGTTTTGTTTGTTTGTTTTGCAGACAGGGTTTCTCTGTGTAGCCCTGACTCTCCTGGAACTTGCTCCATAGACCAGACAGGCTTCAAACTCAGATCTCTGACTTTAAACCTTCTGCCTCCCCAGTGCTGGAATAAAAGGAGTGTGCCTATACACTTTTTTTTTTTTTTTTTAATTTTTATGTGCATTAGTGTGAAGGTGTCACATCCCTTGGAACTATCGTTACAGACAGTTGTGAGCTGCCATGTGGGTGCTGGGAATTGAACCCGGGTCCTTTGAAAGAGCAGAAGGTGCTCTTAACCACTGAGCCATTTCTCCAGCCTGCCTATATACTCTTAATAATACTTTTTTAAATTATTAAGAATCAACAAAAGGGGGGCTGGAGAGACAGCTCAGAAATTGAGAGCACTGGCTGTTCTTCCAAAGGTCCTGAGTTCGATTCCCAGCAAACACATGGTGGCTCACAACCGTCTATAATGAGATTTTGTGCCCTCTTCTGGCATGCATGCACACAGGAAGGCAGAATACAGTATAAATAATAAATAAATCTTTTTAAAAAAATTTAACAAACGGCTTCCAGCTAGATGTGCTCATATATGTATTATAGTTCTTGAACTTGAAAAGTGAAAGCAGGAGGATCAGTATTCAGGGTCATTCTTAGCTAGATAGAGTTTAAGACCAACTTGGCTACATTAGGCTCTTTCAAAAAGAAAAAAAAAAACCAAAACCTTAAAAAATGTGGTGAACCACACAAGAAATGACAGATAATTCTAAGTATTGTGTGTTCTTTGATTTGTTTTTCATATGAAGCACTGCCCCCTGAAAAAGTAACAAAACAAAAAACAAACCAGAAACAACAAAACCTGCCAAAATTAAAACACACATCTTAAATACAGAGGAACTTAACTGTGATAGACCAACTGTGCACATGTTCCAAAATGGAGTGACCCAAGACTAAGCTGACCTTGGCCCAGACTTTTCAGTTGTAGTTTGAGATGACAATGCCTGTGTGAGATGGGTGGAGCCCTTTCTGTGGTGGTACTTCGTACTTACACCCAAACACAACAAAAAATTGACTGATTGAATGGATTCATCTTCATGAGTTGTTAAGAAATTATTGTGAAGCCAGGAGGTAGTGGCCACACACCCTTAATCCCAGCAGAGGACGGTGAAGTTTGAGGCCAGCCTAGTTTACACAGTGAATTCTAGGCCGGTCAGGACTAAGGCACTCTCCCGATTCTAAATCAGGCAGTTTCAGGCCAGCAAGGTGGTTGAGTTCCAGCCCTAAGACCCACATGTAGGAGAGGATTAGCTGCCAGAAGTTGTCCTGTAAATTACACTTGTAAATTGAAATATGGTCATGGTTCTATCTTAAGCAAGTCAAACACTTGCTCACCAAAACAAAGGTGGCTGGAATATGGCTGCTTCATTTTTTTTTCATCTGTTAGGAGCAGTTGCAGTGTCAGAAATATTTAGCCTTTTTGGTCTTTGGGTTCCAACCAAGGTGAAGCTGCTTAAATTTACCATTTTTTTAATTTTTAAAATTCTTACTAGTCTTTCAAACCTAAAGCTATAGATTGTATCAACAGTCATGGTGTTTGAAAGTATTAGACTTACTAATTGGCATGACAAAAGGCCTTGCCGATGACTTGCTATTAAAAATCCTTGTTGTATACTCTACTCCAGAAATTTTTATGTAGAAATAATTGGTCTTATTTAGATTACAAGCAGAATCATTAAAGGCTGAAATTGGGACCTAGAATTTGGTCATACAGTAATAGTCATCTCTGTATGTTTACCATTGTCACCAGTTTGTAAAAGTCTCGCAGACTTCATAAAGTAAAATCCTGCTTCATAAAGTAAAATCCTTGGACACAGATCTGCTCTACCTCATTTAAGAGTCTGGCCTGTTGGCAGCTGCCACTTTGAGGTGATACTTTGCGGTCAGTGTCTTAGTCAAGATTTGTCAGGAGTTCCTTTGAATTATGCCTCTACTGAAATTTTGAGCTTTTAAGAGTTCGTTGGTGTACTTTTTAAAAACTCTTTTATTTACATTTTTTTATATCTTTCTACTCCATCCCAATCCCTTGCAACACTCCAACACCATGTAGGAGAGAGAAAAGGTTAGTGGGAGATGGGCCCAGTTCTCTTAGCTGCTTCCTGGTTGGTAAGGTCGTCGTTGGTAAGGGTTCCTTGGAGCCAGTCTAGTCCTTGTTTCAGGAGATCTCCAAATTCTTGTCTCACTGCAGCAACCAGGAGCCAAGGGGGGGAAGCAGCAGCCTTGTTCTTTCTTGGAGCTCCTCCACACTCTCTGGGCGCTCACATTTATTCTTTCTCCAGAGTCCTCAGATTGAGACTATCTGCAGCTGGCAAAGAGCTCCCCTAGAGCCCACATGAGGCAAAGAGTCTGCTGCTGTGGACCATCTGAATCAGCCCCACATCCCACACCTGGGATTGAAACAAACACCTTTATATCCACAGCAAGATTGCTTCATTTTCCTTCATAATAGATATCTTTGTATTTACAAGTATGTGTTATTTTCAGATTTCACAGCTTATTTCACTTTTAGTGAAATACTTAATATGGTAGATATTAAAGAAAAAAATCGCCATAGTATTTTTTTTGGTGGGTGTTAGCTACATTGGTAGGTTTTATAGATAGAAAAGAGTGCCTGCTGCTCTTTTGTTGCCAGTCTTGTTGGAAATTTATAAACAGTTGTAGATCCCTTGCTTTTTTCATAAAACTTAGATTTAATCATTGTTTAGGTTAAAAATAAAGTTCTTAGACAATGCATTCTCAAAGGGAAGTATTTTTTGTCCTGAAAAGCTAGCTGGTTTTCAGCTTTTTGTTGTTGTTTTCTTTGCAACACTTGTGCTTTCATGTAAACTATCGGAAAGACAGAGCAGGTGTATGTTGGCCTGGCTCCCAGGCTGCTCACTGCCGGACCAACTTCCAGTGTGGTTTCACTTGGGCCTGTCTGCATGTGTTAGTTAGGTTTAGGGGTTGTGAATTGTTTCTGTTTTGGCCTGAACAACTCAAAAGTGGCCGTGGACTTGGGAGTATTAGAGAAGAGTTAGGAATAAGAGAGAGGAGGTGAGAAGAGTGCCCCATCATACACACTTTGCTTTGCTTCCAACAGTTAGTGGAGGCTTTCTGAAGCTGTGGTGGGGACTGAGGTTGGAAGTATGACGTCTACTAATTCCCATCTGTTGTTTCGTAGGATGCCCGTAAAGCATGTGCAGATGCGACTCTTTCTCAGGTAAGAAACAGTGCCAGCCATCAGTTGTCCATAATGCAGTCTGCTGTGGGCTTTTATCTTCATGTGGGACTTCTGTCCTGTATTTCACACTGCCAAGGCTCTTCAATCAGAGGTTGTTCTGATGATGGGCTATGAGGACCAGTGAATGAGCTCTAAGTAAATTAAGATCTCTGCCATATGACCCAATAATTTTACTGCCAGACTTGTTTCCAGAAGAATCAAACTGGTTTTAAAATATGTACAGGGCTAATGAAATGACTCAGCAAGTGAAGGTGCCTGTCACCAATCTTGGACAAATTGTTCTCAGACCTCTGCACACGTGTGCCACCCTCCTACCTAAATAAATAAAAAACACTTAAAATACATGTATGTTCATCAACTCCTGTTGCCATGTAATCACTGCTGTAATATAACACTTTGTCTAAATCCTTTGGGGAAGAAAAGGTTTATGTAATCATCGTTGAGGGACGGCAGGGCAGAAACCATGGCGGAATATTGTTTGCTGGCTTGCTTTCTCAAACAGTCCAGTCATTTGCTTAGCTCACAGTGTTCTAGACCTGCCTATAGCAAACTAGCAGTGTAGGCAATATCCCACAGATAGGCCCACAGAAGAATCTGATCTAGACAGTTCTTTAATTGAGATTTCCTCTTCTCTTGTGACTCTGTGTCTCAAGTTGACAATAAAAACTGACTAGCACAACAGAAACCTGTACACACACACACACACACACACACACACACACACACACATACACACCCCTTCTCTTTGAGAAATCGATGGCCTGGTCCTCACACCTCTATAGATACACACAGATTTCCCCCGCTGTGTATCTGTGTGGTAAAGTGTGATTTTGTGTGTTAGGTAAAGGTGGAGGTAACCCATAATTTAATAAACCAATAATATAATTGTAGCTATTCTGTAGTAGCTACATGGGCATATGAGCTCCTGTTCTGAAAATGTCCTCCTGCTTGTACTGGGATGGCGTGGGATGATATAGTGCCCGTATAGACATGCTGTGTGTTTGCAGCATGGATTCCCTGGGCAGGAGGGATTCACACCTCAGGCACTACAGGATGGATAATTTGATCATGCTGCTTAAATTAAATTAAATTAGAATGTACACAATTTGAAGTTTTATCAATTGGCTGCTGGAGAGATGACTTAGCAGTTTAGAGAACTTGGTGCTCTTCTGCAGGACCTGGGTTCTGTGTCCAGCACCTGTGGTGGCTCACAGCTATCTATAAACCAGGTGCAGGGCCTCTTCTGACCTAGGACTTCTGCATACGTAGACTTGGTGCGCACACACACTCAGGTGCACACCGTACACAAAGAGATATTTTTAACGTAAATACAGGATTTTCCATTTAACTTTTTTTGGCTACTCAGTTGACATTATGTAACAAGCCATAGAACGCAAGTGGAGAGTCTATTTGCTGAAGTTAATCTGCACTGATTTTATTTTATTTTTAAGATCACGAACAACATTGATCCAGTGGGAAGAATTCAAATGCGAACTAGGAGAACCTTGAGGGGGCATCTGGCCAAGATTTATGCCATGCACTGGGGCACAGACTCAAGGTATGTATGAGCCCTTCCAAAGCAGTACTTGAAATATTGGCTGACTGCTAGGGTTTCTAAGAGATAATGGTTAGAAAGGTGAGTTGGTATGGGTGTGGTGGCACACACATTTAATCCCAGCACTTAAAAGGCAAAAGCAGAGACAGATCTTTTGGAGTTTAAAGGCCAGCCTGATCTACACCTGAGTTCAAGGCTAGCCAAGGCTACATAGTGAGACCCCACCTCAGAACCAGGTGGAGAGGGTTGGATGAAGGTTTATTGTACCAGTTTCCTGGCAGCCAAGGGTAATGTTCACAGGTGCACAGCTTTCATCCCTGTCCCTGTTCAGCTGGCTGTTCCACTGTTGTTTTCATGCCACCCTTTGCCTTAAAGCTTCTGGATCTTTGCTTTCTCAGCTGCTCTCTGGCTACCTTGTAATGTAAGAGTTGGTTAATGGAGGGTGAAAGTACTCAGTTTACAACAGCAGACTATGGTCCCGAAAACTAAATGTGGGTTTCAGTGGTCTTTTTATCCTCACTGGGAGGCTTTGTGGAGTATTAATTGATGGCTATTCTTGTCCTTCCACATGGCCTACCCTGCTTACTCATCATTTAAAGGGATACTACCACTTTGGGCTCCTGTCTTTTATACTTTGAGAACTACCCTTTATTGGACTTCTGAGTTTCTCTTTAGAGTTTTCCACTCATAATGAAACAAAACAAAGCGATATATTCTTTGTGTGACCAAAGCATGCCCCATCAGACCCAACAGTCTTAACATCCCTTTCTTTTGAGTCATTTTTTTCATTTGTCAGAGTGGAATTTGTACTTGGCTTTCTTTTTGAAATTATCTGCTGTAGGATGTAAATAGCTAGAGAACAAAAGATTCTATCTTTAGTTTTCTACAGGGCCCCATACAATTGCTTGTGCGAATGAGCACTTTTTGTGTCTGTTTAATGATGGAAACAGTCCCATCAGAAAAGAAAAGGGCGGGAGATTGTATTGTTGTTGAAAGGTGAAGCTTCAGCTAGACAGGAGCATGTCTCAGAGAACATGAGTGCGCTGTGCTGTTGCTGATGGATTGCTTTTTCAGTGCTGGGCATTGAACCTGGGGTATCATGCCTGCTAGGCTGTTGATGTACCATTGAAGCATACCTCCATCCCAGAATAGATCTCACATGTTTCCACCACAGAACGACACTGAACATGTGAGGTAATGACTATTAATTCCTGTAGTTTAATCTTTCTCTAATGTAAACATAAGCAGTCTATATAGTCCACAGTTAACTGTCAGTTAAAAATGAAGATCATTCAAAATAAGTGAGTACAGTTATGGATCAGGCACTTGGGGAGCAGAGTCAGGTGGATTGCTGAGTTAAAGGCTAGCCTGGTCTACAGAGTGAGTTCCAATAACCAGGGCTACAGAGAAACCCTGCCTTGAAAAAACCAAATGGGGAAAAAAGTTAGAAAGTGGTGAAATTTGGGGCTGGAGTGGTGGCTCAGTGCTTAAGAGCACTAGCTGCTCTTCCAGAGGTCCTGAGTTCAATTCCCACCAACCACATGGTGGCTCACAACCATCTGTAATGGAATCTGATTCCCTCTTCTACAGCACTCATATCCATAAAATAAATAAATAGGTCTTTAATAAAAAAGAAAGAAAATGGTGAAATTCAAAGTTACCCCTTTAAAGATGTATAAAGTATGAAGAAGAAAGATAATAGTCTTACTAATCAATCCATCAAAGAATGCTTTATCAAAGGTAAGTGGCAGCTAGTAGGTTGTGACCTGCATCTTTTCTTCCATGTGTGAGAATATAACAATAGCTGTGCATTATTCAGTAGCCCTGGATTGGGAGTCTGGTCTTGAGAAATTGTATCATCTTTCAGCAGTCAGGCATTCGATGGGCTGTCTTGGGAGGTAAGTGTGTGCTGCAGGCAGGTGTATTCAAAGATCTAAGGACAGGTATTTGGCCTGTGCAGTTAAGGTCAGTTAGCATGAGGTAGGAAGCCTTACGGTCCATTTAGTCTTAAGCATGAGTTTGCTTAAGACAGAAACTACGGGTCAGAAGGAAAGTGTGTGTGTCAGCAGGACACCAGGTTCAGAATCGTGATGTTCTTGTGAGCAAGAGACCCGAGGGAGGCTTGTGAGTGACTTTTAGTCTGCTCTTTTTCTTGGGTGGTACTCAGGGAGCGTGAGATTTGTTTTGCTATTATTTTTTGAACTAGACAACATACCCCTGAGACCCTGAAAAGATCACTCAATCAATACAATGGAGCTGTTAAGTTAACAGAGTAGTAGCTTAGCATGCTCTACACCTGGGGCTATTGCTGGTAAAGTGTAAACTAAAGGGTTGAGAGGGTGCATGCCTGTAATCCCAGAACACCAGGCAGGAGGATCCAAGATGCACAAGATCAGTCTCAGCTGTAGAGCTGCATAAAACCAAACCCTATTTTAAAAAGCAAATAAAACCTTCCAAAACAATATTTTGGGATTGTTTTAGATGAGCATACTTTCTGCCTAGTCGGTGGTTGGATCTTAAAATCCAAAGTAGCTATTTAGGGAGGTGTTCTGGATATGTATAACCCCTACCTCTTACATCATTTTCTTTTTTTTTTATTTTTTATTTTTTTTTTGCCTTCTTAATGAAAGGTTATTGAGTTTGGTGCCATGGAAAAAGTCTTTAATCCCAGTACTTGGGAGGCAGAGGCAGCCTGGTCTATATAGTGAGTTTTAGACCAGCCAGGCTTGCATATTGAGACTATCCAAAAGGAAAGAAAAAGAAAAAAGTTACTGACAAGAATCTTTCCTATGACTCAAGGCTACAGTTCATTGTGTCAATTGGTAATTTGTCTGGCTTTATACATGGGTGGACTGGGAAGAGCTTAGTGGGTAAGAGTGCTTGCACTACAAGCTTGAAGACCTGAGTTTAGATCCCCAGCACACGTGTAAAAACTGATCATGGCCAAATGCTTAACCCTGGTGCTGCAGTAAGGTAGAGACAGAAGAGTGCTTGAGATCACTTGCCGTAGCTGAAAATGATGAGGTCCAGGTTCTGTGAGAGGCTCCGCTGCAGAGGAGTAAGGCAGGGTGATAGAGCAGGGCAACTAGTCTTCTTTTGGCTTCTGAGTGAGGGACACACACACACCGTATATCAGTTCTCTTATTCTACCACTGTGTGGGTTCCTGGTCATCAGTTATTTTGCTGTGTGGGTATGTTTGGGGGGTGTTTTGTCTTTTAGGACAGGGTTTCTCTGTGTAGCCCTGGCTGTCCTGAAACTGTAGATGAGGGTGGCCTCAAACTCAGAGATCCTCCTGCCTTTGCCTCCTGAGTACTGTGATTAAAGGTGTGCATGAGCCATCTCTCCAGCACTAAAATTTAGTTTGTAATAATATTCAATAATAACAATAATATTCAAGATTTTATATAATAATATATATTCTATATAATAATAACAATAATAATATTGTTATTATTGTAATAATTACAATAATAATATTGTTATTATTGTAATAATAACAATAATATTCAAGATTTCCAGTTCTGTGAGTTCTTTTATTCCCCATTCTCCATTCCAGAGCCTGGTGAGGTTTCTTTGGCTGGATCCTCCTCCTAGAAAAATGAAGAATGTGTGAGGTTTGGGCTGTGTGGTGGCTAGTTTTTAGTTATCGCTGTTGGAGGACAGAAAGGAAAAGACTTCAGACAATACAATGTTGGTTCCTCCAAGTTATGTGACCTGATATTAGAAGGCGTGTCTTCTTTCACCTTCTGGAGGATCAGCTCACAGCTTAGCATTGTTTTAATTCTTTACTGAGTTAGCAATTATTGAACTCTCTGAAGGTGACTTTTTACGTCAGAGGATGAGCTGCTATAGATGTCTCTTAATTCCCTTGCCTAGCGGCTCAAAAAGGCCAGACAGAAGCAGAGCAGCAAAGGGGCCTTATCCTGTAGTGTGGAGGTGGTAGAAAGCACCTTAGCTTTGATGACTGGGCGTGTGTACAAAAGTGGGCTTTGAGCACCATGGAAGGGGTACAATTTCATCCTCAGCTGCACCGCACCCTGTCTCCAGAAAAAGTAAAAGAATCATCTGAGGAGGCAGAGGTCTGGCTTGGTAGTTGAGTTTGCCTTGTATTCCCAAGGCTCCAGAGAGCTGAGGTGCAACTCATTTGTAAAGTATAGTTTACTTGTACAGGAGACCCTGAATTCAGTCTGAACAATTGAAAAGGGGGGAGGGGGAAAAGTAGCTGAAAAGCAACAGTCTTGGTACCTGCCCAGTTCTGTGATAAATTTTGTGACAAAGGATTGAAAGGGATTTTATATCTTGTCACATACATGCTGTTTTTTTATAAAGGAAATTTATATCTCAAAGCATGGCTTGACAGGGTGTGATGATACACAGCTTTAGTGCAAGCTCTTCTGAGGCAGAGATAATAAACTTCTGTAAGTTCGAGGTCAGCCTGCTGTACCTGTAAGTTCCAGGAGAGTCCGAGCTACCAGAGAGAGATCCTGTCTTAAAAGGGCAAATCAAACAAAAAAAGCATGGTTTTAGTAAGTGTCAAAGGGCTCAGAATGACATGGTTGAGTTTTACCTCAGTCTTTCTTTATTCAGCTTCAGAAATCTAAATATGCCCAAATATACTTATAAATGAAATGTCTAAAATGTTTTTTTTAGACATTTGAAATTAAAATCTATGTCGCTATTTCATTGAAAAAAAATAGTTCTTTGTGGACCCGTAGGAACCTCTCATTTTTCCTTGAAACAAAACAACACATTCTATAGGAATTTTTATATAAACCTTATGTCTGAGTAGCTATGGTTCCCAGGATTACTCTCACTCAGATTGCTTTCCAGATAAAATAGAGAGAACAGCAGATTCCAAACTTAGCACAGCTGCCCTGAACCAGGACGGAGTCATGAGCAGTTCGTAATTTGCTAGAATGGGTGGTCTCTTTTGCCTGACCATGTGCAATTCTGCTGTCATTTGTCATATTACTAACACACAGGTAGAGACTAATTAGTTTTATAGAGGTGTTCTAATATTGTCTCAGCCTGGGAAGTTTGGTGGTATTTGTTTTCCTTTGGTTTTAAGGCATAAGTCTGGGCCCCAGAGTCGTTACACAGTCAAGTCAGGTCTTGAACGCTCTCAGTCATGTTGTCTCCACTTCCCACATTCATGGATTGCAATGTTATACTACCATTCCAGCTCAGGGGATGTTCCAGTTTGATTTCTATTGGTGTAATGAAGTACTACAAGCAAGAGCCACCTGAGTTTATTTCAGCTTTCAGCTGTATCCATTGTCAAAGGAGATCAGCAAAGACCACAAAGGAATACTGTTCACTAGCTTTTCTTTAGGTAGTACTTAGCCTGCTTTCTTATGCCATCCTGGACCATTTGTCAAAGGATGGTACTGCCCCCACAGTAAGCTGGCCCCTCTTACACCAGTTTTTAATCAAGAAAATTACCTTTAAGCCAATAGGACGAAGGTATTTTCTCAGTTGAGGGCCCTTCTTCCTTCACTGACTATCTTGTATCAACAACAACAAAAAACTAATCAGGCAGGACAGGATATTGAGAATGGATTAAAATGGTTCCTGAGTGGGGAGTGTTTCAAAGCTTTTCTCATAATATTCAAGCTTTTTTTGTGTCCGAACAAAACTGTATTCTAAATATTTGATACTACTTATGACTCTGGACCAATCTGTGTATCTAATTTAATTTGGAGTGAAAAAAGAAACCTTTCGCCAAACATAGTGGTTCATGCCTTTAATCCTAGCACTCAGGAGGCAGAGGCAGGTAGATCTCCATAAGGACAGAGAAAGCTATACAGAGAAGCTCTGTCTCAAAAGACAAACAAATAAAACCTTGCAGAAACAAGTCAGTACCAGCCTCAGGTGATAAAAGAGTTGGTAGTCTGATTACCCAGGTGTCCCCAGGGTCGAACTGCGGTTATCTGACACCAGTCATGATCTCATATTGATCCAGCATTTAGATCCTCTTTTTCCTATGATTAAGTGTATTTAATTCTAAGCAAATGTAGTTTTAAAGCTCTAGTTGGACATCACCAGGATTTATATGTATGTTTGTTCTTTTCCTTTCTCTTTTCTGCAGGCTCCTTGTCAGTGCCTCTCAGGATGGAAAACTCATCATCTGGGACAGCTACACCACAAACAAGGTGGGTGATGCGAGAGTCTCCCTGGAACACTAACAGTCTGTTCATGACAACTCACAAGTTTTTGTGAGGACAAAAGATGAGCTCGTGTTGCTGGCCCCTTGAGTTTAGCACACTGCTGTGCTGTGGGTCCTGTCCCACCATGTAGATAGGAGCAGAGTGCCTCCGTGTCTTTGTAGAAGAACTAACTTCCAGTCCTAGTTCACCCTGGGAACTCTCCTAACTTACTTCTAAGAATACTGAAGTGGAAATTCCATTTGTATTAGTAGTTTGTTTTGTTTTGGTAAGAGATAATCTAAGCCTGGCATGCTGGCACACACTTTGCATTTTTTAATTTTAATTTTATGTTATGTATATGAATGCTCTACCTGCATGCACACCTATACGCCAGAAGAGGGCATCAGGTCTCATGGTTATGAGCCACCATGTGGTTGCTGGGAATTGAACTCTTCAGGACCTCTGGAAGAGCAGCCAAGTGCTCTTAACTGCCAAGCCATCTCTCCAACCCACAAGTTCTTATTTTTAAACTACTTTATTCCCCCGAGAGGGTGCGCCATTCCTGGAAGTACCAGGTCCATGCTTGGAGTGATCAAAACAAGCTCCTATCTCAGCACTCAGGGAGGCAGAGGCAGGTGGGTCGCTGTGAGTTTGAGGCCAGCCTATTGTACAGAGTGACTCCAGGATACACAGGCGACACGGAGAAACCCTTTTTGGGGGCAGTGGGAGAGAAGAGAAGAGAGAGAGGATCTAAAATACAGTATACTTTAAGATGTGGTTGAGGTTGGGAATGTAGGTCAGTGGTAGAGTACTTGCTTACCAGGCGTAATTCCCTGGGTTTGATTCCCAGAGCCACAAAAATAAACACAGTGTAACCCAGCACAGAGGTAGAGTCTAAGGTAAGTAAGCCCAGAAGACCAAACTTAGCATACAAGATGTCATCAAAGGAGGGAAGAAAAAGAGAAGACCCACACATACTGGGTAGAATGTCTGGCTGATAGGCACAAATCTCCGGATTAAATTCACTTTTCTTATGTTGAAATAAATTGTGCTGGGTGTGATGGTACATGCTCATAGTCAAGCATTTGAGAAATGGAAACAGCAGGACCAAGCAGTCAAGATTATCGTTATTCACATAGCAAAGTTGAAACCATCCTGAACTATATATGAGACCTTGCTTCAGAATATAGTGTCAGTAAAAAAGAGAGAGCCATTTAAATTCTGAATGTGGTGGCCAGTGTGTAAGTCTGGCATTTGGAAGACAGAGACAAGGAGTCCTCAAGCTTTATCTAAACAAAATTATGTTACCAATGTACAGTTAGGTTATTTCAGGGAGTGTGTGGTGTGTGTGTGTGTGTGTGTGTGTGTGTGTGTGAGAGAGAGAGAGAGAGAGAGAGAGAGAGAGAATATAAACTGGTTACTGTCTCCTAGGATTAGTATGAATCACCATGCCTGGCTTTCTCTTTCTCTCTCTCTCTCTTTCCCACCCCCATGGCCATTTTGATAGAATTAAAGGGAGAAGTAAGTAAATCCTAAAAATCATTAACATTCTTCCTTAAATTGTTAAAAATACAAATATATATTTTTTTGAAATGGTGTCTCACAATGTGTAGCCCAAGGTGTCCTCACATGAGTCATTAGGGCTAGTGATACACAGCTTGGTGGTGAAACCTTGCCTAGTAGACAAGGCTCAGTTAATTCTCAGGACCAAAAGAGAAAAACAGAACAGGAACTCTTGTGCTCTCTCTCTTAGCCTTCCAAGTGCTAAGCCCACTGGTATGTGCCATCACACCCATCTACTAGCTAATTTATTTTTTGGGACAGTCCTACTATGTAGCCCTGACTGTCTTAGAACAGTATGTAAACCAGGCTGGCCTCAAACTCAAAGATCTACCTACCTGTGCCTCCTGAATGCTGGGATTAAAGGCATGTGCCACACACCCAACTTGTAGTTACATTTTCCTGAACATAATGCCTGTGTGTGTTATCATCTAGGTTCATGCCATCCCTCTGCGTTCCTCTTGGGTCATGACCTGTGCATATGCTCCTTCCGGGAATTACGTGGCCTGTGGTGGCCTGGATAATATCTGCTCCATTTACAATCTGAAAACTCGTGAAGGGAATGTGCGCGTGAGTCGCGAGCTGGCAGGACATACAGGTACACCTCTCATCTTAACCTTTCAATACTGTGAGCTGCTTCCTGGGTACATACTGTTTCTTTGACTTGTTGATCATTGGTTCAAGTAAAAGTTATGGTAATAGCCAGAAACTTTCTGAAAGTGAAACCAAGCCAGGCCCAATATGCCTTTCCCTGTAAATTGGTTTCTTCAGCTAGCTCTTTTGTTCTCTTTACAGTTAGTAGCTACCATTTTTCAAAAGATTGTTATTTCAGTCCTGCTTTAAACTGCCTTCCATCCCTTTAACATAGGAAGTCTCCTAATCTAAGCTTGTGTTCATGTGCATAGCCTATAGAAGAGAGTCTGTGGTCTGTTCAGGTCTTTTGAATGTGGCCAGCATGAAAATGTTGGGTGCATATTGTATTGCCAGAAATTCACTTTGCATTTAGAACTACTACATTTCCAAAGAAGAAGGTCCCATCATAGTATTTTCTCTCAATGGCTGTCCTCAAAATTTGTGTCCCTTAGTGTGTACTGACAACACCCCTTGAGCTCTTAGAATACCAGCCATTGAACTATGTTGACTTTGTCTAGCCTGCCATACATTCTCTTTCTTATCTTATGTAGATCAGGCTGGCCTGGAACTCACAGAAATTTGCCCACCTCTGTCTCCTAGGTGCTGTGATGGCCCGATACATCATTGTAGCCTAGGACACTTTACATGCCTGTTTAACATTCTCACATCATGACTGAGAGCTTCAGTTCATTGCTGCTAGCCAGCATCTTGGGAAGATCATATTACTTATTGATAAGTCAGAAAGAATCACATTGAAATTTTGAAGTAAAAAAAGAAAGAAAATTTGAAATTCATTTCCCCTAAATGCTGCTTTTTATTGATGTTCAACAGAACAATCCCAAGTGTTGCTCTGTTGGAGTTGGTTCTGATATAAGGCTGGTACTCTTATCTGTTTTTGTTCTTTTCCCTTTTTTCTGCCTTCTTTTGTGTTATTCTATTTGTAGCTCCTCTGCATCCTTTTCCCTCTGCTTCCTTAGTGCTGTAATTCCAAGTGTGCACCACCATGCCTGGGGACAGTGTTCTGTTTAAAGAGTCGCATAGTCTCACATACACTTACCACGGTCATGATGTCTCCTGTCGTGCATTCCCTCCTCTGGATGTCTACTGCCTTAAGCGTATACTCCTGCCCTTGGACAAATGCCGCAGGCTGCCTCTTAGTGCTTAAAGTGTGGGTGATGCCAGTCCCTATATAAGAAGAGATTAACACAACAGCTAGTAAGATAGCACTATTATAGCAATACACTGTAATGAATGCTATTTGAGAACTGATTTTTTTTTTTTTTTTTTTTAACTCATGGCAGTACGATTGTTTGGTTGGTTGGTTGGTTTGTTCTGGAATTTTCTAGGTTTCACATGGGTTAACTGAAGCCCAGATGAGTTCACAGTGTTTAGGGTAGGCTGCTGGTGAGAAACCTTAATTTTTAGAAAAGGTCTGTTTGGCCTTCGTTTTGTTTTTATTTTTGTTTGTTTGTTGTTGTTTGGTTGTTTGGTTTGGGTTTATGTTTGTACCGCTGGCTGTCCTAGAACTGGCTTTGTAGACCAAACTGGCTTCAAACTCAGAGATCCGCCTGTCTCCACCTCCCAGGAGCTGAGGTTAAAGG
Source organism: Meriones unguiculatus (assembly GCF_030254825.1). NCBI lineage: Eukaryota > Metazoa > Chordata > Mammalia > Rodentia > Muridae > Meriones > Meriones unguiculatus. The sequence goes on along the minus strand of NC_083351.1, from coordinate 680,739 downwards.
CATGCACCACCACCTCTGGGCTAAATTATTTTTATTGTGTTTATTTGCATGGTGGGGCTGTCATGCATATGGAGATCAAGGATAATTCTATGGAGTTGGTTCTCTCCTGCCATCTCTGCATGGGTTCTGAAAATCAAACTCTGGTGTGGGAGCAAGTTCCCTTTACCCACTGATCCATCTTGCCAGCCCTTGACCTCTGTGTGTGCACGGGTAGTTAAAAGGATAACTTGTGAGCTGGAGGGATGGCTCAGAGGTTAAGAGCACTGTCTGCTCTTCCAGAGGCCCTGAGTTCAATTCCCAGCAACCACATGGTGGCTTACAACCATCTATAATGAGGCAGAACACTGTATACATAATAAATAGATAAATACATAAATAAATAAATCTTAAAAAAAAAAAAAGGACAACTTGTGGGAAGTTATCACTTCCCTTCCACCGTGTCAATCCTGCAAATCAAAATCAGATAGTCACGCTTAGCAATAAGCACTTGTACACACTGATTCGTCTTGCTTGTCCTCGACGTCCTTGACTTTTATTCCTGAAAGATATTTTTGCTGGACATAGAGAATATTGGGTTGACTGTCATCTTATTGTGTAAGGGTCTTTCCCCTGCATGAATGTTGATGCAAAGCCAGAGAAAGGGTGTCGGTCTCTCCTGGAACTGCAGTTAAGATAGGAATGTTGTGTTGGTGAGTCCTCTAGAAAAGTAGCCAGTATTCCTAATCACGGAGCCATCTTTTCAGTCTTCAAATTTTAAAAAGAAAACAACAAACAAAACACATTAAAGGTGTGTCTTTGATTTTAAGCATAAGCAGTTTGATTGTGATGTGACAAGATGTTTGACTTTCTAGTCATTGTGGAACCCATAAATTATATCTTTGCCAAGTTGGTAAGATGGCTTCTATGGCTTGGAGGCTAATTTCTCCAGTTTGCCATCAAAGTAGACAACACCTTTCCTTCACATCAGCCTAGTAATGGCCAGCATTTGAGCGAACCAAACCTAAGAATAGATGCAAGAATGCAAACCGGGCTGCTGAGCCATGGAAAGATGGCTTTTATGTCAAATGGTCTTTTCAACTTGAGAATTCTTATATGTTTTTATTTTAAAAGATCCCTCTACACACACACACACTGTGTGTGCACACACACTGAGGTTTTCTGTCCTTTTATTTATAACAAGATTACTTCTCGTGTTTTTGAATAATTGTAAGAAGTAACTGTAAGATGTCTATAATTGTAGCAGCTGATCCCTGGCTCCTCTTGTGTAATTTTATGTAACCATTTGTGATTTGTTCATTTACCTGGCAGATTTTACTACTCCTCTCTAGAGAAACTAAATGACTTGATACCAGCCCACTTCATTTTTCAATGATTTATTTTATTCTTCTCCCTCAAAATTTTTGTTATATTTTGAGACAGGCTTTCATTGTCTCTGTCTACAGTTTCCAAGCAATCCTTCCAGTGAGTGTCAGCAGGAACATAGCTTTTTCATGCATACTCCATCTCACAGCTCTTAAAAGGGCAAGCCCCACTCAACCTGTGTTTTTGGAGTCTTCCCACTATACATTTCCACGGTTCTTACCATGGGTCTGGCTGTTCCATCATGGTTTCCTGTCCTTTTGGTTGGCCTGTAAGCCCTTTCTACCTTGATTCCATTACTCAGAACAAGGAGGTTCTGGGCTCCTTCGTGTCCCAGCTTTCCCACCATCCTCTGAAACAGTTCTTTTTCAATAAGTAAATGAGCCGCCAGGCCTGGTGGCACAGGCCTGTAATCCCAGCACTTGGGATTATAGGCCAGCCTGGTATACAAAGTGAGTCCAGGACAGCCAAGACTACATAGAGAAACCCTGTCTCAGAAAAGAAAAAAGAGAGAGAGGGGAAGAAGAATGTTGAGCAAGCACATGAAGATAAAAGGAAAGAAAATCCCTGCCTTAAGATAGAAAGGCAGATCCAAGATTCAGGCGTTCCATAGGCAAGGCTTACTATTGTGTACTATGCAGGGTGTGGGTCTGTCTGAAGCATTGTCTTGTCCTTGATTCTGCCTAGCTATAGTTTCACCCACACTGTGATAGTCAGTGCTCCCAACAAAAACACAAGTTCTGGGTATTTTCAATACCATAGTTTTTACATTGAGAAGATCATAGGATTGGGAATTGCTAGACTTGGGTTTTCATTTGGGTATGTTCTTTTCCAGGTTATCTGTCCTGTTGCCGGTTCCTGGATGACAATCAGATAGTTACCAGCTCTGGAGACACCACCTGGTGAGTACCTGACAAGGCAGAGAATGAGGCCTGAGATCCACTGGTCTAGTTCACACTAGTAGGATAAGAATTGTGAGATAAACAGTTCTTGTCAGTTAGTTAAGACTGCTTAAATTTAATCATGGCCTGGTAACTAAAAAACACAAAGTAGCAATGAGTAATTCATTGCACTGTCTATAAATATGCAAAGTTTAGTTTTGAACAGAGAATAAAAACGTAGATATTTAGACTATAATTGTATATCAAGTACCCGTTTTTCTTTACTTTTCTCCATTTATTTTTTTCTTATGTATGTGATTTTTGTTGTTGTTGTTGTTGTTGTTGTTTTTTGGATTATTTTAGCCCTGGGTATATTGTGAGCGTGAGTACGGCTTTTAGACAGCAGTTCTATCAGATTTCTTTATGTTTGTTCACTGGTAGATGGAAACATGTTCAAGTCATTTTATTTTCCCCCTTTCTTCAGTAATGAAACAACCAGGTAGTTATCTTAAGATATTAATTTTAGACTTAAGGTGCCCTTGTGGGTTTTTCTGGTCACTGGGGGGTCATGCCTGGGTAGTCAGTAGCAGTATTTTAAAGAGGGATTTATTAACATGACTTACAGGCCTGCAAGGCCAGCAGTGGACTTCTGATAAAAATGGTAAAGATACTAGTGGTTGTTAAGTCAGTGAAGCTAAATATCTCAGCTGGTCTCTGGTCTACACTTAAACCTGGAGTAGGTTTTAATGCCCATAAAGAATGTCTCAACAGTAAGCTAGATGAGCTTGCCACTGACAGTGAAGGCAGGTGGGCACGAAGAAAAGTGTCCTTTCCCATGTGAATTGCCACCAGAAGGTGTGGCCCAGATTTAGGGTGGGTCTTCCCACTTCACATGATCCCATCAAGAAATATGCCGAGCTGCTTGGGCCTTAGTTGATTCCAAATGTAGTCAGTTGACAACGAAGATGAGTCATCACAGATTTCAAGTGTTGATTACTTGTGATGAAATGTATGACACTTCTGTGCTCCAGGCTTCTTCCTTCCTATGTCCCTCATGCCTATGTTGAAACTGGCTGATGGGATTTGCATTGCTGGGCCGAGCCTGCTTTTCTGGTGAGGTTGACAAGAACAGGCAGTAGGGAACATGCAGGTTACAGTCGGAAGCAGCTGCCTGGGGCTGTTGCTTGGGGAGCTGCTGCTTCGTGCGGTGCTGTTGGTGTCTAATCTTTTAGCACTGTCAAGCAGAGGCCTTTGAAGCACCATGTCTATCCATGAAGACCATCTTTGGATTGTGGTCCCCGTGGAAAAGGAGCTGGGCCAGAGTTGCTCTGAAGCATTCATTTATCCAACATTCCCTCCCTGGTGTCTAGGAAGGTGGGAAATTGGAGCGACAGAGGGAATAACACAGGTTGCACAAGTTCCTTTCTTTCAGGCTAGCACTTTCTGCTATCCCACAAACTGCCCAGGAATATGTTTGTGTGGTAGAACCTCATAGCTCTGCTTGGCCCCTTCTGCTCGTGTCATGTGACCTGGGAGCAGCAGTTGTGAGGCCTCCCCCATGCACTCATCCATGTAGTTGTTTATTTCCTCGTTTTGCTTTTCCTAAGCAGAAATCTCATTACACAAGTAAGTGTGTCTTCACAGCGGCACACTGACCATCTGTGATCCTGGGTGGTATGAAAAATGTTGTTTTGGCTGGGCTGGTGGTGGTACACACCGTTAATCCTAGCACTCAGGAGGCAGAGGAAGGTGGATATCTGTGAGTTCAAGGCCAGCCTAGTCTGAGTTCCAGGATAGCCAGGGCTACACAAAGAAACCTGTCTAAAAAAAGAATGCTTTAGGTAGCTGGTGGGCCCATTTGTGTGGCTGATCTTACTTGTCATTTACTCCTGCTTCAGTGCTCTGTGGGACATCGAGACCGGCCAGCAGACCACCACATTTACTGGACACACTGGAGATGTCATGAGCCTGTCCCTTGCTCCTGACACCAGACTGTTTGTCTCTGGTGCTTGTGACGCTTCAGCCAAGCTCTGGGATGTCCGAGAAGGGATGTGCCGGCAGACCTTTACAGGACACGAGTCTGACATCAATGCCATATGTGTGAGTTTAATTGTGTCTCATGAGAGCTTAGCTTTATTATTACTGTTGTGGTGGGTTGTTATTATACATTTATTTTTTTGGGGACTGGAGAGATAACATATTAGTTACTCTTCAGTTGTCTTGGCAATACACCATGATCAAGGCAACTTACAGAGAAAAGCATTTAATGACCACATACAGTTTGAGAGGGTGAGTGCATGACCACCAGTTACGAGGAGCATGGCAGCAAGCAGGCAAGCTGCTGCTAGAGAAATAGCTGAGCGCTTACACCCTGAGATACAGTCACAGGCAGAGAGAGAGCCAGCCACGAGGGGCGTGGGCTTCTGAAACTGCACATCCGACAAGGCCATCCCTTTAATACCTCCCAACAGTTCCACCGATTGGGGACCATTCACATTCAAACCACCACAGGTATGTCAGCAATTAAGAGCAATGGCTACCCTTCCAGAGAATCTGGGTATCTATAACTCAAGTCTCAAGGGCTTCGCACACATGTGATACAGGCAAAACTTACCCATACATATAAAGTAAATGAAATACATAATTTAACAGTAAACAAATGTTTGTGTGTCTGTGTCTGTATGTGGGCGTGAGGGCAGGTGCTCACAGAGTCCAGATGAGGGTGTTAGATGCCCTGGAGCTGGTTTAATCTGTTAAGAGCCAACTGATTCAGGCAGTGGGAACCCAACTTTGGTCTGCTGCAAGAGTAGTAAGTGCTCTTAACAGCTGAGCTATCTCTCCAGTATCTTCCTTTTTTAAATAAACAGTTTTAAGTTTTTTTAATTTTGTTCTTTTTTGTTTGTGTTTGTTTTGAGACAAGGTCTAGCAATGTAGGCCAGGATGACCTGGAACTCAAAAGTCCTCAGTACTGACATTGCAGGCCTTTGCTCTCACGCCTGGTGTGTCCTTTTTCACTGACTCCAAGTTCTGTCCTTGCCTTTAGAGGTCAGCTGAGAACTCTGTGCTGTGTATTTGTTTCCGATGTTGTGCTGGCTCTACTCTGTTCCTATCCCTAGAGTGACCAGTTTAGAGCCTGAACTGCTTTAGAGTGTTAAGCAGTTTATCCTGCCAGCCAAGGGGTGGCAAATTCAGAGCTTGCTTTCTTGGTGGCACCTCCTGAAGGGATGAGTCTAGTTGACTGGAGCAGGAAGTTGCTCCTTCCTCCCTAAGTCTCTCCCGCCAGCTCTTAAGCAGAGACTAGAAGCTCGTTAGGAGTGCCCCATTGCTTTTCTGTGCTGAAGTCCACCGTGGTGACAGTGGTAGTCCACGGGCAGTGCGCCCGTGCTCACAGTACCTCTGCCTTCCCCATTCACCCCGTGTTGGCAGCCTTTGTTCTTGCTGGGGCCTCGACCTGTTTTCCTTTCCACAGCAGCCATGCCACTAGTTGCAGTAACATCACTTCTTTTTGTTTGTTTTGAACTCACTCTGTAGACCTAGCGGGCCTTGAACTGCCTGCATTCTTGCCTAGCTAATATCATTTCTTACTGAACTTGTTTTTTGTTTTTTTGTTTTTTTGTCAGTATATGGCCTAGAACTTGATACGTACTTTAGGTTGACCTTGACTTCACTGTGTTCCTGATGACTGCGCATCCCATTCCATGTTGCACGTTTTTTCCTCTTCCAGTGCTTGGAACTGCACCTATGCTTGGCAGGTGCTCTGTCAGCTGACCTGTGTCCCAGGCCTTAATGCTTACACATGTCTTGATTTGCCCTCTCTTTGTAGTTTTTTCCCAATGGCAATGCCTTTGCCACTGGCTCGGATGATGCTACGTGCAGGCTGTTTGACCTTCGTGCGGACCAGGAGCTCATGACCTACTCCCATGACAACATTATCTGTGGTATCACATCTGTTTCCTTTTCCAAGAGTGGCCGCCTCCTCCTTGCTGGGTACGACGACTTCAACTGTAATGTCTGGGACGCCCTCAAAGCTGACAGAGCAGGTGAGTGGCCACATGGACTTTCTGTGTTCCTAGACATTAAGTTGGTTCTTTGCAACGAAATGAGACTCGGATGAGCTAAAACTAGGTTTGTGTTGTAGCATAACTCAGCCTAGGGAAAGCTGAAAGCTCTTCTGAGAGGGATGCATGAGGTCACAGTATGCCCAGCAGTGCTGCCAGTGTCCACGTTTCCCTTCTTCCTGCTTGGCTGTTTCAAGACAGGGTCTTACTGAGTGGCCATGTTAGCCCGGCACTCTCTAATACATCAGGGTGCTCTTGAATTTAAAAGTCTCTGGTTCAGCCTTCCAAATGCTTGAATTACTGGTGAATACTCTCAGTTTTCCATCTTTCTGATCATCCATTCTCTTCAGTCATTTGCCTCCTGGCATATGCCACCATGACCAGCTCCACCTGCAGCTTTCTGGGCCTGTGCAGCTTTGACCTCTGTTATAGTGCCAAGCCTCTTCCTCTCTACAAGGTTGTTGAACAGTGTGCTGGTGATCATTCAATTTAGAGCCTGAATTTTATAAATCAGAATCAAGTCGGTTAAATACAAGTTGGACAAAAGATGAGAACATTCTTGTTTCAAGAGTCTCCCTTTGAGCTCATGCTAGCCTTAAACTTCCAAGTTGAAAAATGTTAATATATTTAAAATTTTTCATATATATATTTTTTAATATATTTAAAATCTGTGTGATGGAAGGTGAAAGAGGGGATTGTGACCCTGAGCCTTGTGGTCCCCATTGTGCCTTCATATACCCTTTCAGTCTGCTGAATTGAAGACATTTTTGGTGCTGCATGCCTGTAACCCCAGCACTCAGCAGCAGAGGCAGGACAGCCAGGCTACATAGACCTTGTCTCAGAAATAAATAAGAAACTGTTTCTGACCTTCGGCATTGCAGGCCAGGGAAGTCGACCCTGAGAGCCCTCCAGCCCTGTGCTTAGTTGGTGTATCATAGCTACAGGAGCTGGAAGTTGTTTCTGTTTGAGAACAGTGTCTTGGCAAGTGGTATCTGATGTGACAGCTCCATGATCTCAGCTCTAGACTTTGTATGTTCATGTGGTCAATTTCTCTGAGAATAGGTGTTCAGTTTTGGTTTGGTTTGGTTTGGTTAAGATTTATGTAGCTGGGCAGAGGGTTTGCATGCCTTTACTTAGCATTCGGGAAGCAGAGGCAGGTGGGTCTATGAACTAGAGGCCAGCCTGGTCAACAGAGTGAGTTCCAGGCCAACCAGGGCTATACAGAGAAACCCTCTTTTGAAAAACCAGAAGGGGGGGGGGCTGACATTATTATTTATTTATTTTTTCTAGACAGGGTTTCTCTGTGGCCTTAGCTGTCCTGGAACTTGTTTTATAGAGAAGGCTGGCCTGGAACTCACACAGATCCAGCTGTCTCCTCCTTCCAAGTGCCGGTTTTAAAACCACTGCCTGCCTCTTTGTGTAATTTTAAGCTTCTGTACATGTACAGAAGTTGGTCTGGATCTCTTGACTCTGCATTATGTGCATATGCGCATCACCTGTTGTCCTCTTGAGCTTATGTTCATGTTCTTGTCAGAAAATACCTTGTCACTCTCATCACGGAATTGGCCATAGGCCTAAGGGTAGTTTCCACTTGGGACTAAAACCTTCTCTCTTCCTAGTGCCCTTCCCTTGCTTTTTCAGGTGCTGTCAAACCATATGTGATTATGATTGTGATGGTTTTGTTCCCAGGTGTCTTAGCTGGACACGACAACCGAGTCAGCTGCTTGGGAGTGACTGATGATGGCATGGCTGTGGCAACGGGGTCCTGGGACAGCTTCCTCAAGATCTGGAACTAAGGCCAGTAGGTAATGGAGCAGCCCCATTAGTGGAGTTGAACATATTTCTCAGGACATGAAGTTTTCCTGCATAGGTTGTAGATTAACAAAGCTGTATTGTTGATCTGGTATTGTGCGTACCTACCTGTGATCCAGAGAGGGCAGGGGAAGAGCTCAATTTCTTTTCTTATGCACTGACCCCAAGCTCTGTTCACAGCAGCAGGTGGATGGATGCCACGGTGGCTGGAAGACCATTCCAACCTTGAAGCGTTACAGCGATAGCATGTCCTATCCAACCATACTAACATGGACACCCACACCTCCCCTCAGAACTTCAAAAGGGCAAGATCTTTTTCCTTCACTTACTGCTGAAACCAAGAGCACAACTCCCATTAAGAGAAGGATCTCTGTGCTGTAAACAAAGTGTGCATTCCTTCCGGGGCCGGTGTCTGTTTCCTTTCTTTTTTGTTGTTGTTGGGGGGTTACTTTGTTTTTGTTGTTTGTTTGTTTGTTTGTTTTGGGGGGTGTTTTGTTTTGGGTGAATTTTAAAAGGAAATACTACAATAAAAATGTTAACCAGAAGGTAACCCTGAGTATGATTGTGAGACAGACACGCCTCTTTACTAGTTCATTTGGATTTTAGATCAGTGATCCTGTTCTGTGGCATTCATGAAAGACTTTGCTTCTCTGTAATTGTTTCTAAATATAAGTCATTTGTAGCAGGACTTTGGAAGCATTCAGATTTCTTTCTTAAATATATTCCTTTATGTTCAATAATTAAGGGAACCAGAGCCTATGATAGTCTCTGACTTATCAATGATGCATTTTTATCCCTGGCTTGCTTGGGGGTTTTTTTGTTGTTGTTGTTGTTGTTTTTCGTTTGGTTTGAGGGGCGGGGGGGCTTGCCTTTTTTTTTTTTTTTTTTTTTTAAGTCTCATGTCACAGATGACTGTTTCGCACAAACACAGCATAGTGGAAGAAAAAAATAAATCAGAAGCAAAGTAGCCAAGCACATGTTACAATGGCCACAAATGCTTGGTCAGAACCCTTCCTCTTTGCTCAGCAGTGAACTTATCCCCAGCACCCCTCCCTCCTGCCTTGTCCTCCTCACTGTCTAGTTTCTGCTCTTACCGTGGGTTTTCTGTGAAGTTGGAGGGAAGTTTGTAGTCTTGTGACACTAGCCGTCCTACCCTGCTGTCAAGAGATCTGTTCTCCAGAGAGGCGCCTGTCCTGTGCTTGGGTAGTCAGTTGGTTATTTGTGTATGAAACAATGTACAAATCAATGTTTTGAAAATAATGATCTCAGACTTTCTAAGTTAAATTTTAAACAATTTGATTGTTTGCCATATTGGGTGGGTTTACTCTTAGAATCGCATGCTGTAGAAATGCTCTAAAGTGCATATAGGACTCAGTCCTTAGATGTTCCTTTTCTTTTAAGAAATAACCTCTTCAAGTTGTAACCGTGGCGGCTTTGTCCATTACTGTTGCTACTCTGCACACATATCGGAAGCAGCAAGCGCTTTACACACTTGAGTAGTGGGATAAGTCACTGTTTTCTTTACTTTAAAAAAAACAGAACAAATAGTCCTGTTGGGAATGATTGCTGTTGGATTCAGGAGGGGAGGGGAAAGCCGCTCTGCTGCCTCTTTGCCACTTCTTGGAAGCCTGCCTCCATGGAACAGCCTTTTGCATCCGAGGCAACCATTTTTACTCCATGCGGATCTTCATGGTTACCATCTCAAGCCATGCTCAGCAGCAGCGTTTGGACAGCAGTGTTCTGTGGGCCCTTCCCTCTCCCTGTATCCTGCACCCCTCATAGCAGTAGTGGCTTCGCCGTTCTGTTTTCTGCAGCGTCCTGTACAAAACTGTGCTGTGACTGTGCGGTAGGCCTGGACCTGGCAAAGAATACAGCGAAGCCCCTTCTCTTCCTACCAAACGACTCTGTAGAGCTCTCTGCACCCTGTACCCTTTTCACCTTTTGTATTTAATTTTAAAGTCAGTGTACTGCAAGGAGGCTGGATGCAAGATAGATACTATATTAAACTGTACTGTTATTTAAGATGTAATAAAGCAGTTTGACATGAGGGACTCTGGTGTGATGGTTATTTTTGAGAGTCAGCTTCAGTGTGTGAAAGTTACATGCCCCAACTGCTGACTGGACAGTCACATAACATCACGAGAGACCCTTATAGAAGTGTCAGCCCAGGCTAGTGCAGGAGCATAGACCTTCAGCCACACTGCTCGGGGACAAAGGCCGGCTGATCTCTGAGGTTGGGACAAGCCTGATCTACTTACCAAGTTTCAGGACAGCCAAACCCTGACTCAAAAAGGGAGGGGGGGCACTCAGTTCCTAGAAGGTTCTGATATGCTATCCATCTCAGGCCTATTTTCCAGGATAAGTGGCTTTTCCCCCTCAGCATCTGGGCACATCTGCCATTTTCTCCTTTGGCCTCTACCAGCCAGCTGCTTTGGTTTCCTCTTCCTATTTCCCCACTAAAATATCCAAGGACCTGCCCATTTAAAGACACTCTGAGTAAGCATTTCCTTCTCAGTCAATGAAGGTTACTGCATCTTAAGGAATGAACATCATCCCCAGAGTTGTTCGGCTGCCATTCTAGCCATTGTCATTCACTCCACTGAAGTGCCTAGTTCTAAGCTGAATACAAGTTTTACTCTTGAATAAGTTTTAAGATTGACTCGCTCAGATGCCCAGATGGTATTGACTGGGCCAACCCACCTTTGCTGGGGGTTGGTAAGCAGACTAATCCGCACAGGGTCAGTGGTGCCCTCTTCAGAAGTGAGTCGCCACTCCCTATGTGCATGCTGTTCTGTGGTGATTGTCAGGCGGAACAGAGGAGTTTGCCTAGCCAGTTTAATCTTCCCCCAGTCTCCCGTAAATAACATGTCCTTCACAAAAACTTGCCAGCCTTTACCTATCCGACCCCTACTGCGAATACAGAGGTTCTTTTTGAACTAGAGGGTATTGTGGTGAGGTTAACCGTACCTCCAACTCTACCTTCTCTCTTCGGGAATCTATGTCTTTACATGTTTCTCCCCAACCGTCAGCAGGCTGAATGTAGCCAGGACAGGTGTGTCTCTGCCTCAGAAGAGCTGGAAGTTGATTGTTTCTGAGCCAATGTCAAGTCCCCTTCCCACTTGTTTAGCAAGCAGTCATTGAAAACATGCCCACTTTGAACATGTGGGCAGCAGAATGAACCAAAGAGCATACAAAGAAAAGCCAAAGCCACAGGCCTTTTCAGGCCAGACATTTTCAGCCATGCACATGTAGCATCTGCCATTAAGTGCCGCTCGTGGTCTGGGAGCCTGATTAAGATCAGAAGGTGGCTGAGCTTGCCTGGGTCCAGCCTGCACTCCCACTGCTGTCACTGCCCCTTCATTCTAATACAGCCTTTCCCCACCAGTGCTTTGTAGCCTACTCCCTTTCCCTTAAGATCCCAGAGTAGCCAGCAGCCAGTCACCTTTGCCTCTCCTCACAGGCTTATCTTGGAAGGGATTCTATGAGAACAGAGTTCACGGTGTTTGATTACAGTCAGTGACTCCGTAGCCCAGACTCCCGAACCCACTGTTCACTTAGCCTGAGACATCTGTTCTGAGTACCCTAGGCAAGGCTGGGTCCTGTTCTACCCAGCCCCTCTCCTGCTGCACCAAAAAGTGAGTGCCTGGCAGCTGTCCCTTTCTCTCACTCACTGACCTGGATGAAGAAGGGATAGTGTCAACCTTCAACCCAGAAAGGAGACTGAGATGGGCTGTTGTGGACACTAGCCCCTGAGGGTGACATCAGCATTGACCTTTGCCTGTGCCAAGTGTGCACTGGTGGAGGGTGGACAAGGTAACTGTGGTAAACGACTCTTCTGGCTACCTGTCACTTAACAGCCTTCACTCAGCTCTTTGTCCCACTCTGGTCAGATGAAACCCACATAAGTTAAAGTTCATGTGTTAAAGCAGCACCCAAAGAGGTACAAGTTCCCCCTTACATGTGTGCCTGAGAACTTGCCTTACCTAGACAACCTGGCTCTGGGCACAAGCCCATCCTGCCCCTTTCTATTCTAACATTCCCTTATTTAGCCCTTGAAATCCAGGTATTGGAGGCCTGAAGCAAAAATGTGTATGATTGCCTTGATCTCTCCCCAGTACCTCACCCTATGTGACCTTTGAACTGCTGCCTAAATTAAACACTGGGAGTTGGGGCTGGAAAGATGGCTCAGTGGTTAAGAGCACTGTGTTCTTCAGAAGTCCCGAGTTCAAATCCCAGCAGCCACATGGTGGCCCACAACCATCTATACTGTGACCAGATGCCCCCTTCTGATAGGGTACTCACTCATACATAAGATAAATAAATCTTAAAAAACAAAGCACTGGGCCTGGTTACTGGCATTGGGCCCTGTCATTCCCTGTGGTGGGAAAGAGCACTTGTTTCCTGAGTCCTCAGTCTGGTGGGGCTCAGAACTGGCACACAGTGTCAGCTTTGTTTCTTCCTCTCAAATGGGGAAGCTGCCTGCACAGTCCTCAGCCCCATTGTAGAAAAAGGGTTTCCCCAGCAGCATGGGACGCCTGCTACTTAAAGAGTACACAGGCAGCTTGCTGTGGGACTTTAGACTGCAGGCCATAGGCTGGGTGCCTTTGCAGAAGGATATGACTACTGCCTCTCTGAAAGTCTCTCCCTGCCTGGCCCTTGCCTACCACACACCACTAGATACCAATCAAGTATTATTTTTATAATACAATGAACACCCAAAAGCACAATTGAAACCTGTGGGTGTGGCTGGTGTTTACTCTGGGGAAGAAAAACCCATGAGGAAGTTACAAAACTTACGAAATCCCCTCAAATTCCTGTCATCCTCCCTACCCCCAGTTTTGTCCCCACTGTGCACCAAACTGTTCTTTTTGGAAGGACAGGACATAGGCCTCCGGAGTGCCCACCAGAGAACATCCTGACTGCAGCAGGTATGGGGGCTGGCTGTGGGCGCGCCTGGAGATTGGGCTGTACAGGAAGGGCAATGCCAGGGGAGCCAAGTCTTGCCAAATGCAGCATAGAGTAAACATCTGGAAACCATAGTGCTGGGAGCCAGGAGACCACAAAACACCCTATCCACACGGCTGGACAGCTAAGATCTGATGTACAACCTGGGTATCCATCCATTCAGCATCTTCCTCTTTTCCATACCGGGTTTCTCTGTGTGACCCTGGCTTTGTAGACCAGGCTGGCCTCGAACTAACAGCGATCCGTTTGAATTAGACGTGCACCACTATGCTCTACTTCCTTCCTTGCTCTTAAAGCTGTGGGTGGGGCGCACTGTTTACACAGTCACCTTTCAGTTTATTTGCTTGTTTGTTTGTTTGTTTTGAGGCAGGGTCTGTACCCTTGGCTGGCCTTGAATTCCTAGAGACTGAGTGCCGGGAATAAAGTAGTGAACCATTATGTCAGGTCCTTTTCTGGCAGGGTTAAGATCACAGTCCCAAATCCTAAAGGCTTTGCCAATTGCGAAAGGGTGTCGGCCCCTGCTGGTGGGCCTGCGACCCACGTGAGTGCATGCCCCAGGCCCAGCTGCCACCTGAGTTCTTCTGACAGCTACCAGGTCATTAAAAACAACGGGGCAGCAGGAGCCTCTCGCGAAGCCTACGTTCCCACCAAGCTGGCCCGCGTGGACCCTCAAGGTCCTGGAGACCTCGCTTGCGAAAAGAAGGGCGAGACCTAGGCCAGCGATAAAAATCAAACCACAAGGCGAGGAGGAACAAGCGGGAAGGGCGGTGGTGGTGCTCTTCCACGCAGCTGCTGAAACGCCTTCCGCCCCTCCTCCCGCCTCTGCTACGCTTCCCTTTTTTCTTCTCGCTCCGGCTCTCTCCACGCGGCTCCCCTTCTGCCCCGCCTTCTCCGCTTTGCGACGGTCTACCTTCAAGCTTCGCCCCTCCTACTCGGTCTCAGTTCGGTCCCTCTCCGGCCCCTGCCAGCCCCGCTTCCTTCCGCGGCCCCGCCCCTCCGCTTAGCCCCGCCCCGTGCCGTCTCGCTTCCGGCCCCTTGTCCCCAGCCCAATCACGACTCCCTCCTCCGGCTCCTTGGCGCCGACCTTCCCGGCTCCGCGTTTGCCCCTCCTCTCTGCCCTGCACACTTCCTCTTGGCTGGCTCCCTCCCTCTGCCACGCCCATCCCGCAGCCTCCAGTCCGGGCCTACAAAAGGCTCTTGAGCAAGCTGAAGTTTCACCGCCGGCCTGGCTGCGGCTGCGCGCCTTCCCCACGTGCTCTGCGGCGCATGCGTGCGGCCTGCGCCTGCGCATTGCCAGCCGCGGCGCAGCGCTGCTCGGTGCTGCCGGCCTCCGGACTGAGCGGCCATGGGGTGGCGGGCGGCTGGGTCGCTGAGGGCCAGGTAGCAGTAGGGCAGCAGGGACCGCTGGCTCGGCCCAGCATGTAGACGTCCACGCGGGCGCGCGGCAGCCGACGGTGAGTGCGGGGTCCGGGTTCTCCCTCCGCCCGGCGTCGCTTGCCGCCGGGAACCCGTGGAGGCCGGGTCACCGTGCCGGCCCTGCCCACCTGCCCGAGGCCGGACGCTGGTGGCTCTGACGCGCCTCCCTACGTCCGAATGTGGTGTGGGCTGCGACCGGGATGACGCGTGGTCTCGGGAACGAGCCTAGGGGACAGGTCTGGGGATCCGGCCCGGGAATGGGTCTGGAGGACGAGGGTGATGTTCGGGTCGCGGGAGAAGCCAGGTAGGCCGCTGCTGTGTTCCTGGCCCTGGCTTGTTCAGCCGACCCGGCTTCATTGGTCCTCCTGGTGCCTGAGTAATCAGGAGAAGCCTTGGCATGTGAAACTTAGAGGCCAAAGCTAATGCAAAGTAGAGAACCTGGCGTTTTGTGAGGCAAACGGGGTGTGGAGTTTCTAAATTTGGTATCCAGTAGTTGCCAAAAAGTTCCAAAGTCCTGAAGAGGCCACGGAGGTGTTCCTAGACAGACCACTGGACTTGCGCTCTGGCCCACAGGTTTCTTAACTGTGGGAATAGGGGGTGCCCAGTGCAGTTCCAGGGTCTTCCTTCCCAGTTCTCCTCCCAAGCAATGGCTTTCTCCTGGCTTTGATTCTAAATAGCAAATTATTTTTCCTTTCTTGTTTGGGAACAGTCTTTGTTTCAGTTCAAAACTTATTCATTTGGCTTGGCTCGTGAGAGGAATGTTTTTCAAATTTATGTCCATTTATTTCATGTTTCACTGCTGGTTTTCACAAGCTTGGGCGACACATTGCAAGCACCCCACTTTTCCCCCGCAGCATTGCTCTCCTGAGCGTTTAGTGACCTCCTGTTCCTTGGGATTTCTTGTAGCATATTTGTCCTCAGCAGTAACTTCACTATTGGTTTCATAGCCCCATCTCAGGCTCTGGGACAGCGACAGGTGCCAATATACAGTCTGACCAGGTAGCTTCTTTCACGGTGGCATTTCAAAATGTTTCTGCTTTTTCTCCCTGGGTGGATTTATGTCCTAAAGCAGTTGACAGGGCTGCTTCCCTCCTACCCGTTTTTTTCTAGTGTGTCTTGTTTGCGGATCCAGCCCAGATCCTCACACAAGTACTGTCCACCGAGCCACAATTCACCCAACACCCCTCCTTTTGGGTAGAAGTAGCTAACATAAAACATCAGTGCTTAGATTAAGTTACTAGTTTAGCACTCTAGGCTGCCCTTGGAGAATGGAGAGAAGCAAAGTGGCTTTCTTTTACTTTTTTCTTAATGGAAGTAGACATGTGCATGCTACTGCTCATGTGTGGAAGAGCTTTCAAAAGTTGGTTTTCTCCTACTGTGTGGGTTCCACAGCTGAAACTCATGACATCATGCTCGGCAGTAAGTGGCTTTATCTCCTGAGCCATCTCCGAGCCTTCATTTGGTTTCAGACAAAACCTCATGTATCTCAAGCTGATTTCTAGTTCCCTGTGTAGCCCAGGATAACTCCAAACTTCTTGTCCTCCTTTGTGTAACTCTGCATGTTGGTGTACCGACCATCTCTAGTTGGGCTTTCTCCTGTCGTTTTAATGTGATTTGGGGGATGAAGCCCAAGGCTTTGTGTGTGCAAGCATGCTACCAACTGAGCTACATTTCCAGGCCTCAAGTGGTTTTACTCTTTTGTGTGTTTGTTGTCGGGGAGGGTTTGAGACAGGGTTTCTCTGTATTCCTGGCTGTCTTGGAAAGCAGCTGTAGACCAGGCTAGCCTCAAATTCAGAGATCCTCCTGCCTGTGCCTCCCAAGTGCTGGAATTAAAGGGGTTTGCTGCCTTCACCCAGCTCTTTGTTTTTAAAGACTTAATTTTATTTTGTATTTGTCTGTGTATGGGTGTGGTTATGTGCACATGAGTACAGGTGCTTTGGAGCTGGAGTTATGGGTGTTTGTAAGCTGTCTAATGTGGGTCCTGAGAAGGGAATTCAAGTACTCTGGAAGAGGAGCAAGTGTCTTTTAGCTGCTGAGTGGGAATGGGTTCATCTGCATGTATTACCTCAGATTTGCTTGTTTTCCTGGTACAGCAGAGAGAGAGAAAGAGATATGTTCAAAAGCTTAGCACTGCCAGGAGGAGCCTACCAGGAAAAGGGCTGTTGCTGCAGGCTCCACTTTCTAGGCCTTGTTAGATCTGTTAACAGTTACCACATGGCTCTGTCCCTCCTGAAGGAGATGCCACTTTTCAACCCCAGGAAAACATGCTATTGTTTGTGATAGTTGTTTATCGTTTTCCATATATTCTGGTCTGTGGCTGCTGTACTCCTGCTGCATGGGAAGAAGTAAATTCATGAACACAAATGTTTGGGTTAAGACAGGGTACCAGCAACACATGCCAGTGCCCTCCACTGTGAAGTGGAAAGGGGTGGTGCTGCCTGACCGCTTACGCTTAGTTCTGGAGACCTGAGTCTGCACTGAGTTGGTAGAGCCTCCTTCAGGTCTGGGGAACTGTTCCCCCACCAGATGGGTTCTGTGAACCCATTCCTTAGAACTTTCCAGAATCAGCACACTTCCCTATGCCTCTGCTAGCCTGGGCATCATTTATGTGTAGAAATGAGGTAGGCATAGGTAAATACTAAAACCTGGACATTGTGGGTCACAGTAGTGATGTTTTCTTGGTACATAGAGCAACACCCTGTCTCAAAAAACAAGTTGACAAAAAGCTTGAAACTTTTTTCCAACCTAGTATTAACTAATGAAGTTAAACATTTCCCCATTGCTCTAACTAATTTTCCTTCTTTTTCTTTTTTTCTCTCGTGTCCTTTTCTTCTTTCATTCCTTTTGTAACTCAGATTGCAGTCCTATCTCTGCAAGCTGAGTGCTTGGATTTTGTTGTGACCAACACACATGACTTCATTTTTTATTTACTGTTTCCACATATATTTGGAGTTCACATGAAATTGTATGTATTAAGTTTCTTGTGCTGGCTCTCAGTGTGTGTGCATGTTGTATGTGTGTACGCTCACACATGTGTTTATCAACATCTCGAGGTCTTGCTACTTTCATAAGTTCTATAGGCATACTCCGTGATGGTGATCAGCGCTTCTTCCGGGTTAGCTAGGGCTACTCAACAGCAAAAAATGCCAACAGGTTTAGCCAAGTGTACCTGCCTCCACCAGCTGCCTCAGCATCTGCCAACCTTGCTGTGCCCAATAGCTTTCACTTCACTTTCCAGACCTTGCTTGGAAGAGTCAACTAGAGCAAGGCTGGGGACAAAAGGCTGCAACCTGTTACAAAAAAAGAAAAAGAAAAGGAAAGGAAAGGAAAAGAAATAAAAAGATTGCTGATTCAGTCCTAGCAACTTGAATTCAACCCCAGGGACCCTCAAAGTAAAAGGAGAAAATGGATTTGTAAGTTGTCATTGGACCTCCATAAGTAAATAAATGTATCTCTTTGTAAATTTTTTTCTTTTTAGGTTTATTTATTTGTTGTTTTGTTTTGTTTTGTTTTTTTGAGGCAGGGTTTCTCTGTGTAGCCCTAGCTGTTCTAGAATTCACTCTATAGACCATTCTGGCCTCGAACTCAGAGACCTGCCTGCCTCTGCCTCCCAAATGCTGGACTTAAAGGTGTAGGCCACTACCACCCAGCTTATTTTTTTATTTTTTGAGACACAGTTCTCTCTGTGTAGATCTCTGTCCTGGAGCTCAATGCCTTAAAGTCTTATATAAATGAGGCATGCTTTTTTTTTTTTTTTTTTTTTGTAGCCCTGGCTGTCCTTGAACTTGCTGTGTAGTCCATGCTGTTCTCAAACTCAGAGATCTGCCTGCCTCTGCCTCCCAAGTGCTGGAATTAAAGACCACCGCCTGTCTGTTTTTTATTTTTTGAAACAGGGTTTCACTATGTAGCCTTGACTGGCCTGCAACTCACTATGTAGACTAGGCTATCTGTGAACTTAAAGAGAACCACCTGCTTCTTCCTCCCAGTGCTAAAGGCATTCTCCCACATCAGAAAATGTAATAATAAAAAATAAATAAAAAGAAAGAGGCTTGGGGCGGGGACAGATGACTCAGGGTTAATATGCTGTTGCTCTTTTAGAGGAAATGGGTTTGTTTCCCTGAGCACCTACATGGCTGCTAACATTTGGAAACCCCAGTTCCAGAGGAGGCAACACCCTCTTCAGATCTCTGTGGGAACTGTATGCCCATAATAAATAAGTAAATCTTAGTCTGTCTGTTTTCTTTCTTTATCTATTTGTGCATTGAGTGCTCTATCTGCATGTACGTCTACCCACCAGAAGAGGACATCAGAGTTCAGTATATAGGTTGTGAGCCACCATGTGGCTGCTGGGAATTGAACTCAGGACCTCTAGAAGAGCAGACAGTGCTTTTACCAGCTGAGCCATCTCTCCAGCCCTGTCTGTTTTCTTAAAGACTACAACAGTGGATTGGAACCTGAGAGCCGGATGGTAGCCACTCTGTCTCGCCTTGAGAAACTAATTAGCAATCCAACCTTAATGGGCACAAAGTCCGGTGATGTCCATGTTCTTGATCCTCTGCACTTTCATTCTGGCCGTGATACAGGGTCTTCCTTTCCTCCCCTGTGAAATAGCACCATAGTGCTAAAACCCACAGAATCTGTTTGCTTGGCAGAATGGGCTTGAACTCTGCCTCCTATGTTTTGTTCACATCTGTCTCCAGCAAACACAAAGCCAGAGTCTGGGAGACCAAACAGTCTGTGTAGTCCAGCTTCTGGGACAAAGGTCGAATGTACCAGGGTCTGTGTAATCTAATGGCCAGGACAAGGCCCTGGCCACACTCTGTTGGTGATGCCCTCAGTCACTAACTTCAGAGGTGCCTCTGGCCCGTGATATGTGGTGTGCTACAGCCCCACCTTGTCCTAGTCATCTGCCCTGTGGTGATGAGGTGAATTTGGGCTTTCACACTAGAGCAGAGCAGATCTGTGTTGCTGCCTACCACATCCAGAGCAGAGCCCAGGAAGCCTTCAAATGCCAGTGTGGACACTTGCTCCCAGCACATAGTTTTTGGTGATAATTGGCATTTTGACAAACCACCCACTCTGTTAGTAATGACCTAACAAGGCGCTGTATGGAAGGCCGGCACAGGGCACAGAAACTCCGACAGGCCATGGTCAGGGCCAGGCAGCTACTCTTCTAGTTTTTAAAATGACATTTGTTTACCTAGTTTTTTTGTATAGGGATAGGTTCAGATGTACATATCATGTCTGTGGAGGTCAAAGGAGTTGATTTTCTCTTCCATAGTGTGGGTTCGAGGGATGGAGCCCAGACCCTCACACTTGAATGTGGATGTTTGAGAGTGAGTTGAACCCATGGAGGCATCTGGAATGGAGAGAAAATGAGCTATATAGTGAGGCCCTGTCCCAAAAGAGGAAAGACTGTTAGTATATGTATGTGTTTTCATTTTCTTAGCAGTGTCATATAAAAGGTAAAGTGAGTGTGGCCGCATAGGCCTGTTGTCCTCGTTACTCAGGAGGACAAGAGAAAGACTGCCAGGGTTGATCCCAGGACTCCAGAGACAGGTCAGACAGAACAGACAGGGTTACACAGAGAAAACTTGTCTCCAAAAAAAGAATACACACACACACACAAACACATGCGATAGGTTGGGAGTACAGTTCAGTGGTAGAGTGCTTCCGTAGCAAGTGTAAGGCCCTAGGTTTAATCCCTAACAACACAGAGCGGAAGATCTTAAAGGTCATGATTTATTTTTCTAACACTTCTCTTTTTGTTTTGTTTTGAGACAGGGTTTCTCTGTGTAGCCCTGGCTGTCCTGAATCTCACTCTGTAGACCAGGCTGGCCTTGAACTTACAGAGATCCACTTGCCTGTGCCTCCTGAGCACTGGGATCAAAGGTGTGCGCCACCTCACCCAGCTTTCCTAACAGTTCTAAAACATAGTTTGATCCTACACATTTGTAATCTATTTTGAGTTAATATTTGTGATAAGAGGAAATAGTTCAGTTTTCAGACTTTTTCACTGGCTGTCCATCTGTTTAACACTACTTGAAGGTTCTCTCTTTGTTGAATCACCTCAGCACCTTTGTCAAGACCCTATGGCTAGGCTAGGGTGTAGCTCAGAGAGTAGCATGCACTCAAAACAACACACAAAGATGTTTCTGGACAATTTGTTCTGTTGTTTGATACTGGAGTTGAGCACAGTGCTGCTGCTGGGCCTCAGCCTTTTAGACTTTGAGACAGTTTGTTGCTCAGGTAAGACTTGAACCTGTCATTGTCCTCCTTCTGTCTCTCAAGCAACTAGGACTCCAGATCTGTGCCACCAGCCCCAGCTGTCTGTGTCTTTGGTTTCATTGCTATATAGACCTAACTGGCCTCAAATTTGCAGTGGCCTTCTTGTGCCTCTGCCTCTCAAATCCTTATTCTGATTTATTTGATTTAAGTAAGTGGGACATAGAAATTGTCTTGTTTAAAAAAAAAAAAGTAAATAGCTAATTAAAGCTCCTCTGGTGATTATAAACTGTAAGAATCAGCTTATGGTGTTGGAGAGATGGCTCAGTGGTTAAGAGCAGCGTCTGCTCTTCCTAAAAGGACCCAGGTTCAATTCCCAGCACCCACATGGCAGCTCACAACTGTCTGTAACCCCAATTCCAATGGATCTGACACCTTCACACATAAAATTAAATAAATGATTTAAAAAAAAAAAAGAATCAGCTTATTTCCTCACGGGCCTTAGAATGGCCTCCATAGGCTTATCCATAGTAGATTTTTCTTCTGCTTTCCCTGCCATGGTCACACATGTCTTAGTTATTTGTGCTACTGTAACAGCATCACAGACTGGGTGGTTTGAAGTGATTTACTGGAGACTGAAATCAACTCACCGATGGAGAACTCTACCCTAGCACCCTGTGCTACTCAAACTGGGCAGGTCTGAGTGGAGGGAGCTCTCTGATAGCTCTTCAAAGGGCACTAATGAGCTGGCCAGTGGGCAGAAATGGGCAGAGTTCCAGGACAGCCAGGGCTATTACGGGGAGAAACCCTGTGTTGGCAGCAGGGAGGCACTAATGAACATCAGGGCCCCACCCTGTGACTCAAGTCCTCAGAGGCCCTTCTCCAGATACAGTGGTAGTTAGAGCTTCATGATAAGCTCAAGCATGTTGATTGGCCTGGAAGTGCAGGACTGTTACCCAATCTACTTTGGAGGCTGAGGCAGAAAGATCACAAGTTCAAGGCCTGTGTGGGTAACTGTCTCAAAAAATAAAGCAGCTTGGGTTATATAGCTCAGTGGTAAAGTGAGGGGTGTCTTACAGGGAAGCAAACCACGTGAAGAGTTAAGAACGAAAACCTGACACAGATTGACGTCCTTCAGGGAGTCTACAACAGGTGGTTTATTCCCAAATGTTATTTAAGCCCAATATAATTTGGAAATAGTTTCCTGGTGTGGTACAATCCCCCAGTGCACAAGGAAGCAGAATTATATCAAACTCAACTCAGGATAGTGTCATTTCTTCCCAGAATATGGCTTCTAAAGATAGGCTTCCTATAACTAGCTTAAGGGCCTGAGGATCCGGCCATACAGATAGTGTGGAGGCCGTTTGTGCTATCAGCCATCGCTGGTCTTGTTTGTAGGAACTCGATATAGCCTGGCCTAGCAGATAAAATATCACCAGCTGTTAATCACTTCCAATTCTCAGCCTTCTGGATAGAATAACAGGTTTTTCATCTTTCCTATTGGAAGGAGAATTTTGTGTGCTTACCATTCCTGGTTTCTCTGGAGTTCTGTGGATGCTGTACTCCCAACATAGAGTACTTGCTTAGCATGATTGAGGCCTTGGTTCAGTCCCATGACTGCTAGGGAGTTTGGGGGCCGTTTAGACCACAGCACTATTTCATCTGGGATTTACACTAACTTACTTTCCCCTCCCCAACCCTGCAGACAGAATTTCTCTATGTAGACCAGGCTGGCCTCTAACTCAAGAGATTTTCTTATCCCTCCCCACCCCCCTTCCCTAGCACTGGATCAAAGGTACTCAAATTAGTAGGAAGGAGCTAGAGAGTTTAGTGTAGGGGGTGGGGTGAGCAGTGCTGAGAGGAGGCATAGGTACTAAGACTTGACTCAGGTTTCTTTGGGACCTGACAAAAGTGAGTTCTAGGACAGCCTGAACTATAGAATGAAGACCTTGTCTCAAAAGAGAAAAAGGGGTCAAGAGTGCTCATTGCTCTTGCAGAGGACCCAGGTTTGATTCATGGCACCCACACAGTGGCTCACAACGATCTGTAACTCCAGTTCCAGGGGATTCAATGCCCTGTTTCTGACTTCGGTGAGTCTTAGGCACACACATGGTATACATACATAGAGGCAAAACATATATGCATAAAATAAGTCATAAAGAAAAAAGGCATTTTAAGAACACCTGGATAGGTTCTCAGTGCAGCAGCATGGGGGGACACTTATAACCCTAGTGCACAGGAGAGTCTTAGGGTCATCAAGCTGGGACAGCCTGAGACCTACCTCAGAAATAACTCCCTCCCCCCCCAAAAAAAAGTGTTACTAGTGTGTCCTGGTTAGCATCAACTTGACTCAGCCCAGTTTCAGATGTAGGAGGGACCAGTCCATTGTGGGTGATCCATAGGTACCACTAGGTGGTTAAGGAGCCAGCTGAGCACTAGAGCAAGCCAGTGAGCATCTTTCCGCCATGGTTTTTACAGGTTCTTGCCATGACTGCCTTCAGTGATGGACTGTGACCTGGGTGGGTAAGCCAAGGAAATCTGTTCCTCTCAACTTGCTTTTGATCAGTGTTTTATCACAGCAGCAGACAAGAAACTAGTTTATTATAGTTTCTCCTCCAGACTCTGCTCCTTTTGTATTTTTTCCTTTGTTTTTTGATTTGTTTTGTTTTTGAGACAAATAAAATGTAGCCCTAGCTGAACTGCAATTCACTGAGATCTCCATGTCTCTGCTATTCTTGTTCATTTGTTTGTTTGTTTTTATTGAGACAGGATCTCCATTTTGAAGTTCTGGCTGTTCTGGATTCTCTGTGTAGATCAAGGCGACCTCAAACTCAGTGATCCACCTGCCTCCTGGGTTCATGGGCTTTCATCACCATGCCTAGCCTTCTTTGTTGTTTTGTTTTAAAGACAGGAGTCTAACTGTAGCCCTGGATGGTCTGGAACTAACAGATCTGATTGCCACTGTGTCCCAAGAGATGGTATTAAAGACTTGTATTCCCTCACCTGACTTCTTTGTTTCTTCATATACCAATTCCAAGACTTCTGCTCATTTTATTCCATTTCCGGCTTTATTAGTTCACAGTACTATTGATCTTCAAAAACACCAGCTCAGGGCTGGAGAGATGGCTCAGAGGGTAAGAGCACTGGCTCTTCTTCCAAAGGTCCCGAGTTCAGTTCCCAGCAACCACATGGTGGCTCACAACCATCTATAATGAGGTCTAGCGCCTTCTTCTGGCATGCAGGCAGGATATTGTATAAATGATAAATCTTAAAAATAATAATAATAAAAAAAAACACCAGCTCAGTTCTAGGGAACTAGATAAATTGTTTACCTCCTTTCACCACCTGGGTACTTCCCATGTTAGCTTCTGGCTTTGATCTCATGTTATTGAGCCATGGTCAGAACTGTGTATCTTCATTTGGGATCTGAAGTTTGTCTTGAGATTATTACAGTTCAATTCTGACGGCTTTCGTTGGTACTAGACTGAGCTCATACACTTTGTGGGTATACACCCCAATGTATACCTGTCTTTCTTCAACTGTTAGGGGATTACCATATGGTACTGTTGTCCACACCACAACTTTACACTTTGGCCATGCTTTGTGGGGCTCTATGTTAACCTTTCCAGGGACCCTTTTATCTGGCTTACGATGGAAATGCTGCAGCTCTGTGTTGGTTATTCTGTCCTTCTTCTCTCGTCTTTAGATTAGTTCAGAAACACCAGAGAGGAGTGAGGGTGAATCTAGGTTATAGCTAGAATATGCTAGGCCCTGGGTTCAGTCTGTAACACTGAAGAAAACAACAGCAGGAAGGATTCTGAGTTCTTAAATATCTCTAGGGTGAAAGTAGCCTTTTTTTTTTTTTTTTTTTTTTTTTTTAAAGAACTCTGGAAAATGAAAACCTGGCAGTTTTTTTCCTGTTGCATGTGACTTTTCTTAGGGAGTCTGTTTTTACTTCATCCAGATGGAGACAGCAGTGACAAATGATCCCAGCCAAGTCCAGCAGTGAGTTTATTGAGTTACTTACAGCAGCCTGGGTGCCTCAGGCAGCCATGTCCCTGGAGTCTTCCTGGGAAGGGAGAGGCCTCAAGAATCTTGCTCATCCTTCCGCAGGGCCTGTCCTGAGGGTCCTGTGAGAGCCTTGTGTAGATGACCATGGTTCACATAATCCGTCATCTTAACCATTCCCCTTGTGCACTGAATGCTTGCTGTTGCCACTCATGTATGTTGATTTTCTCTATCTTATCAAATCAAGGCATTGGTGTTTTTCTCATTCAACTCTGGAAATGGAACAAGAAAAGATGAATGTGAGTAAAGAGCTGAGTCCTGACTCAGCCTCATACCACTGCTCAGCATGCCATGGGGATGAGACCTGGAGCTACAGCCACCCCATCCGGGGCCGGGCCAAGTCTCGGAGCCTGTCAGCCTCACCTGCCCTGGGCAGCACCAAGGAGTTCAGGTAGGACAGGAATGCTCCCCTTTCCTCTCATTCCATGGGCAGCCATGTTAAGGTCCTTATTGAAGACACAGCCTGTATCAGTGTAGATCACCATTGCTTAGTGTGAGGTTTGCCCATAGGGTGGGGCTGGGCACTGACCAAGTGGTGCTGACCGTAGCAGAGGGATTAGACACTGTCCACAAGACTTGTACTGGACACTTGTTACCAACTGGCATGTATATATAGGCCACACCATGTTTTCCTTTCTCCCTCAGCACGGAATCACCCAGCCGGAGCCGTGATGAATTGGGGTTAAGCTGAAAGGAAAGCATGGTTGTGCTCAGTGGTGCACGGGTGCTGCTGTAACCTAGGGCTCTCTGCTCCTCGTAAGCATGCTGGACGTAGGGTCTCGTGTGCAGGCTGTAAGGCACCACCTTCCTCTGCTGCTTCACAAAGCCTCGAGGGAAGGTCACATGACATCAGGAGGCGTTCTAACTCCTGGTGACAATAACTATGTTAAATTTTAGATGGAAGCTTGCCAGATACTGGCACTGGTTCCAGAACAAGGTGACGCCTGTGAAATGTGAAAGCAGGCTCTCTGGTGAGCAGGCTGTCCAATAAGGAGCCACCTTAAAAGTACCCAGTCTTCTCCATGAGCTAGAGAGAGCTCACAGAGCTACCACTTGGCAGTAGAGAGCCCAGGGCTGCTGCAGTTTCTGTGTAGAAAGTTCTCTCTGTGAGAGATGGCTTCAGCAGAGGCCAGGTGGCCAGCACCTTTGCCCTGGGTGCACAGCTGATCACAGTGTGGCTTCTGTGCCCCACCAGCTTTGGACAGAATTGCTTTAGTTTCTGGTTTCTGCCGGGATATTGGACCTTTGAGAGTGGCCATGGGTCAGAGCAGCTTCTGTAGCTGGTGGCTGATGTCTTGGGGCAGTGTGGGGTAACAGGCAAGTTTGCCCGTGCAACCCATCCTTCAAGGAGGACAGAGGGCGTGCCAGTGCTGCTGTTTTGTCTTCTGCAAGCCCTGAATTCCTTGCCTAGTAGCCTTTAAGTTACTCTAGAAGTTGCTGTTTGTAGTGTTCTGTATAATTTTTAAAGGCTTGTGTAAATAACCCAGGCTTGGTGATTCGCACTTGTAATCGTAGCACCTAAAAGGCTGAAACAGGAAGATCACAAGTTTAAAGCCAGCCTGGACCATGTAGGGAGGCTCTGTTTTAAAGAAAGAAAAGGAGAAAAGTTTTATGTAAAACTCTAGTACTTGTTTAGTCCAGAAAGGCCTGCAACAACCAGAGGACTTCTCTTCAGTGGTCAGCTGGCCAGGTTCCGTGACCCTGGACACCCCTGCTCCCTAGGGGCAGGGCAGTCTTTCATCTGCGTCATCAGATTTGGAAGAAGTTGTGGATTTGGAGACAGGCAGCTGAGGTGGAAAGCAACTTCAAAAGGCTACTCTTGCCAACTCAGTGTCGTTCTCTTTGGGCTAAGAAGGGATAGTGAAACTCCTAGAGACCTGAGTGGATGCCCCAGAGTGAACACTTGCTGTCTTGGTCTTTGACTTTAAAGCTCAGAAGCATAGGTAGAGAGCCCTGACTGCTGTTGTCCTTGGCCAGGGCAGGCTTCAGTGAACCTGTGTGTGGATCTTCAACTGGCTGAGTCACTTCAGGGGGGAAGGCTGGGTTGCTCAATTAGTGTCTGTGTTACAGACACATGTGCTCCAGAGCAAATATTTCTGCTAGAATGTTCATCTAGATTATTTAGGGTGGTGCCAAGTTCTGACTCCCGATTATAGCCCACAGACCTGCTGAGAGAGGTGCTGCCTTGGGTCCTGGGTTCATGCCAGCCCAGTGTTTTGCTGGCTCCTACTAGGCTTGTGCCTCCTCTGACTTGGGATCAGTGTCCACGGGAGCCTGCTCAGGTCAGCTTTCGTGCCTCCTTCCTGCCACAGGGGACCTGGGCAGCAGTGAGCTCTGGCATAGCATCCCAGGCCAGGGCATGATCTTCTGGACCTGCCATGTTGTGGATGATGGAGCAAATGCCATTTGGGTTCCTTGGTGTCTGACAGGGCCATGTCTGTTTTGCAGCCTGTCCTCTCCTACTTTAACGCCAGTTCCCACTGTGCTCCACAGGAGGACCCGCTCTCTCCATGGGCCGTGCCCAGTGACCACATTTGGACCAAAGGCCTGCGTGCTCCAGAACCCCCAGACCATCATGTGAGTTTACCAGAGTTGGGGGGGAGAGTGTTCCTTGGGAATGTTACAGGGTTTCTCTGTGCAGGGTTCGGAGTTGTTTAAAGCAAGTTGGGCAGGTGTCTTTGAGCACCCTTCTGTGCATAGTAGACTTCTGTGAAGATGCTCAGCTGCTCCTCTCTCCTATGGCATGCACAGGCAGAGGGCAACTTTCCATGTTGGTAGTCTGGCACTCAGTTTGAGGCAGGAGGATCTCCAGTTCCAAGCCAGCTTGAGCTGTTAGTAAGATGTCAGCCTACGCCAGAGTCAGACCCTGTCTGAAAAACAGAAACAAATAAGCAAAACAGGGAGAAAGAGAAAAGCAGTGGGGAGCTGAGGACTGTAGCCACGTGGGTGCCAGGTTTCTTGACTGTGTCCATTTTGCACTGGTTGGATGGGATCAGTGTGGTTGTTTAGTTTTCTGTTTCTTTTTTTAAAGATTTATGTATGTGAGCTCTGTGTGGATGTATGCCTGTATCACAGAAGAGAGCGTCAGGCAGAATTGGGCACCAGGTCTCATTATAGATGGTTGGGAGCCACCATGTGGTTGTGGGAGTTGAACTCAGGACCTCTGGACAAGCAGCCAGTGCTCCTAACCACTGACCCATCTCTCCAGCCCTAGTTTTCTGTTTCTAATGGTGAGAATTCCAGTCTAACAGTGGCTTCTCTTTTAATTGTTACAGGAGTAGAAACGTGAATTCTTTGTTTTTCAACCTGATTTTAGTTGCTTAAAAGATGCTTCTTCTTGTTTGTGTGTGTGTTTGCCATGCTAGAGATGGACCCAGGCCTTGCACATGGTGGGCATGCACACTTCCACTGAACCAGATCTGTCCAGTGTGCTCTTCCCAACCCTGTGCCTGGCCAGGACAGTGCCCTGGACTGGAAGCTCCGAGCTCATCAGTTAGTGTGTCTCATCAGGCATATGCCTGTTTATTACCTGTCAGCCCAAATTCTCTTTAGCATTTGACATTTCCAAAAGAGCAAATTTTTTTTTTTTTTGGTGGGGGGAAGTTTTTGGTATTTCAGGCAGGGTTTCTCTGTATAGCTTGGCTGTCCTGGACTCACTTTGTAGACCAGGCTGGCCTCGAACTCACTGCCTCCCAAGCACTGGGATGCATGCGCCACCATGCCTGGCCAAGAGCAAATGTATTGCGCTGTGTTCTGCATAGTGTCCAGCTGTGTTTTGTTACGGGGAGGCAGGGGGTGGGGGATCCCTCAAGTGCTTTGTATTTTAAAAAATTAGAATCTTAGCCAGGTGGTAGTGGCTTATGCTTTTAATCCCAGCACTTAGGAGGCAGAGGCAGGGGGAATCTCTGAATTTTAGGTCAGCCTGGTCTACAGAGCAAGTTCCAGGACAGCCAGAAAAACCCTGTCTCAAAAAAAAAAAAAAAAAAAAAAATCAAAATTAGGATGTCAGGGCCAGTGATGGCTCAGTAAGTAAAGGCACTTGCTGCCAAGCCTGACAACCTGAGTTCAAGCTCTAAAGCTCACTTGTTAAAGGGAAAAACCATTGTCCTTTGACTTGTGCGCTCTCATTGTGATAGACACACACACGTGCACATGCACTGTAAGTGCGTGGAGCTTTATTAGAATTTCATTTCATCACCTTTGTTTGTTTTGTTTTTTTGCTTTTCTTTGGCTCTCACTGCCCCCATCCAGAGACCTTTGTTATTTGTGCATCCAGAATCTGTTCCAAGTTCTCCCTTTTCTTCAAAGTCAGTTGTGTGAAAGGCCAACATAACTGTGGCTGTCTGAGTGTGTAATATGGGGACACCTCGCTTCTGCTCTTTCATAGACAAGTGTCATAGATACAGTGGGGTGGGGCCAGCAGGGCCCTGATTTCACCCTCACAACACATGTGCCTGTGCAGTGCACCTCTCTCTTCTGGAGTGCATTAGTGACCTGAACCAAAGCTGTGCCCCATTTCTGAATGCTATAATTCTTAATACAGTTGCTCATGTTGTGGTGACTCCCAGACATAAAATTAGTTCATTGCTACTTCATAACTGCTAGTGTTATAAACTGTAGTGTAAATATGTGATATGCAGGATATCTGATATGCGACCCCCAAAGCATTTGCAAC
This sequence comes from Meriones unguiculatus, assembly GCF_030254825.1. NCBI lineage: Eukaryota > Metazoa > Chordata > Mammalia > Rodentia > Muridae > Meriones > Meriones unguiculatus. The sequence goes on along the minus strand of NC_083351.1, from coordinate 651,280 downwards.
CTAGAGATTGAACCATCGCTCTTAAGCTTTGTCTTAAAGATGAAGGTATCATTGCTTGTTCTGCCACCTCCAGGCCATCCAAGGAACTGCTTTGAGACTTGAGCCTGCTGGCTGCAGGGTTGGTGTAAATCCCAGGCATGACCCATGACCCTGTTCTTACACCCTGAGTGCTGGGGGGCTGGTGTTAGTGCTGTGTGTTCACAGAGCAGAATGGTGAGTTACTGCTGCTCTTACACGTATATCGCTGGAGGCCGGTTCCTACTTGTTGTATACTCGCCTTTCCATACATCCAGCAATTATAATTACACCAACACCAAGGAGTCTCCTGACGTCCATTGTGGCCTCAGTGTCTGTCTTCCGTGTGGCCCACCCAAGCTCCCCAACACCCAGAGTTCTTGGCTTCCTACCCATGGTCTGGTGCCCACGTTTGCTTACCATCTCCCAGTGTCCTAGTGGACTCCTGTTTGCCCAAACACCAGCTCCTTGCAGCCCCTTCCTGCACAGTCTAACCCTTGCCACTTACTTAAAGCCTCTTCAACAGCCAGTTTTTGCTTGTGTGTATAGTTTATATATGTGCCTGTGTGTTTACTTTTATCGTATATATGCAGCTTCCTTGGGGGACAGAAGAGGGTTTTGGACCCTCTGGAACTGGAGTTACGGGCAGCTGTGCTACCAGATATGGGTGCTCTTTAGGAGCAGTATGCACCCCCTCTTTTTTTTTTCTTTCTTTCAAGACACTGTTTCTTTATACAGCCCTAGCTGTCCTAGACCTCACTTTGTAGATCAGTCTAGCCTCAAACTCAGATTCAGCTGTCTCTGTCCCCAGTGCTGGATTAAAAAGCATGGACCCCACACTGGGGGAGCAGTGTGCACTCTTAACTGCTGGGCTGTCTCTCTAGCCCCCACAGCCAGTTTTACTTAGATATCAGTTTTTTAGGCCAGGACACAAACTGGCCTCCAAGCCATTCTTTGGTGTTGGGAAGTCCAGGTAGGGGGCCTTAGGGCTGGGGTTAGTTTCTAGCTTTTTCTGCTCTGCCTGGGACCATTTGCTCTGGGCTCTGGGGTGTAGAGTTCTGTCCCTGGTGTCACTGGATAGCTCTACATGTCAGTGTAGGAACACGTAGTACCCATGTTATAAGAATGAGGGCTTCATACAGTTCCCAGATATTCCGAAGCTAGCATAGAGGACTTATCATGAGGAATTTTCATTTCCTTATTACTCTGAGACTTTTCTTTGAGGCTGTATTTTTCTTACGGGGATCTATGAGGCTGTCAGCCTCTGTTAGTTGTGTGGTACAGTGGACATTCATCCCTGGCTGGCATAGCAGATCATTCAGAGCTGGTTCTGGCAGGCCATGGGCCTGTCAGCTCCACATGGCACCCGAAGCCCAGACTGCTTGGGATGGCCAGCATTCCCCTTTAGATGACACAACAGGAAGTTGAACTGGTTTGTGGTCACAGGGAGGGTTTGGCATCTTGGCCTGTATATAATAACACTAGTGGCACATGCTTAGCCCTGCTGAGCTTTGGGGCTGAAAGAATCATGGGCTGGGTCTGCCTGGAACAACCATGACACACACCTGGCCAGGGTAGGCTACAGGGCGGAGGGTGGGGCTTGGAACTCTGGTGGGGCCGAGCTCCGTGATCCACTCGTATTCTCTGGAGCCCAGAACCTGGCAAGTGCAGGGAGTGAGCTTTCACCTGTAGCCCTTTCACCTGCAGGTGGCTGAAACCTCCTTCCCGTGGGCGGGCTCTGCCACTGCCAAGCTCGAAGCTCTCCACTCGGCCTGGACACTGGGGCCTGCCGGGGGCCTGCAAGTCAGGTGGTCCTGGCCCATTTTGCTCATGTTTTTGTTTGTTTGTTTGTTTTTTGTTTTGTTTTATTTTGTTTTCATTTTTAAGGTAGATGATTAGGCAGAAGGGTGGTGTAGTCAGAAGGGAGTCTACATTTTGTTTATTTGATTTTCATAATTTAGAGAACACTTCTAAAGAACCTTGACAAGTCTTTTATATTTTGCTTCTAGTTTTGAGGACACAAAAACAGAATCACAGTGTAATATGCAGCTAGGAACATGGTGACCAGGCAGGGCTGTGTGTGTCAGCTAGGGAGGTAGCACTGGGATGCTGGGGAGATGTCTGCAGGCTCCTAGAAGGTGGACACCGCCTCAGGAGTAGTGAGTGCTACAGGCAGGCGGCGAGGCTCAGACAGGCAGCCATGAGCAGCCCCTTCCCTCCCAGAAATGCCAAGAACAGGTGAGTGCTTTGACCAGGGTTCCATGGTCATTTTGTGACCTCTGTTTGTAGTAGTTTCTGTCATAATTTTGAAGGTTGGTTCGTGGGTTCTCATAGACTGCCAGAACATTGAGCCATTACGTAATTGGGTAAATTGTGTTGAGCAGGGAAAATGGTACTTCAGAAACTTAAGAGTCGCTGGGTCAAGCAGAGAACAGGTCATGCCTTTAAACTTAGCACTCAGGAGGTAAGTCTCTATTTAAGGCCTGGTCTACATAAAGTTCTAAGCCATCCAAGGCCACATAATGAGAACCTACCTCAAAAAATTAATAATAATAAATGAGAGTCAGCTAAGTTTATCCAGTGGCATAGAGAGTGAGGCCACACACTTTATGTACATCAAAGGAAACACAAGTCCTGAAGGGTCCTGAGACTGGACAGAGTCCTCAAACTGGCCTTTCTGGGTTCTGTGAGGAGCAGGTAGCCTGTGTGGGCTGATAGATAGCCTAAGCTTTCCCTCTTTTGCTCCATGCCATCTCTGTCCCCACCAGGAAGTGTAAGTAAGGAAATAAACATGTATGTGATCTGGCCCGTGATGGTGATTACAAATGCTGAAGGAGATATGGCCACAGCTGTGTGGACAGTGGCTGGGCAGGGTGGGTCTTCAGGGTCTACCAGCTTTTGTGTTCTGGTTCTTGGCTGCAGGATAGATGGCAGCCATCCCTGGCAGGGACTGTTGTGTACTCTACGCACACAAGCTGGCGATGCATTTTTATTTGTTTCTGGTTTATGGCTGTTTATATTTTTCCAAATTCCACAAGGAAAAGATGACTGCTGGTATGCGCTCTCTCCTCTTTCCAAAGGCACATCCAGGACCCCGCAAGCCAGCGGTTGACATGGAACAAGTCTCCCAAGAGTGTGCTCGTCATCAAGAAGATCCGAGACACCAGCCTCCTGCAGCCCTTCAAAGAGCTCTGCGTGTACCTCATGGAGGTAAGGCAAGCAGGGCGTGCCCTGTGCTCTGGGGTGATGCAGCCCTAGTCAGGAGTTGGGAAGAGACTCATCCAGGGTAGCAGAACCAAAGTGTCTGAATTATTCTACAAAAGCACTCACTGGCCTGCTGTGCTGGAGGAACTGCAGCTGGCGAGAGCCCTGCGCTGTGTATCACGGTCATGAGGAGCCTGCCCCATGGCAGTGCCCCACTTCGAAGATAGCAGCAGTGCTAGCTCTCCTGACCTCACACCCTCCAAATATGCTACCTCCTGAGTCCTGTTGCAGCAGTTAGCCCTCACCCAAGTCCCTTTCATGTTGCCAGTAACACAGCTCCCCAGTTTGGGTAATTTCCAAGAGAAAAGAGATTTGTTTTAGCTAGTGATTCTGGAGGTGCAAAGCCCAGGTGCCACATCTGATGGTGGCCATCTCCCCTACAGAGCCACCAGCATAGGACAGCATATGGCAGGAGATAGTATGACCTTAAATATCTGTGCAAACATCCTGTAAAGCCATACGAACGCAGTGGTGTGGCTGTACTTGGGGGCTTTCCCCCTACTCAACCCCCGTACCCCGAGGTTCCACCCGTGGACATAAAGACTAAGTTGCCTTCCTCTTGACACCTCAAAATCATGCTACCCTTCAGGACCTGACCTGGGGGACTCCCTCAAAACACATCTGAACCATGGTCTGATTCTGGAGCCACCGTTTGAGAAGAGGCCTCTATGATGCCCTGAGCCTGCAGTTTCTGGCTGCTTAGTGATGAAGTTAGGAGGATAGAAATAACTTGCTAGCCAAGAAAACATCTTTTCACCCCTGTCCTGAAGTTTTCCCATGCTGGAAAAGCCAGTATGACCTGGACTGGACTGGCGAGGGCCTAATGGGCTGAGTGGGGCCTCCCATGCATTCTTTGCTTCCAGGAAAACAACATGATCGTGTATGTGGAAAAGAAAGTGCTGGAAGACCCTGCTATAGTGAGTGATGAAAACTTTGGACCAGTGAAGAAGAAGTTCTGCACTTTCCGTGAAGGTGTGCTGTTGTGAGCTCTCTCAGCTGGCATCAGCACTCTGCTCTTGTTGGTATCTGCACACTTGGGCTTTGTGTGACAGGAGTTCTCAAGCTTTGTGTCTGTCTTCTAGATTATGATGACATTTCTAACCAGATAGACTTCATCATATGCCTTGGAGGAGATGGCACCCTGCTGTATGCCTCCTCACTTTTCCAGGTGAGGCTATGTTTTGGGGTGCTGAGTATTGGTACAATGTGAGGAGTGCAAGTCCCCTGCTCTTCATCACACAGCTTCATCCCGAAGGCCACATGCCCTTTAATGTTCTGACTTAAAGGCAGTATCTCAGCTTGTGGGCCACAAACAGGAGTCACGGAGGACCATCAGAAAGCACAGATATTTACATTACAATTTATAACAGTAACAAAATTACAGGAGGTCACCACAACAGGAGGAACTGTGTTAAAGGGCTGCAGTGTGAGGAAGGTTGAGAGCCAGAGCCCAAGAGATGGCAACTTTTTTTGTCAGCTGTTAGCAACAGAGCAGGTTTGCAAATAATGCAAGTGACTGGTCTCCTGGGGTAAGGTAAGAAGAGGTGATTGGTCACACTGTCAGTATCAGGGCTGGCTGAGGAGGGAGAGGAGTGCGGGGCGACTCCCTGGAGGTGGCCACACACCATCTGGGAGAGACCTGGCACTGCAGAACTAGGCTAGAAGCCAGAGCCCCAGGCAGGTAAGCGCAGCAAGGGGACACTGGAGCCTCTCTGGTCTCACCCTCAAGCAAGGTAGGGCCAAGCTCGCCGTGTGCTAGAAAGAGTGGGCGTGGCAGCCTGCAGCAAGTGGGCTGGAGGGGTGCTGGGGCAGAGCCCATCTAGCTGTGTGAAGCTGGCGGTGGGAGGCTGGGCTTCTCCTGGCAAGATGCCATCCCCGCTTTGCTGCAGAGGTTTCTGTCCAAGGATTTACTTTGAACCTTGGTTTTTGTTCAGTCCCACTTGTATTTAGATGGGGCCTAAACCATCTCCACCTTTCCTCTTCCATCCCCCAGGTCTCTGCCAAGTCTGCCTATCTTCTAGTCTTACCGGCATGGCCTCCACAGTCATAGCTCTGTATCTGGTACTGGCCAGATCTTTCCTGGGTGGCCAGTGAACTGTCTGGTCCTGTTTTTGTTTCGTTTGGCCCTTCCCACCCATTTCTCACTGCTCTGGGAGATGGCACCACCCTGCCCTGCTCTGGCTCTGCCACCTCTTGCCTGGCTCACGCACGCCCACCCAGCCCCAAGATCTGCAGCTATTGACACTTTGGTGGTTCCTGGGTAGCCCGGCGATGCCACCTGGTCTCCTCACCCACAGGGCAGTGTGCCTCCTGTTATGGCCTTCCACCTCGGATCCTTGGGCTTCCTGACCCCGTTCAACTTCGAGAACTTCCAGTCCCAAGTGAATCAGGTGATAGAGGGTAAGTTAGAATGTTGTCAGTCTCACAAAACAGCTCAGAGTTTCTCTCCTACCTGATCAGGGTTTTGTTACTACTGAGGAGTATTCTTGTTCTTCAATTTTATGCAAGTGTGTATGTGTACCTCATGTAGACCTGGTGTCCACGGAGGAGTGCAATCCGATGGGACTCGGGTTGCAGAAGCTTGTTACCCATCGTATGGAAACTAGGAATTGAGACTAGGTCTTATTTAAAAGCAGCCAGTGCTCTTAATCACTAAGCCATGTCTCCAGCTCCCCTGGGTTTGTTTGTTTATATGTTTTATCTAATGATGCAGTTTCAAGGTTTGGGGCTTTCTAAATTTCACGTCTCAGACACTCCTTATAAAAGTGGGAAGTCCTGCAGGGCTTGGGCTGCTCAGGGCGACTGAAGGTCACCAGCTAAGGGACAGAAAGGGAAGGGTCCCAGCTTCCTTAGAGGTGGCTCCCGCCTCCCTGAGCTGGATCCTACTGACCCCAGGGAATGCCGCTGTTATCCTGAGGAGCCGGCTGAAGGTCAGGGTGGTGAAAGAGCCCAGAGACAAGAAGACAGCCGTCCACAACGGCCTCAGCGAAAATGGCCTGGACACAGAGGGCGGAAAGCAGGCCATGCAGTACCAGGTCTGTGGAGAAGTCCTCAGCTACCTAACTTCACCTCCCAAGAAGGGGACCAGGGTAGGGTGAACCTGGGCTGGAATCCCTGACACCAGGATGAGAAACTTCTGGTGAGCGTTCAGGGCTTATGGTAGCAACACCAGCCATGACCTTCCCCGCTGAGTGCAGAGCCATGGCCTTGCCATCTCTTCCAGGTCTTAAATGAAGTAGTGATCGACAGAGGCCCCTCCTCGTATCTGTCCAACGTGGATGTCTACCTGGACGGGCACCTAATCACCACTGTGCAGGGTGACGGTAAGGCCCACATTGCACCTGGGGACCCAGGAACCCCACAAGGGCCCAACAGTGACGCCTACACCCTGTCCCTGCCAGGAGTGATCGTGTCCACCCCGACGGGTAGCACAGCATATGCAGCTGCAGCCGGGGCCTCCATGGTCCACCCCAACGTGCCGGCCATCATGGTTACACCTATCTGCCCCCATTCGCTGTCATTCCGGCCCATCGTGGTCCCTGCAGGGGTCGAGCTGAAGGTCAGAGCAGTCCCTCTATCTCCTCTGGTCTGTGAGTCTTTTGACCCTAGGCCAGCAGAAAGCAGTTGTCGCTACTTAGCACTGACCACCTCCACAGGTCTACTTTTTCCAGTCCTCTTACGTGTGAGCCCTACCTGTCAGGAGCCGGCTGAGGTCAGGGTGGTGAAAGAGCCCAGAGACAGAAGGACAGAAGGGCTTTGCAACTGTCCATGGTCTCTAATGGCACAGAGAGCGGGCCAGTCCTCCATGCAGGGCTCTCAGTTGCAAGAGGTGGGGATGGTCCCCTTTGAGAGGGAATGGTATAAGGGCCTGCATGTGAGAAAAGACCCCTGGTTGGCTTCCTCCCCAAAGCCTCAGACCTGGTCTGGCTGACTTCCTAGGGCCCAGCCTCAGCCTCAGCCTCATTTTTCTCTAACCTCCGTCACGGGCCACTCAGGTTAGACTGGTATTAAGTATAAGTTGTAGTGACCATATCAGTGGGAGGTAGTCACTGTTAGAACAGCAAAATCAGGCTGAAGCTGTGTCGTGCAGGAATTCTGGAGGGCCCACGGGCCTGGGACACACCCTTCCTGCCTGGAGCCCACTTTTGTTCTTGCTCCACCCCTTTAGATTATGCTGTCACCGGAAGCCAGGAATACTGCTTGGGTGTCTTTTGATGGACGGAAGAGGCAGGAAATCCGCCATGGAGACAGGTGTGGGGCTGCAAGGCTGGGGTGTGGGCTGACCTTGTCTTCCATCAAGTGGTATTAATCACTAGTGGGTGGCCTACTAAAAAGCATGGTCATGTACAGATGCACACAGACACACGGCTGGTCTCAGCCTAGGTCTGGGGTGAGTCACCTCCCAGCAATGCTGTGGTGCTGCCTCTGACCTGCAGTACCTAAAGGTGAAAGGCCCACCGCCAACTGCGTGGGGTGTGCTGCCCAGCCGCTAAGTGTGGCATGCCCCAGGGCCTTGGATGGGCCAGCAGAGCTGCTCACGGTTTTGCCTGGTCATTCACAATTGCCCACTCTGCCTCACCTCGGGAGAAATTGCCCAGACCCCTGGGAGTCAGAGCCTGTGTCTGTCTGTGTGCCCTTCTCAGGATCCAGGTGCAAAGTGGCTGCTTGCATTTGGACACAGTGAGGCCGCGGGAGAAGAGCTTGGGCCTAGGGAGATCAGTTTGTTACTTGAAAGGCACCTAGCTTACCCAGATATATTTCTCTTTCCCGTCAAAGCATCAGCATCACGACCTCCTGCTACCCGCTGCCCTCTATCTGTGTGTGTGACCCTGTGAGTGACTGGTTTGAGAGCCTTGCCCAGTGTCTGCACTGGAATGTTCGAAAGAAGCAAGCTCACTTCCCAGAGGATGAGGACCAGGATGAGGAGGACAGCTAGACCACACTTCCCAGCTTCCAAATGGATCAGGCCCTCAAGTCCTTGGGGGCCTTCTTTCTCTTGCTCTCCTGCTGGCCTTCTGGCTGACCTGGCCTTGACATACCACGTGGCTGTCCAGGCATCTATGTCCTGCCTGCCTTCCTGGGAGAGCTTGGGTCTGCCTTTTGCAGAACAGATCAGCTTTTTAATGTTTTTAAACCTTTTACATTTCTAAAGAAGCAAAATGAGAACTGGGCAGGGTGTCCTTCATCTCTCCCACGGGCCCCCGGAGACCCCAGGTCAGAAATTCCCATAAATCAGTCTGTTGAAATTCTGAGGGGGTCAGAATGAATTGATCTTCCTTTTGATATTGAAATAAATGTCTCAGCCAGAAATCTTCCTTTAACTGCAGTGCTTTTCCCCAAGGCCTGTACCTTTGCCCCTGTAACTCTTGGGGTCACCTGGCAGCTTTGCTATGGGTTGGCAAGGCAAGCTTGCTTCTTGTGTTTCTGGAGATGGCTAGGTGCCTCTGAGTATGGCCCAACACCTCTGACCCTTCTGGAGCAGACAGAGGCAACACCTGGCACAGCCATCCAACAACCTGACATTCCTCACACAGCAGGGCAGCAGCTCCTGGGACATTCTAAACCCTGTGTATACTTCTTAGAGGTTATTTTAAACTTTCTGAAGTGATTATGTACATATTTTCTTGTACACACTTTGTGAAGATTTGGAGGGGACTGCCTGTTGTTCAGTGTTTACATTGTGTCCAGCCCGTGCAGAAAAAGCAGGACAGGGCTCTGTGCTTCCACTCTTCCCTTATATACACAGTGGCCACAGGGGATTCGAGACCATCTCACCATTGACATCAGGCTTATGGTCCTGCTCTCCTTCCACAGGAGTCTTAGGTTTGCAGCTGAGCAGCAGCCATGTGGAGCCCTGTGTGCCATGTATGTGTGTAACACATGGGTGCCACGCAGGGCCCGGAGCCTTTGTGGAGTCAGTGGTCAGACAAGGCACCTCAGTTAGATTACCTGCTTTCAGTTTTATCTTCACCTCTTACTGCGGCAGGAGTAGGAAGGGAGGACTGCCCAGCCTTTCACTGCTTCTGTCTCATGCTGCTAGAGAAGGTTTGCTGGCTGCTGTAGAGCTGACCACACTGAGCTTTCTTCTACCTGTTAAAGCCAGCACTTACTGGGTCCTTGTTGACACACCTCAGCATTGGTGGCGTCCTAATGGCGTCAGGTGCTGTTAAGCCATGGTGGCTCATCCCCAAGGCTAGGCTGTTCACCTGTGACGACCACAGCAGAAGTGGTCCAGAGGAGAGCAGGCTCTGGAGCACGGGTCACACATCACAAAGCAAGTGTTGACAAGTCTAGAAGCAGCTGCCACCAGATTGATGTAGAACACATGGAGTTTTCACGTAAATTCTTAATGTTTCTTATTGTTAATATCTTAAAAATTTGTTAATTGTTAATGAAGGCCTTATTACTATTTTCAGATTCTTTCCATAAATAAACTTGTTTTTAAAAACTGAGTTAAGAAGCAGCTTTATTTTGGCTGAAGTCAAGGGTATCCAGCATGGTGTCCAGAGCTCACCCTAATCTGCAGGAGAGACCCTTGCCCTATCTGATAGCACCATGCTATCTTAAGAGTCGTCAGGAAGCCAGGCAGTGGTGGTGCACGCCTTTAATCCCAACACTCGGGAGACAGAGGCAGGCAGATCTCTGAGTTTGTAGGCAGTGTGGTCTACAGAGTGAGTTCGAGGACAGCCAGAGCTACACAGAGAAACCCTGTCTCAAAAAGCCCCCCAAAAAAAATTTTTTTTTTTTTTTGAGGACACAGGCACCTCTGCCAAGATGTCACATGTAGTACCCAAAGCTGGGATAGAAAGGTAACTACCAAGGCAAAAAGACCATGGCCATGCAGCTTCCTCCCAGGGGTGGTGTCCTCAAGTCAGACTATCCTGTCATCAGAAAAAGCTTTGAGACCAAAGTGGAAGTGAGTTCCAGAGTCCCAGTGCTGCAAGGGGGTGAGGACAGCCACCTGCGCCTCACCTACCATCCATCCAAGTACCTGGTCCAGGTCGTAAGTAGCTGTGAGTCAGGCAACACACCTGTGCTGCCTGTGTCAAGAGCCTGCTTCGTGTGTACACAAACTAGAAAGGGCAGCAGAGCCCCTGGGAGGCCTGCTTCTGAGCCGCCCTGGCCCTGCCTGGGTCCCAGCACAGTATTTAAGGCAAACACGGCCCTGGGCTTCACCAAGAGCCAGCTGGTGGCCCTTGGACACCCACCATGTAGGCCAGCCCAGGCCCACGTCATTACCTGCCCTGGTTAGGCCCACGTTGCTTGTTAGGACCATGGCAGTGTCAAGACTCACAGATTCACTACTGGGGAGATCCATGTACCTTTCACCTTCATGTCACTGCTGAGCGCATACCCTGAGGGTGCTAATCACAGATTAACTCAAGCCACTGCCATAGCAAGAATGGCTGTTTGCTGGGTCATGCCCAGTACCTGGGGCTCCTAGCCAGGTGCCAGCATTGCTGAGCCCAAAGCTGCTCCTATGTGACAGCCCCACTTGGGACCAGTAACTCTGCCTCCTTGTTCAGAGCCTTCATCCCTTCCACGGCCTAAAGGACATTTTAAGACTGGGAGTCAGACCCCTCACTGCCCAAAGGCTCTGTGCCAGAGAGGGTGGCTCCCTGGGAGTAATAGAACCTGCTCCCAGGCCATCCATACTCTTGGCAAAGGCTGTTAACCTTGCCTGATCTACAAAGTGAATTCCAGGAGAGCCAGGACTATTACACAGAGAGAATCCAGTCACAAAACACACACACACAAAGATATATGGAGAATTCAGAGAAATAAAGACAGATACATAGAGATAAATGGTGACAGGGGAAGGTTCAGACAGAGACCAAGAGATAGGAAGACAGACTCAGAGACAGAAAGTTACAGAAAAGATGTGAAGACACAAACACAGGGCAGTGTGTGAAGAGACACATGGAGGGAGATGGGGACTATGGGAGTGAATGTTGTTGAATGTGACCCCGAGCGTTGTGGTTGACAGTTAACTCCATTGTGGGGGATGAGGAGGGTACAAACATGCTGATCCTAGGTTCAGAGTAGAACCTTGCCAGGCGTGGTGGCACATGCCTTAAATCTCGTACTCAGGGGCAGAGGCAGGAGGACCTCTGGGAGTTTGAAACTAGCCTGATCTATATAGGGAACTCCAGGACAACCAGGAGTACATATAGAGACCCCGTCTCAGAGAAGAGGGTAGGATCTCTCTCTCTCTCTACTCTGCCCCCCTTCCCCTCTCTCCCCAAAGTGCTTCAGATTTTTTTCATTTGGCCCCTTAACTATGAGCCTAAGCAAATGGTTTCCTTTATACCTTTGCTACACTTTCTACCTTGTGTATGCACAGTGGAGCACTGGCCACAACACATGCACGCACACATGTAACGAGGAAAGGTGCAGTCCTTCCCAAGGGCCCAAGAGGACATCTGCTCAAGGGCTGAGGTACATTACCGGCACCGGAACAAGAACACACTCAGTACCAGCTTCAGTTTACCCATCTGTTTATAAAGTCAAATCCTAGGCAGTAGCTGACGCTCTCATTTCTGGCAGGGCTGAGATGCTGGAGCTTCGTCACAGGGTGGTGGCCCCAATAAAGGCAGAAGGCAGAGAGAGCATGGCCATCATAATGGAAAGCTCATCTCTCACAGGAACCAAGGACAGTAAGAAGCCACTTCAGGCCATGCTAGTTAAAGCTGCCACTCAGGTGTCAGCAAGGCTGAGCAGGGACATTTAGGAAGATTAGGAAGTCCCTGCTTTGTCTTGGCCAGATCAAGTCTCTGTCCACTCTACAGTCAAAAGCTCAGGAATAGACAAGCATGCAAACTGAAGAAAACAGGCCAGATGGATCCTGTGACCTGCCTACCCTTCCCTACACTACCACACTATACCTGGGACAGATGTTGCCATCAGGCCGAGCTTGCTTCTGCCCTGTGTAAATAGTGGCCTTCAGCCTTGCTTTGCTCTGAGCGACTGCACTCTGAGTACACAGGCTGATGCAGCATGACTCTGCATCTTGTGCACACAGCACCACCTGTCCAGCACAAACCACAGGGGCTGAGACTGCTTTTTTGTGGTAGTGTCTGTCTGTCTGTCCATCCCTCCACACACAAGTGGTGTAAATGTTTTTGAAGTTGCCATTGATGGATCTGTAAGTTTGCTACAAAGTGGGAGCCCAGAGCCTGAGCTAGCAGGAAAGGGAGAAAGCAAAGGTGCAGGCCGTGCTCAGCCGTGCTCAGCCGTGCTCAGCAGGCGCCACCCACCCCACCCCTCCCTGAACACCCTCTTGGTTGCCTGGCTGGTCTTTCCCTCCTGCAGCTTCCTCTGTGTACAGCCAGGCCCAGGAATTCCCTATCTCTGCGCCTTTGTTCTCAGCTCTCTGGATTCGGCTCTCGGGATTCGGGGGTCTTAGGTATGAGTGCTATCAGACTATCGAGTGGTGCTGTCCCACATCAGCTACAAGCTTGGGAACTGGGGTACGGTCCCCTTCCTCTGGACCCAAACATGCTTGGTTAAAGGTGTCCTCCAAAACCTCTGTCCCTTATCAGGTGAGCACCTGACTATGTGACACAGGAAGGAGAGAAAAACAAAACAAAGGGACAGAGCACTCCAGTGGGGAGGGGCTACTGCCACTCCTCTCAGACCCCTCCCGTTCTGATTTAGCTCTCTAAAACTTTTGCTAAAGGTAAATCTTACCTCAAGGTTGGTAAGCACACTGAGTATGATTAAACTCTGAAATCTGTAACGGGTTTACGTAAAGCTCCTAACACTGGGGTTGACAGTTAAGAATCCACACGTAGATTATCTTGTCAGTTTCAGGGATCAAACTCTGGTTGGCAGGCCTGGCAGTGTCTTTACCTACTGAACCATCTCACCAACTACTACTTTACCATTTACTTAGAGACCAGTGTTTACTGTGTAGCCAGGGCTGGCGTAGAACTGGAGATTTCCTGCCTTTGTTTCCTGAGTACTGAGATTACAAATGTGTGCCATTTCACAGCCTGCGGGCTGCATCTGCGATTGAAGGAGCTTGGTGGAGAGCCCTAAAAGAACCCCGTGAGCCTAACTGGCCAGGAGAAGTAAAAGGGTCTGGGCCCCCTCTCCCCACTAACCTTTTCTCTCTCCTAGTTAAGGCTGGGGGGTTTGTGGAAGGGAGGTAGAGGCCTAAGCACCCCAAATAAAGTCGAGTTTTAAAAAAGTGCTACAGCTGGCTCTCCACTACAGGAAGTACCACTCAGTACATAAACCTCAGCCTGTAAGATAGCACCACCTGCCAAAATAAATAGAAAGACCTAATCCACTAAAGTCTGGAGTTCTAGAAAGTCTCTAAATGTACTAATCTGGCCTTTTGGCTTCTGTGGTTCCACTTCTGGCTGTTTTTGTTAACTGAAGTAATAAAAGTACAAAACTACACATTTTATCTTGGTTTTTTTTTTTTTTGAGACAGAATCTCTTCATAGCCCTGAAACTTATTCTGTATTCTGCTGTAGACCAAGCCGAAGTCAAAGCCATAGAACTCTACTTCTGCCTCCTGAGTGTGTTGTGTGACACCCACAGAGAGGGCTGTTCAGACATGGACTTAGGTCATAGAAAGCCTTTATTAGGTGCAACCACACTGGGTGCTTGGGATCCGAGTGTGCAACTAAGCCTTTCTTCAAGGTAAGCTTTTAAGCACAAAACTCATATTCTACCCATAATATGATTTTTTTTTTTTTTTTTTTTGTTAACTGACACAACTTCAGTTAACAAAAACAGTTTTATGTACTGAGTGGTACTTCCTGTAGTGGAAAGCCAGTTGTATTACTCTTTTTAAAACTCAGCTTTATTTGGGGTGTTTAGGCCTCTACCTCCCTTCCACAAACTCCCCAACCTTAAGTAGGAGAAAGAAAGGTTAGTGGGGAAAGGGGGCCCAGGCCCCTTTACTTCTCCCTGCTAGTTAGGGTCACAGGGTTCTTCTAGGGCTCTGTACCAATCTCCATCAACCGCAGACGCAGCCAGCAGGCTCCTCCACACCACTGCGCCCCGAAGTGTCTGTCTGCTCCAAACCACCACACGCCAATACCAAACGGCACACAGAACATCTCCTGGTCTCTTTCTCAGCCTCATATTTACAATCTCAAGAGTCCTAGACCACACCCCTCTCCATGTTGCATGCGGAAGGCGGTTCACAGCTGGCAAAAGCCATGCTCCACATGTGACAATTAACAGGTGTGGACAAATTATATCCCAACTAAAACACATGGTTAAAGCAAAAGTATAATTTCCATAGCATAAAAAGAAACCAAAACTTCCATTACAACTTTCATCATGGAGACAGTTGTGCTAAAGTCTGGGGCCTGCTTACCAGTACTGGGTGGTATTAAAGGTATGTATCACCAAGCTCAGCCCTTAGCCTTTTTTTTCGAGATCTGAATATGCCTGTTATTCTTTGTCTTAGTTTCTGTTCTATTGCTATAAAGAAGAACCATGACCAAGAAAACTTATCAAAGGAATCATTTAATTAGGGGCTTACTTACAGTTGCAGAGAATGAATCTGTGACCATGACAAAGGGAAGAATGGCAGCAGGCTCTGTGCTGGAGCAATGGCTGAGAGCTTCCGTCCTCATCCACAAGGCAGAGTCAGAGAGACTAGGCAGGGCTTCCGAAACCTCAAAGCCTACCCTCCGTTACACACTTCCTTTAGCCAGGCTACACTTCCTAATCCTCCCTTTACAGTTCATTAACTAGGGACTAGTTAAATAGGTGTGCCTATGGGGCCACGCTTATCAAACAGCACACTCCATATTTTTTACGTAGTGATTTTCAGCCTGTGCCTTGCCTAGGTGGTTCAATTTACAAGCAGCATCTCCTCAGTTTTTAGGACCACGTCCTGAATCATCTCCTGGCAATTATCCAAAGGCCCTCATGAGGATGGTTAAAAGGCACTGTCTCAGCCAGGCGCAGTGACACAGGCCTGTAATCCCAGTACTTGGGAGGCAGAGGCAAGTGGATCTCTGTGAGTTCAAGGTCATCCCGGTCTACAAAGAGAGTCAGGACAGCCAAGGCTATACTGAGAAACCCTGTCTCAAAGAAAAAGAAACAAAAAAGAAGAAAGAAAAGAAAGAGAGAGAGAGACAGAGAAAGAGAGAGAGAGAGAGAAAGAAAAGAAAGAAAGAAAGAAAGAAAGAAAGAAAGAAAGAAAGAAAGAAAAATAAAAAAGAAAGACAGACAGCTGTCTCAACTCTCCAGCCCCTCCAGTTGCTTGATCTGGAGAAATAAAAGGGAAGCTGCCCTTTAATTCAAAGCTTCTTAAACTGTGGGTCCCCACAAGAGGTCATGTAACTGAAAATGGGGGAGTGAAAAGTCTAACAATAGTAAGAGGTTTATAAGCAGGCAATGACTAACGAGTGCAGAGCTCACTTAGGCTGCATTGTGCAAGCTCCCGGAAGCCCGGGTTGCACCACAGGCACACTTTACACTGTGCATGCCATCATACCAAGTGACACCACGAGCTGGCACTGCCTAGAACACCCCAGCTCAGAGATGAGAATAGTGGATTCTATGAGCTGCAGTGTTCCCAGATCTCTGCTTTTAATTACAGAAAGCCAGGACACTTAATATTTTCCTACTGTTGTCAAATTAGTAAACTAAAACCTAAAGGACTGTATCGTCATGATCATTTAAAAAAACTGCTAGTTGACAAGGTAGCAGTGCTTGTAATCCCAGCACTTGGGAGGGCAGAAAGAGGAGGAGGATCAGGAGTTCAAGGTCAAGGTCAGTCATGGCAGAACATCAAATTCAAAGCCAGCCAGGGATACATGAGCCCAGTCTCAAAACAAAACAAAACTAAACAAAAATGTTGCATAATCCTAGAATGTGGGAAGTAGAGACAGGTGGAGTTCTCTGAGTTCCAGGCCAGCCAGGGCTACATAATGAGACACTATGTTGAAAAAAAAAATCGTGTAAGTTGATGACTTGAGTTTCATTAAAAAAAAAAAAAAAAAAAAAACTCATTACAGGCATAGAAAGATGACTCAGAGGTTAAGAGCACTGGCTGCTCATCCAGAGGTCCTGAGTTCAATTCCCAGCAACCACATGGTGGCTCACAATCATCTATAATGAGATCTGGTGCCCTCTTCTGGTGTGCAGGCATACATGTAGGCAGTGAAAGGGTTAGACTAACTTTGTAACCTGTATGTCTTCTAAAGCCTCCAGGTTAAGCTAAAGCCTCTTAGTGCCTTTCCAGAGAACGGAGAAATGTGACCCTATCTATGACGACAGATAGAAAAAAAAAGCGAGCAAGCAATGACCTTCACTCAGCAAAAAGAAGGACCAGACCCTTGTCTTTGAGATAGTGTTTCTTAGCAACCAACCCAGATGACCTCATTCCTTCTTCTGAGTAGCTCCTGAACTCCAGCCAAAAGTCTGCAGCCCCAATCTTCAAGGATGAGCTAACCACCCCCACCTTCAATTGCAGCTGCATCCACACTTGGCAGGACTGGCCAAGCTTGAGCACCTAAGACTAACCAATTATCTTACTTTATATTTTCCTCATCCAATCCTAACTTGCCAAAACTGCAACTTCAAATTTCCTGCAATTTTTCTTTTAAAAACCTAAGGCCTTTGTCTCCCGGTGCCACTCTTTCCTGACAGGCAGGGGTGACCCCATTGCGCAATGGTTAATAAACCTCTTGCTTTTGCAACAAGTTGTGGTCTGTGGGGGTTTCTGGGAAGGGCGCAATCTTGAACTCCTGAGCTGTGAGACCCCAGGTCTTACAGCAGAACACTGTATACATGATAAATTTTTTTAAAAATCATTACATTTGACTTGTGATTAGGTCAAAATTTCCAACTGATATGGTTCTAAACATATTTGAATTAAAATCAAACATACTTTGATTTTAATAAAATCAAAATATCAACTCTGAAAAATGCTAAAGATACTATATGTTTGGCAGTAACAAATATTCAGCCAAGATTATTGATTTTTGTAAAAATAAACAAGCACACTCATAAGCCAGTTTGCTTTCCTTTTTTAAGTGGTAAAATTGCATGTATATCAAAGAATTGTTTTTGTTTATTGACTCTACATAGGCTTTGTTGTCCTAGAAGTAGAGCAGTCTGACTACTGCCCTCCCAACAAAGAATCATTTTAACTTTAGGTTGAATATCAGTAAATGCTTGATTTGCATATGAAATATTTTCCAGCGGAAAAGATTTAAGAAGCTTCACATACAGTATTCTATCTGCATGTACACCGCATGTCTGAAGAGGGCACCAGATCTTATAGACTGGTTGAGCTACCACGTGGTTGCCTGGGAATTGAACTCAGGACCTTTAGGGGAAACAGCCAGTGCTCTTAACCTCTGAGCCATCTCTCTAGCCCAAAAAACTCCATATTAACTCATTTCCTTTTTTAAAAACTCATTCCTGGTGGAGATTGGAAACTTTTCTGGCTTTCAAAGAAGCAAGAAAACAACTGAAGATTTGACAAATGGTAAAGCTTTGCGGGTGGATCAGCAGCTGAGGCAAGGCACAGCTTCAAACCTTCCCACAAAATGACCTTCAGGGATAAAAGCAGCTAGGCAGGCTCAGGCAGCTAGTGGCTACAAGGAGTACCCAAGCATTAGAGTAGCCTTCAGCCTGAAGGCAGGACCTCTGAGGCTACTCCTGTGGTCTTGGCCGTGTTCCGCATCTAATGCTACTAGCTGGCATCGGCCCACAGTGTACGTTTCTGCCTCCTCTGGATTTGACTTTCTAGTTAGACTTTAGGGTGAAATAAAAACCCTGGTATTGGGAAAACCAGGACTGACCCCACCACCACCTCAAGTTACCAGCCCCAGGAAATAGGCCACAGGTCACTAATTCCACAAACAAATCCATAAAATTCCCCTACCCAAGGAATAGCCTGGGGGTAACCACAGGAATGGGGAGGTGTCTCACCTCAGGGAGGGGCATCTGTGCTGGGCAGCCCACAGGCCTTGTAGTAGAACTTTCCTGGCACGGAAACACCTAACATTCCTGAGGTCGATAGATAGTTCGCTCCATGTTGGTTAGCCTCAATCACTGTGTAACAAGCTTGCCCTTGCTGAATGTGACCCAATCCTGTAACTAAACTGGCATTTCCTGAACTGTGCTGTCACCCTAAATAAAAATCCCTGTCTCCCTGAGCTTGGGGCTCAACGCTGGAGAACCGCTCTGTCAGTGTTGGTGATGGTGTGGGCCGGAGCTCGAGCTTGTGATAAAGACCCTACTGCGTTTGCATCGGAATCTGCTCCTTGATCGTCTTTGGTTTCCAAGACTTGGGTTCAACAGTTTCACTTCGCGGTGGGCACCTTCGTGGGCCCTCCCCTCTAGATGTCGGTGGAAGGCTCCAGGATGGACCAAAAGGCGACAACGGGAGGCCACGGGCCGGTGCTGAGGCCCCGCTCGCCCGCTCCCCCGCGGTTTGTGGCGAAACTGCACTGCAGACGGTGCCCTCGCCCCGCCGGGCCGATGGACGTGGGTCTAGGAGGCGGCCGCGTGTGCCCGCGGGGGGCGCGGCTTAGGCGAGTCCTCGGCGGCGCGCAGCCACCGCAGCTCAGCTTCCGCAGTGGCACTTCCTGTGCGTCACGTCCGGCTCCCTCCCGCCCCCGGGTGTCCAGCTCGGAAAGCCTGAGCTGCGCTGCTGGCGGGCCGCCAGAGGCTGGCGGCGCTCGCCCTTGCTGCGGACCGCTCGCTGAGGCCGCTCCGCCCCGGGGCAGCGGCGGGCAGCTGGCTGGGCCGTCCGTGGGCGTGGGCGGCCCGCACCGCGTAAACTGCGTTGCAGCCGGCAGCTGAGGCGGGTCGGGCACCGGATCGCCTCGCCCTGCAGGCAGCCCAGGGTTGGCACCGGCGCTCAGGTGGCCGACTTCCCGGGGCTGGACGCGCAGGTAGGGTGGTGCAGACAGAGCGGTGGGCAGCGGCGCGATCGCGGGCGGGCTGTGACCGCGCTAGGTGCCGGGAAGGAGGCGCCGCCCCCGTGGCAGGTGCAGGCGCCCTGTCAGCCGGCGGTGTCCGACCCCGGCTCCCTTAGCATGCTATTCTGTGCTGGGCAGTGGACGGCTCCGCCAGCTCCCACGCCGCAACTTCACTTTAGACAGCTGGTCGTCTTTTCCTCAAGTGTTTCTTTTCTGGCATAAAACAGTTTCGCTGCAACATTGATGGTTGGAGTCCTTGAAACGTGGAAAAGAGTAAAACAAAAAAGCAAAACACAGTTTAGAGATGGATTCCTTGTTCAATAGCCGTTTTTTGTTGTTGTTGAGCCCCCCTACCTCCCATGGGATGAACATATTCTATTAAGCATTCTTTTTGAGACAAGGTCTTACAGGGTTGCCCAGGCTGGCCTTAAACTTGTGACCCTCCCTCAGCCTGTCAGCACTGGAATTACGGGACTGCACTACCAGTATCCCAGGCTGCAAAGCACATTTGAAAGGAGAATGAAAGAGTTTTAAATAGCAAGAGAAGACCCATTAAGTGAAGAGATAGGAAGGCTTTTACATTAAAGTGATCCTTTGCCAGTGTAGACAGAAGATGGAGAGCTGGGGAACATATGTCCACCACATGGAGGTGCTGTGGCCGGAACGGTGGACAGCCTCAACTATTTACGCCTTTAATCTGAGCATGCCACACAAAAGGTCTTTAAAAAGGGATAAACACTGTCCTACAGCCACAGAGAAGCACTATGTCACTTCAGTCAGGAGTGACTTGCCCTCAACACAAATTCTTCCTTACTGCGTGGTTCAGGGCTTCTAGCGTCAGTGTTAGAAGCAAGATGGAAGGGGGCTGGAGAGATGTCTCAGTGGTTAAGAGCACTCACTGGCTGCTCTTCCAGAGAACCCAAATTCAATTTCCGCACCTACATGGCAGCTCACAACTGTCTGTAGCTCCAGTTCCAGGAGATCCAACGCCCTCACACAGAGAGATATGCAAGGAAAACACCAATGCATATAAAATAAAAAATAAATAAATTTCAAAAAGAGAAGCAAAATGGGGTGGACAGATTGTGAGTCCTAGAAGGCCCCTTTCTGAGTTATTTCCCTGAAATTAACTCTCAGACGTGCATAGGGTTTGTAGGCTTGATATGTTTTCTCTAAATCACCACTACCAATCCAGATGTCCTGGCCATGTATTTGAGGACATCCTCAGTCCTCTTTTTCAGAACGGATATTCCATTCCTTCTATTCCTAGTCTCCCCTTTTTTGTCCCTCCCTTTTGTGTTGGAGATTGAACCTAGGCCTTTCTTTAAAAAAAAAAAAAAATTTATTTATTTGTTTTACATATAGGAGTGTGCCATCTGCGTGTACACCTGCATGCCAGAAGGGGGCACCAGATCTCATTATAGATGGCTGTGAGCCACCATGTTCCTGGGAATTGAGCTCAGGCCCTCTGGAAGCGCTGAGCCGTCGCTCCAGCCCCTGAGCCTAGGCTTTGGTGCTAGGCTGGCCCTCTGTGAGTAGGCCACATCCTCCACTAAGGAGAGCTTTCTAATCGAGTCATGGATGAGCAGATATGTCATGGCGTATATGTGGAGGTGGGTTGTCAGAAAGTGCCTTTACCGCATGGGCCGTCTCAGCCCAGGAACAGACATTCTTAAACTAGGGGTTTATGGAATTAAAATATGGAAAAATTTAACATTGAGTGGGATAAAAATGACATCGTGAGCCAGGCATGGTGGTGTATGCCTTGATTCTAGCATCCTGGAGGCTGATACAGGAAAACTGACACATTCAAGGCCAGCCTAGCGATCCTTTAAGATCCTGCCTCAAAATCATCATCATCTCCATCCTCATCATCTCACTAGCATTTTGGCTGAGATGAGGGACTGTTGGTTCTTGTAGTGTTGACTTCACATCTTTGCTGCTGGCCTAGAGCGCTGTGTGGCTTGTTTTGCTTTCAGCTCTGTGTACACGTTTATGACAGAGGCTAGAGTAGAAGCTCATGATACAAGCCCGCCCAGCAAGGGAATCTTTTGTTTATTTTCATCTTAAGACAAGGTTTCTCTGTGTGGCTGTGGCTGTCCTGGAACTTGCTTGTAGACCAGGCTGGCCTCCAATTCAGAGATCCTCCTGTCTCTGTCTTGAGTACTAGGATTAAAGGTGCCACCACTGCCTGGCTACCAAAGGAATCTTATTAAGCCAGTGGAAGGGAAATTACAGCTTAATTTTTAACCTTTTCTTCTGGATGTACTTTATAATCTGAGAGGAACATGGTGATCCAGACCTTTACAGCCAGTGACAGGGTAGGGCGGCTGTTGCTGTAAACACCACAAGTTCAAGTTCAGCAGCTCTAACTGGCCTCCAGGCCCATGAAGGTCATCAACTGTGGGTTCTTAAATGCCAGATCTCTGCTGACCTTCAGCTTTGTGGAGACTAAGACTTCTTATCTCTGTAATTGATATGAATTGTGGGCTATGAACTGTGAGGTGGCCCAGGACTGGATGAGTCACACTCCGCCAGGGTTAGAGCTTCAGGAACTTATCCATGTGATTATTTTGATAGCCATCAAGTAATCTTTAATTTTATGTGGATGAGTGCTTGCACTCTGTGCATGCCTGGAGCCCTCTGAGACAAGACGAGAACATTGGATCCCCTGGAACTGGAGCTACAGATTGTTGTGAGCCACACTATGGGTGCTGGGAATCAAACCTCTGGAAGATCAGCTAGTGCTCTTAACTACTGAGCCATCTGTAGCTCCAAATGATGCTCTGATCCTACACAGAGCCCATAACTAACTTTATATTTTTATTCTACTGACACTTGTTCTGTCCCCATTCCCTCTGGATTGGTAACTGTCTTCTGTGCCTTTGCAGGGTGAGGGAAGACTCGTTTATTGAGAACCCTGCACGGGAGTGGGAGCTGGGCTGGAGCCTGAGTGCTGCCTACATCTGATACTGTCTTCACTACTGAATCTGGCTGCCACTATCCACAGTATTTACTGTTCGGTCTGTAGTTCCTGAGCCTTGATTCTACAAGACCAACAGGGCTGTACTTTGTGCTTAGTGTGAGAGCCCTTCCAGCTTTCGCCCTGAAGCAGGTAATTGCTCAGAGGTTTCTTCCATTAGTATGATCATGTGCTCATCATCATCATCATTTTTAATAATGTATAGGTGTTTTCCTGCATATATGTCTGTGCACTATTTGAGTGTCTAGGGCCAGAGGAGGATACTGAAACTGAATCCCCTGAATTACAGGCTCTGAGCTGCTGTGTGGTTGCTTGGAATTGAACCTGGGTCTTCTGGAAGAATAGCCAGTGTTCTTACCCATTGCAGTGATGTTTTTGTGCACTGTGCAAAGATCACCCTTATTCAAATGCTGGTTTCTGTGCCTGCCCTTGCTCCGAATGATGACATGGAGACCTGTTGAATTTATTAAAAGCTTCAGGCGCTGTAGCTGGGCAGGTACTCAAGGTTCTAGCCCACCAATAGTGGCCTGCCCTCCTTCCCAGCTGTGAGCCCCTTGCTTGTCCAGGTGTCCACTTTGCCTCTCTCCTTGGTCCCCACCTGGAATCCCCTTCCTGGGCTTGGAAGTCCCACCTTATCCTCTCCTGCCCAGCTATTGGCTGTTCAGCTCTTTATTTGACCAATCAGAAGGTGATGGAGAACAATGCTTATAAAACATTGAGACAGGAGATGCTTCATGAAAATGACAGTGCTGTGGGAGGCAGTGGTTCACGCCTGTAATCTCAGCACTCGGGAGGCAGAGACAGCTGGACCTCTGTGAGTTTGAGGCCAGCCTGGTCTACAAAGTGAGTCCAAGCAGCATTTATATATATGTAAATGACAGTGCCAAAGTCTGGCTTGTATTCAGATCTGCACTGGCACAGAAATCAGCATTTGAATATACGAAGACAATCTTTACACAGTTCACAAAACATCTCTCCAGCATCTCCCTCTTTTAGTTCAATAAAAGACTCTTTCTCCAATACCAATAAACTATATACAGTAAGAACAATTATGAAAACCATCAAGTAAGAATTACATTCACGGGCTGGAGAGATGGCTTGGAGGATAAGAGCTCTGCTGCTCTTCCAGAGCTCCTGAGTTCAATACCCTGCAACCACGTGGTGGCTCACAACCATCTAGGATGAGGTCTGGTGCCCTCTGCTGGTGTGAAGCCGTACGTGCACACAGAATATTGTATAGATAATAAATAAATAAATCTTAAAAAAAAAAAAAAAGAAATACAGTCACAGTGTCTAGCCCATTTGTATTTGGCGACCTTGGAGAAAGTACTCTACTGTCTGTTTTGCCTTGGTGAGTCCAAAGTTCTGTACCTAAATTAACTATCTTTTCAGACCTTAAAACATTTTCTGAAACCCTAAACAACTTTCCGTTTAGTTGTGAAACTATAACTGTCTAGTCTTCAGCCCAGTCAGAGACCTGAGAAGGATAACTACGGTATAGAGCAAGTAGCTTCCACAACTGCAGAAATGACAGGGATAGTGGCTGGCTGGAGAAGGATAACTACGGTATAGAGCAAGTAGCTTCCACAACTGCAGAAATGACAGGGATAGTGGCTGGCTGGACAGTCGCCCAGGGTTCCTCTGCAACACTGGGGCATCATGTCTGGCCTTCTGGCTCAGCATGTGACAGACTTGAGCAGGAATTGTGAAGGACTGCTGCCTGCCTTGTCTTGGCGAAGCTTGGCAGTTGACTTCTTCTGTGTCCTGCTTGTACATGGCTTAGATATCTTGCTTCTCTGCAGTTGAGGCAAGGGCAGTTTTTTGCCTGGTGGCAGTTTGCCACACTTGAAGCAAACACCATGCCCATCCTTGAAGTAGAATGGGGGAGCTGCCAGGAGTTGCCATGACTCACTGTAAAAAAAAAAAAAAATCCTTTTATTAATAAAATATCTTTAAATGCCATATTCTGCAGATCTCTGAAGATTTTGAAGACCATCTACAGTATATCTGAATAGGCAAACACTGCTTGTTTCTAGCTGTTTACTGTGACCTGTTTAACTTTGAAAACATCTACAGGAAACTAAATAAAGGTTATTTCTGTAATTAACTAAAGTAGTACCTAACAAGGCCACAAATTGACTTATTACTACCTGTGTTTCTTACTTACCTTAAACAATTTGTAATAGTAGCTTTCAAAAACTAGACCTTTCCATTACGTTTTTAAATGAGTTGTTTGATACCTTAAACAAGAGTTGAAACATATATATTTGTGTGTGTATGTATATAATTATGTCAAAGCAAACTATAACCTTAAATTTGTATCAAAATACAAAAATGTATACCAATGTAAAATATTTGAGATTAGTAGTTGTTAGTTTAAAAGTAGATTCAATAATCTACCTTTTACCCTATCATCTCATAACACCTCCTTTTCATGCATTCTCTACCTTGCTCTCCCTAGCACTAGGTAGGAGAGAAAAAGGGTAGAGGAGGAAAAGAAAGAGAGAACTCCCTTACTCTAACCTCCTTTACTTTGTTTCCTCCCTGACCAAGACCATTAGCAACTTGGGACCAGCCACAGTAAGCGACTACAAACACTCATAACCCATGGAATGACCAAATTCACCCACCCAACCCCTCTTGGGAACGTTGTTCTCTTAAAACTACCTCCTGCTCATTAGGGGCATTCTTTGGAGGCCCCAGTAAAACTGGGATAATGATCAAGGCCTAAGAACGCTAGCTGTTCCATTTGCTGGTGGAAAAGTGCAGGGTTCACTGAAGTCCGAGCTGGAATGGTCTATGAGGCTGGATCACCTAGGCCACTTGTCTTTCTTGCCTTCTTAAATCCCGAGTGCTGGGATTACAGGCATGTGGCACTGATTCTGGCTCTAACAGGATAGCCCTGTCTAGCTTGAAACTCATTATGCAGAATAGGCTAACCTTGAACTCACAGATCTATCTCCTTCTGTCTCCCAAGTGTTAGGATTAAAGGTGTATAACTACTATGGCTAGAAACTTTTTCTTTATTTTATTTTTATTATTTTTAAGTTATGTGTGGGTATGTGTTTTAGTTAGTTTTCTATTGCTATAAAGAGAGACATGCCCAAGGCCATTTCTCTAGCCCCTGCTTGAATCTTCTAAAAGGCACCCCAGTACTAGCCACAACCTAACCAAGCGTTATTACAGGTGGGCCAGGACATATGCAGGAGAGTGGGGCCAGCCTCTCCTTGTTGTGTCCCTCTTGTCCCAGTGAACAGTCAGTCCAGCGCTCTGGGAAATGATGCATTTGCTTACAGTATGGAATATATTTGGCCTTTGTCCCTTGTTCCTTTCACAGTTCTCAAAATCTTAGAATTTCCTAGGCAAAGGGAGAGTATTGGCTGTGGCTCATGATGCACTCCTGTGATCCCAGCACTTAGAAGCTAGAGGAAGGAGGATTAGTTCAGGTCATCCTTTGCTGCATAAGTGAGTTCAAAAGCCAGCCTGGGCTACATAAGATCCTAAAAAAAAAGACCTAGGGTGGTAATATGGTGATATATATCAGTGGTAGATTTCTTTGTAACATGTTCAATGTAGATAGATAGATAGATAGATAGATAGATAGATAGATATTGATAGGTATATATATATTGATAAATATATATACATCAGTACTTTCTTCCTTCCTTCTTCCTTCCCTTCTTTCCTTCCTTTCTTTCTTGGATGGTGGTGGGAGAGTTGAAGCAGTTCTACGTTTCCCAAGCTGGCCTCAAATTTAGGTTCCTACGACCTTAGCCTACAGAACTGCGCCACTGTTCCTACTTACACTGACTCTTGAAAGGTCATGTCTAAACAACTGACAGATGGAATCTCTTTGCATTTGCACTGTTAGGTACTTCTGACTAGTGGAGTGAACAAAACCTCCTCTGTGTCTCAGTGGTGGTGGGGTGGGGCTTCTCTTAGTTTCTCCTTTCTTGGCTGCCCTTGAATGATCAAAGGACCTGAAACTTGGTCTGAAACTTGAAGTTTCTTTGAGGTCCTCTGACTTCACTGCTGGGAGTATTAGGCCTCTTCTTTTTGTCTGCTGCTTGTAGATCCTTGGTCTTCATTGGAATCCAGAATTGGTGGCAGAAACTTCTACTGCTTGGTACGGTGAGAGACGCCTTCAAGGGGAAGATCAGGCTCCTGTGACATTGGCTGTGACAATGTGCACATGGGGAGTTTAGATGTTTTATGGTACTAATGTTGTGTGGTGAGGAAGGAGACAGGGAGAACTTTGTGGGCAGAAAAACAGACATGGCTGGAAGGTTTTAGACAAGTCCAGGAGAAAGTAGGTGTGAAGTCTTACATGTGCACATGCCACGATGACTGTCTCCACTCCTGAGGGCAAGCCAGCAAAAGCTCTGGAGAGGAGGAGTGGATGCTCTGAGTACCTCAGCCTGAGTGCTGGGGTTAGAGGATGCACACACTGGTCTGTAAACTGTCGCACAGTAACGACAATGTTCTGCTGTGTGGATGTGATGAATCTGTTTAACATTATCTTCTTCTTAAGTTACTGCTACAGGAAACCAGCTCCTGGCTCCCTCAATTCTTAATCAGGCATGCGTATTGAGGCCTGAGATGTGGGGCCTTGTAACGACCCTTGGCTTCGTAGGGCTCCTTGGTGGGCACACTGCCTCACCAGAGGACAAGGACCAGTTACTGTTTAAAAATTTGCCTAAAATGTTATGCATTCCAGAGGAAAGCTGAGTGAAAGGACTGTCCTGGAGAAAGAGATGGCTGTGTAGGTGTGAGTAGAGGAATGTACACATTTAAACTCAAGCTTTGTTTTGTAATGTGTGTAACCTACTTGCATGATCTGCTACTGCTGAGAACACAGAGCTTCACTCAAATCTGTGTTCATTGACCTGATGGAGGTTTGTTGAGTGTCATTTCATAAATTTTAAAAATTAGATTTTACCTATTTGTATGTATTGGTGTGTTGGTGGCGGAATGTGTGCCATGGTGTAGGTGCAGAGATCAGAAGACAGCTTGCAAAAGTCAGTTCACTTTGTTCCATTGTGGGGAATCCCAGAGTTGGAGGACTGCAGCTGAGCCATCTTGATGACTGTTGAATGTCACTCTTGCCATGCAGATGGTGCAGTGTTGAAGCTCAGTGGTGGCTAAAGAATATCTTTACTGTTTATATCCTGTTTGTTAGGATAGTCCCTGGATTGCTGGGAGAATGGAGCCCATGAATGAGCAGTAGATGAGGCCGGAGGTGCAGAACCCAGATAACAGGGTTTGGAGAGCTAGAACATGGGACAGAGTCTGGCTTTTTAAAAGCCAGGGACTCTCATAGGTTATTTAGCTCCTGCAATGAGAAGCCTAGGAGGGGTGGTGTAGGGCCATGGATGTCCTAAGTGCCGACTTTGCTTTGTCACCTTTTCAGTGGCTTTTGTTTCTGTACTTTTTCTTCCAGATAGTAAAATGGCCACTCCATCTTCAGTCAAGACTGCTCTTTTGGGCAGGAAAGGGAAAAGGGATATAGTGGAACATGAATTTTTTTCATGAATGGCACAGGGCCTAGCCATTCCTGGAGTCTAGGAGGTTCAGCTACCAGCTGGTTGTCACTAGAGCCAAATAGTTGCATTGCCAGTGATAAAGAAGAAGAAAACAGCAGTGAATGAAAGGCTAGAGGAGGGCTGCTGTTCCCATAATGGTCTGCAGGCTTCCCCTATGTCCTGAGGGGTCAAAATGGGAGAAAGAATGATTCTTTCTAGGATCAGGTGACACCAGGTAATGATGAGACTTGGCAGACCCATGGGTGGAGAGGGTGACTACGTAGACTCTGAGAGCAAAGCAGACTGTTAACTCTCCCAGCCGAGTATGAGATCCTCTGTACTACAGGCAGGTGAGCAGAGTACCGAGGGTGAGGTACATGACTCAGACATGTGCAGACATGGAAGTGTGATGTGAACTAAAGTGCTGGAAATCCTGATATCCAGCAGGGCGTGAGGCTAGATGCACAATCCAGATCTATTATCTGCAGTGTGCCTCAGAAACAGTTGGAGGTTAGTGGTTAAGAATACTTGTTGCAGGGCTGGCGAGATGGCCCAATGGTTAAGAGCACTGACTGCTCTTCCAGAGGACCCAGGTTCTATTCCCAGCACCCACCCTATCACAACTGTCTGTAACTCCAGGTCCAGAGGATCTGAGACCCTCACACCAAAACAGGTAAAAATTAAATTAAAAGAAGAATACTTATTGCTCTTGCAGAAGTCCTGAGTTTGGTTCCCATGAACCACGTGGTGGCTTACAACCCTCTGTAATTCAGTTCTAGGTAATCATATACTCTCTTCTGACTTCTGGAGGCGCCGGGCACACGCTTGGTTCACACCCGTTCAATCAAGGCACTCTTACACATAAAAAGAAGAGAAGAGATGGGGAAGAGGTGCCCTTTTTAATTTATATTTTATTTTTTATGTGTATGGGTGTTTTGTTTGTATGCATCTATGTGAATCATATGCACAGGCCGGTGTCTGTGGAGACCAGAAGAGGGTATTAGATTTCCTGGAACTAGAGTTACCGGTGGTTGTGAGCTTATATGTGGCTACTAGGAATTAAAGCCCAAGTGATAGCCTTTTAAGGCTTCTTTGATGGTGATTATTGTTTTGTTTCTTGTTGTTCTTGCTTTTTATTGTTTGTTTCAGTACTGAGCTCAAACCTCAGGCCTTGTGCATGGTAGGCAAGCACTCTACCCAACGACATACTTCCTCAGCATGGAGCAATTTTTTTATATCTTCTTTGGGAAGGAGGTGACACTGGTCCTCATGAGATGGAGCAGGTCAAAGATGAGAATCTGCTCAAGGCCAGAACTAGGAAAGTGCCAGTATCCACAGGCTCTGTGTGAGGCCTTAAGAGCAGTAAACATCTCGTTGAAGGCATTCTAGCACAAGGTCTGAACATCCTTAGGCCAAGAATCAGGCTGATGCCATAAGCATAGTGCGTGTCTAGAAAGTAGCAAACCAGGGCAAACCTCAAACCAGGACAAGAGGCAAGGAGGTGTACTCCAACATGCTCGTTCACATCCTGTCCCTGTTGGAAGGGGAGCCCAGCATGTCCAGTACATCAGGGGAAAAAATGGACCTAGGGAGCAACGGTCTATGGATAGTAAACAAGCAGGGACCATAAAGATGTCAAAGAGAAATTGAAAGAACAAAATGAGAACAGGCCAATTTCAAATGGAAACAAGTAGGACTTTCATAAATTAAAAACTCAGTGTGGGGCTGGAGAGATGGCTCAGAGGTTAGGAACACTGGCTATTCTTCCAAAGGCCCTGAGTTCAATTCCCAGCAACCACATGGTGGCTCAGAACCATCTATAGTAAGATCTGCTGCACAGGCACATATGCAGGCAGAATGCTGTATAAATAAATGAATCTTAAAAAAAAACAAAAATCAAAAAAAAAAAACCTCAGTGTGGTTTCTAGTTGGGAACAGGTGGAAGCTCTGGATAAAGGTCAAAGGGTATCTGTGGAAGGTGTGTCGAAACAAGCAGGCATGAAAAATTAGGGATAGCAGTCCAGGAGAAACAGGGAGCTCCTTCTGTTCTTGGGTGTTCCCTGGTCCCTGAAAGGGCTGAGAAGATGCAAACAGTTTCATTAGAGACCAGGGGCAGAGCCTGGCCTGGGCTGAGCCAATCAGGAGAGGACCAGCCTGGGGAGAGGAAGAGGGCTGCCTCAGCTTGGAACCTTCTAAGCTCAGTGCCGACTCCAGGCCCAGGCAACTATAATCCCAGTGCTTCAATGGCAAAATAGAAAAACAAAAGCAGGAGAATGTTTGGAAGGCAAGAAAGAAAACAGAGACAGAACACCCTCAGAAGCTTGTAACCAGCCAGCTCATTTAGTGGCAAACAACAAAAACGATAGCAAACAAGGTAAAAGGCAGGACCACAGGCTGCTCTGTGACCTCTACGTGTGTGCCTGCACATGCGCTCACATATCACACTCACTCAGGTGCGCACATGCATCTTACACAGAAGATTACAAAAGAACATGAGATGTGCACAATTAGTAATGTCGTTTCTTAACGTTTTCACCTTTGCTTTCTTGCCTTGCTGGAGGCAGGCATGCTGGGGTCCATGTTTGGGCAGACCAGGACGGCTGCCTCCTCCTGCAGCTGTGTCCCGCTGTCTGGGCAGCTGGTTTGATGCATGTGGTCCATCCTTGAGAGCAGCTCCTCAGCATGCCATCATCCACAAAGCCCCAATCGCCGGAAGAGACAGTACCTGGCTGCGAAGAAGAGCCGAAAGGAAACACACTTCTCACGTGGGGCTCCCTTTTCGGCCACCGGAGTGAGAAGATTGTCTTTACCAAAGGTGATGGCAGCCCAGAGGAGAGCCTGCTCACTGTCACCATCACGGAAACTACTGTCATTGAGTCGGACTTGGGTGTGTGGAGCTCAAGGGCTGTCATCTACCTCACGCTCTGGTTCTTCTTCAGCTTCTGTACGCTGTTTCTCAACAAGTACATCCTGTCCCTGTTGGAAGGAGAGCCCAGCATGCTAGGTAAGGCCGCCTGGCCTGTGCCTGGCCCAGTGTGTACTCCTGCCGGCCCCAGCACTGCGAAGCCAGACACCACCAGGAGGGAGGGATGAAGGGTGATGTGCTCAGCCAGGCCTCATGCCTCCCTCCACAGGTGCTGTGCAGATGCTCTCAACGACATTAATTGGATGTGTTAAGATATTTGTTCCTTGCTGTTTATATCAACACAAAACCCGGCTCTCTTATCCACCCAATTTCATCATGACGATGCTCTTTGTGGGCCTCATGAGGTAAAAATGTGTTGATTGTCTTATATATTTATATTATAGATATGAAGTACCTTTCTATTTACTAAGTGTGGGAACCCAATTGGAGACCTTAGCATTAGTGCTGTGTTCAGGGCCCAGGATATAACTGTAGGAGCATCTAGTTGTGGCATACCCATCAGTTAGATTTTAGTTTTGAGGTCTTTAATGTTACATGAATTCTTTCTCAAATTCTTTTGTAAGGCAACCATAAAAAGTAATTCAGCTGAGTGTGATGGCACATGCCTTTAATCCCAGAGCCTGGGAGATGGTGGCAGGTGGATCTCTTTGAATTCAAAGCCAGTCTGCTCTAATAATGAGTTCCAGGACAGCCAGAGCTACAAAGTGAGACCCGAATTATAAAAAAATAAAATAAAAAGAAATTAAGTAATTCAACAGTGGTTGGAAGGTGTTTGCTATCCTTGAACGTGATGGTGTAACTCTCACCTAGGATTCACCCTCACCCTCCTCATTGGGAAGAGGGACCAGATGTGCCCGCTGGTCATGACTGAGCAGCTGGAGTCTCTTTTATAAACAGACAGGTCCTTCTCATGATGCTTTTCTCTTTGTTTGTTTGTTTTAAGACAGGGTTTTTCTGTATAACCTTGACTGTCCTGGACTCACTTTGTAGTCCAGGCTGGCTTCAAACTCACAGAGATCTGCCTGCTTCTGCCTCCCGAGTGCTGAGGTTACAGGCATCTGCCAATGTGCCTGGCAATGATGCTGTTGTTTTCTTGTTTTGAGGTTTGCAACAGTGGTTTTGGGGCTGGTCAGCCTAAAGAATGTGGCAGTGTCCTTTGCTGAGACAGTGAAGAGCTCGGCTCCCATTTTCACCGTTATCATGTCGCGGATGATCCTGGGGGAGTACACAGGTAAGGACTGCCCTGGGCCTTTTGCCTGGGCTGGGCCTCCTCCTCCTTGCTGTCCACCTATAGTGTCACTGTCTACCTGTCATGATCTGGGTCTTGTTCAGCTTTCCAGAGCTCCTCAGAGCAGGGAGCCACTATATGGGCATAGGGAATTATCCCAATCTCGGCAAGAACAGCCAGTGCCCTGGTCCACTGTCTCTCTGGCGCCCCTCCCACCCACGAAGCTTTTAAAAATCAGCATATTCTGCACTAGAAAGATGGCTCAGTGCTTAAAAGCACTTGCTGTTCTTCTAGAGGACCTGAATTTAGTTCTCAGGATCCATATTTAAGGCTCACAACTGACTGTTAACTCCAGTTCCAGCAATCCAACACTCTCTTCTGGCTGTTGAGTTCACCTGCACACACAAGTGACACAAATTCACATAGATACATCCACACATACATTAGTAAAAACAAATCTTTAAAAATAAAAATCAGCATATTCAAGATTATCATATTCAAATTTAATGGAGCAGTGGCTCAGTGGTTTAGCACTGGTTGATCTTCCAGCGTACCCTGGTTCAATTCCCAGCAGCCACAGATGTCTGTAACTCCAGTTCCTGGGGAGCCTGTGTGTGATGCCCTCTTCTGGCCTCCAGGGGCACTGCAGGCAGGTGCTACACAGGCATAACATGCATGTAGAACACACAAACTAACAATAAAATGAAAAACTGAAATAAAATGTACATAATAGTACATCAAAAAAGAAATGTTTTATAAGTAAGAAAGGTATTGATTTCTGTTTGTATTTGCTTATGTTAACTAGGAGAAGAGGTCAGAGGTGGGGCATGTATCAGTGGCAGAGCTCTTCCCTAGTGTGCTGAGGTCCTGGCTTCCATCAGGGGCTCCAGCACCACATGTGCACACGAAGACAGTACCTTGAAATGAAGGCAAGTGGCCGCCTACAGTGGCAGGAGGGAGAAGAGCCAGACCTCCTGCAAGATTGTTCTCCTGTGTGCTTTTGGAACTGCACAATTTTTTTAAAAATATTATAAACCAGAATCAGGGCTCAGAATCAATCAACTAGAATCAAATGGTAAAGAACAATTCCTAAAAACCACAAGCAATATGAGACAAATGAACCATATCAAGTTACCCATACAAAAGTATTATTTAAAGCCAGCTACAGCAGTGCACGCCTTTAATCTCAGCACTCAGGGAAGACAGAGGCAGGTGGATCTCTGAGTTCAAGGCCATCCTGGTCTATAAAACAAGTCCAGGATAGCCAAAACTACACAGAGAAACCCTGCCTCAAAAAACAAATAAACAAATAAATAAATAAAAAAAAACACAAATAAAAGTTGGTGGAATTTATAAAAAAGGAGTCTGTTAGGGAGGCATTGGAGAATGGCTGAGGTACTAGTCTTTTCTTTTGTTTTGCTGGGTTTTGTTGTCGTTGTTTGTGTTGAGACAGGGTTTCTCTGTGTAGCCCTGGCTATCCTGGAACTCACTCTGTAGACCAGGCTGGTCTCAAACTCAGCTTCTGCCTCCCTTGCTGAGATTAAAGGTGCGTGTCATCACAGCCCAGCGAGGTGCTAGGTTTTCAAGGGACTCTAGGTTTACTGAGAGAAGTAGCCTGGTAGTGTGTTACCATCTCCCCAAGAGGTATTTGATCACTGTGTGGTAGCTGAGAAGCTCCTTGGCCTCAGTGATCATTGTGGTAGCTGAGAAGCTCCTTGGCCTGGGATGGAAGTTGGACCCAGAGGACAGACTGGAAAATACCAGGCTTAGACCTGGAATTCTGACCCTTGTGAAACCCAAGTTGGACAGAGGTGTTGTCTATGCCACAGTTGGCCAGAAGCAAAGTCAGGTAAGGTAACATATGTGTAGGTCTCTCTGGAATTTTATACATATTGTCTCTCTGGAAATTTATACATATTTATACACACCATTTAATGAAAACTACCAAGGAGACAGAAGATAAGATCAATCATAGAAAACCAGGAGGCGCTTGTTTGGTAATCTTTTGTCAAAACAGGTCTTCGTGTCCTTTCCTAGGCTCAAGGATCTGTTGGTTTCTTATTACTTCCCAGGGAGGTCCCTGGAAAGTTCAAGTCTCTGTACTAGGCATCACCAGCCTGTCACGGGACAGGAACCATTTCTTCTGAGGTTAGACTGGGCTGAACTGAGAACTGAGATGGTTACTTTTGATAACCAGAACAGGCACATGTCCTTGTTTTTTTGGCTATTAAAATAAGTCCAGTATGCAAGGTTGAAAGGTGCTGAGTAGTACCTGATGTCATTTCCCAAGTTAATGTAGGTAGGAAAGGAGATTTGCATTTGCACTGAATGGATTTTTAAATAAGACATTTATTTATGTGTATGCGCATGCTGTGCATGCGTGTGTGTTTGTGTGTGTATATGTGTGCCTGCAGAGGCCTGAAGAAAGTGCCAGATCAAGCCCAGCACGGTGGCACACCCCTATAACCCCAGACCTCGGTGGCTGGGGTGGGGGGTGGGGAGGCAGAGGCAGGTGGATCAATGTGAGTTCAAGGCCAGCCTGGTCTACAGAGCAAGTCCACAACAGCCAAGGATACACAGAGAAACCCTGTTTCTACCCCCCCCCCAAAAAAAA
This sequence comes from Meriones unguiculatus, assembly GCF_030254825.1. NCBI lineage: Eukaryota > Metazoa > Chordata > Mammalia > Rodentia > Muridae > Meriones > Meriones unguiculatus. Next base: position 616,817 of record NC_083351.1, on the reverse strand, counting down.
GAAAAAGAAAGTGTCAGATGCCTGGTTACTGAGTCACAGGAGTGATAAGCCCCAAGTAAGTGCTGAGAACCGCACTGGAGTCCTCTGGAGGAGCAGCAAATGCTCTCGGTTGCTGAGCCATCCTTCCAGTCCCTGAATGAGCATTTTAATCTCTTGTATAGTGAGCTTTTTGTGGCTGTTGTTGTTTTGAAGACAGGGTTTCTCTGTGTAGCCCTGCCTACCCTGTAACTAGCTCTGGACACCAGGTTTGCCTCAACTCAGAGATCCATCTGCTTCTGCCTCCCAATGCTAGAATTAAACGTGTGCACCATCAGACCTGCCTTGTTTTGGTTTTTTTCCTTTGTTTTGTTTTTTCTTCCCCCAAAAAATTAAACTGGAGGATTAGCTGTGCTGCCAATGTGACAGCCTGATGGTGGAAGGAGAAAAGTGTCTCCCACAGGGCCTCCTCCTATACATATGTGCTGTGATTTGCGTGCACCCATACTTAAGCATACTCCTGTTTTGTTCTTGTCAGGGCTGCTGGTCAACCTGTCCCTCATCCCAGTCATGGCAGGGCTAGCCCTGTGCACCGCCACGGAGAGAAGCTTCAACATCCTGGGGTTCTCAGCCGCACTGTCCACCAACATTATGGATTGGTGAGTCACGAAGCACAAGAGGAAGCGATGGAGGAGGGCTTGTGTGCAGTGTGTCCACAGATGTTCACATCCAAGCTAGCTGAGTCCCACCCTGTGACAGCCAGCTCTGCTGTCCTGTGATTTCTCAGGAAGAACAACAGTAAGCTCCAGATCAGGCGCATTTTCCCCAAACCCAGCTGGAATTTGGTGATATGTAGTCCTGATTCTTACATGCTAACTAGAGGGATGTGGCTACACAGTCAGGGTAATTGTGATAATCAGGTTAGTTAGGCTGGTATGGCACAGATGCCTGTAATCTCAGCAGAAGTAGAATTGCTGTGAGCTCCAGGCTGCCCAGGGAAATACAGTGAGATACTACTCTAAATAACAGCAAAACAAAACAAAACAAAACAAAAAACCCACAGTGAGGTTGTCTTCTGAGCGTCACGTGTATCATGGCACTCATGCACACACCTACACCTCTAGCCACACATCCTCTGTGTGTTACACTGTAGGCTAACCCTTGTAATTAATACGATAATTCTAAGAAGCATATCATTGGCTGATGAAAAATATAAGCTTACCCCTGTATGTCACATAGCAAGCTAAATAAGACCAAGGAAGAAGCCAGAGACCGACTGAAGGCTGTAAAGCCAGGCAACTGGATCATTCTGTCTCTTCCTGGTCAGGAGACTATTTGCATCTTGGAGTTGGGGCTGCAAAGCTAAGGATAAAAAGTTAACTCTCAGGCAGATGCCAGCCATGTAGAAAGGCCCTGAGGCAAAATGTTGGGTTGGTGTTAGTGTTCTGGGCACACAGTCAGCTGAGGACAGATGTCATATTCTAGTCCTGTTTCTTTTCTCTCTTTGATTCCTTTCTCTCGCTGGCTTTCCAGGCTGACTTTGGACTTGCAGTCCTCCTGCCTCAACCTCTTGAGTGTTGAGATGACAGCTATTAGGTACATACAGTGTATCTGACATGTCCTTTCCTCCATGCTATCACTGAAGTTCACCCCAAAACTGTTCTTTCAAAACCACTAATCGGTTTAACATGTCCCCCATTTTTGTTTTTGAAAGAGGGTTTCTCTCTTTAGCTCTGACTGTCCTGAAACTCATGATGTAGACCAGGCTGGGCTTGAACTCACTCCACCTGCTTCTGTCTCCTGGGTGCTGGAATTAAAGGCATGTCTAACTTTTCTATTTTTGAGAGAAAGAAAACAGCTACTATAAGTATATACAAGTTTGTTATTAGCGATACTGCTGAAGAAAACAGCTGACCTTGCAATTATGCATGTGAATAAAAATAAAACCATTCTTAACCGGTCCTTTACTCAGTGAGGCATTTCCTCCAGGCTGTCCTGCGCCATGTTTGTGGTTGTTAGGTACCTATAGAGTTACACCACACAGAAACCCTTGTTGAGAAGGGGTTCATCATTAGACATTTTCCGCAGCCTGGTATTTGTGATTTCCTCTCGATCGAACACACATACAAAACATTCTATTCAGTAGCCAATCTGCAGGGAACATGAATCTTTGCCTATTTTCTTACTTAAGCTTACTCAAGCTTCTAAAAGGCAAAATTAGCAGACGAGTCCTAAACATCTGCAGATGCTCTTGATCTGTGCTGTTCTGTTGTTTGAGGCAACCTCCTTGGTCACTATTCTGTCCATGAGGATTGGTGTCACCGTTTCCTACACTGAGACCCCTCTCTAGTGAGAAGCTAGACAGCAGTGTCCCACTGTGTCAAGTTTTGGTCTCTGAGGTCATTTTTGTTGTTGTTGATTTTTTTTTGAGACAGGGTTTCTCTGTGTAGCCCTGTCTGTCCTGGACTCACTCTGTAGACCAGGCTGGCTTAGAACTCAGAGATCTTCCTGCCTCTGCCTCCTGAGGGCTGGGATTGAAGCCGTGCCCCATCTCATGACTCTGACAGGGTCATCTTTGAAGCCAGAATTGTTTTATGTTCCAATTGGCTATTTGCGAGTTTTCCCTGTGATGTGTCTGTTCTGGCTTAAAAATCTGTGATTTTTTCCACTGGAGTTTTGTATGCATGAATAGTTTTATTCAATTAGGGTCCTTGTTTGCCTGGGCTCTAAAGTTACTGATTTATGGGAACATCATTCCAAGTGAGTTATTTTGGTTTTGTTTGTTTGCATGCTTACTTTGCTTATCATGGTTGGTTTCAGTTTGTTTGTTTGTTCATTTGTTGGAGACAGGGTCTGTCTACTTAGCCCTGGCTGGCTGAAACTCACTAGACCTGTCTTTGAACCCTCCGCTTCCCGAGTGCTGGGATCAAGGCTGTGTTCCAGTGTGCCACCATTTCTGGCTTAGATTTATTTTTATTGTGTATGTATGAGTGTTTTGCCTGCATGCGTATGTGTGTATTGCATGTATACCTGACGCCCTCAGAGGTCCGTGGAGGCCAGAAGAGGATGCTGGATCCTCTGGAGCTTGAGCTGTAGGAGGTTGTGAGCCACCAGGTCAGTTCTAGGAACCAAGCCTGTGGCCTTTCGTAAGAGCAACAAGTGCTCTTCATCACTGCACCTTCTCTCCAGCCCTTCTTTTGGGCTTTTGTGACAGGGTCCTGTGTAGCCTAGGCTGGCTTTGAACTCATTATGAATCTGAAGATGACCTTGACCTCCTAATCCTTTTGCCTCTACTTCCCTTGTTGGGTTTTTCAAAGTGTACAGAGCAAGCCCATGTGGTCCTGTGATGTCTGAGATGGCAGGTCACTCAGGCTTGCATGTTCTGCTCACCTGTCTGTAGGGACAGTAGGCACAGTTGTGCTTCCCAGTGAGAGGATGCCTGGACGCCTGGTACTGGACTGGCCTCAGGCAAGTAAGCGCCAGTGGCTGTTCAGCTTTGCAGTTGTTGTCATCATCTCCTTATTCACTGACTGACTTAAGTGTTTAACATCCTTTCTCTGTTCTAGTTTGCAGAATGTTTTTTCAAAAAAGCTTCTCAGTGGGGACAAATACAGGTTCTCGTAAGTATTTCCAGGAAGAGGGCTTCTCGTTTTATTTTTGGAGGCAGAGGTGGTAGCAGTAGTGTTGGGGTGTGGAGGGGGAGACAATGCCTCTGTGTAGCCCTCCCTGGCTGTCCTAGAACTCACTAGGTTGGCCTTTAATTCTCAAAGGTCCTCCCACCTCTGCCTCCCAAATGCTGGGATCAAAGCCATGCACTACTATGGCAGCATTGGCTCTAGCTTCATAAGGCCCAATAGGACTTCGATCTTTGCACAGCTCTGAATGACGGCCCCAGGAGCCTGGACTCACCTGGTTTGCGTAGCTTTGACAGTTCCCTGTGAAAAACTGAAAGAAAGCCACCTGTTTCTCAGCGCCCTTCTCAGACCACCAAGCAGCTAGTTCAGCTTATGGTGACCCTTTCCTCTTTCCAGAGAGCCAAGGTCGTCCTTGTCAACGTGGGATGCATTTCTAGATTGTTCGTTCTTTAGAGTTGTCTTTGCTGAAAATAGTAGGAGCCTCGACCCAAGCATGGGAAAGACCAATTGTCTTCTATCGCTTCAGGGCCCCGGAGCTGCAGTTCTACACCAGTGCTGCTGCTGTGGCCTTGCTGATTCCAGCATGGACCTTCTTCATGGTGGGTTTCCAGCCTGGCACCTACCACCCTGGGGCCGCTGCTTCCTTCTGACAGTTCAGGAGAAGAAGACTGGGTGGCTAATATTCAGTTTTGTTAGGGTTTGTAGGCTTGCTTAATTTATCTTCTGTTATGGAAATGGTATTTACCCACTGTTGAGTAGTCAATAGAGCTGGGCAGTGCTGGTGCACACCTGTAATCCCAGCACTTGGGAGGCAAAGGCAGGTGGATCTCTGTGAGTCTGAGGCCAGCAGGGACTACAGAGTGAGTTCGTTGGCCACCAAGGTGACACAGGAAAACCCTGCCTCGAAAAACCAAAAAATTAAGAAAAAATAGTCAATAGAGGCTTTTGTTGTTTTGAGACAGGACAGGGCCTCATTATGTAGTTCTGGGTGGCCTGAAACTTGCTGTGTAGGCCAGGTTGGCCTCAAACTTACAGATGCCTCAGCATCTTGAGTGCTAGTGTTAAACGAATGTGTCCCTGAATCTACCTAAGTCAACCAAACTGGGAGGAATACCCCACCCTTAACCCCTTCCCTAAATTTTCATCTAGTGAGCTTGTGGGTACAAATATACTCATATTTCCTGGCATCTGTCAGTTTGTGGAAATGTGTGCCTGTGTAAACCTTTTTCCTTAAAATGTTGTACTGAGAACTCTATAGTGATCCTGCTGTGGAACAGAGCTTTATTTTGCCTCCGCAGTTCCACAGATGGTAAAGGAACTCCTCACATCTACATCCTATTCAAATAGTGTGTCTTTGGAATATAGTATTGGAACTGGAATGGCTGGTTGAAACATTTTATGTTGTGGCCCTTGTTCTGACGGTCTTGACAAATTGCTTGAGAGGACATTCAGAGTGCTCCGTGTTAGTGCTTTCCAGCTCTGGGCACCAGTGAGATCATGTCTTCTCAGCAGTGGTGGTGACAGGGAGACTCAGGCCAGAACAGTGTCCTTTTGTTTTGGCCATAGGATGTCCCTGTGATCGGTAGGAGCGGGAAGAGCTTCAGCTACAGCCAGGACATTGTGCTGCTGCTGTTGACGGACGGAGCCTTGTTTCACCTTCAGAGTGTCACTGCATATGCCCTCATGGGAAAGATCTCCCCTGTGACTTTCAGGTGAGTAGAACCCATTTTCCAGGAGCCATGGAAGATAGTTGCAGGTCTCCTCCACAGTGATGACTGGTGGCCAATGTGATTCATTGGATATTTTGTGCCATCACTGCATGAAATAGATTTGCAGGGAACTTCTTTCTAGGCATCCAGGTTGCAGGAATTTTTCTGAGCCTCTGGGTACTTTTCTGTCTAGAACAGAGCTGGCAGAGTTGTCAGGATAATGGGATGTTCTGTTTGTATTGTCCCAGACAGGAGCTGGTGGCCACGTGTTGCTCCTGAGTACTTCATGTGGATGTACAGTGACCAGAGAGTTATTTCCTTATTTGATTTTAATCAGTATATGCTTATATTGTTTAAATATGTACACATATATACATGTTTATTTGTGTTTTGAGACAGGGTTTCTTTGTATAGCTTTGGCTGTCCTGGACTCACTTTGTAGACCAGGCTGCCTTCGAACTCACAGAGATCCACCAGCCTCTGCCTCCCTATGTGCTGGGATTACAGGCATACGCCACCAAACTTGGCTTCTGGCTATCATTTTTGATAGACATATGTGGCCAGTTTCCATTGCTGGAAACTTGGGGAACTAAAGAAACTGTCCACTTTTTTTTTAAGTTCATGCCTGGACAGATTTGACAAATGGGCAACTTAGAGGTGGGCACACTTTAGCAGCAAACCAAAAGGGGTCCACTGTTGTTGTCCCTAGCACGGCTGCAGGTAGCTCTGACCGTACTGTACCGTTGAAAGGCCAGCAGAACTTTCCCTCTAACTCGGGTCTGCACTGGGGACGCAGGTCTGTGCGCAGCTGGAAGACAGATGAGTGCATACCCTGGTGTGCTGCCACTGAGTCCAGGTTGGCGCAGGGAATTCTCACACGCCCACTTAGATCTGTTGTTGCGTGCTGCAAAGCTGAGGGAGTGCTCTGTGGTGCAAAGCTGAGGGAGTGCTCTTTTAGTTTCCTTTTTGTTGCAGTGATAAAACCCTATGACTAAGAGTAGCACGGAGAGCAGAGGGTTTGTTTGGCTTACCCTTCCAGGCCACGGGTCAGTCATTAAGGGAAGTTAGGACATGAAGCAGAAGACAACTACTTGCTATTTCACACAGCATTGCCTCTGACCAGGGCACTCACTCAGGAAGTACAGCAAAAACCACGGAGGAACACTGCTGGCTTGCTCACTGCCTCATGCTGGCTTTCTCACACAGCTGGGGACCACTTGCTGAAGTAATGCTATAGTCCATAGTGGGCCGGGTCCTTTTGCATGAGTTAACACACAAAACAATCTCGCACAGACATGCCCACAGACTGGCCTGATCTGGGGATCCCTCCCCTGAGGCTTGTTTTTCAGATGAGTCTGCGCTGAATCATGTTAAAGCTAACCAGGACCGGCGCTGGGGGAAACTTCTCCCATGTCCACCAGGCTGAGATGTTCCGAAGTGTTACCGTCCTCTTTTCCTTCCTTCCTCCCTCCCTCCCTCCCTCCCTCCCTTCCTTCCTTCCTCCCTTTTCTTTTTTCCGTGTGTGTCTGTGTGAGTGTGTGTGTATTTCTCTATGTAACTGGCTGTCCTGGAACTCCCTCTGTAGACCAAGTTGGCCTCGAACTCACAGCGATCCACCTGCCTCTGCCTCCCAAGTGCTGGGAGTAAAAGTATACACCACCATGCCCAGCTTAAATGTCATTTTCAATGTTGTTGATTTTTCAAAAAGAAGGTGAGAGAGACGACTTAGTGGTTAAGAACACTAGCTGCTCTTCCAGAGGACCTAGGTTTGATTCTCGGCACCCGCGTGGTAACTAATCCTATAACTCCAGTTCCAGGGATCTAACACCCCCTTCTGGCCTATGTGGGCCCCTGCTTACTCATGCATATACACACAGTCAGGTACATACACACACACACAGAATCAAATAAACATTTTTTGTTCAAATAAATAATGAGACTGGCTTTGAAGCCACTTATTTAATTCCAACCTTCAGGAGGCTAATGCAAGAGGACCCCTGCAAACTCAGGGCCAGCTTAGGGTAGAAAGCAAGACCATGTCTCAAAAAACTAAGTCTAGAAACTGGAGAGCTCACTTAGAAATGAAGGGCCCTTGTTGCTCTTGAAGACGACCTGGGCTGATTCCTAGCACCCAAGTGATGATTCACAACAATCCATGACTCCATTCCCAGGATGCCTGATGCCCTCCTCTGACTTCTGTGAATACCAAGCATGCATGTGGTACACATACAGACATGCAGGGAAACTCACACACACACAGTGAAATAATAGTGAGAATTTTGGTTTCTTAAAAAATCCAGTTATGTTGGAAATATGTTTTTTGTTTCAATCTCAGACGTAGAATATGGGGCTTCTTCAGATTGTCCACAGCAGCTGACTATAATTTGCCTCATGCTCCAGCAGGGGCATCGTTTTGCCTGCTGGGTACTCTTGATAAATGCTAGAGCCCAGAGAGGGACTGTGGCAGCTGCTGCTCCCCCTGCTGCCACCTCTGCCCCCTGCTCCTATTTGTTGCTGGTTGCTGGATGAATTGTTGCTCGTTGGAGATATCCTGATGATGAAGATCAAACTTGCTCCAGTGAGCTCGAAATCCCTACTCAGCAACAGTCTAACGAGACCAGTGCTACAAAGAGAAACTCTATCTTGAAAAACAAAACAAAATCAAATAAAAAAAAGACAAAGAAGCTAAGGCCAAACTGGGTGTGAAGATGCACACTTATAATCACAGTATTTAATTTAAAGCCCCATCTATTTAGAGAAATGGATTTTTGCTTGAGCTCCAAAGGAAGGAAGGGAGGAAAAAAAGAACAAAAGCTGAAGCAAATAAGACAAAATGCCATTCATCAAGTCCTAGTAGTGAGGCTATGTCACAGTGTTTCTTTCCTTTTCTGATTGAAGTTTTTCTCTTTTAAGTTTCTTTATTTAATTTGTATGGGTGTTGCAGTGTGATTTATTTTGTGTGCCTGGCCCTTTGAAGGATCCCCAGTTGCTGGTCAACCTGCCCTCTAAGAATTTAGCTGTTAGAACTGCTTGACCCTATGACCTTCAGTGTTGGTTGCCTCTTGGATTTCTAGGAACAGGAGAGGATATAAAAAAGCCAGCTGAGGCTGAGAAAGGGGGCAGTTAGCAGAGTGAGAAGAGAAGGCAGTTGGTGGAGAAGATACCATTAGACGGATGAGCCAGGGGAAGCTGAGCTGAGCAGAACAGTTGTTACAGTTTGGAGCTGGTAGGACTGGGGAAACTGGGAGAAGGGATGGCTTAAACTCACAGTTGGGGAACTGAGGGAGGAGCAATTGGGAGGAAAGTTTGAAGGGGCTGGCCTGGAAGCTGGGAGGAGGCCTGGCAGAGACTTAAAAGAACTGGTTATTGTTCTAAAAGAGGCAGCCATTTTACAGGTGTCGTCTGCCATGTATATGTGTGCATCATGTGTGTGCTTGGTGCCCATGGAGGCCGGAAGAGGGCATCGGATTCCCTGGGACCAGAGTTAGAGACAATTTTGAGCTACCATCTGGATGCTGGGAACCAAAATCAGGTCCTCTGGAAGAGCAGCCACTGCTCTTACCCACTGAGACATTTCTTCCACCCTTATTTTGAGATTTTTCATTAAAAAAAAAAAATAAACATGAGAAGTAAAAGAACAAAGTTGCAAGCAACCCCCCTATTGTTCCCATCCCCTCTGTGGTGGACACCTCATCCATGCCCCACTTGGGGCCAAGACCCTGGCTGGACAACATAGCAGTGGTGCATCGTGTAACATTTGGCAGTCACTGCCAGCAGCAGCCCTGTTTGGGTGTGAGCCCAGAACCTGACCATTCCCTCTGCTCTGTTGCCGTAGCGTCGCCAGCACTGTGAAACACGCCTTGTCTATCTGGCTCAGCATCATCGTTTTCGGCAACAAGATCACCAGCCTGTCTGCCGTTGGCACCATCCTTGTCATAGTGGGTGTCTTCCTCTACAACAAGGCCAGGCAGTATCAGCAGGAGACCATGCGGAGTCTGGTCACAGCCACCAGCCGAGGCCCTGAGGATGACACAGAGCCGCTGGCTCCCCAGGACTCTAGGCAGCACCACTGAGCTCCTGAGGCTGCGTTCCCTGGATCCCAGCCTAGGCTATCCTCTGGCACTGCATGCTGGGATAGAAAGGCGAACGGAGCAGGGCAGCAGTCTTGCTCCTCGCTGGACATCAGATGGGTATTGAAAACTGGCCTCCACCTGACAGAGGGATCAAACGACCCGCTGTGAGACAAGCACAGCCCCAGTACCAGCGTGAGTCGCTCTCTGCTTGATGCCGTCCAGGAGACCTCAGCTTTTATATGCCCACCTCCATGGCAGGCACGGAAGCCTCCTGGTCCTGACAGTCTCTGAAACAGAAGTTCCAGATGCCAGTGATTCCAGCATGGAGCTACAAACCCCTGAGAAACCAGAGTGACAGACAGCAGAGGCCAGTGTCTCCTGCCACAGAGGGACAGGATTTATGTGAAGGGAAAGTCTCCTCTTCTTGGCCTGTGCTGCACTGGGCTACCCTGCTCCAGGGCTGCTGGCCCCACGTTTCTGCTGCCCATGTGGTGGTTGCCCCACTCTGGGAAGGTCGGAGAAATGTCTGATTTGAACAGCTGCCCTGGAGTTCTTCTCCATCTTGGGTATGATAAATGTGAAGCTGTTCTGAATGTCAGGGCCGACTACCCTGCGAAGGCTCCCTTCAGGATGGACGAACGGGAAGTTTGGCAGAGCACTGGAGCTTACAAGGTTCTGCTGCAGTTAAAGTGACACTGCTTTTTAACAAAGCAGGCACCTGCCAAGGGTCCTGGGGTGCCTGCAGGTAAGGTGCATCGAAGTTTACACACAAAACTGGCTCTTCCCCGGGATCATATGAGGCATGTCCTGAGCCACCAGGTGCCCAGAGCCTGTACCTCCTCACCAGGGTCACTAGTGCCAGAGCTCAAGGCAGAGGGAAGACAGTGGAGCCTTGGGCATGAAATGCTGAGGTTCTACATTAGTCATCATTTTGTGAGTTGTGTATGGGGTGCAACCTGTGGCCAGCCAGTCCTTAAGACTCACCATTAACCCAAACTCTGAGACCTGTGAACTGTAGCCCCCAGCACTTCCTGTCCCAAGTCCCACTTCTACTCGCTGCACTTCTTCAGTGCCCTGGTGCTTTGCTAGTTTCCAGGTTCTCTTCTTATCTGGGAAATACAAAAATAGCCCTTTGAAGAGATAGATTGAAGTGAAAAAGCAATAATTTTGTGTAAGTTTTATTTACTTGAAAAAGTCATCTGCCATGATGGATCAAAATTAGGCCTTTTAGTCTGCAGGCCACCTTTTAACAAGATGAGCTGAGTGCTGGGCACAGGCTCGGTGCGTCCTCACTGTGTGTGTGAGCTCGCCCCACTATGAAGACATTGTATCTGACTTTGCCCAGCTTTCTTGTTCCTTCCTCTTTGCTCTCCCCAAAATAAAGATCCAGTGGAGGGAGATAATGGCTGCTGGATTAGTCTGTGCACTAGGCCTGTCTACTCACACTCTGGCTGTGGAGCTGCTGACACACACAGAGGAGCGCATGCTTGGGTGCTGTAGGAAGATCTCTGGCCTTCCCCCAGAACTTGTCTACGTGTGCTCAGAGCCTCAGATGCCTGGCTTCTTTTACTTGGAATTTCTGCCTGTATCGCCTGTGTAACTAGGAAATGGCCCATTGTGATGACACAACTCCCCACTTCACCAGCCTCAACAGCCCATTTTGATTTCCTAAGGTTATGGATTAGAAACGAAAACAAAGATTTTCTTAAAACAACTTGCTGTAAAGCTGCTTTTGAGACTTGCCCTCATCATAGGAGGGAAGGGCGTGCAGTCTGCACTCAGGCCAGCACCAGGATCCTGGCCAGCTTTCCATCCCTTCTGCGTCATTGCCACACCCAGCTACTTCCGCCAGCATTTCCAGGACAGACCTGGAATGGCCCTGCCTGGCCATTTGTTAGGGCCATCCCATCACAGTATTTTTACATTAACTTTGTTAGTACTTTTACAGAATACAGTGTTCTTCGTGGATGGTTACTAACGTACATGTGGAACTTCTGGGACCAGGTGTTGTTACTTGTCTGAGATAATTCCTCCTGAGCCCGTGTCATCCTCTGGGCTGTTGTAAACAACGCTGGATGGACCTTCTGAGCCAGCTGCCTGCTAATTCACTATACCTAAAGCTAAAAGATATACAAAGATCAAATTTCAAAAATACTTCTAAGGGCTCTAGAGATGGCTTAGTGGTTAAGAACTAGCTCTCTCACTAAGGACCCAAGTTCAGTTCCTAGAACTCCTGTAGGGTGTCTCACAGCTGCATGTAACTACAGCTTTAGAGATTTGGATGCCTCTGGCTCCTCTGGGTGTACACAAACAGGGCCCATGTATGCACGCACACACACACAATTTAAAAATAAATACATTTTAAGACTTCGATGGTTTGGAGTATACCTTTGTGGTTCATCACTGCCATGCATTGTGAGACCCTTGAGCTGATCCCTGGCAGCACGCGTGGGATAGAAGGATGAAGGGGAGACAGTCAAACCCTCAAATTTTCTACTACTAAAAGTCTTTTTATGCTTTTAATAATTTATTCATATTTTATATGCATTGGTGTTTTGCCTGCATGTCTGTCTGTGTGAAGGTGTTGGGTCCCCTGCTACTGGAGTTTTAGACAGCTGTAAGCTGCCATGTGGGTTCTGGGAATTGAATTTGGGTCCTTTGGAAGAGCAGCCAGTGCTCTTAACAGCTGAGCCATCTCACCAGCTCGTTTCGTTTGTTTTTAAATTGGAGCATGGTGGTAATTACCTATAATCTTAGTACATTGGAGGCATTAGGCTAAATAGTGATTTTAAGGCCAGTTTGGGCTACTTATTGAAACCATGTTTTAAAAAAAAAAGTTTTTCTTGAATATCAACATGATAATCTCTTGTTGGGCAGAGGTGGTTTACACATTTAATCCCAACACTCAGGAGGCAGATGCAGGCAAATCTCGAGTTCAAAGCCAGCCTGGTCTATGTAGTGAGTTCCAGGACAGCCAGGGCTGTTACACAGAGAAACCCTGTCTTAAAAACAAATGGGCTGGAGAGATGGCTTAGAGGTTAAGAACACTCACTGTTCTTCCAGTAGGTCCTAAGTTCAATTCCCAGTAACCACCTGGTGGCTCATAACCAGCTATAGTGAGATCTGGTGCCTTCTTCTGGTGTGCCAGCAGAATGCTGTGTAAGTAATCTTTTAAAAAACAAACAAAGCATTACAATCTGTCTGCTGCCTAGGAAGTTGAGAGTACTCTTTCTTTTTTTGTTTGTTTTTTGTTTGTTTTTTTGAGACAGGGTTTCTCTGTGTAGCCCTTGCTGTCCTGGAACTCATTCTGTAGACCAGACTGGCCTTGAAGTCCCAGAGATCAACCTCCCTCTGCCTCTCAAGTGCTATAATCAGAGGTGTGGGCCCAATGAGAATTCTCTTATGCAATCCAAAATGTGTTTCTATCTTGAGAAAAATTAAAATGATGAATCAAACAAGATTAACGACAATAAAGCGCACAAGGGAATATGCCAAGTGAACTTTGTGTCTTTTAAACACCATAAACACGTGGCTTTGTGGCCCTGCTCTCTGGACGGTCACTTTGCTCAGTGAGTACGGTGGATGGTTCAGCACAACCTCTCACATCCATCCGAGCGATGTCTTCTAGGACCTGCAGGCATTCCATTTCTTCCTTGGGAACGGGTAAACAAAGATGTTGCTACAGATGGGAAAGTGTGCCAGTTCTTCCTGAGGCTGTTTCCTTCTGTAACCCACACTGTCCCTGAAGTCCCTGAGCCCCTAGACCCTTGTGCTCCAGCCTTCTTAGTCCTGAAATTACAAGCTTGCATCGCCACTCCTGACCCCCTCAGTTCTCTTTCCTTGGTTGTTTCGTTGTGGTGGTAGGGATAGAACTCAGGGCTTCAGGAATTCGTGGCTGCTGTTTTTCTCTGAGCTATGGCCGCCCAGCCTGTTTTCTTAGTTTATAAATGTCTTTACTCTCCACATGAATTAAAACAGAAACATACTGATTGTGGACAAACAGTACCCACCACAAAGCAGAGTGTAGTGGATTTTATCTTCAGTGTCTCTGGAGAAGTATGGTTTCCTGTTGGTTTTGGGGCCTCTGATTCTGAATGTGGTGGCTGTTGGACCCTTGCTCACATGTCCAAGTTTGCTTTTAAACCAAACCCATTGGCAAATTTTGTGTGGGGTGGTTTTCTTTTTGTTTGCTTGCTTGCTTGCTTCATTTTAGTTTCCATTTCTGGGACACAAACTGCATATTAAATTCATTTGTAATGTCTGGATTTGGGGATAATTGTGAGTCTGTATTTGTTCAAGCAGTATTGGTACTTTGAAAAAGGCAACAGTTTAGTGTAGTAAGTCCCACATTAAAAAAATAATAAAATGAAACTTGATACTATATTAGTTGTCTACATCAAAGCCACGTCATATTTGCTTTATAACAGACAATACTAGAAAGCTGAAATGCATCATAGAATGTCTAATGTTTTGTATTTCACTGTTTCAGCATTAACACCCTCTAGAAGAGAATTCTGTTAGATAATTCCATGATTCCTGTTATAAATTGGTATTGTGTAAAAAACCCTGTGGAAACCTCTTTTTCTTCAAGCTGCCAATGGTTCTTGTATAAATATATGTAACTGTTTTGTGTATGTCTCTCTCTCTTTTGGTTTTTTGAGACAGGGTTTGTGTAGCCTTGGCTGTCCTTGAACTCACAGAGATCCACCTGCCTATGCCTGTTTGTTTGTTTTTGAGATAGATTTTGTCTGTGTAGTCCTGGCTGTCCTGGAACTCATTCTGTAGACCAGGCTGATCTTGAACACACAGATCTGCCTGCCGCTGCCTCCTAAGTACTGTTATCAAAAGTGTGTGCCACCACTGCTTGGCTTGTATAACTTACTTATGCTACTGAAATTGTCAGAGTTGTTTCCAGGTTGCTCCAGAGGCTACGTGAGAGCTGGGATAACAAAGCAGTTCACTCCAATACTTGTTATATTATTTTACATCATACCATTTCAAGGCCATAATTGTGGACAGCTGCTTTCCATTTTGTTTGTTTCTGCCTCCCAACTCAAGATGTTTAGTTGTTGCTATTTGGTTTGTTTTTCAAGACATGGCTTCTTTGTGTAGCCTTGGCTGTCCTGGAACTAGCTCTGTCAACCAGGCTGACTTCAAACTCAGATATCCACCTGCCTCTTCCTCCTGAGTGCTGGGATTAAAGGTGTCCACCACCACTATATGGCTTTGCCTTTTTTTTTTTTTTCAAAACCCACAGGATAATCTCAACTGGACAAAGACAAGCAGGAGAAATTTTCATTTCTGCTCTCTCTTGCACAAACCGTGATAGGATAATAGTTTTTTAGTGGGATTACAGAACCCTTCAAAACTTCCAGTTGGGTGGGGCATGCTAGCCCAGGACTTTAATCCCAGCACTCAGGGAGACAGAGGCAGGCAGATGTCTGTGAGTTGGAGGCCAGCCTGGTCTACAAAGTGATTCTACGATAGCCAAGGCTACACAGAGAAACCCTGTCTCGAAAAACCTGAAAAACAAACAAAAACCCAGTTGGTTTAAGTAAACACTTTCGAGAAGTATTGTCATAGTGTCAACTTTAAAATCTAACAGTAAAACTACTTGCCCTGTTTCAATGTGTCAAAGACAAAATTTACAAGAACTTACTCAGCTTTGTGATTCTGCAATTAGAATGAACAGAAACAAACAAACAAAAAACCACGGAGGATGGCGGTACACATCCCTGATCCCAGCACTCAGAGGCAAGAGGATTTCTGAGTTCAAGGCAAGGTCTACATACTGAACCTTGTGTCAAAGCAAAACGATAACAAAAAACCCAACCCCTCCCAAAGGCCAAGCAGAAAAGGCTGGTTTTAAAAACAAAAAGGCTGAGGAAACGGAATCGTTTCAATGCTTTTTTCTTGTAGAAGGGACTTCCTCTTCCTGACAGACGCTACCTAGCCGATCTGGGAATTCGGCTTCCTGAGTCCTGAGTATGTCAGAAGACTTGTTTTTCCATTTGACAGTATGACCGTCCAGCGAGACTCCACTCTGCGAGGCCTAGCACGACTTAGCGCAAACCCGAGTTTGACGGGTAAAAACAAATGTCTGGCTGCGGAAGTGGATGTCGCCAGCGTTAAGGCTGCCCGGCCTGATGGCGACGCCTGGAGGTAGTCCGGGCCGCCAACGGGGAGGAGCAAGGAGACCCACCGCCTAGTGCAACCCCACAGCCGGCCCACAGCCGGAGCCGCCTGGGCGGGTCGGCTCGAGCTACACCCTAGGGCGGCGCCGGACGCTGCTCCGCCTTCAGCCTCCGGGTCGTGCGTCACTAGCAGGAGCCAACTCGGCGAGGACGGGCGCTTCCGGTGCGTGCAGGGTGCCATTCGGGTGGGAGGAGGGAGAGGCCGCCTGCGGTTTGCCGTCGTGCCGTTACGTGCATCCGCGGAGGAAGTGACGACATCCTGACGCGCGCTGGGCCCTGTTTCTTCTCCGACTCCGGGATCGGCGGCGGCGGTGGCGGCGGCTGTGGCGGCGCAGGGGTGAGTGGCGGCGGGAGATGAGATGCGGGTTGACGGGCGCTCCCGAGGGGTCGCGCCGAGCGACACGCTGCTGCCGCGCCCAGTCGTGCGCCGCACAGAACGAGGGCAGCAGAGGCGGCAGGCCCCGCGCTCCCCGGAGCCGGCCCCGACCTCAGGTTTGCGCGACTGAACCCTTAAAAAAAAAAAAACAGTAGGACCCCGTCCGGGCTGCCAGTGTCTGACAGTCCACCTCGATCTTACCTGTCACCCAGGCCTCCTGCAGCCTGGGACGCTCTAACACAACCTTTGACACCTAAGCAGTGTGTTGGGTGCGAGGCACTGAAGTAAGACCTTTGACCCGGATGGTCTTTGATCCTAGAACAGTGCCTGTACGTGGATGGTGATTGCGTTTTACGGAATAGTGAACCGAGGTGAACTGAGTTGCCCAAAACCTTACAGGCACGACAGAAGACATCATATGCAGGCAGAATCCTTCTTACCTAACGAGACTCCTGGGGGACTTATCTGAAATACTAATGATTAGACTTAAGTGTTCGGAACGACAGAGCGACAGACCATAGCTTTCTGTGTCCCGAGGTTGCTTGAATTATTTTTCTTTTTGCAGTGTTTTAACTCAAATGGGTGATGAAAAGGACTCTTGGAAAGTGAAAACGTTAGATGAAATTCTCCAGGAAAAGAAACGAAGGAAAGAACAAGAGGAGAAAGCAGAGATAAAACGCTTAAAAAATGTAAGCTATGTTTTTTAAGTAAGTGGCTTTCTTAAAGGAGATTTAATTTCTTTGCCCTCATTTTTCCATTAGAACAACGCTTCTTCGGTGAAGTTCTTTTGTACTTCCAAATGTCACAGGTGAGCCCAAAATCTATTCTGAATTAACAAAAACATTCATATGCTCAGTTGACATTGAAGGTAGATTGATAACACTGAAGTTGTATCTAAATGAGAATATTTCCTTAAAAAAGAAAATGTTCTGGATCTAGAATCAATAGTGCCACCTGACTAATTTTTCTCATTTCATTGTTAGCACATTCATAATACAATTTCCAAGCATTTTTAATAGAGAGGGGAGTTTTCTTGGAATTAAAATGAGTGCTTTGTAATTACCTTGGTTTGGATGATGACAAACTCAGAGTTTTCAAGTGACTAGATAAGACACATTGATATAAGTACTTTTGATAAGATTAATAAGAGATCATTTTGAAATGTGTATGTAAGTCCCGTATGATTTATTTGATATGTAAGAGTCCTACTCAGGTCTTAATTTTGGCTCATAAAAACTAACATTCTTGGCACAGAATCTCATGTCACTTTTCATATATGGTGCTTTAGACATTCTGTTCTCAGATTTCATGTTACAAGAAAAAGGTGATGTTGCTGGTCATGGTGGCGCACATCTGTAATCCCAGCGCTCTGGGAGGCAGAGGCAGGTGGATCTCTGTGAGATCAAGGCTAGCCTGGTCTACAAAGTCAGTCTGGGACAGCCAACACTCTACAGAGAAACCCTGTCTTGAAAAAACAAAAAATAAAAATAAAAATGTGATGTTAATTACATGAGTTAAACAAAAGTTTTTATATTTTCTAATGTCTTTATTCAAAGTGAATATTTAAAGTTGGTTAACAAAGTTCAGTTATCATTAAAGATATCTTTAGGCTGTACAACTTTTAATCCTAACACTCAGGAACTCAGGAGACTGAGGCAGTCAGATCTCTTGAGTTCAAAGCCAGCCAGTGCTATATTGTGAGACTCTTTCTTAAAGAAAAGATGTTTTGTAAGGTAAGGTAACCTCAGCGTTGAGGAGACTGAGGCAGGTTTTTAGTTCAATGGCAGCCTGAGCTATGTAACAAGATATTTTTCAAAGATTAGAAAAAGAGGAAAGGTTATCTATAAGGAAAATGACTTAAGGGTTTGTTTTTGTTTGCTTCTTAGTCTGATGACCGGGATTCCAAAAGGGATTCCCTTGAGGAGGGGGAGCTGAGAGATCACCGAATGGAAATCACGATCAGGAACTCTCCGTATAGAAGAGAGGATTCTATGGAAGACAGGTGAGAGTGTATGGTGTTCTAGTAGTTATGTTTAACCTGTAGCCCACAGGTCACGTGTGCCCCAGGTTAGCTGTGACTGTGTCCCATACAGTGCTGTAAACTACACAAATTTTGTTTTTGCAATTTGATTGGAGAGTAAGGGAGAGTATGTGTGTGTCTGAGTGTGTGTGAGTGATTTCCCCCTCAGAAGCCATAAGATCCCGTAAACCTGGAGTAAAAGGTTGTAAACCTTTTAGAATTAAGCTGGGTGTAGTGGTGCCTCTAAGCCCAGAACTGAGGAGGCAGATGCAGTCAGATCTCTGTGAGTTAGAGGCCAGCCTGGTCTATAGAGTGAGTCCAGGACAGCCAGGGCTATACTGAGAAACCCTGTCTCAAAAAACAAACAGGCAAACAAAACAGACAGATTGTTGTGAGATGCTCTAATATGGGTCTTGGGAACTAAACCTGGGTCTTCTTCAGAAGCAGAAAATGCTCTAACTACTGAGCCTTCTCTCTGTTCCCTAGCCTGCCTTTTTCAGTATTACTCTGAAAAAGTTGGGGACTATAGAAAGGGTTTAGTGTTTAAGTTGTTGCTCTTACAGTGGATCCAGGTCTGATTCTAGCAACCATAGCGTTATGGTGGCTCACAACCATCTGTAAGTCCAGTTCCAGAAAACCTGATGCCCCCTTCTGACCTCCATGCATACGTAATGGACATATACGTATATGTAGGAAAACATTCGTACACATAACGAATTTATTTTAAAAATTAAAGTTTTGTATGTTAGGGGTTTTTTGTTAATTTGTGGCAGGTTCTGTCTGTCTAATCCTGGCTGTCCTGGAGTTCACTATATAAATTCTTGAACTCAAAAATCTACTTGCCTCTGCTTCCCAAGTGCTGAGGTTCAAAAGTGTGTACCACCATGCCGGGCTGTTTAAAATTTGTATTTTGACTTTAAAGTTTTCCTGATATGTGAGGTTGCTTTTGTGTGGAGTCAGTTACCATGAAAACAAAATGAGCATGCATTCCTTTCTTTGTAGTAATTCTTCAATCAAGCAAAGATAATTTAGATAATACATTTAAATGTTTATCCTGCATTGTAAGTCTACAGTTGTAAAAGGAATCCAAAGGTAAATTCAGGGGCCCACTAACAGCAGTATTCATGCCAACATGTGTGTCTGATGACAGTTTCAGTGTTGTGATGCCTTGTCATTTGTTTTTCTTTAACTAAAGGAAATAAAATTAAGTTAAAATAGCATAGTTCTGAAACGCTCAGGATCTTGGTGTTAAAGAATTAATTGAAGGAACTGTTAAATGGCTTTGGTAAAGTTGATAAAATTCAATAAGGCCTTTGGCAACCTTATTGAAGCATAAATAACTAAGTTAATTGCAAATAACATTTTGACTTTGCTGTGAAACCATCACCACAATCAAGAAAATGAATAAATGGACATAATCCTCCCTAAAGAAAAGCTTTTTCCTCCTCCTCCTCCTTTCTTCTTCTTCTTCTTCTTCCTCCTTCTTCTTCTTCTTCTTCTTCTTCTTCTTCTTTCTTCTTCTTCTTTCTTCTTTCTTCTTTTTCTTTCTTCTTCTTCTTCGAAACTGGGATTCTCTGTGTAGCCCTGGCTGTCCTGGAACTCACTCTGAAGACCAGGCGGGCCTTGAACTCACAGAGATCCGTCTGCCTCTGCCTCCCAAGTGTTGGGATTAAAAGTGTGTAACAGCACTGCCCTGCAAGAAAGGCATTTTTATTCTACAGACCATATTGATTTCTCATATTTTTCATGTGACTCTTAAAATGTCTTCAATTTCCATTTTTCTTAAATGATGGTGTTGAACTGTATCCTATGGAATAATGCTGGCTTTGGTGTGCTCTGGGTTCCCGTACTTGTCATCATGGTGTCTCTCATCTGTCTCAGAGGAGAGGAAGATGATTCTCTGGCCATCAAACCACCCCAGCAAATGTCTCGGAAGGAAAAAGCCCATCACAGAAAGGATGAGAAAAGAAAAGAGAAGCGGAGGCACCGTAGCCATTCAGCAGAGGGAGGTATGAGAGGCTTTGTTTTTTAGCTACAGCTGTTTGTTTCCTCTGTCATGATCTGCCTTTTTCAGAGTGTACCTAAAAATGAAGATGAAAGGAATTTTATCCAAAAGTATAAGCCCATTGTGGACTTTTTAGAATAACTCTTCTGATATATGTGTTTTCTTCTCTCTCCTTGTAAAAAATGGGTGTTGGGGTCAAGTCCCATTTGACTTGAGAGGTTTGTTCTTGTGCCAGTGCCAAGAGATTCTGGTTTTTTGGTGTTTTTTTTTTTTTTTAAAGATTTGTTTATGTATGTATATGAATACTCTTATTTGTATGTGTGCCTGCATGACAGAAGAGGGTATCAGATTCTATTATAGATGGTGTAAGCCACCATGTAGTTGGTTCTGGTTTTTGTTTGTTTGGTCTAAATAACATTTCTTAAAAGCAATATCTGCCCTCCCCCATCAGCCTCCTAAATTCTGGGCTTACATGTATTTTCTACATTCCTGGCTACCAATGGTTCTCACAGGTACTAGGAAAACAGACCCTAAGCCCTATATAAATCTTATTATTGTAAGTGCAGTTGCTAATGTGGTTTTATAACATGATGTAGAAATACATTAAAAGGAACAGTTTTGTTCTGTATTGTGTATGAATACTGGTTTTCTAAAGTTCTGAAAATTGTGTATGTGTTAGAGTGCTTTCTGCTCTTGCAGAGGATCTGGATTTGGTTTTTAGCACTCACATGGGACATCCTTCAGCCATCTGTAACTCAAATGTCAGGGGATACAATATGCCCCAACTGCCAAGACACCTGCATGCACATACATCACATAAATCTCATTCATGCAAGTACCCATGTATGCCATATGTGAGTCTGAAGAAGACATCAGATCCCGGGAGTTAAAGTTACATGTGCTTGGAATCAAACACAGGTCCTCTGGAAGAACAGCAAGCACTCTCTTTTTTGTTTTGTTTTTTTGAGACAGGGTTTCTCTGTGTAGCCCTGGCTGTCCTGGACTCACTTTGTAGACCAGGCTGGCCTCGAATTCACAGAGATCTGCCTGCCTTTACTTCCCAAATGCCAGGATTAGAGGCATGCGCCCCCAAGTCTGGCTTAGCAAGCACTCTAACTGCAGATTGAATCTCTAGTCCCATTATTTCTTTCTTGATCTTATTTTAAGTTTAAACTTTTGAGTGAAACTTAAAGTAAATTGAGTCTCTTTACATGATGCTCAAATCTCATTAGGGAAGCATGCCAGAGTGAAAGAGAAAGAGAGAGAACATGAACGTCGGAAACGCCACCGAGAAGAACAAGACAAAGCTCGCAGAGAATGGGAAAGACAGAAGAGGAGGGAAATGGCAAGAGAACATTCCAGGAGGGAGAGGTGAGAGCTGCACAGCTACTACGGCGGCTGCGGCACTGCGAAGCTCGGCTTAGTGTGCTCAGTGTGGGAGGGTATTGCAGAGGTTGAAGACCCTTGTTAGTTACTCTTCTCATGCTGTGACAAAACGCCTTACAAAACAAACTTAAGGAAGGAAGGATTTATATTGGTTCTCGGTTCAAGGGTGCACCCATCATGGAAGGAGCATGAGACGCTGCAGTCAGGAAAAAAAATAATAAATGTTGATCATTATTGTTCTTTCTTATTTTATTTCTTATTTTTTATTCCTTCTGGGACCCAAGATTATTGAATGGTGAGACCCACGTTAAAGTGTGTCCACCTCAAAACAGTCTAGAAACTCCCTTATTATTTTACCCAGAGATTTGGGTACAGTATTAACTGACAGAAGTTACCAGAAAGGAATTCAGGCATGGAGGATGAAGAATGAGCCAGATAGGAAGTAGTGGAGTTAGAAAGGGAGGTGCAGTGGGAAGATTGGTGCTTTGTGACTAACTCTGACCCCCTGTGGCACTGGGGAGTGAGGCAGGTTCTGTTTTACAAGAACATGGAGTCTGTTGCCTTTTCAGTGCTGGGTCAGTTTGAAACCGTGGTACAGTGCAGTGTAGGCTGGGCATGTGCATGCCTTAAATCTCAGGGCTGAAGAGGCAGAGGCAGCCACACCTCTTTGGATTTGAAGCCAACCTGGCAAAAGTCTGAGCCAGCTATGGCTACAAAGTGAGACCTTGTTAAAAAGGAAAGAGAGGGAGAGAAAGAACATTTAAAAAAAGAAAAGGAAGCAAGCAAGGAAGCACGCTAGCTATCAGAATCCTAGAGGAAGTCACTCTGTCTCAGTCTGAATCCTGTCACAAGTTGGTGCTTAAGAGAGACTGATGAGAATGTTTTGTTTTAGTTTCCTTTCTCGTTACGATAAAATACTCTGACAAAGCAACTTCAGGGAGAAGGGACTTATTTGTTTCACAGTTTCAGGGTACAGTTCAGTCAGTGTCTAGAAACTGAACCAGCTAGACATACTACATTCATAGGAGCACAGAGTGGGCTGGAGAGATGGCTCAGCAGTTAAGAGCACTGGCAGCTCTTTCAGAGGTCCTGAGTTCAATTCCCAGCACCCACATGATAGCTCAGAACTATCTGCAATGGACTCTGATTCTCTCTTCTTATGTGCATGAAACCATATGCATAAATAAATAAATAAAAAGGTCAGAAAATAATAAGTTAAAGCATGCACATTAGTTTTCAGCTCACCTTCTCCATTCTTCAAGATCCTCTTTACGTCTTGTGTGTTTGTTTCTAATTATGTGTGTATGTGTGTAGAAATGCTTGTGTATGTGAGTGCAGGTGCCCTCAGATGTCAGAAGTGTGTGCTCTGGAGCTGGACTGACAGGTGGTTGTGAGCTGCCTGTTGTGGATGCAAACGCCACAAAAGCAGTAAGCATTCTTAGCCACTAGGCCATCTCTTCAGCACCACTTTTCCACTCCTCAGTGATTCCACCCAGAAGAGCTGCATCTTCTGACTACAACTAAGTATTCATTATAAAGCCGGGCAGTGGTGGCACACGCCTTTAATCCTAGCACTTGGGAGGCAGAGGCAGGTGAGTGGTCTACAGAGCTAGTTTCATAACAGCCAAGGCTATACAGAGAAACCCTGTCTTGAAAAACCAAAACCAAAAAAGCAAAAAAATCATATTTGTTATATTCCCCCAAAGACGTACCCATAGGCTAATCTAATCTAGAGAGTCCCTCACTGAGATTGCTCTCTCAGCTAGTTCTCCATTGTGAAAAACCAACATTCAAAGCTAACCATTACACAGTTCATGGTTTGTTCAGAAGCAGGGACTTCCAGAGGAAGTCTGTGTCAAACTCACCTTTGACTGAGCTAGCCTAGGACAGTGAAGGAGATTTCGTAGAGTGGCTGATCTGGCCTGGGATAGCTAGGAAAGCAGATGCATAGGGTTTTATGCATCCACTGGACACAGGCTCTGGATTTTCTCTGCAGAGTGGGACTGAGTAATAAGGAAGGAGCTCTTCAGGGACCTGACAGTTACTCAGGACAACAGACGCAGGGCTTTCTTTTCCAGCAGTTCTCTGTGAGCTTCCACTGAGGAGCATCACCTGTTCAGCTCCATGTATATTCTCTGGACTAGGTTACACTGAGTTCAGGGAAAGTTTGGAAAGTTGAATGAGGAGGATAGAGGTGTTGACCATTCTCAGCAGGCAGCACTGAAACACACAGCATAGGATGAAAGTGTAAACAGTCGTTGGTACTCACCAGGCAGTGGTAGCACACACCTTTTAACTCCGGAACTTGGGGGGCAGAGGCAGGCAGATCTCTGAGTTTGAGGTAAGTTTCAGGTCAGCCAGGACTACACAGAGAAACCTGTCTTGAAAAAAACAAAACAACTGTTGGTTCTCACTGAAGCACTTTGTGTACTCAGGAGTCAGCCTGGGGCTGTTAGTGGCTGACTGTACGCTCCAGTGTGCAGAGTGCCCACCATTTCTTTTAGAGATGGAGGGTGCTTTGTCCAGGAGGTGAGCTCAGGGAGAAGTGGAGCTTGGTAGGTTAAGTTTGAGCATCTGTGTAGTTTTCCTTTTCTTTTTTTTTTTTCTTTCTTTTTTTTTTTTTTTTTTTAAGGTAAAACAAGAAAGAAAGGAAACATGTTAACAGATTTCTGGATAAGCCTAAGTCTTTCTGTCTTCTCCTCTACCATATCTGTGCTTTAAAAACCCCCTAGAGGATAGTGTGAGAACTGAGGGTGAGAACAACAGACACAGACCTACACGAGGCCCTACACGAGGATCAGAAATCCAAAGTCATCCTGGGCAACACAGTGTGAGCCTGAAGCCAGCCTGGGATACAAGATTCAAAAGGGGGATGAGGGCCTAGAGAGATGATTCCGCAGTTAAGAGCATTTGTTGATCTTGCAGAAGACTAGAGCTCAATTCCCAGCATCTGCATGGTGGCTCACAATCACCTGCGACTACAGTTAGAGGGATCTAATACCCTCTCTGACCTCCACAGGCACCAGGCATGCATGTGGCACATAGACACGTGTGCAAAACGTTCATGCACATAAAATGAATTCATTTAAAAGAAGATCATGTAGACTGCAGGGGCGACATGTCCAGGGATCTTGCCTTGGAGAGCTCAGGGCCTAGCTCACATGTGGAATGTATTCAATAGAATAGTGGTAGTTATCCTCTTAGAAGGACAGACAGGAAAGGAGGGAGGAGTCTCTGTGGCCTGTGCGGGGCAGCGCCCACAGCGGCGTGTATACCTTCTGTAATAGGAGCTCTAGGAGCAGAGACAGACAGAGGGTGGCTCCTGAGCAGTGGCTCAACACTTCCCAGATGGGCTTTCAAGTCTGGGTATCCGCATCCCAAGTAACGTTCCAAGCAGAGGGGACACAGAGTTACCAGAGGCATCTGCACTTGCTGTCAGGGTGGTGGCAGTGGGGCCAGGAGGTTAGCCCTGCGCTGTGTAGCAAAAATCTCAGCTGGGAATTGTGTGTCTGGCACAGCTTTTTACAAAAGTAAAAGGAGAATAGAGACATTTTTTAGTAAACGGGGACTGGTGGACTTGATGGTTTACACCCTTGGAAGTAGTAAGGAAGACCTTAAAGATGAGCTTCTGGCTGGAAATGGTGACTGTGCAGGTCAGCAGTAGAGTTTTTGTGCAACCACTACTGGAAAGGCAGAGGTAGGTGGATCTTTGAGTTTGAGACCAGCCTAGTTTACATACTGAGACCCAGGCCAGCCTCAGCTACGTTGTGAGACCTCTCAGCCCCATACTTCCCCAGTAAATAGTATAGTCTTGTATTCCCAGCTTGTACGGGCTTAGGCAGAAGGATTACTGAACGTTTAAGGCCAGTCCAGTAGACATTGTAAAGCCCTAACTAACAAAAAGTTAAAAGTACCATGAATTTAAATAACATATCAGGTGTTTATACTTAAAATCAAAGAAGAAATTAAAACACAGAACTCAAGAGGCATAGAGCCTTTTGGCTAGCCATAGGAACGTGGAAAATGCTGAATTCAGCCACCTGAACGTGTTTCAGGGCCTCATAAGTCTCCTGATACTTGTCTTGTTTTCAGGCAGCCAGCTCCTCTGCTGTCCCTATCACATTCAAGCTTACACTGTTTCAAGCTGGGTCAGGAAGTGGCCCAAGGTCCATCTGCCCAGACTTTGGTGAAGAAATGTGTCTTGGGGCCATGGCTGCATCCCCACTTTCTCAGGAGGTCTTTCTAACTCCTTTGAAGCCTTTATTTGTGTGCTCCTGGTCTACTGGCTCTGCCCTGGGCTCTCTTGCATACTTAGGGACCTGCGTGCTGTGTTTTCCTCGAGCTTCCAATGGAAGCAGCATGTTTGGAATCTGAGATGATGGCCTCTTCTCATGCTCTCCTCTTCCTGCTTGAGGGTATGCACATTTGGTCCCAACACCTAAGAAGCCATTTGTGAGTTTACAGTGTGCAAATACACTACATGACTGAGCAGGAAACGAATAACCTGACCTAAGAAATTTCTGTCAGGCATTGTGGCACATGCCTCTAATCTCAGCACCTGGGATGCAGGGGCAGGCAGTTCTCCGAGTTCAAGCCCAGCCTGGTTGACAGAGCAAGCTCCAGGAAAGCCAGGACTACACAGAGATACCTTGTCTCAGTTACCTCCCTTACCCCACCCCCCCAAAAAAAAAGAAAAGGAAAAGAGCCTTCCCATGGGGTAGGAACATAACCTGGTGTGCTTTTTCCAGGGACCGCCTGGAGCAGTTAGAGAGGAAGAGGGAGCGGGAACGCAAGATGAGGGAGCAACAGAAGGAACAGCGGGAACAGAAGGAGCGGGAACGGAGGGCAGAGGAGCGCCGCAAAGAGAGAGAGGCTCGCAGGGAAGGTAGGAGAGAGGGGCCACCCTCTCTATCTGTGGGTCCTCTCCTTGGGCTACTCTGAGGGGACTGACAGTGGTACCCGAGATTTCATTCACAAATGGCTTGTCCTGACAGAGTGCTGTGTTGTGACTACTTTGACTGGGCTTTGGGAAAGACACTCTGAAGGGAGGCAGAAAGGGGCAGTTCTTGGCCCCTTTGCTTTTTAAAACCCATTTCCATTTTCATCCTTTCTAAATTTCATGGCAGTGTATGTTTCCCATTTTAAAGATTTATTTTTATTTTGTGTTTATGAGTGTTTTGCTTGCATTCTATATGTCTGTGTATCAAGTGTGTGGGTGGTCCTTAGAGATCTGAAAAGAGCGTCAGATCTCCTGGGACTGGAGCTTCTTTCTGTGTGGGTGTTAAACTCATGTCACTTTCCTTTTGAAGGCTGGCTGACAGGAGAGGCTCACTTGTCTTGCTCTTTATATACTGTATATTAGTGTGATAGTCATGGCATTGGAGCCGGATTCCATCTTTGTCCCTTACTCCTGCTTAGTGTCATCCTTTGCATCACTGAACTCTTTCCCTCTGTTTTATTTTCTCTTTAGTTTTGTTTATTTTATCTTATGTGCATGAGTGTTTTGTTTGCATGTACCTCTGTGCACGTGTGTGCCTGGTGCTCTAGGAGGTGGCCAGCCTCTAGCTAGGTGCTGGGCATTAACCCTGTGTCATTAACAAGAACAGCAAGTGTTCTTAACCACTGAGCCAGCTCTCCAGCTCTTTTTTTTAAAGCCAGATTTTTGAATTCATTTCTCATTTTGTGTGTGTGTATGTGCTATATCTGGCTTTTGTTTGTTTGTGTGGTTACCATGAGGACACATCCAACATTCTAAAGTTATGACAGATTTGAAGCGATACTAGTTTCACTTCAGTAACTTGCAAATTCTGTTTCTTTTATCCCTCTGAAGCCAATTTAGTTGGTCCTGTCCAGAAAAAAATGCATCTGTGAATGTTGTATATTTAAACTAGTACCTAACAAAGAACTACAAACAGTTGTTACCTTACACTGGAAAGCAGGAAAGCAGTTTCGTTGTATTGTGTCTCCTGGGTTTTGAATTCATCCTTCTTGTATTATGTTAAGCAGAATGAATGTTAACATTCATTTCTTCTGAAAAATGTGAATTTCAGCAGTTAATTTCTTTAGGTGAACTCTCAGTTCCTCTTTAATCCTTACTGGACTCAATAATTTCAGGTTGATCTGTTGCTGTCCTGCAGGTCTCTTTGGTCTCAGTATTTTTCTTCAGTGGTTTTGCTTGCTGTTTCTTAGGTTCCATAGTTTTCATTGCTTTGTCTTTCAGTTCACTGAGTCTGTTTTCTGCCTCCTCAGATCTGCTGAAGGGTCCTTAGAGTGGGTGAGATGTTTCCACGGTGAATCTTTCAGGTCTCCATCTCCCCTCTCTCCCTCTCTTCCTTTCCCTTTCTCTCTTTTTCTCTCTCCATCTCCCTCTCTTTCTCTCTTCCTCTTTGAGCCAGGGTCTCAAATTAGTCCAGATGGCCTAGAATTCACTGAGAATCCTGGTATGGCATTGAATTCTCAACAATCATTCTTCCTCAGGCTCGTATATCCTGGGATTATGGTATCATCAGTGGGGTTTCCTGTTTGTTGTTTATTGGGATTTTCATGTTCATGGCACCATTTCCTTTTTTGCTGCATCTGTCGGCCTTCCTGCTCGGATGGAAAAATATCCTGGGTCTTGGAAGCACAGGAACCACATAGCTCTGAGGGGAGAAGGTATCCCAAGGGAAGGGCATCCTGAGACACAGGAACCACACTGGTCTGAGAGGAGGCCTCCTTAGCAGAGGCCTTGCAGCTCCCAGGTGAGGGCATCCCCAGCTGAGCTGAGGAGCTCATGAGCCTCAGCCCCCATCCACTTCTTCACTTCTTCTCTTCTTCTCTTCTTGGTTTCTTCTGATGAGAGAGTCACACCAGGCAGCAAATCTCACAAAAGAGATTTATTGGGAGGTTCCAGGATATGGAGGGATGAATCCAGGTTTGGTTGCCTCTGCTCCTGGGAAAGGTCAGCAGGGAATTAAACAAAGGGCAGGGCTTTTATGGGATTTCTTAGGGGATGGAGCTTTTCAGGATAGAGATTCCCAAAGTGAAGATTGGTGGGATTTCAAGTCCTAAACTTTGGGAACTCAGGGATTGGTAGGTTGTCCTGTTCAGGGATTGTTGTAAAAAGTTATTAATATTTACTATGGGTTTAACTTCTGTAACGCTGCTGTTAATCCTCAGCAGCTGTATAACCAAATCACCACACAGAGACTGGGTTTTTAGTTAACCTAGAACACAATGCTGGGCAATATTTACTGCCTCCTAAACCTCCAAGCCCACAGTTTCCTAACATTTAGATTTCCCACATTATACTTGCTTTTTGTGAAATCTTAGGTCTGGTTCATGCTCCAAGTCCTCCAAGCTCTCTCCTCCCACTCTGCTCTCCTCGCGCTCTCCTCTCCTCGAGCTCCTCCTCCTTCTCGCCCCTTCCTGTTCTCTAGCTTCTCCCCTCTTTCCTGTCCTCTGGCTCCTCCCATTGCACAACATTGTATCTAGTTGCTTTATTTGTGTCCTGTTTACACAAGAGTTGAGACAGGATGCTTACAGTGAGTATCACAATGCGATATCCAGATTGAAACCAGAGAGTTGGGGGTGGGGAAATCAGCATTTGAATTAACAAGGTTAAGGCATATACATTTTAAAAGAACATTATACCAACAAGGGATTGGTGGGTTTTTTTCACACCGTTTTCCCTGCATTGGCCCATGGGTTAGGACGGGAAAACCTTCCCTGTACAGGCAGCCTTGGCTGAGGCGCCATCACTGCTGGGCTGCTTGGAGAGGCTGGAGAGGAGGTGTGCCACCACGGACAGCCCCGTGGTGGTGCTTCAGGGTGGCTGCAGGCTGAGCAGGTGCTGCTCTTTGACAGTCCCTGCTGCAGTGCACTCGGTGACTACATCTTTACTACTTTGAGCATCTTTAAAATAGTTGTCTTAAAGTCTTGGTTTTTGTTTGTGTTCATGAAGGCGTTTCAAAGAAAACAGTGATCTAAGGAGTCCTGTTCATAGAGTAGAGGCATAGGACAATACCCTCAGTCTTGCTTTGACTTCATGCCTTAGTGGATAGGGCTCTGGAGGCTAATTGAACCCCAGGTTCAGGAGTCCACTTTCCTCCTGTGGTCCAGCCTGAGGCAGGTAGGACAGCACAGTTTCTGTATACTTCTGAGTCATTCCTGGGCAACCAGCATGGCAGTATGTGTCTTGGACGTACCTCCATTAGCCTTCTTCTCATCCTAGGCCATGCAGCAGGTAGGTTCTTTGCTAGAGAGGTCAAGCATGTGGACCATCATACCACCACATGGACGGCAGCCACACATCTTGTCTGAAGTGGGATGTGGACTGCTGACTCACTCTCTTCCATTCCCCCAGAGCCGTTTCTGTAGGTGCCTGCAGGCTGCTCTGTATTGGCATATCCCATCACACCTGCATTGGGCTGGTTAACTTTTTCCTTTGATGGGGACAAACTTGCTGTTTCTTTCGATGTCTTGTGGGTGTGGGTTTTGTCTTTTTTTTGTTGTTTGTTTGTTTGCTTGTTTGTATTTTGAGACAGGGTCCATACATAGCCCTGTCTGTCCTGAAATTCACTCTGTAGACTAGGCTGGCCTCCCACTCAAAGAGATCCACCTGCCTCTGCCTCCCCCGTGCCAGGAGTAAAGTTGTTTGCTTTTGTTTGTTTGGTTGGTTGGTTGGTGTCTTGGTCAGGGTTGCTATTGCTGTGGTGAAGCACTATGACCAAAGCAGCTTGAGGAGGAAAGGATTTATTCAGTTCACACTTCCACATTACAGTGCATCATTAAAGGAAGTAAAGACAGGAACGCAACAGGCCGGGAACCTAGAGGCAGGAGCTGATTGCAGAGGCCATGGAGGAGTGCTGCTTTCTGGCTTGTTTCTCATGGCTTGCTCAGCCTGCTTTCTTATAGAACCCAGGACCACCAGCCTAGGATGGCACCGCCCACAATGGGGTGGGCCTTTCCCCATCAATCACTAATTAAGAAAATGTTCTTGCCTACAGCCCGTTATGTAATCATTTTCTTTTTTGTATTTTTATTTTTATTTTTTTTTTCCTCCATTTATTTAATCACTTTACATGCAGATCCCAGCCCCTCCCTCCTCTGCTCCCGGTCCCACTCCTTCTGCCCCCTCCTCCCATTTTTCTCTCTTCTTCCTCCCAGAGAAGGGGAGGCCCCCAATTGGTACCAATCTGCCCTGGTGTCTCAAATTGAAATTACCTTCCGACAAATGATTGTCTTGTGTCAATCATCCAGCACAGTTGTTTTTTTGTTGTTATTGTTGTTGTCATTCGGTTTTTTTTGGGGGGGGTTATTTGTTTGTTTGTTTTATTTTTTTAAGGTAGGGTCTCTATGTAACTCTGGCTGTCCAAGAGCCCACTGTGTTCACCAAGCTTGCCTCCACCTCTGCCTCTGTCTGCTGGGATTAAAAGCATGCACGACCTTGCAGGGATGCTGGGTCTTATTTGTTTGTTAATTAACTTGAATGTTTGTCGTCACTATGAGGTCAAGCCCTCCTCAGGGCTTGCTGTGACTGTGTTGTGAGTGTTGGTATTGTCTGTACTGACAGTTGACCTAGCTCATGCCGGTCTCTGGGAATATAGTCACTTTCTAGCTTCCCCTGTGTATACAAATGCCTTAATGTACATATCTTTAAATATCTAGCTTGTAAAAGAGAAAAAGAAAAAAACAGAAGTGGGCACAAGTACTTGGCCCTTACAGACACCCTAACCAGAGTCGGTGTAGTCTCAATAGCCTGTGTACTTGATCCCTCTGGGGCTGCAAACAGCATTGCGAGCATAGGTCCTTGATGATGGGGGGACAAGTCCTTTTCACCTGCAAACTGCTCTGGAACCCAGAATAACTGACTGCCCTGGAGACGGAAGCAGGTGGCTTCTACTATGGTGACAGCTAGGTTGACCAGAATTAACCTGTCACTAGCCAAGCCTGTGCTGGAACTTGAGGTTCCTCAGCTGACGCCAGGGTGCCACGCTGATCACGTAACACAGTCCATGTGGTTGCCGAGATGCTGCCTGACGTATCCACTCTACCATCTTCCCAGAATTCTCTCCTATCTCTGTCTCTGTGACCAGTGAAACCCATTTTAGAAGGTCCCTTGGTCAGCTGATAACGTCCATCTTGGAGCTTTTTCCAAATTAGTTTGGCCTGGAATATTGAGGTTTTTGCTGCTGTGTGGGTCAGGCACCCATGAGCAGCTGTACACAGCATGGAGCCTTGTTGGGAAGGCCAGTCCCAGCAGTATCTCTGTTCTGTTTTGTGCATACAGTCTCCGCACATCACCGTACCATGAGGGAGGACTACAATGACAAGGGAAAGGTTGGCCACTGGAGCCGCAGCCCTCTACGGCCACCACGAGAGCGCTTTGAGCTGGGAGACAACCGGAAACCAGGTGAGGCCAGTTAAGCATGTCTTTCCTAGGAGATATTTTAACGTGTATGAAAGTTCCATAGTGTAACCTATTATTTTGTATTATCTACTAACCTAAAAGGTTTATTAAAAAAAAAAAAAAACAAAACACACACACACAACAAAAAACACCGTGCTCACAGTAAGGCTGGTCTTTTTAGAAGTTGTTCTTCCAATTAAACTATGTGTGGATGAACTGTTTTCTGTATATAGTGAGGCTGATCATTGTGTAAGCTACATGTAACTTTTGCGTGGTTGTCTTATTTATTTAAAAACATTTTCCATGGCTGGGGATATATATATGTAGTTTGTAGATTGCCTGCCCAGTGTTTGATCCTAAGCACCACATTAAAAAAAAAAAGGCTAGAGAGATGGCTCAGAGGTTAAGAACATTGGTTGTTCTTCCTAAAGGTCCTGAATTCAATTCCCAGCACCCGCATGGTGGCTCATAAGCATCTGTAGTGAGATCTGGTGCACAGACACACATGCAGGTAGAATGCTACATAAATAAAAAGTAAATATTTTTTAAAAAATGAGTATGGTTGAACAGGATGATAGTCCTTGTTCTCAGGAAGTTGAAACAGGAGGACTGGAAGTTCAGTGTCATTCCCTGCTACATAGTAAGCTTTAGACCAGCCTGGGATATATGAGGCCCTGTCTCAAAAAATGAAAAAATAAGACTGGATATCTGGATCAGAGGTTAAGAGCATTTGCTACTCTTGCAAAGGACCTGAATCCTGTTTGCAGCACTCACATGGCAGCTCACGGCTTTTGTAATTTCAGTTCAGGTATATATACATGCAGGAAAACACTCACAAAAATAAATAATTTTAGAAAGAAACAGTAATTTTTTAAAAAACATCTCTCCAAATTCATCTGTGTATGGTTTATTTCACAAGTAAAAGAAGAGAAAATGGAAGAAAGAGACCTATTGTCAGACCTACAGGACATCAGTGACAGTGAGAGGAAAACCAGCTCAGCTGAGTCTTCATCAGGTATCAGAGGCTATCTGGCTGAGGCCTTGATGCTGCTGCCAGAGGAAAGCCAAGATTTAACCTGTGACTGTTTTATTCTGTAGCGGAATCAGGCTCAGGTTCGGAGGAGGAGGAGGAAGAGGAAGAAGAGGAAGAAGAGGAAGAAGGGAGCACCAGTGAAGAATCAGAAGAAGAAGAGGAGGAGGAAGAGGAGGAGGAGGAAGAAGAGACTGGGAGCAACTCTGAGGAGGCCTCAGAGCAGTCTGCGGGTGAGGATCTGGCAGGTCATGTGGATTGTGTTGATGTAAAAGTAGTTTATATTCACCGTGTAGAATTTAGGTAAAGTCCAATGTAAGCACATACCTAAAGACAGTTAGTTGCCTTACTCTGAGAGACTCACAGTGACTCCAAAATTGTGGCTGCTAATGTGGTTCAATGGTAAAGTGCTTGCCTAGTTTGTGTGAGACCCTGGGTTCAATCCCCAATTCCACCAAGAAAATACAGAGCCTTCCCCACCAAATTGGTAAGGACAGTTGCTGCTTTCCATGCCTCTTGCTGACTGTTAGATCAGCCTAATACAGGCTACACTGGCAGTTCCAAGGCCAGTTCTCAGCTCCACACTGATCTGAGCAGACACTTGTTTTCTTTTGCAGAAGAAGTAAGTGATGAAGAAATGAGTGAAGATGAAGAAAGAGAGAATGAAAACCACATCTTGGTTGGTAAGGACCTCTTTGTGGTAGCATCTATCTGTCTCTGTATAGTGATGCTCTGAGCAAGGCTGTGCCTGGTCCTGTTAATACAAACTATCTACAGCATGTAATAACCCCATAAATGCAAGGTTTTCCCCCCTGGAAGCTGTAGAGAACTGCTGCCCTGACAGTGTTGGAGAACAGAGGTAGCAGTCTGAGAGGTGTGATTTCCAGAGGACACACTGTTGATCACTTTGCAGCCTGTGCCCATCATAGCTGACATAGCTTGGCAGAAAACAGCTGTATTTGGATGGCATCCTTCTACATGCCCACTGTGACTTAGATGCTGAGGGAGCTCGGGGTTTTGAGGGAATGAGGTTATGTTGGAGAGCAGTTTCTGGGGTCTGATGACACAAGCACTTTTGTGATATGGGAGACCTGGCCTGTCCTCAAGTAGCTAACAGGGTTGTGGCCTCGTGGACATGAGTTCTGGGCCTACCAACTTCATGTGGTATCTGCCCTTATTTATGAGCCCAGCATCTGGTTCTGGCTCTGCCTAGAACACCAGGACCACAGGCCTTGTGCAGGTACCTTTTCCCATGGATGGCCCCCGTGCTGGCTCTTTCTGTGAAGGACACTGGGCACACCACTGTACAGCCCCAGAGCAGGAGGAGGGTTGTGCTTCTTTCTCCTGTTCTGTACTTAGCTTTAACTTTTAAAGTTCCAGAGTCGCGATTTGACCGAGATTCCGGGGACAGTGACGAAGGGGAGGAAGAAGTGGGTGAGGGGACCCCACAGAGCAGTGCCCCAACGGAAGGAGACTATGTGCCTGACTCTCCAGCCCTGTCGCCCATTGAACTAAAGCAAGAGTTGCCCAAGTACTTGCCAGCCCTGCAGGTCAGGTTCCTCTTCATTCATCCCAAAGCTGGTTCCCTGTGTTGACAATCTCTAGGTTAAGTAGGTGCTACAGAACAGGGCCATGTTTCCGGTGCCGATGTCCCTTCTGAGGTGCTGACCCCCATGCAGTGGTCTGTCTAGTCATGGCGCCGTCCTCTCACAATCCTGACCATCCATGGTCCTCCCTTATACAGGCAGCGCTGTGGGCTCCCTGGGTACCAAGAGCTGTGAGCTGTTTCTTCTGCCTCTGCTTGGTTCCTAGATATGGCAAGGGGTTGCGTTTAAGTACATAGTGCGGCAAACCTTTTTAGGAACATCCTGTGGGGGTGTGGCACTGCCTGAGGATTTAGAGGGTGTGGCCATCCAGCTACTATACCACCTGAGTCCTTGTCACCTGCCTTCCAGTTAGTTGGTGCTTCCAGACAGTTGAGTCTGGTCACAAATCACACAGAGTAGTGGCACCCCAGGGAAGTATTATGGTATGCATGGAAGGTTGTCACTAGGGCCAGGCAGGCCATGTCCCCTCTAGGGTGGCATAGTTCACCAGGCAGAAGATACAGTTGTAATAGAGATGCTTTTGCTGGTACCAGTTTACTTCATACAAAAGTGTTAGGAAGAAGCAGAGAAAAGAACAAGTTGTTTCTGTTCATACCATCCACAGGCATACTCTGCCCTTCTGGGGTCACCTATGCTAGTTCTCCAGGATACCTGAACAAATATGGCTGTTGAGTCCTCATGTCCTACTTCCTCCACAGGGATGCCGGAGTGTAGAGGAATTCCAGTGCCTGAACAGGATTGAAGAAGGCACCTATGGGGTGGTCTACAGAGCAAAGGACAAGAAAACAGGTAGGTCGTCTACTAAGAGAGTGTTAGGGACAGGCCAGCAGAAAGCTCTGCGATGAGTCATTTCTGAGTGATGATGAGTTGATTGCCCCTGCACTGGTTCAAGGTCAACCTTGGGGGTTCTGACAGGCAGTGGTTTCCCTGGAGAGCCTTTCTTGGCCTTTGTGCACACCCTGGAAAGAGTGTTGAGTGCCCTGCCCCTGGCCGCTGGCCTGTGGTCTCTCCCCATGCACTGTCAGCCTGAGGTTGTTAAATGTGGATCCTTACTGCATGGCCCACTGGGTCTTTGGAAGCAACCCTTCCCTCTCCTCGGTGCCACTTCTTGGGCCACTCTATCACTCTACCTCACGCAGACAATGAGTACCTGAGCCTCCTGGTATCTTCAGGGGTCAGTTAGGTCAGCCTAACTGTGGTTCTGTGGGTCATTGTAACAACAGGTGGCGAGTTCCAGAGGTGAGACACAAGGCCAGGGAAATGGCAATAAAAGCAATAAGTGCTTTTATAGACCAGTAACATAGGGCCTTTTTCTTTTCTTTTTTGCAGTGCTGGGATTCTAGACACTCTGCCATTATATTATATAGTTGCCCAGGCTTGTGTTGTTCTGTTGTTACTTTTTTTGATACAGTGTCTCAATATGTATCCCTGGCTGGCTTGTAACTCCCTCTATTGACCAACATGGCCTTGAGCTCACAGAGATCTGCCTCCCCCCACGTGGTGGGGTTAGGGTGTATATACCACCTTGTCTGGCTTCTCACACTCAAGGTCTCCCTGAGTTTGTGCTTGGCCTGGGACTTGTTATATTGACTAGGCTGGCTTTGAACTTGCAGTCCTCCTGAGTGCTCGGATTAGTGTGTGTGCCAGCACACCCAGCCACATTGTGGCTTTTAGTCCCCATTTACATTTCCTGGGGTGCTTGGTTACTTTTTCTTTACATGATTTTTCAATATGTAAATATGAGGAGGTGGGGTTTCATGTGATTAGGAGTACAGACGCCCACAGAAGCCAGTGATGGGGTCCTTAGGCTGTAACTACAGGAAGTTGTAAGCCATCCAGCACAGGTGCTGAGAAACAACTCAGGCCATGTGGAAGCCCAGCAGACACTCTTAACTGCGGAGCCATTTCTCCAGTCCTTTCCAGAATGTTCAGTTTTATTCTCTGGCAATCTTGTACATGTCTGCACTATATCTGACCGTATCCACCCCAGCACATCCCCTCTCACCTTCTTCCCTTTCCTGATTTTATCACTAACGTGGTTCAGTTAGTGCTGCCAGTATATGCCAGGGTGTGGGTCCATCCACTGGAGCACGGACGGCCTGTCGTAGGCCACACCTATGAAGAGACTTGGTTCTCCCTTACCAGGTGCTATCAACTGCCGAGAGCACCTCAGCTGAGGATGGTGTCTCATGAGCCCCTCCTACGTCCGTGTTGACTGTCGACTAGCTTGACCAGCAGCTGCTGTGAGTTTATGAGTGCGGCAACCATGTTGTGTCCAAATGACAGCATTTTACAGTACTCTTCCTCATCCCTCAGCTCTTCCATTATTATTATTATTTGTTTGGGTTTTTTTTTTTTTTTTTTTTTTGAGACAGGGTTTCTCTGTGTAGCCTTGGCCATCCTGGAACTCACTTTGTAGACCAGGCTGACCTTGAACTCACAGAGAGCTGCCTCTGCGTTCCTAAGTGCTGGGATTAAAGGCATGTGCTACCGAGCCCTGCTCAGCTCTTTCTTTCTTTCTTCCTCTTCCATGATGTTTCTTGAACCTTGGAGTGGCGATGGTATAAGTGTCTCATTTGGGCTGAACATTAAACAATCACTTATTCTGATCTCGTGATCAGTTATGAGTCTGCATAAACCACCACTCACTACAAAAGAGGCTTCTCCGACCGCTGATACTTTTTCCCCTCCAGCAGTCTGCATAGCATCTCCCAACCCTATGAAAGCTAGCCAACAGGGGGGAAGCTTCCTCCCTGGTCAATTCCAGCTTGATTTCTTTATGTCCTACATTCAGAGTGTGTGATGTATTCAGCGTACGGTCTTACGGTTATGGTGGGAAACCAAGAGCAGCGCAATAGCCTATGTTTATTTTAGGACTTAGGGGCCTCTTTTCTTCTGTAATGGGCTTTGCGCTTCCCCACCTCTACAAACACTTCAAGTTAAACACACAATTAAGATCCTAGTTCAAAGTTAGGATCCAGGGACTGGAGAGGCAGCTCAGCAGTTAAGAGTACTTGTTATTCTTGCAGAGGACCCGTTTCAGTTCCCAGCATGCATATGCAGTTCATAACTGGCTGCAACTCAAGGTCCAAGGGATCCGGCATTCTCTGATGGTCTCCTTGGGCACGAGGCATGCATGTGATGCAACAAATGTTCGTGCATATGAAATAAAAATGCCTAAATATTCAAAGCTCTCTCACTTAATAGACAGTTTTTCAGTTCTAGGGCTTTTGTGCCTTTAACAGTAGCCATCTCTGAAGGAAGTCCGGGTGGGAACCTGTAAATAGGAGCTGATGCTGTATATAGCAGGGGCTGCTCACTGGCTTGATCCTCATGGCTTGCTCAGCCTGCTTGTAGAACCCACCAACCCAGGGATGCACCACCCACAATGGGCTGGGCCCTCCACCATCAGTCAATAAGAAAATGCCTTACAGCCAGGTGGTGGTAGCACATGCCTTTAATTCCAGCAGAGGGAGGCAGATCTCTGTGAATTCAAGGTCAGCCTGGTCTGCAAAGTGAGTTCCAGGCCAGGCAGGGTTGTCACACATAGAAAGCTTGTCTTGAAAACAAAACAAAACAAAACAAAACAGAACAAAAAAAGGAAATGAAATGAAAAGAAAATGCCTTATGGAGGCATAACTGAGTTTTCTCATTTCAGATGACTCTAGCTTGTGTCAATTTGACATAAAACTAGTCAGGACACTAGTATAGCTATGTAATACCATCTGTAAAAAGAAATGTTTCGATTTTCTTTCTTGGATCCATTTTGTATCCCTTTTGTTTGAGAAGGCTCTGGTACTGTGTTGAACAAGAGGAGAGAGCTGAGCTGGGCACTGCGGCTCACACCATTAATCCCAGCATTAATCCCAGCACTAATCCGAGCACTCGGGGCAGAGCCTCTGAGTTGGAGGCCAGCCAGGGCTACACAGAGAAACCACGTTGAAAGAACAGAGATAGTGGGCTCCCTGTCTTGTTCCTCATACTATGTATATGAGTGTTTTACTTGCATGTTTGTCTGTGAACCATGTGCATGCCTGGTGCCTGAGGAAGCCAGAAGAGGGCGTCAGATCTTCTGAAACTGGAGTTAAAGATGGTTGTAATTGGCTGTGTGAGTGCTGGGAACCATACCTGGGTTTCTGCAAGAGCAGTAAAGTGCTCTTAACTGCTGAGCTATCCCCAACGCCTGGAAATGCTTTTGAGTCTCTCCCACTTAATGTTAATCGTTAAGTGGATAACATTTATCCTTTACTATGTTGAGATTTGTTCCTTCACGAATTTTAACATGAGGGACATTGGATTTTGTCAAAAAGCTTTTTCTTGGCATCAATCAAGATAACCATGTAATTTCTGTTCAAGAGTCCATTTATGTGATTTATAGCACTTAGTGACTTGCATATATTGAATCATCCCTGCATGTTTGGAAGAAAGCCAGTTTGATCATGGTGGATTATTTTTTGATGTGCTCCTGAATTCAGCTTGCTTTTTTTTAAAGACATCCTATCTCTATGTAGCTGTGGCTCTACAGAAACTCTATGTAGACCAGGTTGGCCTTGAAATATTTTTTGTTTTTTTTTAAACAGGATCTCATTTATGTAGCCCAGGCTTGCTGGAACTCACTATATAGACCAGGCTGAACTTGAATTCACAAAGACCTGCCTACCTCTGTCTCCCAAATGCTGAGATTTAAAGGCGTGTACCACCACAGCTGGCCTTCTTTCTTTTCCTTTTTTTTTTTTTCCTTTCTTTTTTTTTTTTTTTTTTTTTTTTTTGAGATATTGTCCCTCTTCTAGCCCAAGCTGTCCTCAAACCCACAGCAACCCTCCTGCCTCAGCTTCTTTAATGTTGGGATTACAAGCATGAGCCACCATGCCAAGATTCCACAATTTTCTTTGCAGATGAAATTGTGGCTCTGAAGCGGTTAAAGATGGAGAAGGAGAAGGAAGGCTTCCCAATCACGTCCCTGAGGGAGATCAACACCATCCTCAAGGCCCAGCACCCCAATATCGTCACTGTCAGAGTAAGGCTCAGCCTCCTCATTGGCACATCCTGCCTGTATGGGAGCTTACCCTGTGAAGGAAAAGGTGGCTTGCTATCCTAGGGTCAGGTGTTAGCACTTCCAAAGACCTCAGCTTCCCAAGATACCTTAGTAGTTGTTTGCTACCCACAGCGAGTGTGTCTTCAGTGTAGTTTTCGAAGAGCCAGTGTTTGTCAGGGGGTGCTGAGGTGGACTGTTCATTCCTAGGAGATTGTGGTGGGAAGCAACATGGACAAGATCTACATTGTGATGAACTATGTCGAACATGACCTCAAGAGCCTAATGGAGACCATGAAGCAGCCCTTCCTGCCAGGTATGCCTGCATGCCACCCTGGATGGGCTGTCCAGTCAGGAGATGAGGGCAGCACCCTGCTCTCTGGCATGCTGTAAGGTATTGGGCCCTTCTAGTGACCCTGTCTTTGAGTGGTGGGTGACCACCTGGGCTGAGGTGTTCCTAGAATAAACTTGCCCCGGAAGTGTAGTTGCTGTGGGTTATACATATAACCCTGGGTCCCTGGGCCCTTTTGCAGGGGTGTTGGGAACTCCTGGGGCAAGGGGAGCATGTGTGTGATCTCGTTTCTCTCACAGGGGAGGTGAAGACCCTGATGATTCAGCTGCTGAGTGGAGTAAAGCACCTCCATGACAACTGGATCCTACACCGAGACCTTAAGACCTCTAACCTCCTGCTAAGCCATGCTGGCATTCTCAAGGTGAGCCCTGGGCCTTCCCACCATGTCCCTAGGAAACCAGCCCACAGCCTGGTCTTACAGCCACTCTGTCTTTGTTACAGGTGGGTGACTTCGGGCTGGCTCGGGAGTATGGTTCACCCCTAAAGGCCTACACCCCTGTTGTGGTGACCCTGTGGTATCGGGCCCCAGAGCTGCTGCTTGGTGCTAAGGTGAGTCTGAAAACCTTCCTCACCCATAGTAGCTCATTCACAGCCGTGGCCGACACGGTCGCAGGCCTGCTGCCATCTGAACGCTTTCCTCTGGACTCTAGGAGTACTCCACGGCTGTGGACATGTGGTCAGTGGGCTGCATCTTCGGAGAACTGCTGACACAGAAACCTCTGTTCCCCGGGAAGTCAGAGATAGATCAGATCAACAAGGTTTTCAAGGTGAATATTGGGCTGGCCTATTTTGGGAACGGTTTGCAGTGTGTATGCAGAACTAGAGCCAGGACTGGAAATCCAGGCCACATTGTGGTCTTTTAGTGGCCTCTCTGAAAGTGACACACAGATAGGCTCTATGGAGGATATGTCTAGTTCAGACATCCTGTTTTTCAGGACCTTGGGACACCCAGTGAGAAAATCTGGCCTGGCTATAATGACCTCCCAGCAGTAAAGAAGATGACCTTCAGCGAGTACCCCTACAACAATCTTCGCAAGCGATTTGGGGCTTTGTTATCAGACCAGGGCTTTGATCTCATGAACAAGTAAGTCTGAGGGTAGCACTGCCTGCAGCCACTGGGCTCCAGGTTGACGCTCTTGCAGAACTGTCCTGGAGCCTGGAAGGCCCAGAATACCAGGTTTTAGGGGACACTGAGGCCCATTGGTCTCACTTTCCATCTCAGTGTAGCCCCACATGTGTCCACCAAGAAAGCAAAAGGGTTCCTCAGTTTGTGAAGGCCATGAATGCCCTGATCCACAGAGCAGGTAGCCACTGTCTGCTACCGTTCTCTCTAGGTTCCTGACATACTACCCTGGGCGGAGGATCAATGCAGAAGACGGCCTCAAGCACGAATATTTCCGAGAGACCCCCCTCCCCATCGACCCCTCCATGTTTCCCACATGGCCAGCCAAGAGCGAACAGCAGAGGGTGAAGCGGGGCACGAGTCCAAGGCCCCCAGAGGGTGGCCTGGGCTACAGCCAGCTGGTGAGGGCTGATGCCAGTCGGGGTTGCCATGGGGGAGGCTGGCTGGGTACAGCGTCCTTATGGTGGTCACCTTACTTCCCAGGGTGATGATGACCTGAAGGACACCGGCTTCCACCTCACCACCACCAACCAGGGAGCCTCAGCTGCTGGCCCCGGCTTCAGCCTCAAGTTCTGAGCTCGGACTGACTTACTGACGTGGCCCAGCCAGGCGGTGGCAGACAGACCCACTGAGCCAGGACAGCTTGTTTCCTTGTTATTTTTTTCCATGTTGTTTAGTTTGGGGCAGGTTGTAAATTTGTAGAATTAAATCACGTTTTCCTTCTGGAAGGAGATGGGTGTCTAACTTGCCTGGTGAGGAAGGGTGGGTGTCTACAGGTGCAGAGTAGATGCCAACCCTTCCCACAGTTGGATCTGGTCTGGAGCATGGTTGTTTGCTTCCCACTGGGCTGTCTCAGCTGACACCATCCTACACAGACCAAGTGTGTGAGAACTTGAGCACAGTGGGTTTCTATACATGAGGTTCTTAGAAGTCTTAAGTAAAGTAGTAAACTGCTCTCTGAGGAAGCTCTGCTATGTCCTTTTTCCAGCACAGTGCTCCCAGCTGGTCTGGTAGGTGCCTGGGATAGGGGACTGCGAGCTGCACAGACCTGAGTGAACAGACTGATTGATACAACCAGGCTGGATGCAATCTTGCTCTTCCATCACACATGCCAGCCCCTTCCCTGCTGTCTAGCTCTTCACTCCCCTCACCCTGATCCCCTCCGATCTGGCTGAGGAAGTTAGTTACTGGGCCTCTACCTTTGCCTGAGCTGGTTCTTGGCCTCCATTCCCTGTTCACACTGACATCTGGCCTGGGGCCGGCTCATCCACATCCAGTCCACACACTCCGGCTGATGCTGCTAACACCCGGCTTTATTTTACCCCACTGCGGCAACGCCCTTCTTGCGCAGTGGACTATGTTTTCACCACAAAGGGCTTTGCGGAAATACGGACCCCAGGGTCCCCAACCTCAGGTGGACAGCGACTGGCCTTCCCTCTTCCCATGAATTAGCACAGAGACATTGGAGAGGAAGTGTTTTATCTGCTGGCTCCAGCAGAGGCTGTGCACAGGCTCAGCTCCTCACTCGGACACGCCAGGAATAGGTGGTAAGGACGCGCCGGCTCTGGCGTACCACACACGTGTAGATGCCCTCATTGACTGCGTTAGCGATGATGCTTAGCTGTGCCTCACCCAGGGCCAGGTAGCCCGGGTAGGAGAACTCCAGGGGCTCCTGGTCCTTGTACCAGCTGCAGGAGGGAGGTTTCTGCATGCCTGCCCTGCCCGTGCCCAGGGCACTGAGATAAGCCCACCAGGGTATCCCAGGGAGCCCCAGGCTGGCTACTCACTATACTTTGCCTTTCTTGCTTAGGATCTTCTGGCCGCAGCGGAAGGTCATGTTCCTACCCTCTCTCACAAACCTTGTTTTCATTCTGGTGGGTGATGTGGTGGCAGCCACAGTGGGAAATGGGAATTCTAGTTAGAGAATGGCGAAATACCTTGTCAGTGCTCACCACCATCAAACCAGGCCCAAGATGGAGCGAAGGCCGAGCTCAAGAGACCCCCCACCCAGCCCCATTTGAACCTCAGTCACCATAACAGAAGTCACAGCTTCTGGGGCACAGCCTCTTCATGAGCCTCTGGTGGGCATCACAGAATCCTTTCCGTGCCCAGGGTGCACACAAAAAAAGCCGGTCCAGGCAGCCTAACAGGAGGGCAGTATGGCTCGGCGCTTGCCCAGAGTCCTGCCCTGCCCACCCCCGGCCCCATTACACCCACCGTAGAGTCGGTACAATCCCCACAGCTCGTCCTGCGACAGCGCCTTCCAGCCTCGCAGTGTGGCATTGAGGTGCATGAGCGCTCGGGCCTGCTGTGAGTGCATTAGGCCCAGGGCATGGCCAATCTCGTGGGCTGCCACGTGCACCAGGTCTGTGAGCCAAACGCCTGTGGGCCCCATGGCTTAGTGCTTGGGAGCCCGCAGCCCTTCCTCTCCCAGCCTTCCTCCAGGAGACCCAGCACTGAAGCGCTGACTCAGGAGCCCAGCTGCAAGCCACCCTTAGCTTACAGCCAAGGAAGATAAGCATGTTCCCGGCCTAGGCTGTGAGCTTGGCCTTCAGGAATGCAACTCCCTCTCCAGTGGCATGTGGAGGGCGGCTGGGGGGACGACTCGGGCCTGTGAGACTCAGAGCTGCTCTTCCTTGATTGCTTGACCCCGATAGCCGCCCAAATACTCAGCCCCAGGAAATCCTTCCTGCCTCAAAGCCCTTCCCCTGTAGCCCCTGCAGTGGAGAGAAAGTCGCCCCCAACAAACAGGAGGCCAAACCAAGGAGTTAGGTCACCTTTCTTCCAGCTGTAGCGGGTGGGGCCCAAGACCCAGTGCTCGCTGTCGTCGAAGTGAATGCCGCCGTGGGGAGGGAAGAAGGCGTGTGCCAGCTCCCCCGTGGGCCCGTCGAAGCAGTGGTGCAGAGCGGAGGCCAGGCAGTCGGTGTGGTTGACGGGGTAGAAGCCTAGGGAGACGCAAGGCTGCAGCGGCGCCCGTGGGGCGGGCAGGGGCCAGGGCGCCCGTCACCCACCTATCTGGAGGTCGCTGGGACGCTCTGGGGCCACCTCGCGGAAGCTGAACGGGGACACATCACTCCACATGCGGAAGGCCGCGGCCAGGCCCTGCCGCGTCTCTTCGGGGCTTAAGAGGTTCCGAGGAAAGGAGAGAATCCTGGGGAGCGGGCGGTGCCTGAGTTGCAGCCTGACCACCCGGCCGCCCGCCCCCCGACCCGCAGCACCTGTACGTGAGGTTGAAGTGGTCCCAGCGCAGCCTGCCGGGGGTCAGCGTGTAGCGCCGTCTTCGGGCTTTCAGCGTGGCCGAGGGGCTGGGGGCCTGCGCCGTGCAGTTTGGTGCGTCCAGGTTCCCCTGACAGGAAGAGGGCGGATGTGAGGAGGCAGGCGGGACAGTCCCGGACCCAGCGTTGCTGAGAGCGGACTGTTAGGGAATGGAGCGGAGGCGGCCATGGACGACCCCTCCTTTGAGTTTTTTCACTTTTCTACCCTGAAGGAGTTGCTTTCACCCAGGCGCGGTGAGTTAAGAGCAGGTGGGAGCTGAGCCAGTCGTGGGGGACTGGCTCACGCCTTTGATGCCTGGAGGCAGGGCCAGGTGGTCTACACAGAGGAACCTTGTCTCGAAAACCCGAAGGCTAAGACCGAAAATCGCCGGTGGGAGTGGGCAGAGCTGGCCGCTGCCTCCACCTCCAGCGACCCCTGCTCCTCCGGGCGTGCGGCGCCCACAGGCCCCT
Source organism: Meriones unguiculatus (assembly GCF_030254825.1). NCBI lineage: Eukaryota > Metazoa > Chordata > Mammalia > Rodentia > Muridae > Meriones > Meriones unguiculatus. The sequence continues at coordinate 572,184 of NC_083351.1, read as the reverse complement.
CGGCGGGGCCGCTGGTCGCCCTCAGGTGCTGCCCCGCCCCCCGCACCTGGCCCTCCGGGCGGCGCAGCCCAGCCGCGGCGGCGCAGACCGTCTCTGCCGGGGCCCCCAGCCACTCCAGCAGCACCAGCGCCGAGAGAAGGCACACGCCGCCCAGGGCCGCCCCCAGCCGGAGGCCCTGCGCAGCGCCGGGCGCCTCCGGGCGGACGCAGGCGCGGCAGCCCATGGCAGAGTGGCGGTCGGTTCAGAGCCACAAGGGGCAGCGACGACGCAGGGACCTGGACCGCAGGGCCGGGGCGGAGTGGGAAGGGGGCCGGCGGCGGGCGGCTCAAGTTACAGCCCTATAGCGCGGGGGAGGACCCGGCGGCGCTGGCCTGTCCGGCATCCCCTAGTGGGCTCGCAGGCGTGGGCTGGTAGGGTCGCGTCTGTCAGAGTCTGAGAAACGGCTGGTAAAGCGAGGCTCAGATTTGGGGAAGGGGCCCGCTCGACTGGGGCTGAATGACCTTCGGCTTTTCCCCTCAACCCTCTGGACCTACAGTGAAATCCGAGGGACGCCTCGGTTCTGCCCCCCACCCCCGCTGAGTGTAACCAGCGTACCCGCCAGCGGGGAACGCAGAGCGAGGGGACGTGGCAATGAGAAGGGGGGGAGGTTTGAGCGGGCAAAGCGGAGAGACTGCTGTAGGAAAGGGGCCTCAGGAAAGACGGGGGAGGAGGCCTGTGAGAGTCCTTATGGCACCTGGGAAAGCGTCTGCTTTGGCCAGAGGATGCTCTCCTTGGACCAGAGCGGAGGGTGTGGGGAGGGTGCCAACACCTGGCATTCCCGCTCAGAGAGGGGGTAATAGGAACCCAGTGTGGTGTTCTGGCACAGTTCTGCCTGGGGTCGAGCCCGAAGGCTAGCCCGGACAGCTGGTGGCACCATGGCAAGGCTGTGATCCCGGGGTGGAGCTGGGCGGGCAGGGTGAGAGCGGTGGCTGAGGGCTTTACCGGAACGCCTCCCTCCCAGTCTTCCATGTTGGCTTTGCACCCTAGATGACAGCTGTACTGGCCCCCAGGGTCAGCGCCGAGCCGCTGTTGCCCTGGAATAGCCGCAGTGGAAGTTCTTGAAAAGCGTCAGCCATCTGGCCCCTCCCTTCGTTACGTTACAACGTATTGTCCCTGCAAGCGGACCCTCTCTTGCTTCCCCCTGCCCAGCTCAACTGCCAGGAGCTTGGCGCCCCCCACCCCACCCCGCGTCAGGACCCTCTGAAAGGTAAATCTCCATATTAGGCTTGCTTTGGCCAAAACCTGCAGAGTCCAAGTCGCACCCCGGCGGGGCGGAGTGAGGGGCGGGCACAGGGTAAGAGCCAAGTGTGCGGTGCGCCCCTATAAGGCCGAAGCCTGTCGGAGCAGTGTGACTTGTGGGGCCCTCTTGCGTAAGAACACAACCAGAGGACTTGAGGTGGCCAGCACCCACGACCACAGCGTGTTCCTGACCCACAGGCATGGATCACCGCGACGTGCATGGGGGAGGGGGCGCGCGGTTAGGCCTGCTGAGGCCCGCCAAGCACCCCCGGCAAGGAACAGGCAGCAGAGTCCGAGAATCTCTTTTTATAAAATACAGGAATTCGGAAGTAGGGCCTGGGGTCCGCCGCAGCGTGCCGAGCACGCTCACACGAAGATCTGAATGCGGTCGCGGATGGGCTGGCGGCAGATGGGGCAGGCGCTGAGAGCGGCGCCGCAGGGCGCGCACGCGCCGTGGCCGCACTGGAACACCAGGCGGATGTGGCTGTCGATGCAGATGGGACAAGTGATGCGCTCCTCCATCTGCCGGTAGCGGCTCTGCAGCTCCTCCACCAGCTGCCGAGGCGGGCCGGGCACCTGGATGGCGTTCGCCACCTCAGAGCCGTCTGCGGGACAAGGTGAGCTGAGAGTAAGCAGCAGCCGGTGTGAAGACTAGGTGCAGGCTGGTGAGCATGGCCCGGGACAAGGAGGGGTGTACCAGGCCCCTCCCACCCACCTGGGCGCAGCTTCTTGCTGATGGCCATCTGGCACCGGATACACTTCTTCATCCTGCGAGCGCACTCTGCCAGAGGCAGCACACGGTCAGTTAGTCACGGGCTGGACCAGGCAGCTAGGCCACCCCGGGGCCTCCACACCCCGCACTCACCCTCACACACGGTGCGGTGCTGGCACGGTGAGAACAGAACCAGCAGTGCCAGCTCGGAGCACACCAGGCACTCAGCAGCTTCCGGCCCTGCTGTGCTTGACACATGCAGGTTCGTCACGGTGTTGGGAGTGCTCAGCACGTGCCGGGGGCCCGGGAGCACACCCCCACTGCTACTTGCCTGTCGCTCCCTGCAGTTGGAGAAGTGGGCTTGAAAGGACCTGGTGGCCTTAACTGTGGGCCCCCTACCCACACCCCCGTCGTGGGCTCACCGGAAGCGCTGGGCACAGCCCTGCAAGGCCTTGAGCACTCGGCCTTCAGTGGCCAGGTCCAGTGGGCTCCGGCCGCGGTGGTTTGCGTAGCTCACGTCCGCACCCTCCAGCGCCAGGAAACAGGCCACAGCAGCGCCTACAGTCAGCTCTGTGCTGCCCGGGAGGCCTGAGGCCTGTAGCTGAGCGGCGGGACATAGAGATTAAGGGTGGAAACCCACATAGTCTTGAGGGAAGCCAGAGGTTTGAAACAATGATAAACTTTCTGGGCTAAGCTTCTGGTTCTACCAAGAGAGGAGAGGGCAGCACTCTTTGCTAGGCAGGTGCAAAAACCCTGAGACCCTTCCTCCCTTCATCCCAGCTGGGCCTCAGGTCTGGAGGATGGCTCCTGAAACTCAGTCTTCCCAACTGCCCACCCTCCAGAAACCCTGGCTCCCTGGAGCATGATGGGAAGTGAAAAGTGACCCAGGCCCTCCCTTCCAGCATGCACATCACACCTCCTCACCCTTGACAGCAGCTGCAAGGGCCCCGGGTCCCCCCCAGCCCTGTCCGCCACCAGGGGCAGCAGCTGATGGCGCTGCAGTGCCACATGGAGGGCTGTGTCACCCTCCTCGTCCTCAGCGTTCACACTGCAGCCAGCATCCACGAGCACTGGCACCAGCCCCAGGTGGGCCTGCTGCACAGCCAGATGCAGTGCGGACTGCAGCTTCCGGTTGCGCACATTCACGTCACAGCGACCCTGGGGAAAGGGAGGGCGTGGGCTCAGCTCTGTGGGTCTGGCTCCCAGCCTGTGGGTGGCCCTGGGCCCCTTACACCCACACTCACCTCTCGGATTAGGACCTGGGCCACCTCACGGTGGTTGTTGAGGGCTGCCAGATGTAGAGCAGTAAAGCCATCCTCCTTCTTGGCATCCACCAGCTGCCGTGCCCGTGCCAGAATCTTTCTGACTGCTCTGTGGGAACAAGAGTCTGTCCACACTCTCCCCTAAGCACTTCACCTGAGTGGTCTGGATCAGGGTAGCCTGGCAGTAGGTCAGAAGACTGGATGACAGCAGTGTGCCCAAGCCCCACACTCACAGCACATGGCCCTTGAGGGATGCGTGGTGTAGCAGCGTGAAGCCCTGGCTGTTGGTAGCAGTGACATCGATTCCAGGCACCTCAGTGAGGGCCTCAACAATGCTGCTGGCGCCGGCACCCGCAGAGATGGCAGAGTGCAGCGGCGTGTTGGCATGTGCGTCCTGCAACAGCAGGGCTGGTCACAGCAGAGCCTTCCCCACCAGCAGGGCCCTCCCTTGACTAGGGCTGGCTAGTGCCAGGGCATCCAAGGACTCACCGGCAGGTTGACATCACAACCACGCTCACACAGGGTCTTTACCACCTCTAGGAAGCCCCTCTGCACAGCCACATGGAGGGCTGTGTGCCGTGTGCCATTCTGAGCGTCCACCGCACATCCTGCACTCAGGAGCGCCCTGGCGGCCTCGGGCTGGTTCCTAAGGGAAGAAGTGGGAGGGTTTGGGGACAGCCCACGTCATACACTGGCTCGGAAGTTCATTCCCAGCAGGCCCGCCGGCCCACCCAGGCCTCACCCCAGAGCTGTGTAATGCAGTGCAGTGTTGCCTTCATCATCTGGCAGGTCCACACTTGCCCTGGCCTGCAGCAGCAGCCGCACCAGCTCTACCTGGCCCAAGTAAGCAGCGACCTGCAGGGCAGTTCTACCCTGGTTCTTGGTGTCCACCTGTGAAGAGAGCCACCACTTAGTTCTGGGCACGCTCCCCCGATGGCTATTGGCAGGGCAGGGCAGCAGCTTGCCTGCTCCGGGCGCCTCCGCAGTAGATCCAGAGCACGGGCTCCATTGCCCAGTGCAGCCTCTGCTACCAGCCTCCCTGGGTGCTCTGGGTCACTCTTCTGGGTCCGAAGCTTGTCCAGGGCCACACTCAGTGAGCCTGGGGGCAGGGTGGAGGTAAGTGCTGGCCAGGGCCTCCCCTGCCTCCCACCAGCCACTGGGACTGCTGCCGCACTTTTGTTCTCTCTGGCACGCTCAGCCACATCCAGGTTGGCACCCTCCTCAGGCCGGTAGGGCAGCAGGCAGGAGGGGCTGAAGGTCCATCGCTGACCACCAACTGCCACACGCAAGTTTCCATCTCCAAACACCTTCACCACTTTCCCCACTCGGCCCAGGGCCTGAGAAGAAGAGGTGGGATCGTAACAGGTTGGAGACGGAGCAGACAGCACCAGGGGGCGGGGAATGTGGTGATGACAGACACTAAGACTCACGGGGGCCATGTCATCGGTCCATTCACCATGTCCAGCCTGCAGTCGCTTCACAGTGTCAAGGTCACCGATGACCCGGACCACATCACCCACCCAGAAGCTGTTGTGCTGGATGACAGAGAAGCTGGTAAGCAGAGTTTCTCCAGCTAGCCGTGTCTACTCAGGGTCATGGAGGAGGGCACATCCTACTCCATGGGGCAAGAAGAGTTAACCTTGGCCCCAGTTCCTGCCTCAGGTACAAGCAAATGGTCTGGTCAAGGGCCTCTGGTGACCAAAACAGCCCTGGGTGGCCAGCCTGAGCCACAGGGGACAGAGATGTAGAGGGTGACCACGTCCAGACCAAAGACCAGCCTAGGATGTGTGAAGGCCAAGAAGGCTTGTTTCCGTGCACCCATCCACTGACCACACAGGCCGCACGGAAAATGTGGCAGAGAAGCAGGAAGTTGAGATGGAGCGGGGTGGGCGCCGGGGTGTCGGTGTAGGGCCAGCTGGGGAGTGGGGCTCCTGTCTGCACTTGTGTACGGAGTGAACCTGTTCCAAGGCAGCCTCCTCCGGGTTCAGACAGGGATGCCCCGCTCAGCATCCCCTCTTGAATATCCCCACAGTCCATTTTCCAAACAGCTTTCAGAGTTTGTCTCCCAAACCCTTGGCAAGCCTCCACTTCAATCTCCTCCCCGACGACTCCCATCTGCCTCCATGACGCACAAGGCATCTCAAGAGAGTATGGCGGCAACCCTGCTTAGACCCCAGCATACTACCTTTCCTTTGTTCTAGGACAGGCCCCTGGCCCACAGGTTCCAGTGCGACACTGCCGGGACTCCCTTCTGACCTCCTCTCCACCCACCAGGCTCTCCCTCCCTTCGTGTCTGCAAACTCATGGGAAGACTGGTGCCCTCGCCCTGCCTAACCACTCCCAAGACTGAACGGGTACAGGAAGGGTTTTAGAGCAGCAGTAAGCAGGGCTCAGCCCAGCCCCCTAGGCACCTTGGAGAGCGCCCCAGGGTGGAAGGTCCAGCGAGTCTCGTGGTTGAACTGCACACGCACGTCCCCACGCTCCGTGATGCGCTGCACGGTGCCCATCTGTCCGATAAACTGTGGCGGGTCACGGAGGCTATGGCTGGGTCAGGTCGGACTACTGGGGCAGGAAGAGGGATGGGGTCCAAAGGACTTGGGAAGGGGCGCATAGGGACTCGGCAGAAGAGGTGGCTCACCTCCGCCATCCTAGGATTCCAGCCGCCATGGCCTTCTTGCATGTCCCTTAGGACATCGGTGTCCAGCAGACACTTGACCTTGTCCCCACGCTGGAAGGGCTGGCCATCAGCACTCACCCTGCGCTGTAGCTCTGCTGGCTTGCCTGGGGGGAAGGTGGCAGGCTAGGCCTCAGGTAGCAACCTCACCCCTACCAACAGGACATGCCAGGGTAGCGGGTCCAAGCAGGGCAGGAGGGCAGCTGCTGTCAGAGCCAGTCTGTACCGAGCTTTGGGAGGTGCTCCTTGTAGTAAAAGCCGCCAGCTGCCTCAGCGACACACTTGAGGTCCACCTTGCCCTTGTGGCCTACGCGGTACACATTGGTGGTTCCATCTGCCCACGTCACACTGGCCACACTTCGGCCCGTCTCCACATCCCAGCCACGGATGTCCACCACACGGCCTGTCTTCCCTTCCCCTCCTGGGAAGACAGTATGCACGCCAACAGACCATGAGGGTGCCTCACCGCCGAGCTACAGCCAGCTTCATCTCCGTGTCCGTCTCCAGCCACACTCACCATCTTGCGATCCCCATTCCCAGTCAGGTCCTCGTACCACTTTTGCTCCCTGAAAGATGCCCCTGAGTGGGATTCGAGGGAGGCCCTGTCGGGGACTCAGCGTGACCCTGTAAGGAAACAAGTCCTAAGCCATGAAGGGAACATGGTGGTCAGGCCTGCTCTACCCGCCTTGTACCTGGACTTAATGCCATCAGGGTCTACAGGATGGGTATTCTGGACCCCAGGCCAAGCTATTATCCTCACATGGCCTTCCCAGCGGACCTCTACACTTTGGGAGAAGGAGCACGCTACCCTACCCAGTGCCTCTGGGCTTGGAGACCTTCACCAGACTGGGAAGGGCCCTGAGATTACTCCTGGAGTATAGTGTGTACAGCAGTGGCCCATGTGTGCTGCTGGACCGCCGCAGGGGCAGAGCCTGGCCCAGAGGAATGAAACGTTATTTGGCCATCAGCACAGACAGCTGCTCTGACTTCTGCTGGCCGAAGAGGCCTATACACTTCTCCACACAGGAAAGCTCAAGGAGGTAGAGAATGAAGGACGGTACCTGAGTGCCTTCCCAGGTCAATTCAACAGAGACCTATCTCCCACCCTCACCTCCCTGCATCAGGCCAGGGCCACTCCCAGCTGTGCCTAGGGGCTGCCACCTGGAGTGGGTTGCCCAGTGACAACCCTCCTTGCCAGACCTGGCACCACCGTGGGATGCTGTATGTTTCAACAGCCTCCACTACCCATGTGGCTACCCAGAGGCCACCTCAGTGCTCCAGGCTCCAGCTGTACTGAAGAGTTACATTTGCCTGGCTCTAAGCCTTCCGTGAGAAATGGGGAGGTGTGACTCTCAGACTCTAGGGTAACCTGACCCTGGCTCTTCAAGGAACTCCTGCAGGGAGCTCTTGCCAGGTACTTGGGAAGTGAGTCAGCCAGAGGCTAAGGGCTGGCTAGAGGTCAAAGGTACCAGTCAAAAGGCCCTGGGGAGGTAGGCTGTTGCCTAGGGAACTCACGGGCGTGAGTGGGATGTCTCATAGCGCTCGAAGGCGTGAGTAAGGTCATGCTTGTTGTGCATGTAGCACTGCGTGCAGAGGTCATAGTCAAAGCAGACTCGACACTTCCAACGCATGCCACGAAGCCCATGTTTCTTGCAGCAGTCACAGATGATGTTGGGGTGGCGGATACCTAGGGGGAGGGTGGGTGAGTGAGGACCTGCTGCTCTCCTGTTGCTGGGCCAGCCCCACCCACAGCTGGGCATCACCACACACCGATTTGGGCGTTGTCATAGAGCAGCAGGTCATGGGCACCTTGGTAGCCAGCTCGATAGTTGGTACGTGTGCCCTGGTCCCACTGAACAACAACTGTGCGGTCGGGGGTCGAAGGGCTGCCGTGGCGGCCAAGCTCCACCACGGTGCCCACACCGCCCTCACCGCCATCCTGCTGGCCCCACTTCCAGTCCACTCCGCGCACCACACGCATGCCCACCTGCACGCCTGCATGCGGGTCCAGGTCCATGGCGAGGGGGAGTTCAAAGACCTGCAACAGAGAGCACCCTCAGCCCGAGTCAGAAGAGCGGGACCTCTTCTGAGGTCTGAGGTCTCGCCACGTGGTGAGACGGAGAGAAGGAGGGGTCAGGATCAGAGAAAACTAAGCGAAGAGAACAAAGAAGAAGGGACAAGAGGGGCATGGGAAAGCCAGGAGCGGGGCCTACAGGCCAGGCCCAAGGAAGCCAGGACAGAAGATGAGGAGAGCAGGGGAGGGGCAGCAGAACAAAGCTGGCAGACATGAGAGGGCAGTGGCTAGATGCACGACGGCCTGATGCAGTTCTCTACGGAAATCACTACAGGGACTTGACCAAAGGGAGCCGAGGTTGGGAACATCGTAAATGGACTGGCCCCAAGGAGCAGGAGCTGAACGTGGCCTAGGGGCCACATGCTGGTGGATCTACTTCCAAAAGCCTACACATGAGGCTCCATCGGTACATGTGCACTCTAAAGCTAGAGCTGGACATGATGGTGCACACTTTAATACCAGAACTCAGGAGGCAGAGGCCAGAGGTTCTCTGTGAGTTCAAGACCAGCCTGGCCTACACAGTGAGTTCTAGGCTAGCTAAGGCTACATACCTAGAACCTGTATCCAAAATTAATTAGCAGTAAAGCTCATAGATGTATAGTGTAGGCATCTATCTTTCAGAAGCAAAGACTGTTTTTCTGTGCAGCTCAACACTATGACAAGCCATTTCTACTCATCCATTTAAGCACCACGCCCTGTAGCTGGGAAGGCGCTGAGGCCACTTAGGATGAGTGACACCGGCAGTCCTATTCTAGCACTTGAGCTCAGGAGGCACAAGAGGCTGAGAGGTCACCCCAACCTTGCTTGGCTGCAGCTCAAGACTATTTTGAGGCAGCTGTCACTCTTACATGGTCCTGCCAATGCATCTAGGGCCTAGTGGCCCTACTCAGCCATGAGGCAGAGGCCAGATCACAGCTAAGTGAGCAACAAGAGTAAGACAGCACACATCAGCCTTCTGGCCCTCCTCCAGTCCTTGCTCCAGACTGACCACCTCCTGGCCTGCCCAGGCCAAAAAACATTCCCCACTAACAATCATGAAGCCAGAGGTGGGCAATAAGGAAGACTATAGCCTTGTTTAGCTATATACACTAGCTGATGGTGGCCTGAGCACCACAGGCTGTCCCAGAGCCAAGCACTGTACCCAGAATCCTGTGTTACACACATGGCACTGCTACACACCGACTCTGGGTGTGCACAAGCCTGGTGCCTGCATATGTCTGTACACCACATGTGTGCAATGCCAGAAGAGGCCGAAGAGGCCGAAGAGAGTGTGCGAGCTGGCTGTGAGGCATCACGTGGAGGCCGGGGGTTGGCCTGCAGGTCTTCTGACAGAGCAGGCTGTATTCTTAATCACTACAGCATTTCTCAAGTCCCATCTGAATTTCTTATTCCTATCCTGGGGTCCAGGACTGCTAGAATACAGCAGAAGCAGGTAGGCACATTGTCCTGGCTCACTGCCTATGAAAAGCCTTCCCAAACATCTGAGCTCTGCTTCTTCAGAGGATCCCCCTCATCTGTCCATGGGCCATGTCTGTTCTCTCTTTACCTCCTCTCCATGAGCCTACATGTGGCACCAGGACCTGATGCCAGGGGAAATCCTAGCTTCTTCCTCTTCCCACAGAGGAGGGACAACCCCAGAGCAGTCGCAGTGAGAACAAACACCCAAAACTTTTTGGTGCTAGTGAGCCCCAGACAAGGGGAGGGTCTAAAGGCAGCTGGCTCTGGTCCTCTACAGTCTGTGTAGCCCCGCCTCCTACAGGTGTGGCCAGAGCAGTCCCCTGCCGCACTTGGGGGATCCAAGGTCCCCCTCAATTCTGTATTCCCTCTGATCGGGCAGCTTAGTTCAAAAGGCCTTTGAAGGCGGCCAGCCAGTCCTTCCACTGCCCTACCTCATGTCTAATTAGTCTCAGGCCTTGCCACACTCAACAAAGACTGAATAGCTGAGATGCAGAAGACACAGTAAATGGAGGGGAGCTTGTGCTTGGCTCCTGTAGTAACTAGAGACTCAGTTTTGATGGTCCAGGTAGCACAGGCCCTGTAACACCAAACACTGTATGCTCACTGCAAGCCAGACCCTGGCTCCGAACCCGGAGAGGCAGAGATTCAACACAGAACAAGGAGCACAGTGTCAGTGGTTGGCTTGGCTCCACTGCCCCTTCCTGGTGGTGGCCATGGCTGTCCTACTGGGCGCTATCCTGGAGGGAAGTCAACAAAACAGGTAGGCTGGAGTGGGAATGAGACCTCCTCACTATATCTTCTCAGCCAATGTTTCACTACCTGATCACCAAAGTTCCCAGTCTTGCCATTTCCTAGGTCCTTGCTGTGAGCTCAGATTGTCTCCATGTAAATCTCCTCAAAGTGCAGGTACTCTCAAGCTAGGCATCTCCATCCATTCCCAGCATCCTCTCTACAGAAACCTTCCTTGTACACGTGACTGAAGCCGGAATCATCTAAGACAGTGGCCTGTGGGCACAGAGCTAGCACTGCTCTTCAGAGACACAGCTTTGCCTCTGCCAGGGTACTGATTGCACATTAACCTTCTTTCCTGCTGCTCAAGTTCATCACAGCTGGGAAGACATATTAAGAAGACCTCATTCCCACTCCAGCATAGCTGTTTAGCCAAAGCAAGGCTTGTCATAATAAAGCCTCAGACTTCAACAACAGTGGACTCAGGCAGCTGCTCAACTAGCAGAGGATGCTCTGACAGCCACACCCTGGACCCAGCCCAGCACTGAAATAAAAGGGTAAGGGCAGAAAAGGCTAAAGCCAGGCATGGTGGTGCACATTTGGGAGGCTTGCATTTGGGAGGCTGAGGCAATAGACGCTCAAGTTCAAATTTGCTCAGGGTGACATACAAGACCTTATCTCAAAAGAGAGAGGGAGAAGTAGGGAAAAAGGGAGAGGCAGGGAAGGAGGAGGAGAAAAAAGGAAGAGGAAGAGGAAGAAGAAAAAAAAGAGGAGAAAGAAGAAAAAGCAAAGGAAGAAGAACCAACACCAGATCCCGTGGTCACTCATGAGCTGTGTGGCACATCCCTGCTTCTGGGATCAGCTTCTCAGCCACAGCTTATGGGCTGATGGCCCCACCAACCATTTGATGATGGGCCTTTTACAAGACAGAGTGAGGTGGGCTTCAAACTTGGTCCACAAGCATGGTCCATGTGTGGCCCTGCCTTCAGCAGAATGGGCAGAGGGCTCATGGGAAGGGTACCCAGCAAGGTCTAAGAGAATCAGGGTCAGGCCTCAACCCCTGACTCCACATCTGGTAACAGAAAGGCCACCAGGTGCTCCAGCCTGTCAGCGGCCTGTCCTGAGAGGCACCTGTGTGGCCATAATGCCTGGTTAAGCAAGCTCTCCTCAGCCCTGGCCAGTGACCTGCCAGTCTCAAGGGCTGCCTCTGGTCAGAAGCCCAGCAAAGTCAGAACACGACCATATGCAGCACAGAAAGGGCTTTCTGCCCATTACCAGCATCCCAATGCCTAAGGCTGCCCAACAGACAGCAGGAGTACAAGTAAGAGATTCCGTATACAACTTCATTCACAGTCTTCCCTATGGCACTGCGGTGTGTAAGCACTAGGAAGCACTCAGCACTTGTAGCACATGCATCTTGAGAGCCTGTGTTCCTCTCTCCTCATTACCTGTACCCTGGAGGTCTTAGGGTCTGCACTCTCCACCTTGCATGGTGGTACCTGACTGGGAGCTCCTTACCTGAGTTGGGCCTCTGGCAATGCCTCCTTGCTGCCTCCTAGATCATAGTTGCTGCACAGTCAGACAGGAGACAGGATTCCTGGGCCTCAACAGCAGCTGGATATGGCAATCTACGACACTACTAGAAGAGCCAATGGCAGTCCCTCCCTTCTCCCTCCAGGCCTCTATACCTTGTTAACAACCTACCATCGGCATCCCATTCCTGCGATACACTATCTGAGAACAGAAAAGTTCTCCAGGAGTACATGGAATGGCACATAGCACAATGAGAAGCAGGAAAGCAGAGATGAGGTTGAAGCAAACTGGAAAATGTCTCTATTTTGACCTCAGCTCTTATTCTCATCCACCTAGAGGGCCTTCCTCTCTGGACGACATGGGAACCCTGGCCACAATGAAAGGGTCTGCCTACTGCATGATCAACAGAGAGCCTCGGGGAATGAGGCCACTTCAGAATGGAGGTTTCTGACAAAGGTCTTATCCTTTAAGTTTATCTGGCCATTGATTGACCAAGCACTACAAGGCCCAGGGCAGAGTCAAAAGGGAAGCTGGAGCCTAGCACACTGGGCATAGCACTAGGTCAGAGAATGAGGAGTCTACTATGCCAAGCCTCCTGGGCAAGTCCAAGAAGTGGCCTGCATGCCTGCACAGCACCTTGTACTCAAGCTAGCAAGTCTGCAAACCCAAGTGAGCATATGCTCAGGGTGTGCCTAGCGAGAGAAGTCCCTGCTGAAATGCAGGACTGGAGACCTGTCTTGAGGAAGCACAGCCCAGCTCCTCTGGGGTAAATGGATCCTCACAGGATCTTACTACTGTTGCCCTTTCGGGGCCTTCCCTGCTGTGACAGCTATTCCTGGTAAACATCTTGACTACATCTGAATTTAACTAAAGCACAAGCAGTTGTGCACACCTGTGATGGATTTTCCTTCATTAAATCATTTGACTTGGGAAGACCCACCTTTAATCTGAGTCTTTTGAGCTGGGAAGATTCGTCTTTGATATGGGACATAACTTCTAGTGAAAGCCTATATTAAGAGCAGGGAAGTGAGAAACTTTTTGCTCTTACCTGCTTGCACTGACTATCAAATCATTGGTATCAGAGCCTGTTTCTTGATTCTAACATACACTGAATGGCAGCTGAGACATCCAGCCAGTGGACAGAATTACTGGATTCTCGGGCTTTCCATTAGGAGACCATCATTATTGGGCTAGCTAGATCACAGCCTATAAATTACCCTAATAATTTCTTTTCTTGATGGCTGTGGTGGTGCACGCCCTTGATCCCAGCTCTCAGGAGGCAGAGGCAAGTGGGTCCCTGTGAGTCTGAGGCCAGCCTGGTCTACAGAGCCAGTTCCAGGGCTGTTACACAGAGAAACCCTGTCTCAAAACCAACAACAACCAATAAATTCCTTATATATATAAAGCTTCATTCTATCAGTTGTGTTCCTCTAGAGAACTCTGACTGATACACCTGCCACAACATCCCAACAACTACCACAAGCCAGCCCTTCCCACTAAGTAGGAAGCCTCTGCGTCCCTTCTTCCATCTTCTTGCCCTAATTGACAAGGGTCTTGAGAGGATAGTACTGTGTGCCCCATGTGTCCTGAAACCTGCCAAAGCTCCCAAAGACAGGAGCAGCCTTACAGGAAATTTGGTCCTGTGTGTGTGGAGTACCTGAAGTCTGAATGCATTGTCCTGGAGCTCTGCACAGCACAGCTCCAACAGTCTATCAGCTATGGCATACGAACCACCTCACTTTCAAACTCACATTACACATCACCAAACTGATAAAAAATATGTTTCAGGAACAATGTGCTCCATGTCCCACCATCTCAGTGGGAAATGTACCCTCAGAATTAACTGACTTTTTCCTTTGCCAGAAACACTGGGCTCTGCCATCAGACTGTCCCTGGCCAGTCTTCAAACACCCGTGGAGCTGCTGCTATCGACGTCTACAATTATAGTGGAGTGTGTCAGAGTATGGTTGACAAATGTGCTTCAGCAGAAGCAGAACTCACCTTAGGCCAGGCAGTCTTCAATCCCAGCACTCAGAAAGCAGAGGCAAGCAGATCTCTGCGAGTTCAAGGCCAGCTGCATCTACAGAGCTAGTTCCCGGGTTCCAGAACAAAGCTACAAAAAGAAACCCTGTCTTGAAGGGGATGGGGAAAAACTCACCTTAGGACACACAGAAGCCTCTAGTCAGCATCCCAGGCATTTAGTTGCTACTTCCTGGGCCACAAATTTTCTCAGCCACCAGAACTTCCTGTGGGAAACTAGCAGCCATTGCCAACAAAGAATGCAGCAAACCAAGCAGGTAGGCAGGAGCCAGGCTGGGGAAAGATCATTTCAGAGGCAGTTTTACACACAGTAGTCACTACCATAACCAGACAGTGATCACTGTGGCTGCTGTTGCTACCAGTGTTTCTTCCTTCAAGAAACAAGAAACTTTTTTTTAAAAAAAAATGTGGCCCTGGCTAACCTGGAACTCACTGTGTAGACCAGAATGGCCTAGAATTCTTTCCCAGCAGTGGGATTAAAAGCATGTGTGGGGGAACTAGAGAGATGGCTCAGAGGTTAAGAGCACTGGCTGTTCTCCCAAAGATCCTGAGTTCAATTCCCAGCAACCACATGGTGGCTCACAACGATCTATAATGAAATCTGGTGCCCTCTTCTGGCTTGCTGGCTCACAAGTGGACTGAATACTGTATAAAGAATAAATAAATCTTTAAAACAAGCGTGTGGGACACTATGCCAAGAGAGAAGTGAACACCCCTTAATAGGTCAGAATTGTCCCTTATTATGTGAATGTTCTATTGGGAAGCCCCACGTAGCCACAATAACTCAATCATGTTTATTGTGTGAATGTTAGCGGATTGCCTTTATTCAGACGAAAAGTGACAAGACACAGAGACACTCAGGACTAACGCTTATCTCCCTACACCTGTGGTGCCTGAGACACTGCTGAACTGAAAATGTGTGGCAAAACTGGTACATCAGAGGCCCCTACCAGGTAGGAGGACATCCTCGGTGCCAGCAGACACAAACCATGTGAACCTAAGACACAGAGGCCAGATCAGATCTGCCCCGCATCCATATATCTGCTGGAAGCGCCTACGATCCCAGTACTCAGGAGGCAGAGGCAGTCATACGAGGCCAGCCCGGTCTACAGAGTGAGTTCCAGGAAAGCCAGGGCTAAAACAGAGAAACCCTGTCTTAACCCCCCCCCAAAAAAAAGACACCTGCTGGGGGATACCCAATAAGGTTCAGGGGTGTCATGGCTGCTAATCCGGTCGTCTAGCTGGAGGACTGCAAGTACACGGCAGCTCCGTGTTCACCACCCTGCCTGGGGCTGACCTTGGGTGGGATAATGACTGATACTTGTTGCATCAGAAGCAACAGGCCAGAGTGGAACGTGCAGCCGGGAGACCTTCTAGAAGGAACCAACCTTGCTCTGTCCCCAAGCCCGCTGGCATCTCTGCTTTTCTCATTGGTTCTGAACCCAGAGGAGGCAGGAAGGACAATTTCTCATTGCCCGATCCTCTCAAGCATATTAAGACACAAACACGAGCCCTGACATAACGTCAGACGGCACCCTCAAGGGAAACTAATAAAACCCAAACTGTCAGGCCCCAGTTGTCGAGTGCTCACCTGTCTGGAGGTCCAGTGTCCCCCACCCGCCTAAGAATCGGGCAGGAACCCTGCTGCTTGGAGACTTGGGACTGGCCTCCGCCGGGCTGACCTTCCGGGAGAGCCCCCCGGAGATCCAACCCTGTGGCCAGTAGTGCTGAGCCGCAGTTAACGCCTGAGAAGGTACAGACGCCGCTGCTCGCTTAAAAAGCTGCCAGGGGTCCGGCGGCTGGGACTCGCTGCATCACCCCCACGCACCGAGAACGCGCGCCGGGCACGAGCTGTGTCCAGGGGCCAAGGACCAAAAGCCTGCCGCGCGCAAGGGCCGAGGACGCCCGCCCAAGCTGTAGCCCCGCGAGGCTGACCAGGGCTCCTAGGCTAGGTGCCCCCGCCCCCGCCGCCGAGAGGCGCCCGGCCCGGGACCCCGCTTGCCGGGAGTTTCCGCGCCCGTTCGACCCGGGAACACCGGGCCTTGAGCGGCGCAGAGGCTGACAGCGGATCCTCGGCTCGTCACCGAGGCGCCAGCTACACCCCGCAGTCCTCCGCCTCCCGAAGGCGCCTGGCAGGGCCGGCTGGCCGGCGCTGGCCCACCGGGCAGCCCCACGGCCCCCCGACCACAATCCCGGGCCGCCGCACAGACTGCCGGGAGCTGTAGTTTGCGACGCCGGCCCGGGCGGGGCAGACAGAGCCAAGGAGGCCCTGCGCGTGACGCAAAATGCTCCGGGTCAGGGGCGGGGCGTAGAGCTCCCGGGAGACCCTGCGCTTGACGCAAGCGTCTAGTCCAGCCGCAGGCGGACCGACAGCCGCGGGGGCCGTGGCCGGCGGGAGTTCTCCCTAGATAAAGGAGAAACTGGAAGGCCTGCAACCCCGCAAAGAGCGATGCATTCAGGGAGAGAACGGGGTCGGGAGAGTGAGGCGGCGAGGCCCTCAGGTCACGCCGGAAGTGTGTTTGGGCGGAGCCCACGGTCTCCGGCGCCGTGCTAGCTCCCAGGACGCCTTCTGACGCTCTGGAGACAAGTTTTGGGTGACGTCTTGCCTGAAGTGGGCGGCGTTTCCAGAGGTGTGGCGAAAGCGCATCTTAAGTAACCCTTTTGGTTTAAATTTTGGGGGGATATTTCGCTAGGTAGACAAGCAGCAACATAGCCTGGAACTCACCATTTTGACCAGGCTGGCCTCGAACTCTTAGCGCCCCGCCTCCCTCTGTCTCCTGAGTACTGAAATTGAAAGCATACACCACCACACAT
Organism: Meriones unguiculatus; assembly: GCF_030254825.1. Lineage (NCBI taxonomy): Eukaryota > Metazoa > Chordata > Mammalia > Rodentia > Muridae > Meriones > Meriones unguiculatus. Next base: position 555,610 of record NC_083351.1, on the reverse strand, counting down.
GGCACGACTTAATTTGTTTTAAAATTCAGTCATGCCAATTTTTTGTTTGTCTGTTACGTTTTCCTGCCGATCTGTGGTAAGGAAGGGGTCAACTGAGCAACCCCGACCCACGTACTCATTTAATCCCACAGGCCTCAAGCTAAAAAGCAGCCACCCAGGCCTTTGTGTTTATAAACTGCATACTACTTTGGTATACAGCTCTGTGGAGTTCTTCAGGTCATAACAATTTGGTTCTACAAAACTCTAAACAGGCCTTGCCTCCACGGGCAAGGTACATCCATGCGTGTTCAGACTGTCCCTTCACCCAGCTTCCTGTCCAAGATAATTTATGCCCCTATAGTGCACTACCACACTTGAACCCAGTCCAGCCCTACACAGTCTTAGTTTTTCTTTCCTTTCCTTTCTTTCTTTCTTTTTTTCTTCCTTCCTTTCTTTTTTTTTTTTTTTTCTTTCTTTTTTTTTTTTTGTTTAAAGCACAAGCCTGAACTAAGGCCAGCTAGGTGGAGACATGTCCAGCCACCTGTGGGAGAACTCGCCTTACTGCCTTCTTTCCCTGTCTACCAGAGATACAGTTGCTAGGAAACTGGCCCATCCCCCTAGGAAGGGAAGCTAGACCATTAATGGTTTGGAGGCCTTCCTGTAGCCAATCAATTCAAAATGCAATATCCCCTTTTGCATTTTGACCAATAGAGGCTTGCCAGGAAGAATCCCCCTGCTTTGGGTGTGCTGAGAGGGACAGAACTCTTTAAATCACCCAACTAACCTGAGCACGAGGCTCTCAGCTCTCACCACTTTGGCAGTGAGGGTATGTGAGCCCAAGCTGTAGCTTGTAATAAAAAGATCCTCATGTGTTTTGGGGTCTTGAGAATCGGGCACAACAAAGGAAGTGTGTTTTTTTTGAACCAGCATCTTACTTTTGTCTGGGCTGACCTGGAACACCATAGGACTGTAATCCTACTATCTTAACCTTTCAAATGCTGGAGTTTATGGCCAGGAGTCACCCTTTAGCTCCAGACTTTGTTTACCTGTGTGTCAGCAGTTCTAGTTTGTTTGAGTGACTGGTTGGTTGGTAGGGTTAGTTAGTTTTTGAGATGGTATGATCTCACTAAATAGCCCTGGCTGGCCTGAAATTCTCACGTAGCCCAGGCTAACCTGGGATTCAGAAAGATTCACCTTCCCCCGCTTCTTCAGTGCTAGGATTAAAGGCAAGCACCACCATGTTGTTTTATGTTTTATGCTGCGCTGGGGAAAATGACATTGAGAAGAAAAGAGGGAATGAAAAACGTAGGACAGTGGAAGGCCTTTATTTTGGTGGGAAAACCTGCTGAAAGGTCTGTGAAGGAATTAGAGCTCCCCCCCCCCCATCTTACAATCTTACAAGATGGAATAATTATAGGGAAGAAAAGAAAGGGGCTGGGAAAGAGGTGGAAAGTTTTATTTTTGGCCTTGGCTGTTGCTAGGTGTAACCGAAGAGTGATTGATGAATAGTGAGCGAAAGAATGTCAGGTGGCTGGGTGATGGGGGCACACATCTTCAGTGTCAGCACTTGGTAGGCAGAGGCAGGCAGATCTCTATTAGTTTGAGGTCAGCCTGGTCTACAGAGGGAGTTCCAGGACAGCCAAGTCCATATAGAGAAATCCTGTCTTGAAAAAACGAGAGAGAGAATGTCAGGTGATCAGCAAATATCTCTGTTGAGCAGCGATTACCAGGGATCTGATCTGCTGGGAAGCAGTTCTGGGACACTTGTCTCCACTGAGCCAAAATGGAGAACTTTTTCAAAATGCCATGGGCATGGCTAACATTAGGTCTGGAACCCAGAGCTTCATGCATGATACCAAGCATTCTACTAATAAGCCACACCCCCTAGCCTGCTTTCTATGGAGTGTTTTGTTTTGTTTCAGAGACAGGGTTTCTCTGTGGAGCCCTGGCTGTCCTGGAACTCAGTCTGTAGACCAGATCTGCCTCCCAAGTAGAGAGATTAAAGGCTTGTGCCCCATCTAGCCTGCTTTCTAGTATTTTTATATACCTCTCTTTTTGCTGATATGAGGTGGCTAGTATTTAAATGTTCCAAAATTTTCAACTCTCTGTAACATTGTCCAAAGCCAATAGTTCCCCGTGATTCCTGCAGACCTCAAAGAGCCCTCTATTCTGGTGCTCCATCTTAGACTGCACAGCTATTTGGTGAGAAGCTTTAAGTCTCTGCTATACTGAGGTCCCAGATTCTCATGGTTTGGTCCTGTGCCTCCTGGAACCCAGGTTGTGCTTCTTCTTGGTTTGCTCTTGTTTGGCTAAGGCCAGCCTTCTAGTCACGGCCTGGGAACAATTCATGTGTGCATGTGTGTCTGTTCTGCTGGGGCTGCCCAGGCTCCCCTTTCTTGTGGGCTGACTGTGAACTTCGCCCTGCTGCTCCTTGTTCTCTCTGCAGGCTTGATAACTCAGTCCAGGCCTAGACTGTGGTGTGTTCCACTTGTGACGTGGAACACTGGCTAACCACATAGGAACTGGCCCTTGCTTTGAGCCAAATCCCTTAAACCCTCACATAACGTTCCTTCTCTATTGGGCTCTGTAAACATGTAGGAAGAACTCTGTTATTCACAGCGGTCCTGACGATGCATTGCAGCACAGGGTCACTGATGTCACTAATAAATAGTTTGGAAGTTAGGGCTTCTTTTTTGGAATCCCAACAGGCTCCATCTCTTCGAGGTTTGGGAAGACCCTTGAGGGGGAGGCCCCTGCCACTGCTATTCAGCCTAATGGAACAATTGCTATGTCAGCAGGATCCAAAAAAATGTGCTGGGGAAAAGACTGACTGACTCAGAAGAACTCTGGATGGTATCCCAGCTGATGGCAGGCTCTGTCGCAGCTGTCCTTGGAGTATGCAGGTGTTCCAACAGTTCCAAAGAAAGAAACCTGAAGGATTTGAAACTGAAAGCACCACTGAGGAAGTCCAGCTTAAGGAGCCTTGGCTGGCCTCTGAGGTGGACAAAACCTTGGCAACAGAACTCAGCGTGCGGAAAAGTGCAAGAGAGAGGGCCTGCCTAGAGCTACGCAGGGTCTGCCTCAGTTTTGCTGCCTGGAGAGATTTGAGCAGCAGTGAATGTGTGTCAGTGTGAATCAGAGGCCACTGGACTGGATCTGGCAGATCATGCAGGCTGAGAGCAGGGTGGCCATCACCTTTGTCTCCCAGCATGGTGCACCAACCACAACAGAATTGCCAAGGTTTCACTCCATGGAGGATCATTCAAGGGACTGGAAGATCCTTGGGAAAGAGAAATTCTACAATAGCCTCAGAAAAGCTTTAAGCATCTGCATATCGTGGTTCACACCTAAAACCAGAGTATATGGAAAGCTGAGGCAGGAGGATTGTTGAGCTCCAGGCCAACCTGAACCCATCTGGAAACCCCACAGCAAAATAGCTGTAGGAGACTCAGTCTCTGGGTGTTAGTTCTGAAAAGTTAAACAGAAGACTGTTGTCACCATGCTGTGGACAGGTGGTGTCTGTGGAACAGTATCTCCTCCAAGAACACAATAGCCGCTGTTCACAGACTAGAGACTCCAGGAGGGATCATCACTCCTCTTCCTTCCCCGTGCTGGGATCAAGTGTGAACCATCACACGCGGCAGATGGTCACATTTTTTAAATGAAGTTGGGCTGAGTTTCTAGCTGAGTAAAGTGCATGCCTAGCATACCTGAAGTCTGGGTTTGATTCTCAAGCACAAAAGTTAAATAAGAGAAATAAAAATAGAAAGTGCTGGTATGGTTGGGAACGTGGCTCAGTTGGTTGAAGAATATTCTCTAGCATGCATGAAGCTCTGGATTCCATCCCTAGCCCCCTATGAACGTGATGTAGTGGCATACCTGTAATCCTAGCTCTCAGGAGATGAAGGCAGGAACATCACAGATTCAATATCACTCTCAACTATATAGTAAATTTAAAGTCAGCCTTGGATACATGAGACCCTGTCTAAAAGAACTGTTGGCACAAACAGAGAGAAAATAAAGCCCTGTGCATTCCTGGTGGAAATGGAAATTATTGCCTTGGATGTGGTGAATGGTTTGGTGGCTCCTCAAATAAAATATTATAACCTAGAAATTCCATTGATAGGTATATAAACAACAGAACTGAAATGTTTGGGATTGGAGAGATGGCTCCCAAACAGGAAAAAACGTATTTGGGTGGGAGGCTGGAGAAATGGCATGGCTGTTAAGGGCAGTCGCTGCTCTTCTAGAGGACCCCGGTTTGGTTTCCAGAACCCACATGGGGGCAACAACCATCTATGACTCCAGTTTCAGGGGACCCAACACTCTTTTGACCTCTCTGGCACTACACACTTGTGGTGCACAGATAATACATTAAGGCAAAGCATCCATATAAATAAAATTAAAATGAACAAATTAAAAATTACGTTATTTACAAACTACTCATTCTAGGTAAACTTGTTGCAGAGTATGGTGACTCATGCCTGTAATTCCAACATTCAGGAGGCTGAGGCAGGAGAATCACAATGAATTCAAGGGCAGCCTAGGATGTATAGCTAGCTCAGGACAACCAGACTAAAAAACAAACAAACAAGAACAACAAAAATAAAAACACAAACTCATCCTCTCCCCAAAAGATATCAGCTGAAATGGAGTATAAGGCAGTCCCATTTATATGAGTTATCTAGAAGACATTAATTCCCGGTTACAAAAAAACTTATTCTCCAGGCACTTTAGGTGAGAAATGACAGCTTATTAGGTGATAGATTTTCTTTGGATGTTGAAATATTTTGTAGAGATGGGGTTTGTACAACTTTGAGGGTGTAATGAATACTAATGAACTTCACTATTAAAATGGCTATTTTTTTTTCCAGACAGGATGGTGTCCGGTAACCCAGGCTTGCCTCAAACTCTGTGTAACTCAGGATTAAGCTGACTCCACCTCTGAAGTTCTGGGATCCTGGAACACTGTACTGTGCCTAGTTTATGCACTACTGGGGCTCACTCCCACAACTTCATGCATGCTGGGTGAGCACTGTACCACATGAGCAACATCCCTATTCCCTAAAATAAGTGTGGGTGTTTATGTGTATTTGCACATATGTGCATATACCTGTAGAAGCCAGAAGCTGGAGTTTATAAGTGTTATTCTGTGTTGGTCCAGAATATTGAACAGACCTTCTGTAAAGCAGGAGTTTTGATGGACTGACTACTTGGTCTCTGCAAAGTTGGACAGTCAATTTCTCAGTGTCTTGCTTGTTTAGTTTGGATAGACAGCCTGCTATCATCAGTTGAAAAATAATTTTTTTTCTCCAGTGGCTATCTTACCATATTCAGTAGGTCTCTGAAGTGTTTAAAGACCATTTATTTATCTACTGTTATTTTAGTGCATAATCATATTTCTCTATCTATCTACTATACTATCTCTAGTATATTTGAATAATGTTGCTTCTAATTATGTAGTATCTGCTTCACCTTGAAAACATACACAGGAAACTAAATAAAGTTTGCTTCTCTATTTAACTAAACTAGTATATAACAAGACTACAATTAAGATTACTTGTAGGTGATTAATTATTAACTTGCGTCTCCCATCAATCTGAACAGTTTGCAATAGTTAGCTTTCATAAGACTAGACCTTTATATCACATTTTAAAATGAGCTGCTTATGTACAATACAACAAATAATAGTCAAACATAATAACCTTAAATTTCTATCAATATACATAGTCAAACAAAATAACTTTAAACTTCTATCAATATACAATAGTTAAACAAAATTAACCTAAATTTCTTAGTCCATAACAAAGTATAATATTTGAGACTAGTAGATTCTATGTTTTGTTTAAAAAACAACAACTTTTTATTCCCCTTTTCCCTCCTTTCCCCATCATTAGATAAGAGAGAGATAAGAGAACAGAGAATGGGGAGGGAACCTTGTTTTCCTCCCTGCCCATAACCAAGCACCTAGATGACAACAAACAACACTAACACATCAAAACGTCCCCCAGCTCTTGGGAGCAGGAGCATCGTGTTCTTAAAATTACTTATCTGGAGGTAAAGACATCTTTTGGGTCCCCTATGACAATTGAGATATTGGCCAAGTCTCGGGAAAGCTAGCTATCTCTTTTTTTAATTCCGGCTCTGTGTTGTCTGTCCAGTCACTGTGGTGTCTGTCCAGTCTTTGCATTGTCTCCCCAGTCTTTATATTGCCTGTCATTTGGGCTAGCCCTTTTGAAGTTTATTTGCAAATTTTTGAGAAATCAGTAACTGAGGCAGTTTGTGAGGCTGAATCATCGGGGCTATTTGCTTTGTGAAAACATTCATGTCTCCGCTGATAGGTTTTCTTGGTCAGATCTAATCTTTATAAATTTTGTTATGTTCTTTCATTCCCTGTAGATACATAAGCATAACCACGTTCCCATCTCAAAATGATTGCAGATTTCCATTCTAATGTCAATACATCCTTATAGTATATTGGTTGACCCAGTTCCTAAGTTTTTTCTATAACCCAGTGTCTCTCAACCACCAACATTAAGAAAATTTAGAATTAACAAAGCATTATTTAGCCTGTCCCTGGAAGGGGGGGGGGGCTTTACTTTTCCTTTTGTTTAATAAGCGTCTTTTTTTCTTTTTAGGTACAATTAGCTCTTTCTACAACTTCAGGTTCTATAGGATTGTGTGGTATACCAGTAATGTGCTTTATATTATAATACACAAAAACAGCTTCATCTTATTGGATAAATATACAGGAGCATTATCAGTCTTAGTTTGTGTAGGTATTCCCATAATTGCCATGATTTCTAGTAAGTGTGTAATTACACGATTTTCAGAACTTAAAGCAGTTGCCTTTGGGAACCCTGAGTATGTGTCAATGGTATGGTGTACACATCTTTTTTCCAAATTTTGCAAAATGAAACACATCCATGTGCCAGATCTTATTTCTTCTGGTACCCAAGGGTTACTTTCAGCAGGTTTCTCAGACCTCTCCATGCCACTCGTAACTTTTCTAATTGTTCAATAATTTTTCCAACCTTTTAAAACATTTAGAAAGACAATGAAACAAAAACAGAAAATCCCCTCTGGGAGAAAACTGGGAGAGAATCCACTGGCAACAGACACCATCTTACTGACCTCCTTAAACAGTATTTTCACCCTTTCATAACCTGCTGTTTCTTCAATAGCACCAGAAACTAAATTACCCATAATGCCTAAGCCATGGCTGGGCACCACCTGTAGGCTTCGATTTTTAAAAACACCTACTTTATTTAAAGTTCTTAAATGCCTTTACATCCCATCCAACCCCGTTAGCTAGGAGAACATTAGGGAAAAGACCCTTCCTGCTGGTAAGGGTCTATGGGTTCTTTGGGAGTTGCCAAACTCAGTCATCAGGATACAGCAAAGCAGCAGCAGCAGCACACATCAGCAGAAGTAGAATGAGTCAGTAGAAGCAGTGTTGTTATTTAATAAAATGAAAATCCCAACTGTTCTATTTTACCAATAAAGACTCAGGAGCCAGATGCTGCGGTGAAAATCTGCTAGCTCATAGAGGCAGAGAAAGCACCCAGAGGAACTTCATTCTTAGCTCAGGTCATGATGGAAACAGCCCAAAATGCTCACTAGCTCAGCTGACAGCCCAGCAGGAAAAGGACAAAAACCCAAGGCTTGCTAGCTCAAAGATCAAAAAGCCCCCAAAAGCTGAAGAGCTAAAGCTCAAGAGCTAGAGAGCTAAAACCCCTTCTACTTCTACACCCTGTCTTAAACACCCCTCAGCTCAAAGTCCTGCCTACTCTTTAATGCTGTCAGTTGGTTTCTTGCTCTGCCTCTTGAACTTTATTAAGTCCTGTACACAGAAAACTCTTGGATTAACGGTGAATGCTAGGGCTGAACCACACTATAATCACCTGTTTACAATAAATAGAAAGTTCTTGGATTAAAGGTGTGTGTTAGGGCTCAGCCACACCAATCAAGTCACAGGGTTTTAACAGTTTGCAATCTTGGGGTTCACAGTGGGATCAAATATCCTGAAACAAACCAGCTAGACTCTGTCAAAGCAGAAAAACTCTCCCAAAGCCATGGGAGCAGTTCTCTGGAGTGCTTCTCCCTTCAAAGACCAGAGAAAGCTAGAGCCATTGCAAAACATGGTAATGCAAAAGATTAGAGATGTGGGAAGCATTGTCCTACTTCACTGTCTGTGGGCTTCTATTTAACCATTCTCAAAGTCCACACGAGGATGTTTTGTAGCTCACAAAAAGCACAACCCTCACAAGAGGTAGCTTTCAGCTGACCAACATCATACCTGTCACAGGGGCTTTTTCCCTGGGGGAAGGGGAATGTTTTCCTCAGGGGAAAAACATTCTCAAACCCCATGCTTGGCAGCAAAACAAGCAAACAAACAAAAAAACATATTCACATGACACAACTGAGTTTCCACAGAAACCAGAAACTCCCAATTCACTAAATACTGGCCCCAGGGTCTGGTTGATGTCCAGGAAAGAACATTCTCACATGCACCAAAGGATGTTGTGTGGATTTGATCCCTAATATTCTCTGATTGGTTAAAATAAAGAAAGGCTGGAGCCTGTAGTTAGGCCGAATAGAGGCAGATGGAGCTTCAGTGTCTAGTCTGGGGAGTCTCACAGGGACCATGAAGCTGGGGAAGCTGAGAGTGAGGACGTGGCCTGGTGGAGCAGATGTAGCCCAGACAGGACGACTTATTGGCAGGAAACTTGGGAAATGCATCTGGGAGATAGCTAGACTAGTTTAAAAAATTAGTTTAAATCACTTCTGCCCAGTTATTGTGCAAAGGCCATTTAAATAATCAACAGGTCTCTGTGTCTTTTCTTCGGGAACTAAATGGTCTGAAGTGGGGTAGAATCCCCTAACAGATATTTAAAAGCAAAAGGGAATATAGCAAACCCCCGAAAAAGTATTCTGCAACATTGAATAAAATGCTAAATATTTCTATTTTAAATTAATGAGTGAAAGTGGGCTGTGGTGGTATATGCCTTTAATCCCAGCAGGAGAGGGAGAGCTCTGTGAGTTTGAGGCTAGTCTTGTCTACAGAGCCAGTTTCAGTGTGAAGGAAACTTCTGTCTGCCCGCTTCAGGCGTTGTCTTGGAGGCTTGCTGCCTCCTCCTTCTCGCCTAGGCCTGGAAGTCGGATTCAATCAGTCGGCTTGGACAGGAAGTTTGAGCCGACGTCTGAGTTGAGCCAGGCAGCCAGAGTTCAAAAAGAACTAGAAAGGGTGAGTTTATTCAGCAGTAAGTCTCAGAGGCAGAAAACATTCCAGGCCTAGATTATATTGTACAGACACAGAAATCCACCAAGATGACAACTAAATCAGGTGACTAGACATTACTTTTACACTAGCCAGTGTCAGTCTGAACCCTCGCAGGACAAGAAGCTCAATTAGCTCTACTCTGTGTTTCTGGCCTCTCTATTTAGAACAAATGAAACTGAATTTCTACTTAGAGACATAAGGTGAACTCTCTATATCTTTGTTTAAAGAACTCTATAGAAAAACATCGTATACTTTTATCCCTATAGTGGAGGTTTTAAAGTTTTGTAGGAGGCTGATAAACTGGCTCAGCTGGTAAAGGTGCTTGCCATCAGGGCCAAAGTACCTCAGTTCAAACCCTCAGACCACATGAAAGAAGGAGAGAAATGACAAATGAAAGTTGTCCTCTGACCTCCATACACACAATGTGTTGCACACACATAATAAACAAATAATAAATAAATGTAATTTTCTGTGTGTATGGGTGTTTTCGCCTGCATGTATGATTGTACATTATATGAAGGCCTGGTGTCTGTAGAAGCCAGAAGAGGGCATCAGATCCCTTAGCACTGAAGTTTCAGTGTAGAGCTGCCATGTGGATATTGGGAATCAAAGCTGGGTCTTCTGGAAGATAAGCCAGTGCTCAACCAATAAACTATCTCTTCAGCCCCATAAATTGTTGTTTTCTTTTGTTTCTATTTGGTGTGCTGATACAGTCTCACTACGGCCTTGGAACTTGCTATGTAGACCAGGCTAACCTCAAACTCCCAGATACCGACTTGACTTTCCACCCTCATGCTGAGGTTAGGGGTGTGCACCACCCTTTCTGGCCAATAAGTGTAACTTAAAAGACACTTTAAACTGAGACAAGGTCTTACTGTGTAGTCCAGCTGGCTTCAAACTTAGAATACTGACTGACTCAGCCTTTTAAGTGCAGTATTACAGAAATATACCACACAAATTAATTGTAAGAGAAGACACACACAGACTGTAAATTCTCAACACAAAGGAGATTTATTACCCTGGATGGGCAAGTGGGGGGGGGGGTGCAGAAGCAGACAGCAAGCAGCAGCAGCATCAAGTGTTTTCTGCAGGAGTGGCTTTTTAAGGAGAGAAAGGATGAGCTGGTAAACCCTGACTGGACACATTAGCCAAATGATGACTTTTGATTACTGGGCTTGGTGTTTCATCTCGGGAATGAATCAGTGGTCAGATAAGGGAGTGGACCTTGGGAGCTAGCTTTAGGAATGCAATCTAACAGCTGGAAACAAGGGAGAGGGGGGAGGGAGAGAGGGGGACACCTATTAACACCACCTGTGTCACATGTGGAAGGAGAACATCAACCCCTCCAGCATGTCCTCTGACTGGCACACATGCACTGTGGCATGGGCAAACACATACACAACACATGAAATTAAGAAAATGTAATTAAAAAACATTATGTAGTCAGAAGGTGATGAATTTAAAGAAACTTTTAATGAAAATATCAACATGTTGGTATATGAGCACAGTGCTCATCAAAGGTGAGCAAAAGGACCAACATGCTGTAGGTAAATAGAGCTGTCTTCTTCCTGCTCTCAAGCCAAACTCTCCTCCAGACCTCTGCTCTCACAGTAGCCAGCAGATGTAGCCCTGTCCTTTTTTTTATTTATTTATTTACTACGTATAATTAAAGATTTATTTACTACGTATTCTGTCTGCTTGTACACCTATGCCTGCAGGGCAGAAGAGGGCACCAGATCTCATTACAGATGGTTGTGAGTCACCATGTAGTTGCTGGAATTGACCTCAGGATCTTTGGAAGGGCAGCCAGTGCTCTTAACCTTTGATCCATCTCTCCAGCCCGGCCTTGTCCGTCTTTATTGGCTCTTTGTCCCTTATCCATTGCCTCTTACCCAGAATCCAGTACCAGGGCTAACTATGTGCCCATAGTTCATAACTAGGTACCCAATGTGAGCGAGGATAGACCAGCTTCTTCTGTAGGGTCTACAACTGAGAACACCATGGAAATCCAATCCATAGATTCCCCATGTTTCAGGGCTAGTAAAAAATGGCTTTGCTATCTCTCATGGCTGTGAAGCCCCACACATGGGCTTGCTTCATCTGAGGCTAGACCCGGACAAGAAGCACACACACCAGATTTTTGGCATTTTCTGTGTTTGGTTTCTTTTTTCATCAGATACTCCCTTCAGGCATTGTTAGAGCCACAGCAGCTGACATTGGGGCAATCAACTCCTTTCCATGAGCTTTATGATAAGTTGGAACATGCAATCCCGGCTCAAGTCACCTGCCAACCCCTGGGCAAGGGAAGGTCAGTCCCACCCAAACTACTGGCCTGAGAAGGAGGATCCCCCAAGAGAATGGAATTACTCTACTAGAAATGGAAACATCCCTGGGGGAGGCCGTCCCTTCTCCATACCCCACAACAGCTGCTGTATTCTGAAGGGCATTGTATTTTGGGCCTCCACTTTGCACTCTGTGCTAATTCTCCTCCATCTGGCTACCTAACCCATTATCACCTTCTGGGCATCCTGCCTGTGACTGGCTTCTTTACCTCTAGTTTCCAGCAGGACTACCCAGGAAGTTGGCTGTAGCCCAAAGTGGAGCCACCTGTTCCAGCCTGCTTTCTGCACTGTGCTCTTTGCAGAGTGGTGTCTGTGTTGACTGGTGGTAGTCTGTGGGCAGGGACTGGAAACATGCAGCAAGGAAGAGGTATAAACAGAGCTCCAACAGGGCCCAAGATCCCACTATTCTTGCATGTTCCAGTGGGGTGATTGGAGCTACAGAGCTTTAACAAAGCCAAGTCCTGAGTCTGTGCTGCCATAGAAGTAGGGACTCTCCTAATTCAATTGGGAAAAAGCTGCAGCAAATAGGGGCAGCATGGAATGAGGTGCTGGCGGGAGCACCTTGGGGTCTCTATGGGCAGCATCGTTCTCCTTTCTTTGCTTTATTGGCTTAGAAATATTGGGTGGGAAGTAGGGCCTCCTGCCACCAGCCTCCTCTGATCCTGCTGAGGCTGGGGTCGCCTTTTCCTGTCCTGTCCTCCCTTGTTCCCACCTAAGATACCATAGACAGAATCATCCAGACTGGATAGAACAAAATCCTTATCCCCATAACCAGGCTCAACCTGTGGAGAGAGAGGAGCTTTCTCTCACATGATGGGAAGCTGATAGAGTGCCGCCCTAGCCAGGAAAAGGTCAGTACTGGTGAGCCCCTGGCCGGCTGGAAGGCACCTGGCCCCAGGACAAGCTTGAGGCATGGATGAGTCAGATCTAGGGCAAGGTCTGGCTAGTGTGTTCTTCAACTCAGCTAACTGTGCAACAGCTTGTCTTAGTCAGCACTCTATTGCTGTGAAAAGACACCATGTCACAGAAACTCTTATGAAAGCAAATGTTCAACTGGGGCTTCCTCACAGATTCCGAGACTGGTGGTATGCATGGTGACACACAGGCAGACATGGTGCTGGAGAAACAGCTCAAAGTTCTACATCTAGAGCCATAGGAAACGAGAGAACACTGGGGCTTCAATGTCCACTACCAGTGACACACTTCCTCCAACAAGGCCACACCTACTCCAACAAGGTCACCTGATCGTGCCACTTACTGGTGATCAAGCATTCAAATCTATGAGTCTATGGGGGCCATTCCTATTCAAGCCACTATCTAGCTCTTCCTGCATCCATCTAGTGTGGCCAGACCTTTGGCTACTTTATTTGGTTCTTGTTCCTAACTCCCTACACCACCCTTGTCTCTTCCAACCCCCCCAACACTAGGTAGGAGAGAAAGAAGGTTAGAGGGGAAAGGGGCATTGGTCTCCTTAGACTACTTTCTGCTGATTAGCAGCCTCAAGTTCCTTGGGGCAAGTTTGACCTTCATCCTCAGGATATCTCCAACCAGCAGTCTAGCAAACAGCAGGGGGATCAGCAGCCACAACCCTTTCTTGGGGTTTTGGCATTTATAAGAGTCTCCAGAATTCCAAACATAAACTATCTCCAGCTGGCAAAATCACTCACCTGCTAGAGCACTAAGCAAATCATATTCAGCTGCTGTGGACAGTCTGAAGCAGTCCCATATCCCAAACCTGGGATTAAAACAAAAACATATTCCTGTAACATTTCTGTGCTTTTAAAGAAACCAAAAATTCTCACTACAGTCTAGCTCTGCTTCCTGATGTGGCGTGGATTGAGCACCTGGCTGTCTTCATTCCAAAGATCGCGCTGCCTGGTCCATCTCTTGTGCCCACACCTATGTGCAGAGGAACTCTGGGTGCCTATATTTCCAGCTGATGCCTGCAAGAGAACTGAATAAAGGTCTGGGTGGTTCTGGACATGACATGCAGGGCCTAAGGTCGGTACCATTTCCTACTTCACTGAGGAATTCCTGGGAACTTTTCCAATGATGAGGCTAGAGTCTGAGCCTGGGGTCTGCCCAGCATAAGGGGAAGAAATGGGGTGAGGGAGGTGATGGGAGGCAGGAAGTTATCACTTAATACCTCTGCCTTCACCGGGAGCAGAGATGTTTGCTGACCCTAGCCAAGGATCCTACAAATTGGAGAGGCCTAATGTGATTGGGTTCTTGCAAGTTAGTGATGAGGTGAACAGGGACTGCATGGAGGCTTCTGATGTTGACCTCAGGCTCAGTTACTGCCCCTAAGGCTGTTGTTTCTTGGATTTTAGAACGATTAGGAAATAGGCTGAGAAAGGCTCTATGGGATGGGAACACAATGGTCTACACAGAAGGGAAGACACAGTAAACGTTGCAACCCACCTGGACCCTCCTTTTCCTTTCACAGCCAAGGTCGCCTCAAAGGGATCGTAAGGAGGTCAGTATGCCCAGAACCGTTGGCTGAGGCCCTACTCACTCTCCCGTTCAGTGCACAGTTGCCCCTCAACAGTAGAGCTTTTGGCACTAGCAGGTTCTGGCTTCACCCCTAGTCAGCACAGGCAGCCCTAGTCAGCTGTCCTCTGGCCCAGAAAGCTATGAGTCTTGAGGCTGGGCAGGGGTGGGACTCCAGTGTTCCTGGAACCTAGCATTTCTTCCCTTCCCCCTGTGGAGCAGCATAGCCACTGCCCAGGGTGAGCCGATTCTGCTTTGTATTTGTTTTTGAGACTGGTCTCAAGTTCTGATAAAGCAGCAGTCAAGGATGGCCTTGGCCTTCCTGATCCGAGAACTGGCAGTGCAGGGCGAGGCCATCGTCACTCTTCTGGCGTACTTGTTTTCACTTTTATCTTGTTTTCACTTTGAGGCCTCACAAAATTGCCCAGGCTGACCTTGCACTCCTTCGGTAACCCGAGTACACTATCTCTTAAGCAATCTGAATTCTTCTGCCCGCACCACCTGCCTCAGGGTGGGTTGTTCTTGTTGTTGTTTGTTTTGTTTTGTTTTTGTGGGGTCGTTTTCTTTGGCCAGTCCCTGCCTTCTCACGAGCCAAGACAACGACAGGAAGGAAAACTGAAGGGTCAGAAGAGGTCCGACCTGCAGCTTCTCTTCAGGTATGCAGAATTAATCATTTTTCACCAAGCCAAAGCCTTGTCTCAGGCTTCCCTCCTTAGTGGAACCTATCCATTCCAAAGATGCTGGAGCTCAGGGTTACACTTCAGTCCTTGCGCCCCTTGGTCAGAGCTGACAGGACCCTCTTGCTGGCCACCAGGGACCAGCATCGGATAGAGGGACCGTCCTCACCAATTGTGACAGGGCCACTGTCCAACGCGTGCCTGCCGGGGGACGACTCTACCATGTCCGTGGGATGTGGCCCAGAGAGGGTTAAGGGGGCGGGACGTGGGGCAGCCCCGCCTTTGCCGCTGGGTCCGAGCGCGCACCGGGCGTGGGCGTGGGGCGGGTCGGAGCGGGTGGCAGCGGAGGGCGCTGCGCGGGACGAGCGCGGCAGCGGCAGCGGCGGCGGCGGCGGCGCGGCCCGCGTGACCCTCTGCCGCGCCCCGTGCGCTCGCGAGCCCGCGCCCCGTCGCGCAGGCCCAGCCGCAGGATGCGCGCTCCGCCGCTGCTGCTGCTGCTGGCCGCCTGCGCGCCGCCGTCAGGCGCCGCTGTGGACCCGACGCTGCCCGGCTGGGAGCCGGCCTCCGACGCGCCCTGGTGCCCCTACAAGGTGCTGTCCGAGGGTCCCGAGGCGGGCGGTGGGCGCCTGTGCTTTCGCAGCCCTGCTCGGGGCTTCCGCTGCCAGACGCCCGGCTGCGTGACGCTGGCCTCGGCGGGTGGCTCGCTGCGCGCCCACGTCCTGCGCAACCGCAGCGTGCTGCTGCAGTGGCGCCTGGCTCCAGCTGAGGCGCGCCGCGTGCGCGTCTTCGCGCTAAACTGCTCGTGGCGTGGCACCTACTCGCGCTTCCCGTGCGATCGCGTGCTGCTGGGTGCCTCATGCCGAGACTACCTGCTGCCCGACGTGCACGACAGCGTGCGCTACCGCCTGTGCTTGCAGCCACTGCCGCTGCGCGCGGAGTTCGCCGCCGCCCCGCCAGAGCTCGCCGAGTGCGTGGAGTTCACCGCCGAACCCGCAGCTATGCAGGAGATCGTGGTGGCCATGACGGCGGTGGGCGGCTCCATCTGTGTCATGCTGGTGGTCATCTGCCTGCTGGTGGCCTACATCACCGAGAACCTCATGCACCCGACCTTCCGGCGACCCAGTCTGCGCCGGCAGTCCTGAAGCGCAAGGCGATCTGCCCACCAGGGTTCCATCTGCCCAAGTGCGCTGAGACCCTAAGGCCCTCTCCCTGCTTTTCTCTCTTTCCTCCTTCCTCTTTAGGAGCCCCATGGAGGGCTTAATGGAGACTAGCCCATGCAGGGACCTTGGCATCATCCCACGACCTTGCCAGCCCCAGCTGGGTATCTGCCTTCCAGACTCAGGCCTCAGACTGGCCCGTAGGCATGGGCTAGAGTGTCAGTCGCGTCCAGGGGTCTGCCCCATCTCCAGAGGCCTTTTAGGGCCAGCCAGAATATACCTTCCCTTCTGGCACGATCATCAGCCTCAACTTTCATCCTGTGCCAGGTTGTCAAAGCGTGGCTGTGATCGTTGCTTGGTCACTTTATGCTTTGCAGATTGGGAGGACTGAGCTCTGGAGCCTGTGCCCACCCTACCTTACCCCAGTGGGCTTAGGTTAGCTTTGTGCCTTAGTATCTTTGGCCCACTGCAGGAGCCACCCGGCAACCCTCATGGGGGTTTTGGTCCTGTGATTGACTGGCTTACGCATGCTTTTGGCCAGAGCCCCGTTGAGGACACACCATCCTTGAGACTTTCAGGGGCCTGGGGCAAGAGTTCACAGGCCCTGTTTCGTCTTCCTATGTGGGTGTCCCAGAAGCCAAGAGCCATGATGTAGCTCAGCAGGCTGGGCCCAGTGCCCAGCTGCTGCACCCAGGGGTGAGTGGCCTCCACCTTAGGAGGCTGGGGCCTCACCCTTTCCTTGTACTGCCTTGATTAGGACTTTCCCAGGGTGCGGGTGGGGAGGACAGCTGAAGGGATCCCGAGGGCTGAAGGAAGGCTGCCAGCCTTGTCCAGCCAGACCCTTAACTGTGGTCTGGATCCCAAGCCTCAACCAACCTAAGAGACCTCAGTGGCCACAGTGCCACGCCACTTCCCTCCGCCCTTCTTACACTACAGCCTGAGAGCTGACCCCCGTGACTGCCCTCCATCCACATGGACAAGGCTGGCCTTGCCTGTCTCCTGGCAGACAGGCACTTTGGTGATATCAGGCAGAGTGGTCTCTGAGCCTGGGCTCTGACCGCTGACACGACACTGGCTGTTTTCCCTCCACCTCTCACCCCAGCGCCTGTGGCGACCCGAGCCCTGCTGGCAGCACCTGTGCCCTACCTCTGTCTCTGCTCTGCCCGCTCCCTGTGAGGCACTGGTCGGTTGCCTACATCTAAATGTCCGTCACTCTCAGACCAAGAACGTTGTCTTGTGTGTTTATTTGGGATGTTGGAGGGAAGGTTATGGGCGAGGGAATGTAAGGTGGAGTCAGCTCCCCCAAGGGCCGCAAGCATTAACCTTAAACCTTTTCCCACTGGGGATGGGAGGTGGCCAGCCCTGGGCAGTGTTCATGGTGAGGTTCTGGCAGAAGGACAGGCAGAGCGTCTGTGGCTTGCTTGTCCGCCACAGACCTTGGGGTGGCATCTCTCTCTTCCTAGGCCAGCTCTGTGGAGCAGGAGTGGGGAGGTGGACCTGGCAGTGGTTAGAAATAGCCCGAGCACATGCTGATGACCCATTTGAGCTGTGACAAGCAATGTTTAGGCAGTTCTCAGAGGGGGTTCACCCCCCAGCATGGGGCTCCCCTCTGCATGCAGTGTTAGAGTTGGGGGTGTGAGGAGGCTGGAATGAACCTGGGCCACAGTGTGAGTGCTCACTCTCCCGCCTGGAATATCCTTGGGACTCTTACGCTCCTGTGACCCTGAAAAAAAGCAAAAGACAGGGATGAGCCAGCTTTGACGAGTGACTCATCTAGAGGGAGGGGGAGGAGGGTTGGGAGAGTAGTGATGTGCCCAGACTCATCTGAGGGGCGGAGTACATAGCAGGTTGCCTACGCTGCCAGGGCAGAAACGGGAGGGGTTTGCAATCCAGCTTCCCCCACTGCTGTTCTTCGGGATTCTAGGCTATATATGAGGTGTGTTCTGGAGTCTTCAGCCATCATGGGTAGAAGCTGGCACTCTGGAAGCGCCCTGTCTGAAATACCCTAGCTCCCTAGGCAGAGTCTGATTCCAGAGTTAGATCCATGTGGCCTCTTCTGGTGCTAAAAATCCCTATGAGACCTCCCGAGGCCATCATACATAAGTCAGCTGCAGCTCAGAATTCTTTCCTAGCAATCTCCAGCACCGTATAAACTGGGCATTGAGGTGGATGTTTGTAATGCCAGCACTCAGGACATGGAGACTGGAGGATAGGAAAGTCAGACAGGCATGGTGGCACATGCCTGTAATCCCAGCACTCTGGGAGGCACAAGCAGGTGGGTCTCTGTGAGTTCAAGGCCCGCCTGGTCTACAAAGTGAGTCTGGGACAGCTAAGGTTACACGGAGAAAACCTGTCTTGAAAAACAAAACAAAAGTTCAGAGTCATTCTCAGCTATATGTTGAGCTAAAGGTCAAGAAAGAAACAAGAATCCCCAGTTTACAGACAAGACATACATAGAGGAGTAAAATGTATCCATTAAATTACTGTTGGGGTTCTCTATAACTGCCTCAGATAAGAGCTATATCCCAGCCCAACCCTGCTCAACTGTGTGTCCCTTCTTGAAATTTTCAGTATGATTCCCCAGGGACATTTATACTTCTGCCCAAACCAAAACCCTCGCCTCTGTCTACCTTCAAAAACCTAGTCACAGCATGACTACCTTAGCCTACCAGAACGATCCATAGCCATTTGCATAAACTGAACCTCCATGAAAGGAGTACCACAGCATTTCAGAATGCTTGGATGACCAGCTTCCTGCAGAACCTTCATGTTTTGAATTATATAGAAGCTACTAAGTCACTATGCTAGGGCTTAGGACAGAAACATACCCTTTCAGGGAACACAGTGTAAACCCTACTAGTCACTGTATCTTGAGCACTTAAATGTGGCTTGTGTGACTGAGGAAGTGTTTGCTTTTGAGACTGGGACTTAGTGTGTAGCCCTGACTGCCCTGGAGCCTGCTATGTTGACCAGGATGGCCTTGAACTCCCAGAGATCTGCCTGGTGCTTCCCATTGCTAAGATTAAAAGTGTGAAATTTAACTCATTAGTCAACTTTGTGAACTTTGAGCCTCCTTCCTTGACCTCCCATGTGCTGAAGTAATTGGTTTTATATAATGCTGGGCATTGAACCTAAGGTTTTGTGTGTGCTAGGCAACCACCCCAGCAACTGAGCTACATCCCCATCCCAACTTTGAAGTTTCTAGTTATATCTTCAGCTTCTCTGATCTTCTATTCTGAAATGCACAGTTTACCATTAATCCTATCCAGCATCTTTTTTTCTATCAGACACCATAGCATGTATCATAAAAGAACAAATTGATAAACTTTATAAAAAATTTAAGCTAGGTTCTGCATTCAAACCCATAATCGCAGCAGTTGGAAGGTGGAGTCAGGACAATTAGAAGTTCAAGGCCAGTCTTGGCTACATGAGACTGTCTCAAACACCAAACACCGGTTGGTGAGATGGCCCACTAGGTAAAGGTGCCGGTCATGCTGGATGAGCCGAGTTTGATTCCTATGGTGGAGGGAGTGCACTGGAGGTTGGAGGCTGCTGTCAGACCTCAACATGTACATGGTCCACGGGCACACACAAAATAAATGCAAAAAAAAAGTTATTGTAAATATCTGCCTGTTGCCCAGCATAGTGATATACTTCCATAATCTCGTCATTTAGTAAGCTGAAGCAAGAGGATTGCCTTGAGGCCAGCCAGCATTGCAGAGCAAGACCCTGTCTATGCTGGGGATTGAAGTCAGGTCCTGTGTTGGGCAAATGCTCCTACCACTGAAACCATGCCCACCCTCTCCACAGCTTTTCTTCTTTTCCTCCCTCCTTCCTTCCTCCTTCCTTTCTCCCTCCCTCCCTCTCTCCTTCCCTCCTCCCTCCCTCCCTTCCTTCCTCCTTCCTTTCTCCCTCCCTCCCTCCCTCCTTCCTTCCTCCCTCCCTCCCTTCTTCCTTCTCTTCCTTCCTTCTTCCTTCCTTCCTTCCTTCCTCCCTCCCTCCCTCCCTCCTTCCTCCCTCCCTCCCTCCCTTCTTCCTTCTCTTCCTTCCTTCCTTCCTCCCTCCCTCCCTCCCTCCTTCCTCCCTCCCTCCCTCCCTTCTTCCTTCTCTTCCTTCCTTCCTTCCTCCCTCCCTCCCTCCCTCTTTCTCTTCCTTCCTTCCTCCCTCCCTCTCTTCCTTCCTTCCTCCCTCCCTCCCTCCCTTCCTCCCTCCCTCCCTTCCTTCCTCCTTCCTTTCTTCCTCCCTCCCTCCCTTCCTTCCTCCTTCTTCCTTCCTTCCTTCCTCCTTCCTCCCTCACTCTCTCCCTCCCTCCCTTCCTTCCTTCCTTCCTTTCTTTCCTTCTCTGCATCCTCTCTTTGTTTGTTTTTTTTGTTTGTTTGTTTTGAGACAGGGTTTCTCCATGTAGCCTTGGCTGTCCTGACTTTGTAGACCAGGCTGGCCTCGAACTCAGAGAAGTCTGCCTGCCTCTGCCTCCCGAGTGCTGGGATAACAGGCGTGTGCCACTGTACCCAGCTGTCTGTGTATCTATCTGTTTTCTAATTTATGGAGACAGGGTCTCACTATGAAATTATAGCTGTGCTAGAACTTGTGGTATAGACTAGACTGGCCTTGAACTAAAAAAGACATCCCCCTGCCTCTGCCCTCAGAATGCTGGGACTAAAGGTATATGCCACCATGTCTGGCCCCTTGACTTCTTCTAAACCCAGATGTGAAGAATGCACACACATAGTGTGGGCATAGTGGCACATGCCAGCACTCAGGAGGCCAAGGCAGGAAGATTACAAATTGGAACTTGCTTGGGCCTAACAGTGAGGGCTTGCTCCCAAAACTCAAAGCAAAATGAAAAACTCCCTTTTCTGTTCTACCCCCAGGTACTAACTCAGGAAAAATGAAAGTGTCTATATGCACAGTTCACACACAGATGCTTATGGCAGAAATGTGAGGTGTCTGTAGTAGCCCAGACTAAAAACGATTGAACAAAATGTGGTATATCCAAACAATGGAAAGCAACTCAGCAACAAACATAAAGTAGCAAAGCTGACAATAAAGAAGGCGAGGTGGGGTGGCACACAGCCTTAATTCCAGCACATGGGGCATAGGCAGTCAGATCACTGACTTTGAGACCAACCTGCTCTACAGAATGAGTTCCAGGTCTGCCAGGACTACACAAAGAAACCCTGTCTCATAAATAAATAAATAAATAAATAAATAAATAAATAAATAAATAGATGAAGGAATACTGGTAATGTCTGGGAGGTCAGGATTTCAGGTCATTCTTAAGTATATATTGACTTGGAGGCTAGCCTGAACTACATGAGACCCTGAACCACATGGTCTGCTCCAGACCAGCCAGGGTTACATAGGAAGATCCTGTCTTTAAAAAATAAATAAATAAGATTGCCCGAGGGCTGGAGAGATAGCTCAGGAGTTAAGAGCACAGGTTGCTCTTCCAGAGGTCCAGATCCCACTGACCACATGCTGGGTCATAACCATCAAGAGTGAGATCTGGTGCCCTCTTCTGGCATGCAGGCACACATGCAGGCAGAACACCGTATACATAATAAATTGCTGGAGGTGTTAGAGTGGCCTCAACATTTAAGATCACTGGTTGCTCATCCAGAGAACCTAGGTTGGATTCCCAGCACCCCCACTGTGGCTCACAACCATCCGTAACTACAGTCCTAGGGGATCTGATGCCCTTTTCAGGCCTCCGGCGGCACCAGGCATACACACACAGATCTGCATGCAAGCAGAACAGCCATATTCATAAATAATTTTTAAAACATGGTTCTTCAGATTAGGTTTTCCACATTATATCTTGAAACAAGTACCAGTGATATCTCTCCAGCTCCATAGTG
Organism: Meriones unguiculatus; assembly: GCF_030254825.1. Taxonomy (NCBI): domain Eukaryota; kingdom Metazoa; phylum Chordata; class Mammalia; order Rodentia; family Muridae; genus Meriones; species Meriones unguiculatus. The sequence continues at coordinate 533,824 of NC_083351.1, read as the reverse complement.
TTGGTGGTGTGCTCTCTTCAGGATGATCTGAGAACTCAGCTGAGGGCCTATACAGGCACAGTAGCTTTGTTTTGCTTTGTTTTGGGGGTAGGGATTCATGTAGCCTGGGCTTGAGGTTTCTGTAGCTGAGATTGACCCTGAACTAATTCTCTTGCTCCTATGACCTAAGTGCTGAGATTGTAAGCATGTACCACCTTATCCAGATTGGGACAGAAGGCCTATACCTACTAGAAAGGGTATGATATGCAGCTCAGTGGTAGAACTCTTATTCAGCATGTGTAAGGTCCTAGGTCTTATGTATGTGTGTATGTATATGTGTGTGTGTGAATATGTATATGTGAATTATTTTAAGGCTTACAGTCTATATGAGCATATAGCTCCAAAAAGGACATTCAGAGGCATAAGGGCAAGTTGAATGTGGTGTGGTGTTGGGAGCAGATGTCCCAAGGAAGGGACATCAGTTATAGTTCAGTTAGTGACTAAGGTGACTGAGATATAGTCACTAACTGTATCTCAGGCACATGGAGTAATGTCTGAAAAATAAACAACTGACGGGTACAGCAAATGTATTAGAGGAAACAGAATGGGATTAGTAGTATGTAGCTGCTCTGCCGTTAAGTTCTAAGACAGGCTGGAGACAGGAAAAAATTTGGTGTCAAGACAATAATTCCTTGAAAGTCAGGCTACTAAACTAGAATGGAGATCCTGAGAGTGGGGGAAAGAAGTCTCAAGGGGGAGGGTAACAGAATGCATGAGACAGGAAATGGGAGGGAAATGGGGATAAGAAAAAGGGATGAAAGCAGAGGGTGGATGGACTGAGGGAGGGTGCATGATGAGGATCAATAAGAACAATATAGGTATGAAAACGCAATAATGAAGCCCATTATGTTGTATGTTAACTTAAAAACTTACTAAAAAAAACACCATAACAATTTCAAAAATAAAAACTTTTTCAAAAAAAAAAAAAACAGAAAGAAAGGCTAATATGTTATTATGAGCACGTTAAAGAAGCCATAGAGAGGTTCATATTCACTATGGAAACAAGTCTGTTATTACTTGTAACTGAAAATGAAAAGGAATCTTTATTATACTATAAAGAGAATCTTTAAGGTATAAAAGCATTCAGAGTTCCCTTAATCTTTCTACTAACAAATGACTGCCCAGTTTCACCTTTACACCCTCATTCTAACAACTGGCCCCACATACAGATTTTATGTTATTTTATTTTAAACAAGACTTTGGTATGTACATTCTTTTTCTTTAAGATTTATTTATTGTTTATACAGTGTTCTGCCATACACACCAGAAGAGGACACCAGATCTCACTATAGATGGTTGTAAGCCACCATGTGGTTGCTGGGAATTGAACTCAGGACCTTTGGAAGAGCAACCAGTGTTCTTAACCTCTGAGCCATCTCTCTAGCCCCAGATTTTATTTTTTAAGACAGAGTCTTTACCAGACAGGTGAAATGGTGCATTCCTTTAATCCCAGCACTTGGGAAGCAGATGCAGGCAAATCTCTGAGTTTGAGGCCAGCCTGGTCTACACAGGGAATAGACAGCTATATAGTGAGACTCTTTCTGAAAATTACCAAAAACAGAAAACTACTAAACAAACTAAAACCCAAAATGAAACAAAAACAAAGGTATTCACTCCTAATCACAGGATTTTAAAATAATAAATATGGCAAAAGTGGGGAAAGTGTCCTATTCATCCCTCACACCCTCAAATCCTACAAAAAAAACAAAACAAAACAAAAAAAAACAACACATGCTTCTTATACTGTTCCCATGACTATATATATCAGAGGGGCCCCTAAGAATTTTTGGCACCTAGGTTCTAACAGGATCCCAGACTTTAATCCAACTGATGTCATGTTTCAGATACCATTCTGCCCTTAAACCCCAGCACATAGGCCCTAATGCCTGCCAAAATGGAAACAGACATAGTCCTTAGTTTCCAGAAAGTCCTCAATGCACTAATCTTGCTTTTTTGCTTCTGTAGTTCTGCTTCTTGCTAACTGAAGTATGCCAACCTAAATGGTTTTTGTATATAAAAGACAAAGAGTAGTACGGCTCAGGACTACATGATTTGGGCAAGCTGCCTTTGACGCCATTAGACAACAATAAAGGCTCTCCTTTTTGGCTGTAAGAGTGTCCTGTGATGGTCTCTGGTAGGCTTATTCAAACCAGGTTCTCAACCTTTTTCTTCTCAGAAACACAAAGATGGCACACTTCAATATCAATGAGGATAGTCCCCCAAACACCTAGGCTTCTGAGTTTAACTTCCTCTCCACCTGTTTTTCACCCATGCCTACAGATCTGTTGTCACAGGTATTCATACACTGACATCATCTGTGTCCTTGTTTCTATTTTATTTTGGAGACAAGTGGTGCATTCTAGTGAAATCTACAATTTAGTAAAGTTCCCTGAAAAAAAGGCCACATCTGTATTGAAAATCCTGCAGACCTATGGGCTTATTAGAACACTATGATTATAGAAAGACACTGCAGATTGATGCTGACATTTATCTTATGCTAGATTTGCCCTTCCCCCTTTGAATTGGGCTTTCATTCAGTAGTAACCTAGGCTGGGTGTGAACTCACCGTGTAACACAAACTTTGGATCCTTCTGCTCTCATGTCCTTTGTGGTAGGATTCCAGGCATGAGCCACCACACTTAGGCTTAGTTCCTTTGATAGCCACTAGTTATCAAGCTCTGGTTTTGACCTAACATCTTCAACTACTGGGAAAAACCTGTGATGTATTACAAACATAGCAGAGTAACTTCAATAAAGCAAAGCTACAAAGATTAATATCTGAAACCTGTGTATTTTCCTTTGATGTAACCTGCCTATCTGAAGTTCCTGCATAAAAGGTGTGGATAAGTGGACCAATTTATGGCTTTCTTTTGTTCTGTGGCTATAAAAGTTCATGCTGTCATAGTGAAATGTGCCTGTCAGAGAAACCTGAATTCATGTGCTCAGGCCTGTGATCATTCATACAGAGCTCAGAATAAACCCTCAGTTCCTTTTGGAGCAAGAGCTATACTTTGCATTCATATTTCTCACAGCATTTCCCTCCTTGGCTGCCAGCCTTCATTGTTTTGACTCTGTGTTGTGTCACTGCCATCCCTGGCCTCTCTTTTGTCACACTCTGACAGCACAGTGACTCACAGCCTTCTCTAAGCTGTATCTCTACAGATCCCTGTGAGAAGCAAGGACACTCACTTCACAATAAGAATTTGGGAGACTCAGAACAGCAAAAGTAAAACAGTATATTTCACAACCAGGCAAAGTCAGGCTTTAGACAAGAGCACAAGAAAATTGAGTAGCTTGTATATTTGGCATAAAATTGCTTTTTAAAATACTCCTAATTTCATTTCCTCTCTCCCTTTGGTTCCTTTTTACTTGAGTTTATTAGATTGTTAGAATCTTCCTGGTGTTCATTGTTGATCCCTCCCTCAGGTATCTCATCTATTAGTTGGGGATTATCAGTCCATAGAAACTTTTCAATCCCAGGATAAACTGAGTGTCGAGACAAGCAGTCACTGGCTGCCAGCTAAGGAAGATCAGGGCTTAGTGCCTTCTGCTTAGCCGTGCTTCTCTAAATGTATCTTAATGAGCATAGTTTAAAAAAAAAGCTTTTCAGTCAGGAACCCACTTTGCCAGAGGCTGCACCTGCGAACTCGGTGACATCACTCTGTTGTGATAACCACAGTCCCACAACACCATGATACCCATTGGACAGGGTATAAGCAAAGACCAAGACAAATGGTTTGCTCTGAACACCTGAAGAGAGACTGAAGGGTCTCCCCCATGACCCTGACCTTGGATTTGGAGACTTTTGTTACACTGGACCTGACCTTCAGCTAAGATAAGTGGCACAGGTGCGCAGTCTTGGGGAAACAGGCTTAGGACAATAGTTATGAATTTAGAGCGTGAATCATGCGTGACGACCTTCAGCATAAAATGTAACTTGTTATACTAACTACACATATCTACCTTCTTTTGTTCACCATAATCTCATACTGAAAATGTACCATAATGATTTATTTCCTACACCCCAAACCTCAAGAGTTCTCAGAATCTGCAAACAACCGATCTAATGCTGAAGAGCTTGAGATAACCTGAATATAACTTCATTTTGAAATAAAGATCTTGACTGGGAACTGAATTCAGGTACCAGGAAATATCACAGAATGTACACCTGGCAGAAAACAAAGTTAACTCTCCTAGCAACAGCCTCCAGGAAATATAACAGAATAAATGCTTCATAGAAAATAGAGACAAACTCCCTGGCAATAATCAATGGGAATTGGTTGAGAATCGGGTGGAAAAATTCTCCCCAATGTTTCAGATATGGTTTAGAAAAATAGCCATTGTGATTATTTGCCTTAGCCATTGTGATTGTGTGCCTCAGAAAAGGTCACCCTGCCCTGCTAAACTTCACCCAATTCTGTAACGCCAAGGCTTGTGCCCCCCTGCTTGCTGCCATGGAAACCCCTGGCTCACAGACTTTCCCTTTAAAAATCCTGTTCACTCAGAGCTCAGGATCCCACTTCTCTACTGCTGTGCCGGTGAGACTTGGGTCCCGAGTTCGATCGCTCTCATAATAAAGCTCTCTTGCAATTGCATCGAGTCATCTCCTGGTGGTTTCTGAGGGTTCCATGAACCTGGCATAAGAATGCCCTTCTCTTCTTGACCATTTTATTCGAGATAGAGGAAAGGCAAAAAGGCAGGCAGGCTGTAAATCTGCCCGTGATTACCGTGTTCTGGGATTAAGGCTGTGGGCCACCATGCCCAGCTTTATTTCTACTTTTTTTTTTTTTTTTTTTTTGAGATCGAGCTCTTGCTAGGTAACTCAACAGGCCTTCAACAGTGAGGCGATTTTCCTGCAAGTTTCTCGTTTAGCAGAACTAGAAGAGCCCACTACCTCACTCATATTTTCGTTATCACTTGGACGTTAAATTTTTAAAGGGTTCTCCAAGGGAAATGACGTAATTCTAGAAGTTCTTGAACCTGAGGAAGAGATACTCGTTGCAGACATAGGGCGTAAACAAAGCGCTGGAGCACGGACACGTCTCGGGAATTGGCGGAGGGACCACCTGGAGGAAACCGAACTTAGTACAGTTCCAAACAAACCAAAGGAATCCGCGACTTCCGCCCGGCAGTTTCCATGATTGCGCAAGCGCCGCGCAGCGCGTCAACAACAGCGACGGCCCCTTCGTGCGCAGGCGCGGCTCACGCCGTTCTATTCGCCGGCTCAGAGGCTGTGACGTCAGATGCGGGCATAGGTGGTCCACGAGCGCAGGCCTCAGCTGCTTAGGCCTCAAACTGACGCAGCGTTGACCGGTCGCTCTCCCCCGCCGGTCGCAGTGCGGGCCCGGGCAGGCACCGTCCCTCTCCCCAAGCGTCACGTCGCCCTCACTTCCGCGTCGCTGGTTTCCGGTTACCGCCATCTTCCTCGCGCGGAAGCCGGCTCCTAGGTGGGAGCTCCGTAGCGAGTGCAGTGTGTAGTACGGTCGGTGCCATGCCGTCATCGCCGCTGCGGGTGGCGGTGGTGTGCTCGAGTAACCAGAATCGGAGCATGGAGGCACACAACATCCTCAGGTAGTGCAAGCTCCGTCTGCCCTCCGTCCCTCCCTCCTTTTCTTCCCACAGATTCTTGTCCAGACCCTGACCCTACACTGACCGAAGGTCGGGCCACGCCCGGCTAATACGCTCCTCGACCCCTCAGAGCGATCCGTGCGCGCCACGCCCTCATGTAGGGTAAGGATTACAGCGAAATCGATTTGAGAACCGAAATGTTCTTGGTCGCAGGAGCGTCATTCCCTGTAAGTCCTAGAGATGGCGTGCTGTTTGCGGCCTGCCTGCACACTCGCTTTGTGTCTGACAGCTGGCGGCCTCTGGGTACCACGGGCGAGGCCAAGGTCTTCCAGGATGCGAATGGTGCCCGACGGTTGTCTTTCCGGTGTGTGTCGTCATGCCACATTCACAGGAAAGCTCTCAACATATCAAGATGGAACGAGTCAGGAAGTAACAACAGTGACCAGAGTTGTTGACGTCAGGAATTGAGTGTTTGTTCCTGTCTACGTTTGCACAAGCCACGACCCCCATAACTCTAGTCGGTAATTCTGGAACACACAAATTCATCGGCTCAGTGGTACCACCTCGTATTTCTTTACGAATTTACCTGTGTCTAATAGGGCATTCCTTTTTTATAGTATTTTGTCTTCAAAATCTCTTGACAAAATGAGAAACTGACATTGCATTACAGTTAAAATGTGGTCCTTTTTTCCCCTGAGTTAACTTGTGAACTTTTTTTAACAGTTTCATTCCCTGCCACTACCACCACAAGACAGGGTCTCTGTAGTCCTGGCCGTCTTGGAACTTGCTCTGTAGACCAGGTTGGCCTCAGACAGAGATTTGCCTGCCTCTGCCTCTGCCTCTGCCTCCCAAATGCTGGGATTAAAGGTGTGCTGCTGGCTTTGAACTCACTCTTTGACCTGTCTTCCTCCTGCTGGTCTTACTAATAGTAGTTTGCCACCATACCAAGCACTGTCTCATGTTTTCTTAGAGGGCCAGAGTATTAGTTGCCCATCGTCTGTAAATTCTAAAATTTCATTCTTCCTACTGTTTACCACACAGACCTATAGTTCTCAACCTTCCTAATACTGAGACCTTTTAATACCATTTCTCATGTTGTGGTGACTCCCAGCCATAAAATTATTTTTGTTGCTACTTCATAATTGTAATTCTGCTACTTTTATGACTCACAAATATGTTTTCTGATGACCCCTGTGATAGGGTCATTAGCCAACCACTGTCAGACTATAATCTTTACTTAGTAGCTTTGTTTGTTAGTTTTGCAGATGGTGGCATGCTTTGAATTTAAGCAGTATACACAGGCTACACAGTGTAAAGCTAGGGGCTCTAAGCCCCCATATCAAAAGGGGGGGTTAGGATGTCCTACTTCAGCTTGTATCCTTCTGGATAGGTCCCTTACCCTTAACCTTCCTCCCCTCTTTTTGCTGTCTTGGCCAGATGGCCTTGAACTAAGATTTATCTTGCCTCTGTGTGCTCGGATTACAAGGTTAGGATGCTGTGCCTGACCTTTTTGAGTCGTCTCTGCACACATGCACTCAACAGGGATTTAAAACCACTCTAGAACCTGCTCTTCTGAGACACTGTGAACACTGTTAGTTCTAAGTGTTCTTATACTTGCACCTGTGCCTGCCTGGAGGTAGAGCTTTGGTCTGTGTCATCCTCCATAATTTGCCCACCTCCTTTGAGACAGGGTTTCTCAGTGAGTCTTGGTAATCAAACTCAGGTCCTCATGTTCGTGTGGTAAGCACTGTCCTGACCAGTCTTGCAGGACCCTTGGTCTCAGTTCACACTGTAGCTCAGGTTGAACTTGAAGTTTTGGCATTCCTCTCCTGCTACAGCCCCCCAATTGATAGGATTATAAGTGTAATCCACTGTGTTCTCTTTTTTTTTTTTTTTTTTTCTTTTCTGAGGGTAACTACAAAACTGTCACTAATCAGAGATTCCATGCAACCGTTGATTTTGTCATTCTTCCATTAGTAGACAGTGGGGGATTTTAAGTGACAACTTCCTTGACCTGGGTAAAGTGTTTGGTCACTATTCTGGTATAAATGTATAGACATATTAAGCCAAATGGCAGGCAGGTTTCCCCTTCTTACAGTTTTCAAGGGCGCCTTCAAGAATGGTGCATGTCCACACAGTTCCCCTTGCCTTTCTTAAAACCTAAAATAGAGCTGGCCATGTTGGCAGGCCTTTAATCCCAGCACTCAGGGAGGCAGAGGCAGGTGGATTGCTGCGAGTTCAAAGCCAGCCTGGTCTACAAAGAGTCCAGGATAGCCAAGGCTACACAGAGAAACCCTGTCTCAAAAAACCAAAACTGAACAAACAAAAGGACCTAAAATAGAAAAACTATTTTATTAAGTATACTTCAAGAGGACAATAGGCTGGGTGGTGGCGGTACACACTGATCCCAGCACTTGGAGGCAAAGGCAGGCAGATCTGCCCACAGGACGAATTCTAGGACATCAAGGGCTACACATAGCTGGGAATATAGCTCAGAAGTAGAGTACTCACTTAGTATGCCCACGGTTATGAGTTCAGTCCTAGCACTCACAAACCAAAGGGAGAAGCAGCTGGGGGAAGGCATAGCTCAGTAGCAGGCTTGTGTATTGTGTACAAAGCCCTGGGTTTGATTCTTAACACCCCGTTAAAATGATTTGGTAACTCATGTCTGTAATCCTAGTACCTAGGAGGTAGAAGCAATAAAACTAGAAGTTTGTTATAATCATTGCAGGCCAGCACGGGCTACGTGGGACCCTATCTAAGGCCTCTCTGAGTATTTGTGAGTAAGTCCCAAAGTAGGAGAAACAAGCTTTAGAGAGCTGGTCTGGTAAGTCTTTCTGCCAGAGTACTTTCTTTAAGCCATTTAAGTTTCTCTTGTGTGTGCCTGTTCCTCCATGTGGGGTGGGTGTGTGGAGGCCAGAGCTTGATGTCAGACAACTGTCTTCTCTTGCTCTCCACCATATATTTTGAGACAGTCTCCTTGAATTTGGAGCTCATTAATTAGGTATTCTGGCTGATAGCTAACTCCAGGTTATTGCTATCTCCACCTTTCCCATGCTAAGATTACAGCTAAACATCATAGCCAGTTATTTTGTTGGTTTAGGTTTGTTTGTTTGTTTTTTGAGACAGGGTTTCTCTGTGTAGCCTTAGCTGTCCTGGACTTGCTTTGTAGACCAGGCTGCTGGCCTTGAACTCACAGACATCTGGCAGCCTCTGCCTCCTAGAGGGCTGGCATTACAGTCGTGGCCACCATGCCCTGCTGGTTTAGTTTATTTAAGTATATTTTTCTTCCTTTTTTGTTTTGTTTTGAGATAGAGTTTCTCTGTGTAGCCATGCTGTCCTGGAACTCATTCTGTGGATCAGGATGGCCTCAAACTCAGAGATTTGTTTTACCTCCTGAGTGCTGGGGTTAAAGGTCTATGCTGCTGCCACCCCCCAACTTGTTATTTATTTTTTTAATGTTATGTGTATCATTGTTTTTTTCTGCTTGTGTGTCTGTACTGTGGGCATGTAGTGCCCATGGGAGGAAATAGGAGCCTGAGAAGAATCCAGTTCATTAGAGAAAAGGAGTTAACCAGTTTCATAGTGAGCACATGTTCTGGGCCACACTGAAAGAGAGACTGCAGATGAGATTAAGTCTTAGGGCCACCAGAGTTGTGCCATCCAGTAACTGGTAGTAAACGACACAGGGTTGAAGCTAGGCCACTCTGAGGTGCCGTGAGTGTCTCTCTGTCTTTAAGCTGTGTTATCCATAGTCTTCTACATGGAGGGGGATAAACTGACTCTCCTGGGTGGTTTTGATTCTAGGTAGACTACTATAAAGAAATTAACTGGAGGGCCTGGGGATGGCTCAGGGTTAAGAGCACTGAGGTTCTGAGTTCAGTTCCCAGTGGCCACATGATGGCTCATGGCCATGTATAATGAGATCTGGCGCCCTCTTCTGGCATGCAAGTGTATATGCAGACAGAACATTGCATGCATAGTAAGTAAATTTTTTTTTATTTTTTTCTTTCCATTTTTTAAAATTTTTATTAATCACACTTTATTCACTTTGTATTCCCCCCATGGCCCCCTTCCTCCTCCCCTCCCAACCCTACCCTTCCCCTTCTCCACACATGCCCAAGTCCACTGATAGGGGAGGTCTTCCTCTCCTTCCATCTGATCCTAGTCTTTCAGGTCTCATCAGGAGTAACTGCACTGTCTTCCCCTGTGGCCTGGTAAGGCTGCTCCCCCATTGGGGGTAGGTGATCAAAGAGCAGGCCAATCAGTTCATGTCAGAGACAGTCCCTGTTCCCATTACTAGGGAACCCACTTGGACACTGAACTGCCATGGGCTACATCTGTGTAGGAGTTCTAGTTTATCTCCATCAGTTGTTCTTGGTTGGAGTATCAGTCTCAGAAAAGACCCCTGTGTCCAGATTTTATGGTTATGTTGCTCTCCTTGTGGAGCTCCTGTCCTCTCCAGCTCTTATTATTTCCTACTTCTTTCATGAAATTCCCTGCACTCTGCCCAAAGTTGGCCATAAGTCTCAGCATTTGCTTTGATACCCTGCAGGGGAGAGCCTTTCAGAGGCCCTCTGTGGCAGGCTCCTGTACTGTTCCCTGATTTCTCCTTCTGATATCTATCCTCTTTGCCTTTCTTTATGGGGTTTGAGCATTTAGCCAGAGTCCTCCTTCCTGATTAGTTTCTTTAAGTGTACAGATTTTAGTAGGTGTATCCTATATGTCTAATATCCACTTATGAGTGAGTATATACCCTGTGTGTCTTTTTGCTTCTGGGATACCTCACTCAGGATGATCTTTTCCAGTTCCCACCATTTACCTTCAAATTTCATGATTTATTGTCTTTTATTGCTGAATAATATTCCATTCTGTAGATATACCACAATTTCTGTATCCATTCCTCAGTTGAGGGACATCTGGGTTGTTTCCAGCTTCTGTCTATTACAAATAAAGCTGCTACAAACATGGTTGAGCAAATGTCCTTATTGTGTATTTGAGCATCTTTTAGATATATGCCTAGGAGTGATATAGCTGGATCTTGAGGAAGTGCTATTCCTAATTGTCTGAGAAAGTGCCAGATTGATTTCCAAAGTGGTTGTATAAGTTTACATTCCCACCAGCAATGGAGGAGGGTTCCCCTTTCTCCACAACCTCTCCAGCACATGTTGTCACTTGTTTTTTTGATCTTAGCCATTCTGAAAAATACGGAACGCTTCATGAATTTGCTTGTCATCCTTGTGCAGGGGCCATGCTAATCTTCTCTGTATTGTTCTAATTTTAGTATATGTGCTACCGAAGCGAGCACAAGTAAATCTTTTTAAAAAGAAATGAAATTGTTAGGAACATGAAGATTTGGAGCCAGTATATAATCCCAGCACTGGAGAGGCCAAAGCATAGGGATCACAGGTTTCACACCAGTGGATTCCGCTATAGTGAGAGCCTACCTTGAAAAAAGCTGGGTGCGATGATACATACTTAGAATTGTCCCAAGCTGTAGGAGGGACAGGGTGGTGGGAGGTTCGAAGCCCATCTGGGACATAGATTATTCCTCTTTTTTCTTTTCCTTCCTTCCTATCTTTCTTTTTTTTTTTTTTTTTAAAAAGGAAAGAGAACTAAGGCTACGGGTCTTAGCAGCATGCCTCCATGAGAACATGTTGCCTTCACAGACTTTGAGAGACTAGTTTCTGTTTTGTTCCTGCAGAAAGCAGGATTAAGTCCAAGGAGTTGCTAAAGAAAGTGGACTTCTGCTTAGCTGTGAATGTGAGACAAAATTGAGTATATCAAACTCAGTAACAGCTTTAAACACTAAAGGTTATTGCCCAAGCAGGCCAGATGGCTTGGGTGCTTAGCATAAGCCTGACAACCTGAGCTTGATTCCTGGGACCCACATTGGTGGAATGAGAACCAACTCCTACAAGTTGTCCTCTGACCTGTATATACACACATGCTAAACAATATAAATGTAGTAAGTGTATTTAAAACATTATGTACCTGGCACAGTGGCACACGACTTTAATCCCAGCACTCAAGAGAGACAGGTAGGTGGATCTTTGGGAGTCTGAGATCATCGTGGTCTGCATAGCTGTTTCTCGGCTACACAGGGCAACATGTTAAAACAGAACCTTCATGTTATTGTCCGTGCTTAGAATTGTCTTCTCTTGCTTTTTTTGGTTATTTGAGGTAGGTTTTTCTTTTTGTGACCTTGCCTAGAACCAGCTTTGTAGACCAGGCTGGCCCCAAACTAATAGCGATCCGCCTGCCTCTGCCTCCTGGGTGCTGGGATTAAAGACATGCAGCATCTCTGCCTGGCTTAAACCTTTCTTTTTTTGGCGAGAAAATGGGTGGCACTTGTTCTTTCAAGTAATGCCATCAATTTGGTCAAAACATTTCCAAAGAATTTTAATCCCTGTGTTAGTTAATATTTTGTTCCTGTGACACACAACTAAGAGAAACATCTTAAGGGAGAAAATTTGGGCGTAAAGTTTCAGGCCATGGTCATTTGGCTCTGCTGTTATTCATCCTGTGGTGAAGAAGGGCATTGTGGAGAGGACCTGCTAGAGCAGAGCTCTTCACCTCTTCATTCATGGTCAGGAGAAGACATTTTATTCATGGTGATGTACTTTGCCCAGCTAGGCCCTGCCTCTTGTTTTTCTTCAATAATGAGTCTGTTCATATTAAGCCACTGATTAGGTTGGAATTCTTGAGTTTGTTTTTTTGTTTGTTTTTGAAACAAGGTTTCTCTTTGTAGCCTGGCTGTCCTGGAACTTGCCAGGCTGACCTTGAACTCGGAGATCCACTGGCCTCTGTTGGAATCCAATAAGTGCCATCAGTCCAGGCTCCCTGGGCCTCTTGGGTGAACATAAGATCTTACCAGTCTTGAAAACCTTGGAAGATTGATAGCCTGTAAACAGTTGATTTGGACATCATGTAAACAACATTCTAGAAGTTAGGCTGAAAGACCCCAGCTAACCCTGAGTAAAGATGACAGGATTGTAGTACTTCCTGCTTAGAGATAGACTTGCTTTTAGAAGCAGTAGGATGTCAGCGCTCTAAAATCATAATCTGAAATCCCGTTATCACTTCAGAACATTAAGAGGGGAAAAATATCAGAACTTATGTTGGCAATTTGGAAATTTTCCTTGGTGTACATTTTACCGTTGGTCTTTGGTACAACAGTGAAGCAATTTTGTTTTTCTTAATGTAACATTTTCTAATATGAATTCACTAATAGATTTTTGATAGGTGTGAAAGACATTTATTTTTCTGGCAGATTAGATAGAATAGTTGCCCTTCAGGCAAAGCTGTTGATTGTCAGGAGTATTTTTATAACATTCACTGCTTTTATGTAAGAAGCAGATTGTCACTTTACAAGATGGGCTGTTGTGCCGGTTTTAGAGGCTTCAGAGAAAGCAGAGCTTTTGTTGCTAATTAGCCTTTTTGCCACCCGGGAACAGCTTTTTTGGGGGAAACAAAGTGCATTGCGATTATTTTTAAATGGGATACTTAAAAGTAATAGTTGAGAAAGCTGGATGTTGGGAGGCACGTCCTAATACGATGGCTGACCACGCAGCCAGCTTTTGGACTTGGAGCCACATCAAGACTAGGTCAGGTTGTTTTGGGGATGATGTATTTGTAGGATGTGGACAGATTAAAATGGAGAGTATTCCCTGTGAAAAACCCTGCATCAGCCTTACAACCCTCTGTGGAGTTGTGGCCATGTCTATCATGCCTTCTAAAATGCCCTTGGGAACTTGGTTGGTCCATAAATGAGTGTGTTGTGTGTATTTCAAGTGCCTCTGTCTCCTGCCCCACCTTGTTTTGTTGGGTTTCCTAGGCTGGTTTCAAAATCCTTAGCTCAAGTCTCTCAGCCTTCTGAGTAGCTGAGACTTGTGCCAGAGAGCCTAGCTCTGTACCGCACTTAAGGTACTTCAAGGGAGTGGCCAAAAAAGAAATTAGATCTCTGTACTCGGCTTTTTGTTTTTCCCATTGCTAAAATGATTTTTTCTATCAGTTAGAGTGGGTCTTAGGCAACAGGGACCTTTTGGAAAAAGTGCTTCAGCCCTTTTTTACTATGACTCAATTAATACAACGTTAGCTGTGTGTGGTGACGCACGCCTATAGTCTGAGCGCACTTGGGAGGCAGAGGCAGACCATTCTCTGAGTTCAAGGCCAGCCTGGTCTACAAAATGAGTCCCGGGCAGCCGAGGCTACACATACAGGCTCTGTCTTGGGGAAGAAAAAAAAAAAAAAAAAAAGACTTATAGAATACTCCATTAGTTCGTACTTGGTCACAAGTGGCTGTGGTTGTGAGACTTGGTATCTTTTACCTCATTCATGCATGAGGCAAATGTGCCAGGATTTGGAGCAGAACAGTCCCTGTTCATATTAAGAGCTGTATTCAGCTAATGACATAATAATTTCTGGTCACATTAGACACAGGACTCATTGTAGATATTATTTTCAAGTCTGTAATTCTCAGTTCCTGCCACAGTGCTTGCGCTCACCCTTTCCAGAGGTGATCTTCCCTTCTGTTGGGCATTGTCACCAGTCATTTTTGTAGTGTGATCTTCCTTTTACAAGTTTGTATATTTTGTATATATGCATTTTGTTTGTGTGTTTGTTTCTGTTTTTGAGACTGGGTTTCTCTATGTAGTCCTGGCTGTCCTGGAATTTGCTATGTAGTTCAGGCTGACTTCAAACTCACAGATCTGCCTGCCTCTGCCTCTGCCTCTGCTTCTGCCTTGCTAGAATCAGAGATATATACCACCATGCCTGTTTGAGTTTGTGTTGTTTGGTTTTTTTGTGGTGTAGATCTTATTTGTCATTCATTACATGTTCTAGTTTAAAATTTTTAGATTTATCAAGCACAGTGGCGCACGCCTTTAATTCCTTTAAGCCCAAGCAGAAGCAGGAGAATTTTTGTGAGTTCAAGGCCAGCCTGGTCTACAAAGTGAGTCCAGGACAGCCACGGCTACACAGAGAAACCCTGTCTCAAAACAACAAAACAAACAATTTAGATTTGTATTTGTGTGTGTGTTTTGTTTTCCTTTGATGTATATATGTGTACCACATGTGTACTTGGTGTTCATGGAGGTCACGAGGGCACAGTGGTGCTGGAGGGATGGCTCAGTTCCTGAGGGCACTTACTGCAGAAGACTAGGGTTCCATTCCCAGTGTCTCCATGGTTCTTCACAGCTGTTCATAATTCCAGTGCTAGAATGCATATGATACATACATACATGGAGACATATATATCTGTACACATACATAGGAACATAAGCAAAACTCATGTACATAGAATAAATCTACAGTTTTTTGTTTTTAAAGCAGAGGAGAAGGCAGGCATCAGATTGCCTGAAACTGGACTCATCAGTGGTTTTGAACCATCGTATTGTCACTAGGAATTTTACCTGAGTCCTCTGCAAGAACAAATGTTCTAACTGCCAAGCCATCTCTTCAGTCCCTATTCTTGCTCTGTATTCAAAACTCTTATTGGCTGCTGGGCACGGTGGTGCATGCTTGTAACCCTCGCACTTGGAGAGGCAGGCAGATCTCTGTGAGTTTGAGGCCAGCCTGGTCATAAAGCAAGTTCAGGACAGCCAAAGGCTACAGAGAAACCCTGTCTCAAAATCAAGAAGCATAAACAACCAAATCCCACCTGTCATTGAAAAGGCAAGTCTTTGTCTTGTGGGCCTTAATCCCAACACCCATGGAGGGCATGCCCATAGCAAGAACCATATGTAAAGCAGAGGGTACAACATCAAAGGATCTGAGAGGAAAAGACTCTAACTCCATGGTGCTTCTTGGCCCTGGGCACCTTTAAGGTGAGTGCCACCACACCTCATTCTTGCTTATGTTCTTCTAAAAATATTTCTCTTATTGCACACTGTCCAAGTGGTGAGGAAATTGTTTCATATTTATTAAGGGAACCCTCTTCTTTGACCCCATCAGGAAGGCATTGTGTCTAGGCCCTTTCCTGCCCCATGTCTGCCTGGGTAGCCTTCCTAGTTCTAAAAGCACTGGGCTCTGTTGCATTCTTCCTCACTTTTGGTTAGAACATTATAAATTTTGTTTCGCATTTATTTTAGTAGCTCAAGTATATGTGAACCTCCAGTTTAATAATGATTCTATGTTTTAGGTTGTGCTTCTTATGTGTACTATTCTGGGGACCTGGTTGTATAGCTTGGATATTCAGAAAGCACAGGAATTGACTCAGCTTTTTAGCAACCTCATTGACCTTAGCTGAGGTGTCTCAACTTAAATGTGAACTACTTTTTTCGGGATTAAAAAAAAATAATAATAATTAATTAATTTAGTTAGTTAGTTGGGTGTTTTTTTTGTTTGTTTGTTTTTTGGGTTTTTTTGTTGTTGTTGTTGTTGTTTTTGTTTTTTTGAGACAAGGTTTCTCTGTATAGCGAGGGATGTCATGGAACTAATTCTGTTGACCAGGCTGGTTTCAAACTCGGGGATCCATCTGCCTGTCTCTCATCTGCCTGTCTGCCTTCCGAGGGCTGGGATTAAAGGTGTACACCGCAATGCCCAGCTAGAATTACTTTTTATAGCTCTGCTTTTGTAACCTCTTTGTAAGTGACACGTGTAGTGATATAAGACTATGTTGCCTGGCAACAGCTTTTCACACAGTTCTTGGAGATGATGACAGACCTTCAAAGGACTCTGTGTAGATTTACAACCAAGTGATTTGTTTGCTCTTGTGGTCATAGGCAACACTATGAATGTGTTTTGTTTTGTTTTTTACTAATTTTTTTAAAAAGATTTATTTATCATTTATAGTGTTCTGCCTGCATGTGTTCCTGCAGGCCAGAAGAGGGCACCAGATCTCGTTATAGATGGTTATGAGCCGCCATGTGGTTGCTGGGAATTGAACTCGGGACCTTTGGAAGAACAAACAGCAGTGCTCTTAACTGCTGAGCCATCTCTCCAGCACTCTGAATGTCTTTTCTGTGGCTGTGTGTGTGTGTGTGTGTGTGTGTGTGAGTTTCTGGAAGTGACGTTCTGGGTTGCTGTATGGGTATGGGCTCATTACCCACTGCAGGTGTTGGCTCGGCAGCCTTGTGTCTAGCTGCGGTGAGAAACCTGTCTTTCCTAATTCATGTCACGGTGTTGCTGTTTGTGTACAGTCCACCAGTTATTTATATTTGTTTACTTTATACCTGCAGGCTGCTACCACATGATAGTCTCAGAAGAGAGCAGTGAATATAGCCCTTCCCTTTCTGTTCCCTACTCTCTGAAAACAGACCTGAGCTCTCCGTGTTCTTCCTTTTCACCCCTCCACCCATATATCATCATCATTATCATCATCGCTACTTTTTAGGGTCTCCATGTATACTCCAGTCTAGTACATCCTCAAATTTGTGATCCCCTGCCTTAATGTGTAACAGGTTTTCATCGCTACTTTTTTCACCTTGAGTTCTCGTAAGTGGAATAGTTGAAAAGTTGTAGTACTTTTTTATAAATTCTCCTTTACTTGGGGTGTTTAGGCCTCTACCTCCCTTCTGCCAACCCCCCAACCTTAAGTAGGAGAGAGAAAAGGTTAGTGGGGAGAGGGGCCCCAGACCCCTTTAATTCTAGCTATTTAGGGTCACGGTGTTCTTTTAGGGCTCTATTCCAATTTCTGTCAATAGCAGACACAGCTAGCAGGCTCCTCCACAACGCTGCGCCCTGAAGCATTTCTCTCCATCTGTCTGCTCCAAACCACCACACCATCTCTGGTCTCTTCAAACTGCTTCCTGCCACACGCCAACAACCAAGCGCCACACCTTCTCTTTCTTGCCTCTCAAATTTATATTCTCCTAGTCCTGGACCATGCCCTTCTCCATGCATGTGGAAGGCCTTTACCAGCTGGCAAAGATCATACCCCACACATGACAATTAATAGGTGTGACAAACTATAGCCCAACTAAAATCCCACACTTGAGATTAAAACAAAAGCATATTTACATAGCACACAAAGAAACCAAAACTTCCATTTCAAAAAGTAGTACCTGCACATTTTGTGTTTCTCTTACACAATGAAATAGAATATTGTTTTATGCAACAGTGACTTATTTTCTTGATGTCCTGTTTGTGTTACTGTCCCTTCTGTGGGTCAGTTGTTCAGTAGTCTCATTACTTTTGTGGTAGCTTTTTTAGCAAGTGGGGCTGGGTGGCTCTGTGGTAGGCAGTTGTTCTGTGCATATCATGATGCTGAGCAGCATTCTTAGCCAGTTGTGATAGTCAAAGATGTTGTAGGTAATTCCGAATGAACAGTTAAACAGATGAACGACAGTGAAAACAGAATTGTGTGTGGTAGCATGACTTCAAGGCTAGCCAGATGTACTTAGTGAATTCCAACTCAGCTTGGGCTGTATAAGGAAACCTGTCTCAAAACAACAGCGAAAATACAGAAAAGTTTGACCACAATTAGGCTTTTTAAAAATTTTAATTGTTGAGCTAACAAATGGTGATACAAGCCTTTAAACTCAACACTGAGGAATCAGAGGTATTTGGATTTCTGTGAGTTCAAGGCCAGCCTGGTCTACATAATGACTTTGAAGGCTTATAGAGTGAGATCTTGTCTTGGGCAGGGGGAGGGAAGGACTAGGAGTTGCATTTTTCAAGCTGTAGAGATGCCTGGTGGTTAGGAACATTTGTTGATTTTGCAGAGGACCTGGGTTTAGTTTCCAGCATGCCCATGGAGTTGTACTGCAGCAGCTCCAGTTCCGGGGGACCCAGTGCTCTCTTCTGAGCTCTGACATCACCTGGCACATGGGTGGTACATAGACAGGTGATATACCCATACACAGAAACAAAATACACTTTTGTTAAGTTTAAAAAGAACCCAAGGCTTTGTAGCGCATGCCTTTAATCCCAATACTTGGGAGGCAGAGGTAGGTGAATCTCTTGGAGTTAGAGGCTAACCTGGTCTACATAATGTGTTCCAGTACAGCCAGAGCTACACGGTGAGACACTGTCTCAAAAAAAACAGAAAAGGGCTGGAGAGATGGCTCAGAGGTTAAGAGCACTGGCTGTTCTTCCAAAAGTCCCGAGTTCAATTCCCAGCAACCACATGATAGCTCATAGCCATCTATGATGAGATCTGGTGCCCTCTTCTGGTGTGTAGGCGCACACACACAGACAGAATACTGTATAAGTAATAAACAAATCTTTAAAACAACAACAAACCAACTAAGTTTTATTCCAAATTAACTTCTTGTGCATGGACCTGTTGTGACAGACTTAAAGTTGTGCTTGTCAGTGATGACGGCAAGTCCTCTGGTTACACACAAGTGTCTGTATTCTGTGGTGCTTTTTTCCTCTTGGTACAGATGCAGCGTGAGAGCCTGCTCAGGTCACATGGGTCTGGTTGGTTGGCCTGTAGCTCTTTTGCATTTCCTCTGATTTATCAAAATCTGCAACCTGCTGGGGTTCGTGAAAGTCATTACAGCTATTGTGGCTGTTCACCCTGGCAGGACTCCTGTCTACCTGAGTCTGGATTGCTACGAAGTTGGTCGGTGACTGCAGGGTTCTAGACTTCACTCAGTCAGCATTTTGAGTTTTAGAGTAACAGCTGTAATTTTCCACATTTAGCTCTGTAATACTAATTCTCTTCTGATTGAATTAATGTAACTTGTTATAGAATTTTTTAAAAAATGGTTTTAGCACTTGGATAAAAATTTTAAATGTAGGTTAGGTGTAGTGGCATAGGACTAATCTCACCACTCTGGAGGCAGAAGCAGGCAGATCTCTTGAGTTCAAGGGCAGCCTGATTTTGTGGAAAGACCAAGTCTCAAAAATAATGGTAAATAAGTAAAAGCAGCTGGGGAGATGTATCATTTTTTAAGTGCCTACTCTGCAAACATGAGGACCTGAGTTCAGATTTCCAGCATCCACATAAAAATCGTGTGTGTGTGTGTGTGTGTGTGTGTGTGTGTGTGTGTGTGTGTAAAACCCTAGCACTAGGGCAGGAGTGTTAGTTAAGAGGACACGTGGATCCCTAAAGTTCTCTGGCCAGCCAGTCCAGAGAAATCGAACTTGAGATTCAGTGAGAGCCCCTCTTCCCCTCTGAGAAAAGGGGGAGAGGACCTGAGGAGGAGGAGGCTTTCATGTGCATAAGCACGCGCATGCTGTGGAAGCCTCCGTACCCGCGCACTAGAGAGCAGAGACCTGAGGGCGTGTTCTTAGAAACTCTGCATTCTCTTCCTGCTCTCTTTAAATCTTATTTTGTGTGTATGCTGTCTATGGGAGCACGAAAAGTGAGCTGATGGGGACGGGCACAGTGTACATGTTGAGGCCATAGAACAACTGACAAGAGCCGATTCTCTGCTTTCATCATTCCAGGGATTGGATTTCAGCCATTGCCTTACACAGCACATGAATTTACCCACTGAGTCATCTTGCCCACCTAAAATGGGGTTGTTGAGATGGTTCTGCAAGTAAAGGCACTTGCTGCCAAGTCTGATCACCTGAGACCACATGATTGAAGCAGAGACATACAGGAAAGAAAGAAAGAGAGAGAGAGAGAGAGAGAGAGAGAGAGAGAAAGAAAGAAAGAAAAAATTTTAAAAGAAAAATAGGCTATTCATTTCTGTTTGTATAAAAACTTTGTTTTAATCTTTGATTTTTGTTTTGTTTTGTTTTTTTGTGTCTTTCAGCAAACGGGGTTTCAGTGTCCGCTCCTTTGGAACAGGAACTCATGTGAAGCTCCCAGGACCAGCACCTGACAAGCCCAATGTTTACGACTTCAAAACCACATATGACCAGATGTACAATGATCTCCTCAGGAAAGACAAAGAACTGTATCCCATGGCTGACCCTTAAAGAGCCAGGGTGGTCATTTGGTGGGTGTGATTTGTGACTGGTGGTCACTCTGATCCCCCACCTTGTAGGGTGTGTTTTAGGTGAAACAGGGCCAGCACATGTGTTCCGGCATACACACCTGTGGTGCCTACATCAGTCCTTTCTTCTTTATAAGAAGTCAGTTTACTTTTTTTCTTTTTCCTTTTTTTTTTTTTGTTTTGTTTTGTTTTGTTTTGTTAAATTTGAGACCGGGTTTCACTATATAGCCCTGGCTAGCCTGGAATTCACTAAGTAGATAAGGCTAACCTTGAACTCACAGAGATGTGCCTTCCTCTGTCTCCTGAGTGCTGGGATTAAAGACATGGGACATCAGCTCAGTGGAGACCTCAGTTCCATTTCTTCTTCCCACTTGAGAGTCTAGAGCAGTGGTTCTCAACCTATAGTTTGTGACCCCTTTGGGGGGGTCAACCAGTCCTTTCACAGGGTTGCCTAAGACCATTGGAAAACATAGATGTTTACATTATAATTCATAACAAAATGAGTTATGAAGTAGCAAGGAGATAATTCTTGGTTGGAAGTCCACATCTTGAAGCACATCGTGAGGAGCTGTATTAAAGGGTGGCAGTGTTAGGAAGACGGAGAACCACTGGTCTAGAGACAGACACAAACTTAAAACCTAACTTGATGTGATTAAGCAGAAGGCCCTGATTGTTATTAAACAGTGGAGCGTAGAGACGACATGGAAATTAGAGGGTGCTGATGCTCGACTGTAGGCTGCCCAGCCACTTCCTCACAGCGCTGTGTGCACACTGACACATTGAGGCTCTTTGATGTTTCTGTGGCTCTTAGAGATATATTACCTGGCTTAGTGGCTCATGCCTGTAATCTTAGCCTTTGGGTCCTGAGGCAGGGAGATTGCTGCAAGTTTGAGAACAGCGTGGGCTACGTAGTTTGAGGCTAGGTTGGGCTATAGAACAAGATCCTATCTCAGAATAAAAAGTTGCTGTTTTTACCAAACAAAGCATGAAAAAATATAATATTCTGAGAGAACTTTACTTCAGAAAGAGGCAAAACAGTCTGAATCTTGTACTGTAGACTTTGTGGGAAAAGAAAAGGGCATGTTAAAATTAAAATACGCTTCCCATATGACGTATAATGGTTAACTTAATCAAGGTTCCAGGTTTTTGAGCAAGACGTTTTCTGATATTCCCCTGTACTAACTTGAGATTTCTCATGTTCATATGCTGAGCATGTGCATGAGGCATGAGCATAACGCTGAGCACCTGGAAAAGTAATTCTGGATATTCTTTAGTTACAGTAGTGCTTGGGCCCAAATGTGTGCATGAAACAACTTCTTTTTTTCCCTTTGTGGTTTTGTACATACTAGCCTAGCCTTCCACTGAGTTATCCCTAGGTCCAAAACTTGTTTTAAGGACATGTTCCCAGTATGTATCCCTGTCTGGCTTGTAACAGTCTGTATGGTCCAGGCTGGCCTTGAACCTAGAGATCTGCCTGTCTCTGCCTCCATCTCCTGGGTGGTGCTGGGGTTAAAGGTGTGGGCCACCACATCCTGGCTTTTTTTTTTTCTCTCTCTCATCTATCTTTTCACTTTTTAAAATTTCAGGCAGGGGTTCACTAAGTTGACAAGCTGTCCTTGAACAAACTCTAGCCCAGGTAGGCAAGAAATATGTTGATCTTCCTGCTACAACTTTTCAAGAATCTAAATTATAGACTTCTGTCTCCATATTGGCATTTTGTCTCCATATTGGCACTCTTGCAATTTTTTTTCTTAAATAAATATATATATTTATATGTTCTTGCAACTTCTTATGTAAACTAAGCTTTAAGCTACTGTGGAGTCCTAGCTTCTCTAGAAGCTGAAGCAAAAGGATCACTTGATCCCAGAGTTCATGGCCAACCTAGGTAACTGGGAGACTTAGCCTCAAATGAAAGAGAAACAGCTCTGGGTGTTATGATACAGGTCTCACTCAAAAAGCTGAGATGGGATGATCTTGAGACTTTTTCAAAAAGAAAGAAAAATATAATAAACTAAAAATATTTTTATAGGTTTAAAGATGAATTTATGTAGCTTTAAGGGTCCCAAATGCCTTCCAACGAAATAGATACTGTGGTCACAACATCTTTGCCACCCCAACCCTGTTTCAAAGTCCTCCGACAGCTGCAGGCTACAGTTGAAAGGTAGTCAATGGGGACATTGAGTCAGAAACAGGTATTTCCTGTTGGTTGCACACTTACTTTGTGGGTATAGATTGGGTGTGTTTGAGTCTGTGGCATGCTTAGGGCCTATGCCTCAGTGATCTTGGGAGCCCACCCTGGAATCTGAGCACTTCACCCTACTCAGAAGTCCAGGAACTAAATGTGGAGGTTCAGTGTTCTTCTGTGTTGGTTGTTATGCTCACGTCCTTGTCCAACGAACTCTTAAGTTGGGGGGAGGGTCTCTAAAACAGCTTCCTCCTGAAGCCCCTCTAGAGAGCATGGTGTGCTCCTTTCTCTTAGAGTCTCAGGGAAGTATTACCAGAAAATATCAGAGACTTTGATTTGGAGGCTTGGTGTTTTCCTTGGCCCTAGGAAAAAATTGATGTGTTCTTCTTTCTATCTTTCTTTTTTGTTTTTTTGGCTTGGGGTGGCGGGGGATTTTGAGACAGGGTTTCTCTATGAAGCATTGCTGTCCTAGAACACGCTCTGTAGACCTGACTGGCCTGGAACTCACAGAGATCTGCCAGCCTCTACCTTTGAGTGCTGGGATTAAAGGTTCGCACCACTACCACCTGGCTGAGGAGTTATTTCTAGCTGAAATTCCGGTGTAGCAGGAAGCCTACTCTAAAACCATGGCTGCTTTTGAACTCTTGTTTTGAAATAGGCTCTTTAGTGTAGCTCAGGTCTGCCTGTCCTGGAAACTGCTCTGCAGAATGGGCCGGCCACTGTTGAGGTTAAAGGCAGGCGCTACCGTGCCTGGCTCCTACCAGCTCTGCAGAATGGGCCGGCCACTGTTGAGGTTAAAGGCAGGCGCTACCGTGCCTGGCTCCTACCAGCTCTGCAGAATGGGCCGGCCACTGTTGAGGTTAAAGGCAGGCGCTACCGTGCCTGGCTCCTACCAGCTCTGCAGAATGGGCCGGCCACTGTTGAGGTTAAAGGCAGGCGCTACCGTGCCTGGCTCCTACCAGCTCTGCAGAATGGGCCGGCCACTGTTGAGGTTAAAGGCAGGCGCTGCCGTGCCTGGCTCCTACCAGCTTCTGAAATTTCTTCAGTTAGTACTATTCATTTTTTATATTCTTATATTTTTTGACAGAAAGAAACTCGCAGTAATACGCATGTTCATAGTCCCTTTAAATACATTGAATGTTAACATTGAAGCCAACTGACTTCCCTGTTTCCGGACGGGGTAGCTCTTAACATGTTTTGCAAAATTATATTTAGGCTTCAGCTAGTTAGGTAGCTCTAGAAGTGAGGGATCTTCTTTATAGGGTGGCTTCCTCCTAAGATGTAGAGATATACAGAAAGGGTCTGCTTGTGGGCTCTCAATGTGTTGGGGACAGAGCTGGCAGGTAGGGAGCTTGTGGCCACCTCAGTAGCTTGGTGATAAGTCGTCAGTATTTGCCTCTTGACTTACCTTTTTTTTTTTTTTTTAAGACTTATTTATTATGTATACACTGTTCTTCTACCTGCACTCCAGAAGAAAGCACCAGATATCATTATTGATGGTTGTGAGCCACCATATGGTTGCTGGGAATTGAACTCAGGACCTTAACCTTTGAGCCACTTCTTCAACCTTTGAGTTACCTCTTGGTCAGCCTCAGGAAGCTTATTATTTTCTTGGTATGGGCAGTGTGTTGGTCTAGGTGGGGCCAGAAGGAGGCATGACAATATAGCTAGTGCTTTGCTATGGTATTCTCAGTACTGTCCTTGGCCCAGAAAAATGTCTCTTCCAGGGAATTTACTGGACATTGGTACCAAGCCAGGTCAGATAAGGGCAGGTTGAGGTAGGTATGTGGAGAGGAGGACAGAATTAAGAAGGGTGGGGATACCCTTTTATTCCAGGGCAACCACTGCAAAAGGAAATTGCAAAAGGAGTAGTCTGTGCTTTGAAAAATAACTATGATAGCCTTCCTTAGTAGGAAGTGTCCCTGCATGATTTTGCATAAAAGCCATAATTTTATAGTAGATAGATGAGTATTTTAAGATGTAACCCAAAGACAAAACCACTCTGCTTATATTGTCAAGGGGGAAAGAATTTTGAGTTGGTAGGAAAAAGATACTTAATTAGAACTGGGGCCTAGTGGGCCTAGACCACCTCTGCCATATTCTACTGTCTGCAGCTAAGAGCCTCAGTTTACTCATATGTGCCACTTCATGGAACTCCATTAATTAAGTGAATTAAAGCACACACGCTAAGTTTAGTAGCAGCCACCTGAGATCCTAGCACTTGGATGTAGACATAGGAGTTGAGGTCATACTCAGCTGCACAGTGACTTCAAGATTGATGGGTTATATGAAACCTCTTATCAAAACAAATGAAACAGCATGCATAGCACAGGCCTTCTATTTTGTAAGTCTTTGACAGATTTTGGGCAGTATTCTTAGTATTAAAGTACTGTGTGTGTGTGTGTGTGTGTGTGTGTGTGTGTAAGGGGTTTGGCATGTATCCTTAGATAGATACCCTTTTTTGTTTTGTTTTCTGTTTTTCAAGACAAGGTTTGTCTGTGTAGCATTGGCTGTCCTCGAACTCACTCTGTAGGCCAAGCTGGCCTCCAACTCAAATACCCACCTGCCTCTGCTTCCCGAGTGCTGGGATTAAAGGCGTGTGCCACCACACTCAGCGTAGATGTACTTCTTGACTTTGGTTGGGTTTATAGCTGATGAGAGACCATTGAAGAATAAAATGTGTAAGTCAAAAGTGCCTAACTGCAACAGTGTCCAACAGTTATTCCCACTGTGACTCTGGAGCTGACCAGAGTGGAGTCCCAACTGACACTGCCCCTGGTGTCCAGTGTCATAGTCTCCCCAGCCTAGGAGTGGACCCAAACTCAAAGTACAGTTTTACTAAATATGTATCATTCTCATGCCATTGAAAACTCACTTATCAGCCAGGTATGGTGGTCCACATCTTTAATCCCAGCACTTTGAAGGCAGAAACAGGCAGATTGCTGAGTTCAAGGCCAGCCTGGTTTACAGAATGAGTGAGTTCCTGGATAACCAGGGCCATAGAGTGAAACCCTGCCTTGAAAAACTAAAAAAAGAAGAAAAAGAAAACAAAACTGACTTGTCCTAAGTCAGGGATTATTTTGGTTTTTCTATTTTAGTTTTTCAAGACAGCGTTTCTCTGTGTAGCCATGGCTGTCCTGGAACTCACTCTGTAGACCAGGCTGGCCTTGAACTCACAGGGATCGGTTTGCCTCTGGAATGCTGTTATTAAAGGCATGTGCCATCACCGCCTGGCCTAAATCGGGGATTGTGTATTTAGTTTCTTGGCTATAAATAGTTGGATTTTGTTTTCCACAAGCAGAAGACAGCCTGAATGATTGAAATTTGCTTTGTACTTCCCATAAGAAGCCCACCTATGGGGAATTGTTGAGGCTGTGGGCTGAATGGAGACTAAACCATTGCCCCTCACATCCCGATAAACTGGTAGAGGTTGCCTCTTGATTTCACCATTTCCCTTTTTTTGGGAATTACCTATACTTAAGAAACACACATGTGCTGGGCGGTGGTGGCACAGGCCTTTAATCCCAGCACTCATGAAGCAGGCAAATCTCTGGGTTCAGAGGCCAGCCTGGTCTACAGAGTTAGTTCCAGGACAGCCAGGACTACACAGAGAACCTTTTGTCAAAGATAAAGGGGGGGGGCATATACACACCTAGATCAGTGACAGGAATTCTAGGTTCACCTGATCTCTAGAGACAAAGAGAAAAACAAAGTCTGAAGCCAGATATAATGTGGCTGTTATGTACTCTTACCTAAGTCTGTGCGCTGAGGCAGGAGGGTCACCAGGGTAAACCTGCCAGCGCAGGGCCTCGCTTGGGTAATGGACTATTCCCGATCTCAAAATGAAAAAAAATGTTAGATGTAGTATCACAGGCCTGTTTTCCCAGTACTTGGGAGGTTGCAGTGTAAGGTCACCCTATATTAAACAAGCAAGACCCTGTCTTAAATCTTTATTTAGTATTATTTTTAAATTTAATGAAGAGGAGCACATTAGTTCTGTTCATTAGTGTCAGGCATACCTGGAACAACTTCGGTGATGTGAGTTGATTTTACTTTTGAGGGATGGTCAGTCTTATTAATGAACTACCAGTAGATTGAGGGAGCGGGTCAGAGCAAAAGATCAGCAGGGAACTCCCTGCCCCTGTCACCCAGCTCTAGTGCTGAGGCCATGAACTGTGTTGAGACATTGTAGAAGGGTAGATTTTAACTTTTCCTGAATCTTGCATATATATGTTGGTGTAGAGTGGCTGTCTTCAGCATGTTTCTTGGGTTTATATTTGGGGTCTTATAATCAGTTTTTGAGTTTAGATCATATTTTAACTATCCACTTATTTAGTGTTCATCCTTGGTCTTTTATTACTGTACATTTTTCTTTTCTTGAAAAATGGTTTCTGAAATAGAAGATTACTCGACCTGGCCTGACGGTTAATCTTGTCAGACTGGTTGGATGAGACACTTCTAGGAGATTAGTATTCAGCTCTGGGTATGTCCGTGAGAGTCTCTTTTCTCATTTAAAAGTTTGCTGTGTTTGGTGTGTAAACAAGGGTGCGGGTGTGTTACGGCATGCAGAGGGAGGAGGGCAACTCGGTGGGAACAGCGCTTTCTGTGTGGGCTCCAGGGCTCAGGTTATTAATGTATAGCAGGTGTGTTACCCATGGCGACCGCCACGGGCCTTAAAACAGATGTTGAGGGCCATGATGTAATCAATGAATTGCTTCTTTGATGGATTTATAACATGCTGGCAAAATTGGGAGGTGGTTGGGCCATCAGAGGCAGTAGGTCATGGGTAGCATATCCTGGGTTTACACCTTTTTTTATTCCTATGAAGTTAATACTTTTTATAGTATGTGTATGAATGTTGTGCTGGAATGTATGTCTGCACCACATGTGTACCTGGTGCCTGAGGAGGTTAGGAGAGAGCATCAAGTCCTGGAACTGGAGTTAGTGGAGTACTGCAAGCCACCATGTGGGTGCTGATAGTCAAGTCCAGATCCTGTACAAGCACAAGTTCTCTTAACTGCTGAGCCCTCTCTTCAGCTTGTGGCATTAGATTTTATGCTAATCGCTTCCTGTATTCCTTTCTCTCTGCCTCACAATGGAAACCACACTATTCTGTCACACCTTCCTCCCCGGAACTGAATGACATGTCAAACTGTGAGCCAAGTTGCTTTGCCAAATTGTTTTTTCAGGTACTTGATCATGACGCAAAAGTGACTCTTAATACAATCCCCATGCTGAAGACTATTGAGAAACACAGCAGCTGTGAGGCTCTCCTCCTGTCTATACGCTTGGTTTGCCAGCTTAAACCAGTGAGGGTTTTCCGGAGACTTGTTCCTTTTTTTTTTTTTTTTTTTTTTTTTCTTTTTTTAGATCTATTTATTATATATACAGTGTTCTGTCTGCATGTATACCTGCACATCAGAAGAGGGCATCAGATCTCATTATAGATGGTTGTGAGCCACCATGTGGTTGCTGGGAATTGAACTCAGGATCTTTGGAAGAGCCATCTCTCCAGTCCCGGAAACTTGTTTCTTGATTAGGTTGTACTAATCTGTAGTTTCAGGTGAAGCTTGTGTGTCTTTTGTTTTTCTTGAGTGTGGGATGGGAATCACACGCAGTCTCCGTATTTCTTTATCCTGGGAGTGCACCCTGCCAGGCAAACACAGTGGTTCTGGTTTCCCTTTAACCATGCTCTGTCATCACGTGGCATGACCATGTTCCTGTCTGTGGCCTGTGGTGCCAGCATAGCAGGCTAAGCCCAAAAATGATTTTTACTTGTTTCTCTTCGTTGTCATCTGGTTGGTAGCTCTGTGTGTGTGTGTGTTTTGGGGACAGGGTTTCTGTGTGTACCTTCAGATGTCCTGAAATTCATTTTGTGGACCAGACTTGGGGCTCGAGCTCATAGAGATCTGCCTGCTTCTGCCTCCCAGGTGCTAGGATTAAAGATGTGTGCCACCACCACCCTTCCCAAGATTTATTTATTTATATGAATGTTCTGTCTGCATGTATAGCTGAACAAATCAGATGGTTGCTGGAAATTGAACTCAGGGCCTATGGAAGAGCAGCCAGTGCTCTTAACTACTGAGTCATCTCTCCAGTTCCCGCTAACTACACTTTTTAAGGAGGTTTCAAAAATTGTGTGTGTTGTTTCAAATGTGTTCCTAAGCTAGGCACAAGTTTCCAAAGAAATAGCTCATCCAGTTTTGCTAAAATGTTAATTACATCTCATATCTAGATCTGACATGTAGCTGGCATGCCTGAGGGCTGTTTGCCTGCTTTTTACTAATGGGGTTTATTGAAGCTGGTTGGCCAAGGTAGTTGCTGTGACCATTTAAATGTCTGGATGTAAAAGTGCCTGGGTTTTCTTCTTTGGACACCCTCTTGCCTGTGCCAGCAGTGAGAAGCTCCTGCTAGCAAGTGAGCTCAACTACATGAGGTCATCCTTTGAAATAAGAACCTTCCCTGGGTTTCCTGGGCATATCCTGAGCCCAGAGAAGCCCTATCCTCAGCGCCTTCTTCAGGAAGGGCCCAATTGTGGACCGAGCAGCCAGTATCCTATCCTGGGAATGCATAGTCTCTCCTGGTGCAATACTGAGGAAAGGACAGGTAATGAGAATTGCAGAGACTCAGCATCTATGTGGTGGAGTAGGTACGTCGAGCCATACCCTGTCCTGACCTTTTCTTATACTCTAGGCTGATCATTACCCTAAAGAAATAAAAATGTTAAGTCATTGGCAAAACACCAAACACAACAACAACGAAAGCCAAGCTGGGCCTTGATTGGTTCTTGTATGGGCAAGTGTGAAAAGCAGGCTTGCTGGAGATTCAGCTGTCCCCACATTTTTTGTCCCTTGATGTACCTGAATTTAGCCTTGTCCACCGAGTAAACCTCAGTCTAACAAGGACCTTAGTGTCAGCTCTGCCAAGCATCTGACCATCTCAGGCCTGTAGTCTTGGTGCCCCCTTACCATTTGAGGGCCCAGTTGTGCATTGGAGACTTGGTAGTACACAGTCATCTGGCATTAGTTATCTTAGGGGTTCAATTCAGGAGGTATATTTTGGAAGAGTGAGTGTATGGCAAGGGTTTTGATGCAGAGTGTACAGAATGTGTTCAAGCAAATGTACTTTCCACTTCATCTAGTGGTTTTAACCTAATAGCAATTTTGCCATCACTTGAAATTTTGTGATAAGTTGTTAATAGCATCTCTGATTTGGCCTGTGTTCTGCCATCTTTGGTACTGTGGGACCTTCAACCCCCAGGCCATGTGACAGCTTCTAAGACTGAGGCCACATGCTTGGGATGAACATCCTTCCTAAAGGTTGTATTTATCTAAGTTTTTTGTTTTGTTTTTTCTTTTCCACCTAAGTAACCCTTTTGTCTGCACTGGCAATGTTCATATTTCCTGCAGCCTCCCTTCAGGTAGTAGTCACTGTGCCCAATATTCTCCAGGAGGCATTGTTTATGGGATGGTATGTGTAGGACACCAAACCTGCAGTAAGCACGTGTGAATCTGGGCTCTAGTGGATGCTTTAGACATTGTTGGGGATCTGGGCACTTAACTAGCCTGAAATTGCCAAAGTCCCCATTAAATGACCTGATCAATTCACCTTACGTCAGGGCAATAGTGAGCCCTGTCTTGTGGCAGCAAGTTCTTCCTGTTTTTACTGTTGTTTGTGGTTCAGGACATTTAGGTTCAATGAGGCCAAGTAAGTCTGATGCCATAGAACAGTGGTTCTCAACCTGTGGGTTGTGGCACCTTTAGGGGTCACATATCAGATATCCTGCATATCAGATATTTATAATTCATAACCGTAACAAAATCACAGTTATGAAGAAGCAGTGAAATAATTTTATGGTTGGGGTCACCACCATGAGGAACTGTATTAAAGGGTTGCAGCATTAGGATGGTTGGAAACCACTGCCTTAGAAGGTTTGTTAAAATGTAGTCACAGGCCAGGCAGTGATAGCACACAGCTTTAATCCTAGCCCTCAGTGGGAAAATGCTGGTGGATCTCGGTGAGTTTGAGGCCAGGCTGGTCTACAGAGCTAGTTTCAGGATAGCCAAGGCTACACAAAGAAACCCTGTCTTGAAAACAAAACAAAAAATGTAGTCACAGGGGCCAGCCAGATAGTTTAAGAGGAAAAGACAGCTGCCAAGCCTGTCAGCTATGTGCAATGCCCCTAATCTGTATCCCGGAGGAAAGAACTGACTCATACAAGATGTTCTCTAACTTCATATATACACCCATGGTGCATACACAAAAATGTTTTAGCGTGGTTGCTGTTTCTGAGTTAGGCCTTTGGGAATTTCTCCCAGTTGAGACTTGAGTTTGCTCATAAGAATTATGCATTAGCAGGGCAGCAGCCGTGGTGGTGATGGTGGTGGTGGCGGCTCACACCTTTAGTCCTAGCACTTGTTAGGCAGAGGCATGTGGATCTCTGAGTTTGAGGCCAGCCTGACAAGACATACAGAGCAAGTTCCAGGACAGCCAGGGCTACACAGAGAACCCTGTCTCCAGAAATATAAATCAAACAATCGATCGTTCTAAGAGATGGAAAGGTTCCCTGGCCCAGCCTGGGAAGGCAGGTACTTGCCACGGACTAGAAAGCTATGTTTGTAGCTGAGTATGATGGTGCACATGTGTAACTTAATTACTTGGGAAGCTGAGGCAAGAAGATGTGACATTGGAGGTCATTGTGGGCTACACAGCAAGATACTGTCTCAGGAGATGGTGAGCTAGGATGATGGCCATCAGTAAAATGTTTGAGGACCTGGGTTCAGTCCCTACGACCCATGTAGTAAAAGCTGAGCAGGATGTGCTTGCCATACCTGTGCTGGGGCCGGGTGTGGTGGTGCACACCTGTAACCTCAGCATTCAGGCAGAGGCAGGCGGATCTCTGAGTTCAAGTCCAACCTGGTCTACAAAGGGAGTCCAGGCCAGCCAAGGCTACACAAAACAAACAAACAAGCAAATAAATGAACCTCTGCTGGGGAGGAATTGACGGGTGAATCCTTTAGGCCTCTCTGGCCAGCTAGCCAACCCTACCGGTGAGTTTCTGGTCATTGATGAGGTCCTGTCAGAGCAGAACAGGTGACAGCATTGAGGCTGTGCTCTCCCTGCATGTGCATATACAGACACAAAGAATTTGTAAGCAAGCCAAAAAAACCCTTGAGCTTAAAGGATGGTGGCTGGTAAACAGTCCACTGGCCAACTAAAGTCATCGTTTCTTAATGGCGTTGCCACTCAACCTAAAGAATTTGTTAATGTTCAGTAAACACTCTTGAGATGAGGCTGGATCTGTTCAAGCTTGTATGGCTGTTAATCAAACCATGATTTCATTAGTTCATTTGAGATTTATTCAGTCTTTCTGTTTGTTTTTTCGAGACAGGGTTTCTTTGTGTAGGTCTGGCTGTCCTGGAACTCTCTGTAGACCAGGCTGACCTCTAACTCACAGAGATCTGCCTGCCTCTGCCTCCACCTCCCAAGTGCTAAGTTTATTTTATTTTTTGTTTATTTTATTTATTTTCTGAGACAGTTTCTCAGTGTAGCCCTGGCTGTTCTGGATTCGCTTTGTAGACCAGGTTGGCCCCAAACTCACGGAGATCCACCTGCCTCTGCCTCTCAAGTGCTGGGATTACAGGCATGTGCCACCATGCACAGCTAATAAGTTTATTATTCTTGATGGCAGCTGTTTTGTAGACCTGGCTAGCCTGGAATTCACTGAGCAAACTAAGCTGGCTTTGAACTCAGAGATCTGCCTGCCTCTGCCTTCTGAGTGCTGGGATTAAAGGAGTGTGCCACCATGCCAGATTTGTGGTGACTTGGAAAGGAACTTGGTGCCCCCTTCAAGCCTGCTTTCGGCCTCTCTGAGGGGCTGAGAGTCCTGCAGCCGTCCCTCTGCCCAGCAGCATTTTCCAACTGCATCTGACTGAGAGGAGGCTCTAACCTGGGAGTGTCAGGATAGTGTCAAAGACAAAGCTGAGAACCAGTCTGGATTCTGTTTCCACCCAGGTCCTATCTCAGAACATTTCCATGTGTTTTCTGTCAATCATGTCTTAAATGTGGTTGGTTGGGTTTCTGAGAAAATGAAAGCTAACTTGTGCTGGTCCCTTGGCTAGCTTCTGAACAGCAGGATGGGTGAAACCTGTGCTTGAAGGATCTATGTGACGATTTATCGATAGTAGGGGCCAGGGCCTAACTCAACCCAGGAAGTTCGGCCTGAAGTTAGCTTCATGAGAGGCAGTTGAGAGACCCTGTGGTTATGAGGTACTGCAGATCTGTGGACCCCTAACAACAGGTGCTGGTATTTTGTGATATTAGCCAAAAAGACTGTGAGCACTGGTGAGCCAAAAGATCAGTAGGTGCCTGGCTGTTAGCAGTTCCTGCCCTATGCAGTTTCCCTTTCTCCAGAGAGTGCTTACCTTGCCCTAGGTGGCCAACCTTTCTGGAACCATTTCTCCTGCTGAGGCTCCAGCTGGTGGCTGGGCACAGATAAGAACTGAAGCTTCATCTTCTGTCGACCTTGATGCTGAGAGCCTGTCTGTGGGTCTCACTAGTCTGGCCCTGCTTCATAGGGTGTTCTTTCTAAAGCCGTGTGCTCTAGAGAAGACAGACTTTTGTTGTTGTGGGTACCTGAGGATGCCTGGCTCTGTTCCCACCAGCTGCTACTGCTATATGAAGAGCCCATACTTGGTGTCCGTGAAGTCAGCTGTGGAAATAGCTTAACTAGGAAAAATGGGATCAGGACTACACCTGTCCCATCCTCTAAATTATTATTGGATGAATGGGTATCTACTCCCAAGAGTAGGTGCTGTATGATCCTAGACAGGCCAGTAAGGAACTAGGCCTCTTCAGTTTCATGGCCGTACATGTAGCCGAGGAGATGACAGTATGTCGACAAGTTCTGTGTGTGTGGAGACCAAAGAAAGTTGTGACTACCCCATTTCTCATTTTTGTTTTCTGAGGCTGGGTCTCTCTCTAAACTTAGACTGTGGGTAGCCCAGGCTGGCTTAGGACTATGCAGTCCTCAGCTTTGTAAGTCCTAGATTAACAAACATAATCTACCATGCCTAGCTTGTAGTTTTTATTTTTTATAAATATGGATGCCTGAAAAGAATGAAAAAAGGGCATGAGCCCCTGAAGCTGATGCTAAAGGCTTTCCACCGTCTGGGTGAGCGCTGGGAATGGAACTGGACTGGAATGGTAAGCACACAACTGCTAAGCCATCTCTACAGCCTCTTTCTCTACTCTGAAGCAGGGTCTCATGTAGCCCACGCTTCCCTCAGACTTGTGTAGCTGAAATTGACCTCCCCCCTTTACCTCTGACTGCTAGGATTACAGGAGTCCACCAGGAACCCCAGATCCAGAGTTCCCTGTTCCTCTCTATCCATCCTATCCTATCACTTCGTATTAAGAAATTGTGTGTTCCACAAGGAAAGCAACTTGAAGTGTTTGTGTGATGGTGAATCCAGACGTTTTAAAATGATCCTGAAATGTGCTTTTGTTGTGAGACGACATTTCAAGTGTTTTGGGGCCCTCGGTGTGAACCCTGTATGAACCTTGTTTCCCACCCTCACTCAGTCTCCAGGGGAGGCTCCTCAGAAGGCCAACAGGGTCAAGTATGGGGTTCCAGGGTCTGGTGGGAGTGGCTCTTTATTCAGGAGAAAGCAGCCATTAGTTCATTGCATATAGGTGTCTGTCCAGCCTTGGTCATAGCCCACCCCACAGCTTTTAGGAATCTCACTCCAGGGACTGGCTAATTAGACCCCGAAGGCATTACCAACTCGACACCAACTTCCATGGCTCCTAGAAAGCTTTGCTGCAAATCCCAGGGCTTGGCCAAGTGAGCATCAGCCCAAGCCCTGCTTAAGTCAGATCTCATGAAGTTGTCCAGGTAACTGGCTGCGCAACAAGGCTGTCAAAAAGCAACAAGGACAGGGAATCTTGGGAAAACGGTTGTCTACTGTGTCTACCACATACATCCTAGCCTAGCCTCCAACCTAGATTTTGGCTGGTAATTGGAGTTTTTCAGAAGTCGGAAGTTCAGCAGGTCATGGTGCCATGTGCTTTTAATCTCACCACTTGGGAGGCAGATGCAGGTGGATTTCTTGAGTTTGAGGCCAGCCTGATCTACAGAGCTAGTTCCAGGACAGCCAGAGCTAAGCACCAAGAAACTCTGTCTCTAACCACACCACCACAACCACCAAAACAAACAAACAAAAAAAAGGTTCAGGTTAGGTGCTGGCAGGATTCTCAGCCTTCAAAAAGCAGCTGGTTCTTCATTGAGTGTAGTTCCTTAAAAGCAGTCTGTTCAGGCAGTATATGTCTGTGTGGTGGAGACAGTGACAGGGCCTTCCCAGGCAGGGCCCTCCTATGTGGACCTGACTCTGGGGAGTGGTGAATGCAAAGTGGTTTTCCCTACTACCCCAGATCTAGCCGTGTGACTTTCTCACTCTCTCCAGCTTTTCCTTGGGGTCAGCCTGGACCTGAGTGCCTGGATCTTGATTGGATCCCCGCCCCCCAAGAATGTCCACCACTCCTTTCCTCTTTCCCAGAAGTTGTGCCCGTCACAGGGTTTGGTCTGACACTTACCCTCTCCTCCAGTACCTTTGAAGGACTCCATAAGCCTGGATGCAGCTTTTTTGGTAGGCAGCAGAAGACAGGAACGTTTCCATGCTCCAGGGTCTGTCCCCAGGAGCAGCCGATGATGCAGGAAATGGAACTGCCCAGTAGCTCTTGTTCAGGTTATCTTCAAGTTAAACTGTTTAGACCAACCACCTAAGGGTGTACTAAAAGCTATGTAGGAGCAATTTTTAAAGCGCTGTGGACTTGAATAAGGTGGCATGCTGATGAGATGCTCAGTGGGAAAGGGCACCGTGTGCTGAAGATTGTTAGCCCGAGCTTGGTCCTTGACCACATACGACAGGACAGACTGAATAGCCTTTCTGTTGCTCTAAAACAGATGCTTGTTTCTAAGTGTCCAGAGAAGCACAGTGGAGACTTTACACTATGGTGCTCCAGGGACTATCTAAGGATAGGCACCCAGTGGGGATAGTGTGGCCCAAACTTGAAGACCCCAGAGATAGTGCCTCTCCTGGCTTTTGCCAGGGCTGATGGGCCAGAGCCTGGAAGTACCATCTGGGATATTCCCTTGGGCTTAGCAAGCAGGTGCTGCTTTCAGCTGAACCCAGAACTTGGCCATTTTGGACCATCCTTTAGGATTCTCCAAACTTTTTTGTTGCTGAAGTTTAAGAAATTTAGTGGAAGCCTAATGGCCCACACCTTTAATCCCAGCATTCAGAGGCAGAGGCAGGCAGATCTCTTGAGATTGATACCAGCCTGGTCTACAAAGGGAGTCCAGGAGAGCCAGGACTACACAGAGAAACCCTGTCTTGAAAAAAGAAAAATACCAATGGATTTTTCCAGATTTTCTTCCTGCTAAAGCTTAGCTGGCTTTATTTTTGCAGTAGGGCTCCAGTTTGAGAGGAAACAAATGCTTTGCCCTGTAATTGGATGAGAGAATAAAACAAAAAAGGCACAGGTGAGAGATACTTAATTAGAGCTAAGAGCTGGTGATTAGAGCTGTGGTTAATACGATAGAGGTAAAGGCCTCTGTCCTGAGAGGAGGCGGACATCGCCATGCCTCTGTCTGTTTATTCAGGATGGCCAAGGCTGTCTGGAGCCGCTCTGTGGGTTTGAGAACCCCAGTACTCATGCTATCTTCCAAGCAGTCAGGACCTTTCCTGTGCTTCCTGTTGTCTGGCAGTGCTCACCCCGCCTGTACTAAGGCCTAGAGCTGTGATGCTTCTGTTGACAAGGGCCAGCTTGGAGCCCTGAGAGGCAGGAGATGATTTACAGACAGGTCTAGGTGAGTGACCTATCATGCCCAAAGCTCCTTGACTGTGGTGTGCAGCTATACACAAAATGGAATTTTACATATGTTGGACAGAAATAAAAGGATCAAACCCCGGCCAGAAAGGTTCCAGAACTGCAAGGACCTGTTTGACCTGATCCTCACTTGTGAAGAGAGAGTCTATGACCAAGTTGTAGAAGGTGAGTGCACAGAGCCTCATTTGCCATTCGGACTGGGCCATCAACGCTAGGCTGGAAGATGGATGGCCTCCTGTGTGTAAGGGAAAACAGGCTTACACCTCAGGCCCTGGGCAACAGTTGGTAGAGACAGAGGGCTCCCCTCTCATCCTCTGACCTGCATGGACCTCTGCAGGGAAGCCTGTGAGGAGTAAGCAGGAGGACCTGTGAAACTTTCTGTCTCTCAGCCTCAGTGGCCTCGGTGTTTGCTTTTCATATTTGTTAGGCCTGGCATTTTAGAATGTGATGTTGATGCCAGTACTGGCTGCCATAGTACGGCCTGAGTTGAGGGCACTGTTTACCTAGGTTTCTTCACTTTGCCTATGTTGTGTGGCTGTTCCTCATGTTAATTCCCTGTGGGTGTGGGTGTTCAAGCCTCAACTTATACTCTCCAGAGATCAGGGGCAGGTATGGTGGGAACTGGGCTTGGAAACATCTGCCACCTGGTATCTGGTAATATCCATATCTCTTGTTTCCAATCAGATCTGAACTCCAGAGAACAGGAGACCTGCCAGCCAGTGCATGTGGTCAATGTGGACATCCAGGACAACCACGAAGAGGCCACCCTGGGGGCCTTCCTCATCTGCGAGCTCTGCCAGTGTGTGAGTCTAGCACCTGGGTCTGGGCTGTCCCTGCCCTTGTTGCTGCAGCCACTCCTGGTGCAGCTCTCTCATCACCAGCAACTTATTTCCACAACCTGGTCAAATACTGAATTTCAAATAAAGACCAAGAGATGCACTCTCTAGGAAGTTGACCAAATGCCTTTGGCTTGAGAACCTACCCCAGTGTTTCTGTTAATGGTGGAAGGGATGAATGACATCTCCTAGGTCACACGCCCCTCTCCTAGAAGAATGGGCAGTGTCAAAGCTGGGCCTGGGGACTCCCAGAGTAGTACCCACAGGGTAGGGGTCTGTGTCCATTCTCCCGGTATTTACCCTCTGTTTTTACCTTTTGTTTTGTTTTGTTTTGTTTTGTTTTTCCAGACAGGGCTTCTCCATGTTACCTTGGCAGTCCAGGCTGGCCCCAAACTCACACAGAGATCCACCCGCCTCTCCCTCTGCACATGCGGGGATCACAGGCGTGTGCCCCCGCACGTGCCCGCGTATTCGCCCATCTTTGAAGGCAGTCTTGCAGCCCCTTCCTAAAGGCTTGTGTGCTGCTGTGTGGGGGTGCCACACTGTTCAGATGCTATGGGGGACTCTGTGGGAACAGCCATGTGCCTCGTCCTGCCTTTTGCCCTTGAGAAGTGTGCTTAGGTTAGCTGACTGGGACAGAATTGATGTCCTCTTGGCTCACCAAGGGAAGGCCAGTGCCTTGGTGTGGAGGAGCCACACTCCTGAACTCGCACAGCTTCCACTTGCACTGTCACTGCTGGAGTTCCCGCAGTTGAACTTGTGGTTTGGCTGATGATGTGGGGAAAGGGCTGAGACAGAGGAGACTGTAGCCAGGGCAGTGTGGTCAGCAGCCAGCATGCTCCACCGGAAGTGTTCAGGGAACTGCTGGAGAAGCCATTGGGTCCGGGGGTGGAGGCCAGGTGTGCTGTTAACACGCTGCAGCATGCGGACTGCCCCACCACAAAGCGGTCCCCTCTGCACTGGACAGTTGTAGGAAAACGCCCATAGCTCTGTGCACCTCGCTGCGTTCAGCACAAGGCTGGGACAGCACTGGCTGGTGAGACTTCCCTGGACCTGTGGTACCTGAACGCAGAGTATGGGTTCCAGCCCTGGGGTCCTCCCTTTGAACCTAGCTCCACCACTTCCCAATATGGGGTGCTGCTGTGGTCATTGTGTTGGCCTGGTCCCCTGCAGGCGAGCAGATGCGGTGTGGGGCAGGGCTGGGGAAGGCATGTCCCAGTGCCTGGGCATCACTCAAAGGTTTGCTTTTCCCAGATCCAGCACACTGAGGACATGGAGAATGAGATCGACGAGCTGCTGCAGGAGTTCGAGGAGAAGAGCGGCCGGGCCTTCCTGCACACTGTCTGCTTCTACTGAGCCCCGAGGGGCGGGGCCTGCCCTGCACTGCCACCCTTGGAGCCATTTCCAGTGTGTTTTCCCTTCTGAAGTTTGCCTGTGCTGCGGGGTGGGCATAGTCAATGTACTGTGCATACAGAAGGAAAGTGCTCAGGCCCGCCAGAGCCAGGCCCGTTGTTTTTAACCACAGGAATAAAAGATGGCCTACTGCACAGCTACAGCAGGTGTCTGTTGTTGGCCCGCCTGTCTTTCCGCTGCTGGATGGTACAGGAACCCAAATAAAGCGACAGGCTGGCTTACTGGAGGGAAAAACTTGGAATCGCCACAAAATAGGTGCTGCTGGAAGTCTCTGATTTGTCCTGAATTCCTGGCCCGACTCCCTGCAGAGGAAAAGGCTGATGAGGGCCCTTGAGTCCAGCCCTGTGACACCTTCCTGAGAGCTACAGCTGACTCTCCAGTCGGAACCTCTTCAAGCAGTGGTCTCTGCTTGGGGCTGGGGGGCAGCTGTCCCAATACTGTCTTGGTCACACAAGGCAGGGTTGGTTCTTAGGTTGTCAGCTCTGTGGATGGGACAAGGGCTTGGGTCTCAGTTTGGTTCCCAGTATCACAGGCAGCCACAGCAGGACCACAGACACTGAGCTACCCGCTTCAGGCTACTTTCCCAGCACCCCTTTCTTCCCAGAAGCCTGTTAGTCTTCCCCACTATTGCCACAATCTTTACGGCATCCTTGGTTGGCCCATTCTTGCCCTCCTACCTCTGCTCATGTAGTCAGAGCCCCTGGCTCCTCTGACTTTGCCGGCCCCTCCTGAGGGCATTTTCTTGCTGTAAACTGGGTGCTGACCTTCCTGTCCCTATTTGGAAACAGGACCCATAAGGGGGGAGGGGAGGCTTTCTTGGAGAAGTGGGGCAGAAAAGACCACCCTGTCCAGGTCAAGGCCGAGACCAGAGCGGCACAGGGCAAGGCGACCCAGAGCCAAGACTGACGAGCTAGGACCCAATGTGGAGCTGAGGCGGGAGGGGAGGGGTCTCGTCCTGCGTCACTGGGATAGGAGTGGAGAACCTAGACCCTGGATGCCGGCGCGGGGCAGCGAAGTCCCTCCCCGGAGGCGGAGGCAGAAGGAGGAGGGAGGAGATAGAGGGGAAGACAAGGAGGGAGGGAGAAGCCCGGAGGAGGGTAGAGGGAGGGGGCCGCCGCGCCGACCGCAGGGAGCCGGGCGCAGGGAGCACCGGAGGGCGGAGCGGAGTGCGGCCGGCAACGGGCAGCGGGCGAGCGACCCCACAGCGGCCCCCACGTCTCTGCTGCCTGCGCCCGCGCTTGCCCCCGGGGCCCGCGGCGGCCTGTCGCGCGAGCGCTGACCTCTGCGGAGGCGGCGCGGGCTCAGCATCGGGCCGGGGCCGGGAGGGGCACCGGGGCCGGGGGGCGGCGCTCCGGCCCGGCCCGGCCCCGCCCGATGTCCATGAGTGCGAACACCATGATCTTCATGATTCTGGGGGCGTCGATCGTGATGGTGAGCGGAGGGGCTTCCCGCGCGCGCCCCCTGCTTCTGCCGCCCGCGCGCGCGCCTACCCCACCTCGCTTCCTTGTTTACCGGCCCGCGCGGCCTGCGCCGCCCTCCGCGGCTTGCCCTGCGCTACCCTCGCTGCTGCCTCTCGCGGCCCTCGCCCCGGCCGCCCTGCGTTTCCCCACCCATCCACCCCACCACCCACCCCAGGAGCCCAACGCTCCCCCTCGGCACCCCCTTCCGTCCGGCCCACTCCTTTGCCCTGACTGGTCATGGGCTCTTCCAGGCCATCGCGTGCTTGATGGACATGAACGCGCTGCTGGACCGATTCCATAACTACATCCTCCCGCACCTGCGGGGCGAGGACCGCGTCTGCCACTGCAACTGTGGCCGGTGAGTGCGCCCCAGCTCTAGGCACGACACGCGTGATCACACTTGTGCAGCGGGCCCCACTTGGCCGGCGAGCCCGGAGCAGGCTGGGCCGCAGAGCCTGGCTGAGTGGTGGGGGCCCGCTTCTGCACGCCAGGTGCTGGGGGAGGGGTGCCAACGGGAACCCCAGGTCAGCCGGCTGTCTCCCTGGGAAAGGTAGCATGACTGAGTCTGTTAGGTCCTCTAGAGAAAGGGCTGCCTGGCAGTGGCTTTGTGGGCCAGGGAGCCTCCTGGTCCCAGGGCCGGGAGGCCTAAGAGCAGCGTTCCCGAGTAGTTCCCACAGTAGAAGCCAGGAAGCTGGTTAAGCCTGGGACAGTAGTCTTGCCTATGAGCCAGGTCTTCCTCCCGGGCCTACTGTGTCCATGGCAGACGGGTGCAGGAGGTCACGATAGAAAGGGCCCACCTTGAGGGACACCTGCCACAGATGATCACTGTGCAGAGGAGGAGCTGAAGTAGGCTGAGGTTTGCTCAAGGTCACAGTGAGACCCACCACACCCTCCAGGGACCTCCCTACTGTGCATGTGTAGTGACGAAGTCTTCTGGCCTTGCATGTTTGTATGTCCATGTATGAAATAAACATCTTCTCATGAGCCGCGCATGTGTGTACCGTCTGTGCATATACATGTGCGTACACAGCGCACTCGAACATCGCATGCGCTCATTTCAGAGATGCCCTCATGCGATGACCGTCGTCCCTACTGGGCAGGTTAGGAGGACGTGGATGGAGGCTTAGACGGGAGACTTGCCCAGGGTTACACACTAGGAAGGAACGGGGCTGGAGTCCCAGAACCTCGGGTCCCACCCCACCCTATGGTCCTGCTCCAGAGGTCTTCCCACACAACGGGGTGTGGGCACGTCAGGACAGTTGCGTGCCTCCTAAGGGCATATATATGGCTGAGGGTGCAGGCAGGCGTGTTGCACATCACAGGCATCACAGCAGGTGGGAGGGGATGTACATGACCCTCCTATGCACCGGCATGGTAGGGAACGTTGCCATGTGGTCACTCTTCCCCGGGAGCCCTGTGCTCCAGCTTGGTGCATATCACCTGCCTCTGTACATCAGAGGGCTCAGAAGAGACATGAGGTTAGCTCTGCTGTTCCCGGGCCATGTCTGTAGGTGAGTTCCACACACTGGGCCCAGCACTGGGCCATGCACACTGGGAATGGACACTACATACAGGGGCTTTTATGACGTGGTTGGTGTCGCACTCTCCACGACAGCACACTGAATATTCACCTGAGCACAGTGTGTGTTCTTAGAGTATGTTTACACAGTTTACATGTGTGCATCTCATGTAGCATCCAGAGTACTTGTGGACCATGTAAACAGACACCTGTGGAGTGGAACCTGGAGCAAGGCCTGTGTGTGCAGAAATGTGGAGAACCACATCCTGCTGTGGACAGTGTTTCTGCGTGTGTCTCTCTACATGTATGTGCTTTGTACGCAACTCTACATACAGGATATGTAATTCGTTGTACAAAGCACTTTTGTATATTGATTACATATATGTGTATGCAAAGTACATGTATATAAAACAATATACAGTTCAGTGTGCTCAGGAAAAGTGTCAGCACATCTCAGTGTGGGTGCAGTGACTGCAGGGTAGTTCGCAAATGGGGTATCTGTGCACATACCATGTACACATGTGGTGTCCACAGTTTCCCTGCGTGTCCACACTTTGTAGAAGAGCTGTACACATGTGTCTGCCTCGTACATGGATTTACAGACTTTTACACAGAAGACATGTATGTAAACTACTGTTCTGAACAAAGTACGGCAGCAGGCAGCACGTGTGTGCACACAGATCCGTGCACATGCCGGCATCCCACGGGAAGGGCAGCTGGTGCAAAGCTGAGTGAATGTGCATCTATGTGTGGCGCACCGTGCTCGTACCCAAAGTGTGCACACTGCATGGGTGTGGGGCTTGTGGGACCCATGTCCACAGTATACATGCTGTGTCCTGTGCATGCGGACAGCGTGTATACGCGACACACACTGGACCTCACGTGGACACATGGCAGCATGTGTCATGAAGACAGGACACATCAAAGACATTCGTTTTGTACACAGTACATCCTGCTTTCATTCAGACCTGAGGCCCTCCCATCAGGAGCGTGGTATGGAGTTAGGAGGAGCCAGGCCAGGGGAGGAAGAATTGTAGGTACCCAGGTTAACCATAAGGGCACAGGTCATAACCTGTCACTCCTGGTTCCTGAGGCCCCAGGGTGGCTGGGGATCACAGTGCCCTACTTGTAGGCTACCTAGGATCCTTCTGGCTTCCTTGGTAGCTTCTTTATGTTTCCTTTCCTGGAGCAGCTATATGTTGGGGACAGTCCAGAGGAAGGAGCTGGGCCCAGGGTGACCCAGTCCCACCAGAGCCTGCAGCAATCCCTGCTAGCTCCTCCAGGGCCTGACCAGCAATGCTTTCTACCAGGATCAGTAGCATCCATCCCTCATGACAGTGGCTGCTCATGAGCAGAAGAGTGGTGGCTGCTGGGTGTCAGTCATGGAAGCTCCAGCCGACTGAAGGCTGGCAGCCTAAGCTTCACCCACTGGGGCTGGCTAAACTATAGACCAGAGTCAGACCCCAAGTGGTCCCAAGATCAGAAGCGCTTTGCCCCTCCCTCTCCGTGCTTACCTGGCTCCAGGTTTAAGAATACCAACCCTGCTGTGAGGAAGCATCCATGTGCCCTTTATTGGGCGCAGGGAC
Source organism: Meriones unguiculatus (assembly GCF_030254825.1). NCBI lineage: Eukaryota > Metazoa > Chordata > Mammalia > Rodentia > Muridae > Meriones > Meriones unguiculatus. The sequence goes on along the minus strand of NC_083351.1, from coordinate 490,491 downwards.
ATCAGCAAATGGGCACAAGGGAGGACATTTTTAACTGGGGACTAGCTGAGGGTCTGTAGACAGGCACAGGGCCCAGCCTCTCACTGAGAGGAGGAAGAGGTGTGGGTTTAGGAAGCAAGAAGCTATTTTCAGCTTGCATTTGGGGTGTCTGTGGATCCCACGTCCTCACAGGCAGCTGGGGCTCCTAGCAGACACGGTGGGCAGTGGAAAGAAGGCCCTCCCACAAGTGGCTCTGGAAGTGGGTGGGCCAGGAAAGGCAGTCTCAGCAGAAGCCGTCAGGTGGCCCTCGGCCCCCTTGGTACCCAAACCAGTGGATTCAGACCTCCAGTCTGCCGGCTCTGTGGAGCTGGACCACCAGCTAGCCTACCCCACCTGAACAACAGGATAGGACTGCCTGGAAGTGGAACTCACAGGGCTCTGAAAGGGGGATGAGCAGCCAGCAGGAACCTTGGGAGATGATCTAGGGTATGAGGGCAGCGGACAGTTCCCCAAAGCCTAGCTAGAACAGGGGCAAAGAGGCACAGTGTGGCTGAGGCACAAATAGACCAGGGCCCTAAGACCTGTCCTGCTTGAATACCTGCAGACATACAGCGTTGACGACAGAGTATGACCTGTGGTGGGCATGAATGAGGGGGAAAGACAAAGCCTCCAGCAGGAGGGGCAGGAGGTAGCTACTGAAAGCCAGGGGCCCAAGGCAGGGACTGTGAGGGTCAACAAGAACCAGTGCTGCTCTTGTTGGCGGCTTCCTGAGAGCAGTATGTGGAGGCCAAGGAGCACTTGTGGTGGGCTTTGGTCATTTGGCTGTGCGAGGACCTCGGGAGCCCCTCAGGACCAGTGGGTAAACGTGAACCCTGCTACAGGGACCTTTGGAAGGGTTGGGTAGACATTTCATCCCAACCATTCCTACCCTCCTCGAACCTGATCTCCAGGGCTACTGTCTCCACCTGTCCCAGCAGTTCTGCCATGTGACCTGATCTGGGCCTGGGGGCGCTGTTTCCCCTCCCAACCCAGCACAAAGGGATCGCTCCAGAGACCTTCCTAGGGTGGCCCGTAGGACTCAAGCCATCCACTTTGGGTCCCCTAGCCAGCCCAGCACGGACCTGGGGAAGGCTGGGCCAGGGTTGGCAGGAGATGTGCCAGCCCACCCTGCCGCCCCCAGGCACCACATCCACTACGTGATCCCGTACGACGGGGACCAGTCGGTGGTGGACGCCTCTGAGAACTACTTTGTGACAGACAATGTGACCAAGCAGGAGATCGACCTTATGCTGGGCCTGCTGCTGGGTTTCTGCATCAGCTGGTTCCTGGTGTGGATGGACGGTGTCCTGCACTGCGCTGTGCGCACCTGGAGGGCTGGTCGGCGCTATGGTGAGTGCCTCGCGCTGCCGCGGGCACCACTTCTGGCTCAGCCTGGCCACCTGACTGCCCTGTCCCCCTGCAGATGGCTCGTGGACCTGGCTGCCCAAGCTGTGCAGCCTACGGGAGCTGGGCCGGCGGCCGCACAGGCCCTTCGAGGAGCCCACGGGGAACATGGTGCACGTGAAACAGAAGCTCTACCACAACGGCCACCCCAGCCCGCGGCACCTGTGAGTGCGCCTCAGGGCTGCCGTGTGCACGCCAGGACCTCGTGGACGCTGGCAAGCGGGACTGCGGCCTCAGGCCCAGGGTATGCTGGGCTGTGGCCAGCTGGGCTGTGGCCAGCAGGCAAATCCAGTGGAAGGTGCTGTCTCTTCTTTTTATAAAGGGGTCGGGTGGGGGCTGGGGTGGGGATGGCCACTGGGCTTCAGGGACAGCAGCCTGGTCTCCGCAGTGAGCAGGACACAGAGGCAGGCGCTCAGAGGTGTCAGGGCCAGGGGTGGTGGGTCCAGTGGGGAGAGGCCTGGCTTTTGCTAGCCTAAAGCCACATCTCACTGAAAGCCACTGTTTCTTGAGCACCTGTTATCCATCCGTCCGTCCGGAGGGGAGGGATGTGTCAGGGCCTGCGCCCATCTGCACACGGGAGCATGTGCATGGGGCGTGTGCGACTGGAGGGTGGGACTGGAGGGGCGGGGCCCCAGCAGCAATAAGGATGTGGTGGCCCCAGGTGGCCCAGCCCTCACTGTGAAGCCCCCCCTGCCTGGCCAGTAAATTCTCCAGAAAGCTCCAGCCTCTGCTTCTTCCATCATCTCTGATCCCAGGGGCTGCTAAGGCCCCTCCATCCAGACCCCACCACAGCCAAAGACACAACCAGCAAGTCAGTCACAGTTTTATTAAGATTCTGGATGCAAAAGGCCCAGATCCAGCCAGGGGCAAGGTGGCAGCTCTGCATCCTGGATGTCACTGGCCAGGGGCCGTCTAGCACCAGATCCACCCTACCAAGTAAGGGCTGGGCCAATTCTTGGCACAGATGTCTACACGGCAGAAGCAATGTCCAGGAAGCAGAGGGCCCTCCCTGCCTTCAGTCTGGTCCCGGCAGGCCCCAGTGCTGTCGGCATAGCCACTAGCTTGCGGTGCGGCACTCTGCTTCCTCTCTCCTTTGACCCAGCCCTGCAGACAGGCCTCACCAGTGCACTGTGGGGCAGGAAGGCACTCTGCCTTCTGCTGCCAGCACTCACGGAGAGACACAGGCGAGGTGTGGGAGGCATAGACGCTGACAGCACCAGCACCCTACAGCTGGGCAGAGGCAGCCAGGGCACTGCTGACCTCTTGCAGAGTCGGTGTACAAGGTGGCCAGTTCTGGCTCAGCAGCTGAGGCATCAAGGACTCGCTGGCTTGCTGGCTTGTTCAGCATCCGGCCTCTCTGCTTTAAGCCACTGCATCTTCTGCTGGTGCTGCTGAACAGCATCCTGCACTCGGGCATCTATCATGGCCTCCGTGAGGACCCCATCTTCAGAGGCATATGCCATGGCCTGGTAGGAAAGAGGGCACAGAAGGAGAGATTGGCTGCTTGCACAGGGAGGCCCAAGGCCCTCAATCTGGAACCAGAGGCCTCCTTAGGCACTAGCACGGTGGGCATACCAGAGCTTATTAGTGGGCCCACAGCCCCCGCACTACTTCTGTTGAAAATTTCTCAAGGACTTTCTAAAATATAAAACCTAAACAGAGCCGTTCCCCCTCCATACACAGACAGGTAACTCCCTCTGAGCCGGACACAAACGCAGACCCTTATAAGCCTGTAAGTGACTCTGGATCCACCCACCAGCTCAGGGGTATAGGTCACACGGTGCTGCTCAGACCTGGTTATTCAGCTGTGTCATTTACAAGCTTCCAGAACAGTGTCTACTGTCGCCAGGGCCCACCTCAGGCCACATGACATTAGTGTGAGGCTTCTCTAACCAGAGCCAAGTGGTACTCTCTGGATACCTGTTCCTTTTCATGTCTATTCCCTCTGGATGACCATGGCCTCTCTCACCGCCTTATCCTTCCTGAGGACGGCACTTCAAGACCAGCCAGTAGGAGTCTGAACTGGTCAAGTTGTACCCTTTAGCACTATAGGTGGTTGAGACCACACTCCTGCCGGTTTTCTGCTTGAAGCAGACATCAGCACAGGGTATGAAGAATACCGAAGATGAGGCAAAGGGAGCCTCGCAGCCATTGCCCAGGAGGGAACTAGGAACCGAGATGCCTGAATGTAATGAAGAGAGATTTTCCACCCAGGGCACTAGGACACACACTAAGGAACAGTTCTGCCATGACACTTGTCACCTGTGAAGAGATGTCTGTAATGGTATTCTGTCTCTTCTAGAAGAAAGCACAACCAGGAACAAATGTACCTAGGGTCCACTGCTCTGTTAGGATTCACTGAGGAGGAAGATTTGACCCCAGGGCCAGACCACAAACTTTGAGGTGGTTGGAAGCTATGGACACTCTCCCGGCTTGAGTTCACCTAAGCCCAAAAGCAAGGTAGGGGGCTGCACAGGAGCCCTGGCTGGGTAGACAGGGTGACAGCTCGAAGTGGCTACACCTTGTCAAGGGCCCAGCACAGGAGAGCTCACCCACCAGCCAGCTGGGTAACAAGGATAGACTCATTCTGTGGGTATCTTGGGCTGGACTCTGGGCTACAACCAAGCCACGGTGAGGGTAAACAATGCTGTGAAACAGAACGACGTTCACAGCCTCCCAGAGACAACAGCATGGGTACCTCTGCTCCATCTTTTCTGCTGCAACTTTTCAAATATTTTTAAGTCTAATTAGGTGGAGTGCACCTATAGTCCCAGCTACTCATGAAGATGAGGCAGGATTGCTTGACTGTGAGGTTCAAGGCCAGGCTGAGCAACATAGTAAGACCCCAGTTCAAAAATGAGTAAATAGGGGCTCAGTAGTTCGCACTTACTGCTCTTGTAGAAGACCTAGGCTCAGTCCTTAGCACCAACACTGGGTGGATCACAACCACTTATAACCCCAGGGGAATCAATGTATTCTTTTTCATTTTATTTTTGAGACAGTGTTTGGTTACAAGGACATGATGACAAAAAGTTAACAAAGTTAACAAAAAGCTTTGAGGTGGCCATAGTAGCCTCCATTCCATCAATATGGCTTGTCTTGACAACTGAGGGGCTGACAGTCCTAAATTATCCTTGCCCTGCTGTGGGAGTTCCCTACGCAGGACCATGGAGCTGTTGCTGGGCAGCTTCGAGGTAAAAACACCATTTGGAAGAATGACAACAGGCCACTGTGGCCTATGGGCCTTTAGCCAACAACACCCTTATCTAGTCTCAGAAGGACCATTCCTGGCCCCTTGCTCAACTTTATCATGAACTTGTCCTAAAAAGTCAGATACCCAAGAGTACCCATGCATGAAGCACACATCTGTTGATCTGGACTTGTCTGCAATTGTCTAACAGATAACCCAAAGAAGTTGCCCTCTGGACTTGCCCAGACCCTTAAACCTCTGCCCTAGCACCCTGACATTCCCCCTAAGACTGACAGTGCTGCAGATCTGGGCCAGTGACACTGTCACCCCATCCTCCCATGAGTTGCTCATCAGCCCCTGAGGTGGTCTTAGTAGAATGAGGGCCACATGCCTGTCCGTGCTTAGAACACCATTCAACATAAAACTCCCTGTGGAGATTGGGACAAAGCTTCCAAGTAGGAGGAGCTCCAGGAACTTAACTCACCTGCCATGCTACAGCAAGCTGAGCAATCTCCCGGCCTGACATTCCTTCTGTCAGCTGGGCAACCTCTGAACATTTCTTTCCATAGTCAAACTGGGCCACCTTCAAGCGCCTGGAGGGAGAGTTCCCACGTGGGTCTGGGCTGTCATGGCTCTACACAAAGGGGACTGGGGAGATGGGGGAGCAAGGCTGCCCCACATCACACTGCATCCGATGCTTCCCCCTGAACTGGACATTGGTGCTTTTTTGTACAGCTGGATGAGGTGAACTCTGCCAGGTAACCTCAGCATTCCTCCTGACCTACAGAGAGGCGCAGGCTGGAGCCAGGCTTGTCAGATGGAGCTATAGCCCCACTCCTACTCACTAGCACAGCTTATAGCTACATATTCAGCAGGAGCAGGTAAATGCTCAGCCAGTGAGGAGAGCCTAACAGAGCAGGTAGATCTCCAGGTAAGGAAGAACCCTGCAACCCAAGTTCCCAGCAACAGCCTCTGACCAAAAGCCACAGATACATGAGACATGAATATAGGCTGCATGCCTGAGCTGAGGCTGGGGATATGCAGCTAGCAAGAGGCAGGAGACCTGGGCAGCCTGGGTAGTAATGGGCCCACAGGAAATGGCAGGGCCAAACCATGTTTTCTCCAGAACAGTGAGAGGCAACAGGCAGCAGGAGGGATTCAGGTCAGGACGCTGAGTCTGAATGCCATGGAGCTGTGGCCCCAGGAGACTGCTGAAAGCAGAGCAGCCTCTGCTATGGGAGGCATGGGAGCATATGAGACAGAGCAGTGAGAGCTGCACGGACCAAGGCCTCTTCAGCAGAGAAGCATCAGTGGCTTCTCCCTATCCCTGTCCACAACATGGCTGCAGGGCAGCTTCCAGGAGTAGACAGGACAAAGTCGTGTCACTCAGTCAACAGCTGAGGATGGTAACTGGCAACTTCCAAACCTGGTATAAGAGGCTCAGAGTAAATTTAAGAGGGGCCCATATTCTCTTGATACCCAGGCCTCAGTGACCCCAGCACTTGAGGATGGGCTGTTGGGACAGACTTGCAGCTGGGTTTGTATGACAGAACCACCACTGCCAGGACACATGTATACTGTATGACCCTATATAGATGGCCTAACCCCTAGGAAGATGAAGTGCCCAGACAGGCTCCAGATCAGTAAAGGGAACTGCATGGGGCTGGACACTTACTGCTTTCCTTCTGTGGCCGGCTTAAGGACATACTTGTCAAAATACATTCTCACCAGGCGCTCTCGCTCCTCCCGCTGTGGCAGGGCAAAGCAGACCATCTCGTCAATACGATCATTGATGGCCCAGTCAAACTGTTCAGGCTGGTTACTGGCCAGGACCAGCATGAACCTGCAGCCACAAAGAACATGCTGAGGATTTGTCCAATCACAGCTCACTCAGGCGCAGGCGCAGAAGGGTCTTTTAAGCCTCCTTGGATAAACATCCCCTTCCCTTCTGTGCTTTCTTTTTTCTTTTTTTTTTTTTTTTTGAGTGATGGGGTTTAAATCCAGAGATTCAAGAATGCTATGCAAATGTTAAATCACTGAGATATATCTCTACCCCTTGGCAGCTTTTAAACTCTGGATACTCCAGTGAGACCCAGGCCCACCACGCCCATTTGTACAACCATGATCAAGGTTGCCTAGTATCCTAAGGTTTTGTTGTTGCCCTTAAATCACCTTTTCCAATGGCCCTGGGCCAGGCCATGGCCACAGCATGGAAAGGGATATCTGTGATGGGTAAGATGGCCAGATACTTACTAGAGGGCTGGGTACCATCCTGGTAATGAGCAAACTTAAGAACAGGGTCAGGGGATTTGGAGGAGGGGAGCCTGTGTAACCTTAGGTACTGCCCCTGCCAGTGGCTTTTGGATGAAATCCTGGGAGATAGCTCAAATGGGGGTCTCTTTCAAGGCCTAGATGCTACCCCAGTCTGGTATCCCAGATAAAGATCAAGGTTCCACTCTTTCCACACACGGCACTTGGGATCTGCTCTCAGGAAGAGCAAACACATTCTGGCTCCTGCGCAGGCGCTATGACCTAAAAGCAGTCTTCAGGCATATTTAGGCAACAGGAGCCTTGGCTTAGCTGCACATGGATAACTTGATGTCAAAGGCTTAAGTTCAAACTGAGGTGGCTGTGCGGACAGGGACTGACCCAGCAGACCTTCTTGTGTTTCATACTGCCTTTCTGCAACAGGCCTTCAGGAGCCGTTCCCAGGTAGGAACATGAAGGCACCAGACATGCCTCTTAGCAGATGATAAGCTGATTATGCCCTGGCTCTTGTGAGGAGCGAGACTAATGCTGCCTGAAGTACTGCACGGGGCAGGACTGCACTTACTTACTACTGTGCTGTCCTGTTCTGTGGAGGAATGCGTTCAGGGTAGCCCTGAGGTCTTCACTTATCTTTTCCTACAGAAAGAAAGACCCAGTGTCAGTCTCCAGCCTGAGCAGCAGTTTTGTACATGGCCAAGGAAAAGTGTCCACAGGAGACACTGTTGGGAGAGAAAAGCAGGGGTTAGGAAAGCCAGAACTTGGATTCCTACTGATCTGGAATCATTATAGAGCGAGGGCAGTTGTGCTTAGTGAGGGCTGCATTTTTAGCATCTCCACAACTCTGGTTCAATCCCAAACTTTGCAAACTTAAGAGGGAAAAGGAACGGGGCAGCAGCCTCAGCTTGTTTCACATGAAGACCAAGCCCCTCTGTGCTCTAGGGCACAGCAACCTCCAGGTTGGTCCTCTGCTAGACTGGCTTAGAGCATCAAGCTCTGACCAACTCCCACAGATAGGGTTCCAGAACACTCACAGTCGCTCGCTTCCTGAGGAAGGCATCTGCTTCATCCACAAAGAGCAGGAGGCTGTCAATCAGAGGATAATCAGGTAAGGGGACTCTTGAATGGCACAAGGCAATATCTGGAAGCTCCCAGAAGCAACAGGAAGTATATCCCTGGGAGAAGCTGCTCCACAGAGCACAGGCCTTGCCCTTTCAGGAATTCTTAAAATGCTGACCCAGTAAAAACAGAGCTCACAGCTTCAAGAACTCCAATTCTGAGAGCCCAACTACAGCTCTAATGGCAAATGCTGGGCAGAATGTTCCTCCTACCCCTAGAACTCACTCAAGGCCTCCAGTCTAGGCCAGAGTAAGGGCTGCGATGAACACATTCAGCATCAGGAAGGAGTGGTAATCCAGGGTAAAATGACTGAACAAGGCATAGCAGCAGTGTCAGGGACAACTATAACTGACCATGTCATACCGCATGGGTTGCTGTGACATTCTCAGCCAACTTTCAGAGGGCCCAACGCAGTCAAGGAAGCCTAGGTCCACTGCCCTCGCAGTGTAAGCTAGCCATTTACTCCTGGCAGTACTTCTATCTGAGTGGCAGCACCCTTGCACTGGAAGCCTGTGTCCACCCCTCAGCCCTAGCTAGGCACCTGGTGGGCACATAGGAGTGGGAACCTGTATAGGTAGGGGTTGTATGCTCACCCTCGTCGGCTGGTGCTTGCCCAGTCAAAGACTTTGTGCATGGCAGTCACACCCTCTCGCCCCATGGGGGCCACGTCCCCGCCTGTCATGATGGCGTAGTCCATGCCTGAATGTAGTGCGAGTTTCTGGGCAGGGAAGGGTGGGGAAACAGAGCAGATGTTAAAAACGCTGCCCTCGGCTGGGGGCCCAGCAGAAGCCAGGCCTACCTTCACAGCCAGGTATCTTTACCTTGGCAAACAGTGTCTTGCCAGTCCCTGGTGGCCCGTACATCAGAACATTCCTATAGAGGCTTTTGTTCTTCTTGGTATTTCTTGTTGCGATGGCAATGTCTCGCACCCGTGCCTCCAGGCTAGGCTGCCAGGACAAGATGAGGTTTGAGGAACCTGGCCTCCCTACCTACAGACAGCTCTGGGGAGTGGGCGGACCACAGCTGTCCCAGTGCAGCCCTCTTTGTGGGTACCACTGGCCTATGTGGTACCTGAATATAGGTTTGGTTGATAGTAACATTTCGGGAACCCAAAGCCACAAGCACAGGGATCACATAAGCATAACAGGTCAGCACTGCTGTCCCTCCCCTGGGCCCACAGAGCTGCCACAGTGACTTACACTAAGGATGACGCCCTCCAATGCATCCTGAGGCCTGGTGACCAGCCGCCTGCTGACCTGTGGGGACACCATCACAGTTGGCAGGACACACAGGTACCGTAAAGCACTGGCCCACAGATCCAAGACTAGTACCCCAGTGTCTGCTGTGGGGCTGGGTGATTTATCAATACTTTACTATATTTTTATCTTCCCAGTCACTTGTACTGAGTGTCTGAAGAGACCCAGCTGTAGCCATTACAGAGAACAAGCCTGTCAGAGAGAGCAAAGAGCAGCTCAGCCTAAGAGAGATAGCTAAATGCAAAGCTACACTCATACCTTCTAGCTAGGACAGGCTCTTCATGAAGAGCTAAAGCATACCCAGGGGCAGTCATATAATTAGATAACACTGATTAACAGGTCCCATTGGTATAACACAGTCATGAGAAAACATCCATGCTAGCATGAAAGAGAAAGTAATCGTCTGCGTAAAAGGGAAAGGACAGAGAAAATGTACACCACTTGCTTGTGATATAGGAAGAAACCTGGCAAGGATGTGGACCCCTGAGCTCCTACTGTGGCCATACCTGGATGGGATGCCTCAACGCCTCCAGCACTGAGATGCGGGAGGTCTCCCTCACCAGGGATGGCTTTCCCAATCGGGCCTCGATATACCGACCAGCAACTGCGGTAGCGTTCTTGGCAGAATAGACTCCAACAGCCAATAGTGTCAATCCAGCCACCTAGGACAGAAAAAGAGCAGTCTCCACTGTCCCGCTGCCCCACCAACAGCCAAGGTCCCATGGTGGCCTGTACTGGGCCCTGGGTGGATCTCTGACCCCATACCAGCCAGTGCTCACTTGCATACTTCAGGTGACAGCAAAACCAGGTCACAGCACTTCTTATTGTGCCTTATAACATGAATCTGAAAAGCGTAGGCTGCAGGCCGGAATGTGGATGTACAGCGCTGGGTACTCACTAAGGGTCTTGCCTTCCACTGCTTTCTTACCACTGAAAACATTAAACTTTATTCTTAGAAAACAAGGCTGACCACAAACCATGAATCCCCTTTAAAAGTCAATGCGTTAGCACAGCAAGCAGCTCCACAAAGAGGGGCACCTTCCAGGCTAGCTTGTGGTTTACTGCTGAGCTCTTGCCTAGCATTCCTAAGACCTCAGGTTCCATCCGCAGTACTCCCCTTCCTCTGAACCTAGCAGGAAGTGCTCCACGACACTGAAGAAGCTGGAGATGTCAGAACCCACCTCCTACTTTGCACACCACCTCCTGCCTCACAGATTGTGGAGTTGGCTGGGCATACACTACCAAAAATGCCAGGTAGCCAGGCATGAAGGCAAACACTTTTAATCCCAGCACTAAGGAGGTAAAGGCAGGTAGATCTCTGTGAGTTTGAAGACAGCCTGGGCTACATAAATCAGAGTTACATGACAGTGAGCCGGTCTTGAAAACAAAAAGAAAAAAGCCAGATTAAAAAAAAGTTATCTCTACATTCTCCCAAGAACACTGGAAAGTGAGCTCTGGCCCCTTCCTACATGCGTGCCAGCATTAGAATCTTGAAGCCTCAAGGAAGGCTGCCTCTGCCATGACTAGATGTGATTTGTCACTCAGATGTTGAACACTTGATCTCATGCAATGCTGCAGAGTTTATGGGACCTAGAAGTCGTCAAGTGGCATGATTCAGGCTTTCCAACACCAGATAAACTTTCTTGGTTTGTAAGTTAGTCAGCTTTAGGTATTTGTTGGAACAACATAAAATGGATTAAGACAAGACTGAATTGTCTGAAATGACCTAAGCCCAAATATTCTACCATGTCTCACTGTGGTTCTTACAGACACTTGTTACAGCTCGTGTGCCTGGACTATGCTGGCACACCACTATTCAGTGTATCCTCACAGGCAGCAGATAACAGGGCTGACCCTGACAGGAAGGCCTGAAGACTAGGCCTCAGAGCTGCCCACTAGGCTAACTCCTAGGAACATAGGGTAGTACACACCGTGGCTGTCACTTTGTCCCAGTCTGTCACAAAGGCACGGAATCCTTCACCAAACAAGGTTCCAGCTGTCCTGCAAGGGGAAAAAGTCACATGACTTTCTAGATGAGATATGTGGCTGGAGAAAGGTCAAAGAAAGAAACTAAAGAAGCCCTTTAAGGCTCTGAGGTCAGTCTTAAAAGACAAGCCTGCCACAGCAGGGGTATTAACAAACTGATTCAGAACTACAGGATGAAGAAGACCTTCATCTGTAGGATGAAGAAAGCCTTCGTCAGTGACCAGGGACTCACACATGAGCTGGGAAACCCAAGACGGATGGACACTAGGCTTTGGCTGTGTCCTTACCTGATAGACTCTAAGACAGTCTGGCGGTGCTCAGCAGCCCTGAGGCGAATCTGCTCCCGGATGATGTCTGCATTCTCTCTGTCAGCCTTGGCCCGTGCTCGGGCTTCAGCTTCCACCCGCAACATCTCGTTCTTATGCCGCAGCTCCATCTCTCGCTCCACAGTTGCTGTTCCAGGAGAAGGCAAAGACAGTGGTATTCAGCTCTATTGTGCCTGCTTCTGCTCTGCCCACACTGCTGACATGCTCACACAGACCTACAGAGTGCATGGACCAGGGACAGCAGTGTCACAGTGAACAACCCATACTTCAGAGCAATCCCTGACATGGCCTGGGTCACCTCTAGGATGACATATTTTAGAAACAAACCAAAGTGTGGATAATTAAAACAGAAACCTACTTAAATTGTAAATACCAGAAATACAATAATGTGTGCCTATTTGTCAGCAATAAAAACTAAACATAGTGCTGGAGAGATGGCTTAGAAGTTAAGATCACTGTCTGTTCTTCCAAAGGTCCTGAGTTCAATTCCTAGCTCATGGTGGCTCACAACCATCTATAATGAGATACGGTGCCCTCTTCTGGTATATAGACACATATGCAGGCAGAATAGTGTATAAATAATAAATAATTAAAAAAAAAAAAAAGAACAACACAGTGAGCCACTGTCTGCACAATGACACCAGGTGCCTCAAACCCTTCCTGGCAGAGCCCTGGAGACAGGACATGTTCTTTGCACTGGGGCACGCATATGTTGACTGGCAGGCTGGCCCAAACACAGTGAAGCTCTGCCACAGGGGCTAAACACACACCGACTCGTCTCAGAGCTCTCCATTCAGGGGCCAAGCTGCATCTGAAACGCCTGCTGAGTTAGCTCTTTGAACCTGAGGCTGGTGTCAAAGCACACGCTGCAAATGCAGTCCTTAGCTGAGCTCTCAGTGAGCCTCTACGGATGCCCAACAAAGCCACCCACCATTGGTGACCCCTACCTCGCCGCATAGCCTCCTGCTTCTGCACAGACTCCTCTTGTTTGCGCAAATTCTCTTCATTCAGAAATTGCTGAGAAGACAAAGGAAAGGTAAAGAGCTTTTGAAAACCAGAAAGACCACCTAAAAAACAAGTTGCAGCTGCTGAGTCAGGAATGCTTCTGCCCACCTGAGGAATACCACCTTTCTTGGGGGTCTAGCTGGTACACTCCAATGCAGGCAGAGTTGGCGTAGACCCAGGATATTCTCCCAATAAGGAGCTGGCTTGAGAGCTGCCCCACCGGCTGGGGCAGAAGCAGCTGTATAGCAGCTTCACCAGGGTTCCCAGACCCTCAGGGCCTGCAGCTCTGCTCTGTGGTTCTTATAGAACTCTGATCTTTGCCTACTGAGATTAACAGCTATAATGTCCTAGAAAACAAAACTGGAACATAAGCCTGAGGCTGATGAGCTCCTATAGCACAGAGCCAGCCTGGATCAAAGGAGGCCTATCCAGGTTTTGGATTGCCCAGGGACAACTAAGGACTTAACTCAGGACTGCACTGTCCCCTGCCATTCACTGACTTTGCTAGTTAGACAGGTGCCCATCTAGCAAGAACCTTCAAGAGTAACTAAAAAAAATCAGCTCTGTTGTAGAAGCATCATAAGAGGTTATGTGCATAGGCTTATATATGTGCTTAGACATGTCTGTATACATGTTTACATGCCCAGCATGTCTCTGCATTTTTGGTATGTTCATACATCCAGTGTGTACTCAGGCCCATGAATATGAACATGCCAGGGCCTACCAGCAGCATTTGCATTCTTGCCCATGAAGTCAGCTGCACGTTTTCCTATGTTATTGCAAGGACAGTGTCTCAGAAGATGCCCTGCTTACCTGCTGCTTTAGCTGGTCCTCATAGCGTTGTCGAGCTAGCTTATCCTGGTACTGGGCCCTCTGGGGAAGAAGACAGAAATAAAGAGACACTTTGGCTGGAGAAGGCACTAGAAGGATAAGAGAACATGATCTGAGCTGGCCATGGTGGTGCAAGACTCCTTAAGTCTTGAATCCCAGCATTAGGGAGGCAGAGGCAGGTGGATCTCTGTGAGTTTGAGGCCAGCCTGGTCTACAAAGTGAGTCCAGGACAATCAGGGTTGTTACAGAGAAATCCTGTCTTGAAAAACCAAAAAGAGGGAAGGAGGGAGGGATGGAGAAAGAGAGAGAGAGAGAGAGAGAGAGAGAGAGAGAGAGAGAACATGATCTGGACCTGGACCTCCCCAGGAATGGCTGATGAGGTAAGTAAGCTACAGAGCAGCCACCTTCCACAAATATGCAGGTACAGAATGGCTCTGTGCCAATTTTTGCTTATTTTTACAACAGTGACCCTGGTCTCAGTACATTAACTGCCACCTGGTAAACCCTCAGCCAGTTAGTAACTAAAAGGTCCTGACGGCGTCTCCATGTCCCATCCCCACTCCTGTTACCCAAGACCCCCCAGCACTTACAGCCTGATGCTGCCGGGTCTCTTCACTCAGAGTTTTCCTTCTTTCTTCGGCTTGCACGCGGATCTGTTCGCTCTTCAGTTGTTCCACAGCAGCTTCATACTCCTGCAGAGCACAGGGCACCTGCCTAAGACTCCCAAACCTCCACAGCCTATTCCATGGTGCTGCAAAACGGCAGCATCAAAGGCCATGCCAACTGGCCATGTAACACACTTGGGCAAGGGTGAAGGTACTTTTTAAAAAACGATCTGGACAGGGACCCATAGACCCCTAAGAGGGCTCGCAGCTCTAGGTGGATGGACAAGACAGGTCCAGACAGACCAGGCTGTTATTCTCTCCCTTATCCTGAGCACATGCTACAGTTGTGTTGTACAATAGGCAAGGACCAAGGATGGAGTCTGCCTGAGGCTCACTGAAAACCCTGGCATCAAGGGTTCTTTTTGTTTTTTATTGTTTGTTTTTCAAGACAGGGTTTCTTCTGTGTAGCCTTGGCTGACCTGGAACTTCCTCTGTCCAACTATCCTGGAACTCAGAGATCCACCTGCTCCGGCCTCACAGGTGCTGGAATTAAAGTCGTGTATGACCACACCCAGCGTCAAGGGCTCTTCTGAGTGCAGAGAAATGAGGTAAAAATTAGTCAAGGGGGCGTATACCTGCAATCTTAGCACTTAAGAGGCTGAGACAGAGCCAGGTGGTAGTGGCACACACCTGTAATCCCAGTGATTTGGAGGCAGAGGCAAGAGGATCTCTATGAATTCAAGGCCAGCCTAGTCTACAGAGCGGAGTTCCAAGACAGCCAGGACTACACAGAGAAATCCTGTATTAAAAACAAACAAACAAACAAAAAACACCTGTCTCAAAACAACAAAAAGAAAACATAAAACAAGCAAATTTCAAGATCCCATCTTCAAGGCGTGCAGACATTCCTCACCTATGCCTTCCTTATCAAGTACCTCTACCACAGGATCAGAGACATGGGCTCAGCATCCTGTCCTCTCAGAATTAAGAGTACCTCCACAGATCTCGCTCTGTGTGCTGGCTCTCTCACACCATCATGGCAGCAGCACACAGCTCACCTTGAGCTTGGACTGTTGTTCCAGCTGCAGTGTCTGCTCCTGCATCTGTGCGAGACTCAGTGCTTCCTTGGCATGGCCTGGAGAACAGAGGGATGTAAGAGGGAGGGCATTAGTATGCTGCCAATGGACATGCCTATGTGGCTGAAAATGGAACTACTCACTCATGCCACAGTGCTCTCTGAGAAACCACAACAATCTTGAATCATGTGTATTGCCTTAGCCTACCTCACTTGCCTACCCCTTCCAGACTTGAACAATAACCACTCCTTTCATAGCTGCTACCCCCAACAGAGAGCCTGGTGAGTTTGGGTATGTAGCTTAGTTGTTACAGAGCTTGCCCAGCGCGCAAAAAGCCCCAGTTGGATCCCTAGCATTAAACATAATCAAGTGTACTGTGTATGCTCGTAATCCTCGTAGTCTAAAGGTGGAAGCCAGAGGATCAGGAAGTCATCCTCAGCTGCATACTGAGTTTGAGTCTAGCCTGGTATACATGAGACTTTGGCAGAGGCGAGGGATGGATTGTGTGACAGCTCAGTAAGAGTTCAAGGTTCACATTACCAAGAGTTCCACTCATCCAGGATGGGGTTGTGGGACATATTGTCAGGCATTTTCCAATTAGAAAAGCAGAGCTCTGGCTGGTATCCATTATCTGTAACCATTGATGACATAAAAACATGCAGGCAGAAAAGCTAGGAATCAGATGCCAGACAATGCACCTAGGTTATAAATACTATGTGTTTTGTGTCAGATGGCGCTGTTTGTCAATACTTAGATTGAGAAGGGAAAACTTTACTTCTAGTACACTCTAAGGAGTATCAGGTCTCCAAATTTTCCATGACAGTTTTCCATCACTGATACCTTATTGTAAAAATTTCTTACCACAGAAAAACGTGGGAATGAAGATCAGCAAGGAAAACACACTTAATATAACAATGTCCCTGGCTTGCTCTTTTAATCCCTACATCTAATTCCCATGACCTTTCCTTTATTTTTGAATTCTTCAAAATCAGCAGAAACTTTTTTTTTTTTTCAAGACAAGGTCGTTCCAAGCCAATCTCCTCCTAGACTCGCTGGTCTTCCATGACCAGGACCAGAGACAAAAGAACCCACCACACCTGAAGAGAGACAGCAGAGGAGAGACACCCTCTGACACTTTCTCTCTGACAGGAAAGGGCTGGGGAGAGCAACACTCCTTGGGGCCTCATCTCAGTGCAGTAGACAGGAATGGAAGTGTCACAGTCCAACAAAGCTGGGGGGGGCAAGTCCCAGCTCCTCTGCTTATTCTTCATGTGGCTTTGGTAAGCTTAGCCAAAAGAGAATGAACTTCTCTTGAGTCCATTTTCTTGTGAAATGAGACAGAAGAGATTTAGTGCCCATCTGAGACTACCTTACAAGAGAAGGACACTGAGTGGCCACGTAGAACTCAGAAGATGTTGCTGGCTCAGAAAAGAGAGCTCTGTTAAAGCAGAGTAGAGGCCAAGACACTGAACCCACGGTGGGACTGTTCCGGGCAAGAGCCCAAGTACTGCCAGTGCAGGAGAGCAATTTACATGCACAAGTAGTCAGGGTCTAGCAAAGGGCTGGAAGGGCTCCCCATCCTCTGTAACAGCCTGTAGTAGTGGGACTAATAGCCAAGATTCTACTCTGAAATTCTAGGTGTGGCTAGAGAGTGATCTCCCCAACCCAGGAGTTACCAAGAAGGATTCCTACACACCCTGAAACAGGACACTGGATCATCTTGTCAAGTCTTCTAACAATGGAAATGCCTTGAAAACCAGCCACGCTTTCTCATTTCAACCTAATCACTGAAATTATCTAGCAAAGATAACAGATTCTTTACCAAAAATTATTAGCTCTGCTTGGCCTCAAGAGACAGGTGATCTTTGTCCCAAATCTGAAGGCTCTGAATGTCTCTATGGGGATTTGAGTCTGCAGTACTCAGAGACCACTGCCCAAGACCTGATAGGGTCTCATTGTGCACCCTGGCTGGCCTGGTAGCCTGGTCACTATGTAGCCCAGTCCAGCTTCAAACTCAGATCCGTCTTCCCTGCCTTCCAAATGCTGTACTTAAAGTCATGAGCCACCACTCCCTACTCAAGACTCAAGGCATTTTTGTAGCCTCACAAAAGCAGAGAACTGACTCACCAAGTGCCAGACCCTCTCGCTGAGAGGCTCTGCATCTTATACCTGTTTAAATTAGGGCTTCCTTACAGGATCTTTTGAAAAACAGGACCATGCATTAACACAAAATTGAGAATAACAACATTCCTTCAATCAATATTTATTCAACACCTCCTACATTTCAGGCTTTAAAAATTTTTTAATGTATTTGAGTGTTTGCCTGCATGTATGTATGTGCACCACATACATACCTGGTACCCTCAGAAGCCAGAAAAGGTCCTTGGATCCCCTGGAACTGGAGCTACAGAAGGTTGTGAGCTGCTATATAGGTGCTCAGACTTGAACACAGGTCCACTGCAATAGCAACAAGTGCTCTTAGCCATTGAGCCATCTCTCCAGCTCCCTATTTCAGGCTTTTAAAGATTTCAACTAGTTGGGCATAGAGGCACATGCCTTCAATCCCAGCACTCAGGGGGCACTGACAGGTGGATCTCTGTGATTTGTCTGCTAGCCTGGTCTACATGAGTTCCAGCCAGGACTACAGTCTTGTAAAAAAAACAAACAAAACAAAACAAAAAAACCCCAACAAACTAGGGACTGAAGAGACAGCTCAGAGTTTAAGAGCACTGGCTGCTCTTCTGAAGGTCCTGAGTTCAATTCCCAGCAACCACATGGTAGCTCACAACCATCTATAATGAGATCTGGTGCCCTCTTCTGGCATGCAGGTGTACATGCAGACAGAACATTGTATATATTACAAAATCTATTTACTATCTTGCTAAAACCAAACACCTTTCAAAAACGCTCTCCTTATTAAGTAAGAGATTACTATTAACCACCACAACGTTGGATCACCTGACCTGGCCAAGGTTTTTGGCCTGCTCCACGTGGAGGGAGCAATAGGGCCAGCCCAGAAGTAACGAAGGACAGCATTGGCACAGGCAACCCGCGCCTCCAAAGACCTCTCTAAAACAGCCTCTCCTGCGCCCTGATAGCTGCCAGCACAAGAGGGTATCAGGACCTGGGTCTCCCAAACGCAGAACGTTTGGCTAAAAAAATCCCCGGCCATTCAGGTCACCTGAAAGGTAGGGCTGTAGACAGCCAGCTGAGCACCCCTAGCACACCACCAGAACCAAACTCGGAAGATCAGCTGGTGCCTCTGAAAGGAGCCTCCCATTCTCCTGGGCCTCGGCCCGCCAAGCCCAGCCCGCGCACTCACGGGAGTGCTCCAACTCGCGCGCCGCTTTGGCCGCACGCTCCAGGCCTGTCGGGTCGAAGTTGCTCCATTTGTCCTTGGGCGATTGCCGGTCGCCCGCACCACGGTCGCCGCCACCCTCCGCCCCGGGCTGCGCGGGCGGCAAGGGCAGCGGAGGGCCTGTGCCTTCGCCCTTAGGGCCCTTGATACCGAAGAGCCACGACATGGTGCACCAGCGCCGCGCGCGCTCAGGAGCCGGGGCTCAAGCGTGACTCGCGGAGCAACTAGCAGTCTCCACGCGCCGCGGGTGCGACTAACTGCGCAGGCGCGACACACACCGCTTCCTCCTAAAGGACGGAAACTCACGACGGCCAAACCGCTCTTAGGCATTGGATTGGCCGCGCAGCTGGTGCGGTTTGCCTAGCTGCCTAAGGAGGCGGAGCTGTACCAGGCTCCAGGACCCGGCACCTAGCCACAAAGTTTTCGGGGTGGGTGTGACTCCGTCCTAGAAAGCTATTAGCAATGATGCTGTTGTTGTGGGTCTGGGGGTCGTTCAGAAATGGGTGTCTGTTGCTGTAGGCATTTACGGCGACGCCCCATCGTGGCTGCGGAAGATCAGAGCGACACGGGACCCTCACCACGCAGGATCGGAGCCCTTCTGTGAGTCTCGACCCAGACTGCACAAGAGGAAGGGAACGCCTGAAGGAGGTGGCGGGGCCCCCGGAGCGGACCCCTTCCGGACTCGAGATGCCTCCGGTGAGGGCAAACAGTCGCGGGGTCACCGGCGTGAGACCGCAAACCCGAAGGTTGAGAGAAGAGGTGGCCCCGAGGCCCCGGCGCCCCCAGGCCGAGCGACGGCCTCTGCTGTGACCCCTTGCCCGAGTCATTCGGATTTGTGGCCGCTTTGAGTGTCTCTAAGCCGGTGGCGTGAATGAAGAGTAGGAGAGACAGGTCAGAGACCCACATGCCAGTTAACAAGCAGTCCCTCACCGCGCTTCTTCTGCGACTGTTGCTCAGGTGGTATCTTGCGCCCCTTCCTTTGTGAAACCTGCTGCGGCCGCTAGACATGCTGCTTTGCGGTGCCAGCCAGAAAGTCAGGCAGACCCCCAGAGCCCGCAGAGGCTGTGTGAGGAGCTCTGTAGAGCAGAGGGCTGGCATCCTAGGCTTTTTGGTCCTTAGCCAGTGAGCGCTCCTTGGGAACCGGCTGTGCCTGCCTGATCTGGACCAAGGGGCTGTCTGACCTAACCTTTGGGCAGGAGGAAGCTACTAGCACGGACAGACGTGGTTGTCACTAGGGAACCGGCTTTCTCCACAGTCAGCGTCTAAGTCCTAGGCTTTTTGATGAAACTGGTTGAGTTCAGAGAATTATATAGACTGATTTTTTCCGCTGGACAGAAGACAGTAACTGAAAACAGTAAAGAAGTTAATATTCTTTTTTAAATTGTTATTTATTTAATTTTGTTTTTTTTTTTGAGAAAAGGTTTCTCTGTGGAGCCCTGGCTGTCCTGAAACTCCAGCTGCAGACCAGACTGGCCTTGAACTCAGAAATCTGCCTATCTCCCAAGTGCTAGGATTAAATGTGTAGGCCACCAATACCTGTCTGAAGTTTAAAATTCTAAAACTCTTCTACCTGTGATTCCTGCTCCCTAACAAAACCAACTGAATTTCCCAGTAATCGCTGGATGTCACTCAATGGCCATAAAGGGTTTGTTTGTTTGTTTGCTTTTTTTTTCAATGAACAAGCCATACCTCTCTATCAGTCACCTTTGAGCTTGTATAGATAGGGAGATGGGCCAGACTTGAGAGGCTACGCATTGTTCAGTCTTTTGCTGCATTTAGTAAACTCATATCCTTTATCAAATTCTGAATCTTGACTTTTTTAATTTTTTAAAAACTATTTTTAATTTATTTTTATACAGTATTTTGTCTCCATGTGTGCCTGCAGGACAAGAGGGCACCAGATCTCATTATAGATGATTATGAGTCACTGTGGGGTTGCTGGGAATTGAACTCAGGACTTTTGGAAGAACAGCCAATGCTCTTAATCTCTGAGCCATCTCTCCAGACCTATTTTTTATTTTTTTAAAAAGTGTGGAGCTGGAGAATTTAAAAGTATGTACTGTTCTAGAGGACTCAAGTTTCATTTTCAGCACCTCCCAGCTACCTGTAACTCCAGCTCCAGAGAATCTGAAACCTCTCAGCTCACAGGTACATGTACCACACAGGATACAGAAACACACACATTACAATTAAATATATTTTGAAGTATAAATATAATAAAAATGTAAATATATAAATATGTATATAAATAAATATCCCAGGAGTTAAGTCAGCCCGGCAATATTGCAAGACTTTGTATTGGAAAAAAAAGAAAAAAAAAAAAAAGAAGAAAGAAAGGAGGAGGGAGGGGAGAGAAGGAAGGAAAAAAAAAGAGTCAATTATTGTCTTAAGATTTTGGCAGTTGCTTCAGAGAAATTGAGCAAGGGTGGTGGCGTGTCTGCAATCTCCACACTCAGGAGACTAAAGCAGAGATCTAGAGTATGTGACAAGTGTGAGCTGCATAGCAAGAGCCTGTGCCAGACAGCAGGGAGATTGGTTGGTTAACATTAAGAGAGCAGCTGACTCTATACTTACAGTCTGATATAGAATGTAGAATGTCCCACCCACTTGTGTTTAATAAACTCTTAACAACAGGTATACTCTAAGGGCACTAAGTAAATGAAGGAGAATAGAATCATGACAGTGTTTTCTATCTATCACTATCATTTTCGCCGACAAACGTGATGTGATGTCCCCTGTTGCTGATCCTCTATTATGTGCCAATCCATCCTTTCTTCTTACCAGTTTCCAAAAGGGTCCCCTAGTCCCCATCATGGTCAGTCACCACAGCTCGTTTGCAGGCCTATGTCTACTCCCACCAGCATTTGTGTCCTGTTCCTGGCACCCCAGAGCAGACAGCAGACGGCAGATAAAAATCCTGCCCAGACTGGCCTTCCAGAATGGGCCCAGCCTGCTGGTTCCACCACAATGGTGCTCCCGGCTCTCATAAATGCAGTGGTTCAGAGATACAATAGACTTGTGATGGGGGCTCAGGACAGTCATGGCTTAGTACTGAACCTAAACTTTCTAATAGCTGAAGTAGTTCATACTTCTACTTGAGAGTTGTATTTATATAAACAGTTACCTTCTTATAGTGACCCCCAAATCAGCCCCTCTGGTCAGGTGTGTAGGATAAGAGGTCAAAGAAAACCCACCAATCCCTGAGCTTCAAAATCAGGTCACATCACCCTTCCAATGCAAGGCTACTCTGAAAAGCCCCCGACCTGGAGGAATCTTACATAAACCCTGCCTTCTGCTCAGTGCCCTGCTGCTTCTCACTCAGCAGAGGCAGCTGCCCTCCTGTTCAGTGTGACCTTGTGGTATTCCTTGGCTCCTGATTGTCAGGACACCTCTTGGAGCAGAGCTGTTGATGCTTACTGCAGACATTTGCTCGGCATAGCGCGCACGACAGCCCAGACTCAAGCAGTCCTCCTGTCCCAGCCTCCTTAGTATCTGGGCCTGCAGGCCTGCAGCACCACACCTGGCCTTTTGGATTGATAATCTAAGGGTTATTGAGGGCAAACTTGATTGCAAAGGCTAACAAGTTTGGGACCCATCAGGTCTGGTGCCAGGTGTAGAGGCGGGAGGTTTTCTCAGAAGCATCCCAAAGGGAAATAAGAGGGGATGGAAGACACCACTCATATGGATAAGAAAAGGGAAGGAAAAATACCACTGCACCCTGTACGTGTCATCCCCAGGACTCAGGGAAGACCAACTGAGGATGGCAAGTGGTGGGGGTTTTCGCTTGTTTGTTTGTTTGTTATTGTGTGTTTTGCTTTGTTGTTTGGTTTTTAGAGACAGGGTTTCTCTGTGTAGCTTTGGCTGTCCTGGACTCACTTTGTAGACGAGGCTGGATTCAAACTCACAAACTCTGCTGGGATTAAAAGCATACACCGTTAAACACCTAGCCAAAACTTTTTTTTCCCCCAGTGAAAGAACAGTTCATTAGGAGTGGGGGGTGGGAGCAGGAAAGACGCAGCTATTGCATCTGAACTTCGGGTTTCCTATCTTGTCCTATCTTCTCTGGCAAGAGGCTACAGTTCTGGGATTATTACAAGAGCATTTGTTACTGTTACTATAGAATCTACCTAGCCCTGAGGTGGTGGTTGCCATCTGAGCAGTCCTTGACTGCAGAGCCACTCTCCAACATCCCGCTTCTGGGACAGTCCCACCATGTGGTCTTCTCACAGCTTCATCCCAAGCACTTCAAAAGCTAGAGAGCAGAGACCTTCATGAAGAAGAGGGTGCTGGGCTGGAGAGATGGCTTAGAGGTTAAGAGCACTGGCTGCCCTTCCAAAGGTCCTGAGTTCAATTCTAGCAACCACATGGTGGCTCACAGCCATCTATATTGAGATCTGGTGCCCTCTTCTGGTGGGCAGGTGTACATGCAGGCAGAATACTGTATACATGATAAATCTTTAAAAAAGAAGGTGCCAGTCTCAGCACTACCACCCTCTGCAGTGTGAAATGGCCACAAGCACATGGTGTTAGCACTCGCAGCAGCCTCCCCTCGGGGTCCCCTCGTACTAGCCAGGATTGGATACTCAGTCCCACAAGCTTCCTAGATGCTTCAGTTTGATTGGCTCTCAACCAGAAACAACCCAGAAGAGCCCTTTCTGGTGTTCTGGTACATATCAAGAGGCAGAGTATCCATTCCTGGCATCTGCTCATCAACCCAGACACTGCAGAGTTGGGACCAGAGGAACACGGGGAGGAGATATTGTGTGTGGCAAACAGCTCATAGGAAAATCCCACCCCACTAATATTTTTCCCAAAGCTGGCAGGCTGCCTTGGCAGATAAAGGCTTGTCATACAAGCCTGGCAAGTGGAGTTTAAACCCTGGAATACATGTAAAAGTGGAATGAGAGGACCAATTGCATAAAGTTGTCTCTGACTTCCATATGTGGACCATGGTGTGTGTATACCTCCCACATTCACATACATCACACACACACACACACACACACACACACACCATACTAAATGAAAAGCTTAAAAACCCGTTTCCTGTAGACTTTCTCAGGGCCTGCACCAATCTGAAATGTGCACTAAATCCAGAGGTTTAAGACATGCCTAGGACATGGAAGGGCAGCCCAGGACTGCTCAGGACTGCAGCAGTCTATGTTACCTGGGAGGGAGGCTGGGCTTTCACCTCCACCACATGTTGGGGACTGGTCTGGTGATGTTTTTCTTAATCCTAAGCACTGGCCCCAAGACCTGGTTACACCCAGACAGGCACATTCCCAGGTGCAGCATGTGATGCTGAATATCTGCTCACTGAGAGCCTCATGAGTCTCAGCCATTAGCAGTCACTGTCATCAACACTAGTAAATGACCCTCTGGTACTCTTCTGTCACCTGTAAGTCAGGCCTGGGGACACAGTGTGGCTCTCTCCAGCAACCAATAGACTTGGACCCACAGTCATCTGAGAGAACAGAATGGAAAACACAAATTGCTTGGAGGAACTTCTGTATTCTAGGGAGATGTGGAGCCCACATGACAGACCAGAGTCTTTATCCTGGATACAGATAGCCTCAGACTCTGGATTGGTAACTGAGGTCAGAGGAAATCCGGCTCCATAGCCAACTACTGATGAATAGGTAAGGGTGTGGACAGGAAGCCTGCAGGTGCACACATAGGCTTCCTGGGCCTGACAAGGAGGCATGGAGAGGGAATTCATCCCTCCACAGCAGGCCAGGGCCCTGTATCTTAAGCTGTTAACACAAAAGTAGCTGCCTCCCACAAATGCACAACACATTCAGTGCATGGGCAGTGCCCCTTTGGGTGGCTAGGGTGAGGCCTACAGTGCCCACTCAGGCTTTTTTTTAATGGTTTATTATTATTTTTTATTTTATGTACATTGGTGTTCTGCTTGTATGTGTGTATGAGAGAGAGGGTGTCAGCTCTCCTGAAACTAGAGTTCCAGACAGTTGTGAGCTGCCATGTGGGTACTGGGAATTGAACCTAGGACCTTTGGATGAGCACTGAGCCATCTCTCCAGCCCCCCAACCCCTTAGGCTCTTGGGAAACGGTGACAGGCAAGTTCTCAGGAAAGGCCCCTCTGCTCAGCTCATGCACAGCCCAAGGCCCACCCACCTCTCTCAGTACTTAGTTCCTGAGCCTCATTAGAGTAGCCACAGTAGTGTGAAGAGAAAATGTAAGCAGAGGCCGAGCAGTGGGCAGTGGACCACAGGCAGCAATGAGGACAGCTCTGTAAAGCCAGCCCAGGCCTCTGAGTTATAACAGCAGCAACCTGAGCTACTCCACTGGATCCTGGGCTACAGAAGTGAGGCCCTGGCACACAGATGGCAAGGACACGGCGGGAAAGAAGTCCAGATGATCAGTGCCCAGACGCTGCAGACTTGCCTCGACCCCAGACACAACAGACCTGTACACCCAACCTTTCATGCTGCCCACTCATGTACACAGTTGGGCAGAGTTCTGATGAAAAATAAAGCATTTTAATGAGACTGCAGGCACAGTTTATATCTGAATTATTGTGTTGTTAGATTCTGGGTCATTAGTGGGGAAGACAGATGAAGTGAGCTTGGTTAGGGCAAGTGATTCTGGGAGGAGAGGGTCTTCCCTAAGACTTGAGAGGAAGCCTGTTCCTGACTACCCTCAGCTCTCTGTGGGAAGCCCAGGGTGATGACTGAAGATAAGCCCACCACCGGCGTGACACCTTGGGGTTAGAGGACTTGGAGTGTGCCGATCCCGGAGAATATCGTTTGTTCCTCTATGCAGCTCCCCACACTAAAACAGGAGGTTCCCTTAGAGCCTGTCATGGCAGGGCTCTCCTATCCCCAATGTCTCTCCCCATTCCGGTGAAAAGACTGCATCCCAGGCACTGATAGCAGGGCCTAGGGCAGGTCCTGGCCAGGCAGGAAGGGCCAGTGTTCCTGACAGATACTGGTCTTCAGGCTGGCAGAAAATCTTGATGAAAATACTTGGCAACATCATCAGACTCCCAGTATCCCTTCCTATCTGTATCTTTCCTTTCCCTCAGGAAGTCTTTGGGAATCCTGCCTACACCAGCCTCTCCTTCCTCTCTCCCACCCATTTTCTACGAACAGGCAGGACATCCAAGCCACGTGGAGTCCTTGTCACCAGCGGGCGCAACCTTTGGCACAGATAGGCAACCCTGTGGCCTCCTCTCTTGAACGCTGGTCCCGGGTCTTAAGTCTTCAACCTAACCTCAGACACTGTCCATCTCCCCCAAATTTTGTCCAAACACCACTGTGTGTTCAACTCCACTGGCAACCTGAGAGGATCGCCATTGCGCGTTCAACTACCAGGGTTGCCACAGGTTTCCAGGGAGTCAGGAGAGGATGCTGTCCGGGATGACCAGGAGAGAAACGACCGGAGGAATTACGCGGGTCAAAGGCAGGAGCGGCACCCTATCTCCCCATCCCACCCCATCCACGAGAAAAACCTCGGTTTCAGCGGCGGTGGCGCCTCTCTCACCGGGCTAGGGAAGAGGGACCCTCGGGCAGGCGGGCAGGCAGTTCATGGCTCCTGCGGGACACGGGTCCGCTGGCCAGCGGCCGTGCAGGCCTTGGCCGACAGTGCCCTCTCGCGGCCCGAGCGGAAGGCGGCAGTCACAGTCACCAGGTAAGCGGTGCCAGGCGCCAGGCCCTGGATGGTAGTGCTGTTGTGGCCAGCCGGCACCTCCACGCGCTGCACAGAGCCGCCCCGCAGAGGCCCGAGCTGTACGTGGTAGCCGAGGGCGGAGTCCGGGCCAAGCGCGGGGGCCCAGCTTACGCGGAGGCTACGCTGACGAGCATGCGAGATGATGATCCGCTCTGGCCCAGCCTCCTCTGCGGAGGAAGGGAGTGGTTGAGTGGAGGGGTGCCCGTCGCATGCCACCCTCCACCGCCCCCACACACACGAGGTGCCCTGCCTTACCTCGCAGCGTGCGTACTCGCACGTGCTGGGGCCTCAGGAGGCGCACGTTGGACTCGGGCAGCAGCGATACTTCATAATCTGTGTCCGGGTTGAGGTCGGTCCAGGTCCAGCTCGTGGCATTCCCGGGCAGCTGCTGGCGTCTTGTGGTTACCAGTTTGCCGCTGGGCACCAGCTCCAGCACGTAGTAACCAGAGTCTGCTGTCAGCAGGGGTGGCCAGGACACGGAGAAGCCACTGGACAGAATCTCCTTGGCGTGAAGTTCCTGAGGCTGCATCGCATCTAAGGATGGTGTAGTTCTGGGGTCAGGGAACAGAAGCGGCCTTCTCCGTATCACCGAGGGGGCTCTCACTGATCTGGAGAGGACCCGAAGATTGGGGCCCCGGTAAAACAGGAGAGGCAGGAGCCAGGAAGGTATTTGCTCCCAGCAAACGCTAACAACTACAAAGCCGGTGGAAGGACAGAAGAGTACAGTCCCCATCATAAACTTCCCTGCCACTTCACTCCCAAACCCAGATCTGTCAGATAGAGTGGCTACTCCTTATCCAGACAAACAACCTGGATGAAGGTCCCTCAGTTGCAACGGCCACAGTGTTATCTAAGAACAGAGAACCGGTCCCCCAAGACTGGGTGGCCAGCTCAAAATCTACTGTGAGCCATACTCTGAACAGTTGTGGGGGAAGGGAGCAGACCAGAAGCTGCAGCCCGGAGATGGGAGACTCCGTGTTAGTGGACCCTGGATCAGTGGAAATGTGACAAGCCCAGGACTTAACATTGAGGAGAGAGGGACCTTCCTACACAAGGGGGGGGGCAGACCACAAAGGGCTCCTGGGCTATGATGACAAACACAGCCAGCCACCAGATCAATATGCAGGTAAGGCGGGGAGGTCGCCCAGGTCTTGACTTTCTTGCTGCTGCTAAGTGCTAAGTTTAGTCAGCTGGACACTCACTTTCCTGTCCAGCCTCCCACTCGGATTCTGACCTTAGAGACAAATGTTTATAATTAGTGACAGCCTTTTCTCCTTCTGCGCCTCCAGGTTCACCTGGGCCTATTGGCCTAAGAGCTACCAGGGCATTTCCGCAGGAGACCCTTTTCAGCAGACCTTTCACTTTTCTCCAATCCACAGACCAACCCCTTCCTCTTTAGTGTAGGCAGTGTTGGTAAGAATGGTACCCTGGAGAGAGAGCATTTTTCTGTGCCTACAATTGGCTAAGCCGACCAAAAGGCCCTTAGTCTGTGGCCTCTTCTCCCTAGGAAACTATTGTAGGAGGTCCAGAAGAAAGCTGGTGCTTAGGCCCTACAGTGGGTCTTCCTTGCTCTGGCTTCCCCAGCAGTCCCCACAATGAAGAGGAGTAAAAACCAGCTCAAACTCCTCCTTGACTGTGGCTCCCTACCATGGAATAGGTAGGGCCTGAGCTCTGTAGGAGACAGTCCCTACCTAGTTGACTCTCCTTTCTCCAGGAATGGTGGGCCTGGCAAGCTGTTTGGTCCTGGATACAAAAGTATATGATGCCACAGACAGAGAGCCCTGAGGGGGCCTTGGTCCTCCTTTATCCTCTGTACTTAGCCCTTCCACACACACCTCGCCCTAATCAGCCCTCAGTTCGTTGTCCTATACATGCCTGGGGTCTTAAATTGGTCACTCAGACTTGGGTGTGTCTATAGCCCAGGTGTCAGGGTACATGAAGGCATCCAGAAGGAGTTTGTCCTGCACAGTATGCAGAGGACATGTGAGTCGTTTCCCACTGTTGCATCCTTGGGGAATCAGGCTCATGAGTTGCTCCTGGTCTCAACCCAGGTGCTCCCCGCTGTCAGCTAGGGATTCACAGGCCCTGCCTCTTCCCACCTACCAGCTATGGAGCTCCGAAGCTCTGTGGCGATGATATGAAGGTCATCCACATCCACAAAGTGTAGGTGCTTCTCAGCCGGAGCTGAGGCAGCTGCCAACAGCTCTAATAGGTTGCCTCGGCCAGTGCTGACAATGAAGACGGTGACACCCAGGTCCTTGAGCTCCTGCATAGGGGGGCCCACGGGGTCACTGGAGCCCCCATCTGTCACCCACACCAGTACCTTAGGAACCCCTAGCCGGGCACCTGCTACCTCATCAAACAATTGTTCTTTGGCATAGGCCAGTGCCAGGCCCGTGTTGGTGTCACCCATACGTTGGGACGCAGCACGTATGGCATCCTGTATAGCCTGGCCTGAACTGTACTGATCAAAAGTAAACTCTGCGTACGGCCGACTGCCCACATGCACCAGGCTAGCACGCAGAGCCCCGGGTCCAAAAGGCATTCCAGCCACCAGCTGCCCCACAAATTCTCGAACTCTTGAAAACTCATAGTGTGACACACTGGCTGAGCTGTCCAGCAGGAACAGTAGGTCCCCCTGTGGGGCTGATGGTGTGGTACCTAGAGGAAAAGACAAGGGGTTCAGTCCAGGTAGCTCCCCCGAAAGCCCAATGCCCAGAGCTGAACTACCCCCAAGGTTACAAGCCAACAAAAGTCCCATCCTTTCCAATGGTTCCAACTGTACAATGGCCATATACCAAGAGCTTCCTGGGCTGCCCTCATGTTCTTTATACAGACACTGCGTGCAGGTGGAGTCAAGAGTTCAGGCCTAGGTCTCCAGGAGGGGCCCGACCCACATGCATTGCTCCCCTTAGGCTTGACTTTCAGAGGGGTCACCTCCAGGATAGTTAAGGGGGGTGGCTCAGCGTCCAGGTGAAGGGATAGGCTGAACATGACCAGCAATGGGGACAACGGAGAGGAAGGGAGAGCAAAACACCGAACAGTCCTTCGTGCCCATCAGATGGCCAGGCTGGAGTACTGACCCCAGTCACAGATAACATCACCCCTCCCTGCCTCTGTGTCATCTGTACCAAGAAAGGACAGACCCACCCGCAACAGCCTGAGGACCCAATCAATGTCTAGTGAACCTCCCTTTTATCCCTTTCTCTCCAGCCTAGAGGGCGGAGGTACTGAAGAGACTCTGTCACCAAGTCTCAAGTAGGCAGGGGCTTTCAAGTGCCTGGATCTAGTCCTGGCTTTGGGGCTTCTCCCTCATGGTGGGGCCATTCCAATCTTCTACCTCCTTTCTACTGAGGGACTTTTCAGAGGTAAGGAAACTGAGTCAGGGAGGCCTCTCAAAAATCTTTCTCCACTACCCAGGCCTGAGGGGCGGGGCGGGACGGGGCGGGGCAGACCAGGCCTCCGCGCTCCTTGTCCAGCGGCTGGCTCAGTTGAGTTACCAAGAATGCCCAGGAGCGCCCACTGCAGGTGGCTGAGGTGCTGGCGTGTGCCCCTCCCGCGGCCTTCCCGCCCACTCGTCCCGCTGCTGCACCTGGACAGTTCCTGACCCGGGTGGGCAGCAGCCTGTGGGCTGTCAGGAATCGCGATCCGGGTTCCACCACACTTACTGCGCTCTACGCCGCTCTGCGCCAGTGCCAGCCGCAGACTCAAAGCCAAGCTGAGCGCAGTCCAGAACAGCATCGCGCCTGGAGTGGCGGGCTCCTGACCACAGCTGGCCGCTAACTTGCTCTCCTACCGCGAGGCAGGCCCACCCACCTCTGGGAAGCCACACCTACTCTAGCGGCCACGCCCTTGCTCGGGAGGCGCGTGCACTCAGACGGGCGCGCAAAGGCCAATCTGCACAGACTGCACAGTGGTACGTGCCACAGCCGTCCCGGACTTGTGGTGACACGCAGCAACCACAAAGGCACATAGGTGTGGGCATGCGCTAACAAACATTCCCATCTCCCTTTCGCAGGCTGTGGCAATGTGTGGTCCATATTCTCTCCCTCTCCTCTCCCTTACCCCTGGGAGCTCCCCACAGTTCCTAATCTGCAAAGCTCCTGAAGACAGAACTAAGAGCGTCTTAGAAGCTGGGGCTATACAAAGAAGTAACCCCCTCTCAACAACTCAGAGGAGCAACCGGTTTTCTCTAAAGACTGATTTTCTTTTTCTTTTTTCTTTTTTGCTTTTTGAGACAGGGTTTCTTTGTGTAGTCTTGGCTGTCCTGGACTCACTTTGTAGACCAGGCTGACCTTTAACTTGCAGAGATCCACCTGCCTCTGTCTCCCTCAGTGCTGGGATCACAGGCATGCGCCACCATGTCCAGCCAAGGACACTCACTGTTTTAGGAGATAGGGACATATGAAAAGCTTTTTAAAGAATGTAAAGCCCCCAACATTGCCAGAACGCTCAACCGAATTCTTAAAGGAAAAGACATAAGGATAAGGGGAAGTCAGACAGTCAGAACCTATCCTTTGTGGCCACGATGGCCTGTTGCTGCCCTATACCTTACCCAAATGGGGCCAAGGGCTATTCCTAGATCAGACCCCAGCAGGACCAGAGACTGATGATCCAGAGCTGGGTCCTTCATCAGTGCCAAGCCCAAACCAAAGGAGATTGGCTACAAGTGTTATCCAGAAAACCCTGAATCCCTCAGGAGGGCTGCACAGACTGCAGACTCCTAAGATGCTTCTGTAGGGTAATTATAGTGTTTGGGGTGGAGGCACGCATTGGGGAGGGGGGTGTTGTCTGGCAGGATGTCCCCTCCCTTCCCACCCTTGGCAAGAGGATGCTCAGCAGGGAGGACGGATGGGACTCAATGGTTTTCCTTCCTCCATTTCTGGCAGGTGAGAGACTGCGGGGCCTTGAGGACTGTGCCTGAGCTTGGCTTTGCCTAAAAAAGGAAGCAATACAGCTTCTGAGTCTGAGAAGCTTGCTGCAGGAACAAGTAAGAGCTATGTCCTGCTGCCGTCCCCCACCCCCTTGCTGGGAATCTTGGCACTGGGTGTTGGCTTCACTCCACAGACCTCAGGCCTCTGAATGGACCAGAAAGTGCTTGATGCTTCTGCCTGAGTCTTGAGGATGGAAACAGTGTGTGAGTCCCTCAAAGAGTGTGGCACCCAGGGGCAGCTAACCTTCAGCTCCCAATACACAGGGTTGCTGAGGAGACAGTATTGTGAACAAGTAGGGAATATGGGGATCCAACAGAACCATTTTACCTCAAGCTTGCTCGGCCTGGGAGCTGGGTCTTAGAGGGAGCAGAGGCTCATAGCCCTCACACTTCAGCCTGCCCTGTTTCCATCCCTTCTGGAAAAAATGAGCAGGTCTTCTTGGCTGTGACTCAGGCCCTTTAAGAAAGCTACCCTCCTTCTTCTGGCCTCTTCATCAGATGGAGAGGGCACAGGAGGCCCAGTCTCCACCCAGCTGTCTCCTAGCTGGGCTACCAGCCTGACTTGAGCTCAGGCTGTGTTGCTGCCACAGCCAAATTCCTTGGGAGAGCCTTCCCATCATCCTTACCCCCCTGCTAAGCCACCAGAAAAATCTTGTCCTTTTGTTTTGCAGTACACTCCACCTCCGGAAGACACACAGACACTCTAAAGGATATGGAGCCAGACAGAAGTACAATGGTCAAGGTCAGGCCTAGGCTTGAGGCAGACACCAAAGGAAGCACAAAGAGAACATGCCAGAAACTTTTTCTCTAGAGGGAGACAGGCTCATGAGAGGGGAAGGGGCAGAAATGTAGGCACAGGCAAAGATGGGCCGTGCCAGGGTGACGTTGACCCCTTAGTCCTCAGCCTCCAAGGACTGGCCCTGACTGTTCATGTCAATCTAGGAACCCAAGAGGAAGGACAGCCCTCGATGCTAAGTCTATCCTGCCCTCATAGCGTTAATTCAGGACAGGGAGTCCCTGTGCCTCACTTCCTGGAGGGACTGGCCTGCCCTGTCTGTCTGCAGGCAGGTGGAGAGCTTTTCCCGAAAGTCAGAGACCCTGCTCTTAGCACAGTGCCCTGCCTCCAACCAAGGACCAAAGGGAATGTTCCTTTCCTCCCACAGTGAGGCAGAGAAGAAGGGCCTTTTGTCTAAGGATGGCTGTGGTCATACTCAACCCCAGGGAAAAGGGCAGCTCCTGGGGCCTCTGACCTGACCCTTGACCCCAGGCGAGGACAGAGCTGCCTGCCCCACCCTTGCCCCCCTCCACCCTAACTATGAGCTGCTGTTTATCATGGGTTTTTTTGTTTTGTTTTGTTTTCATGGAGGAACACTGCTGGCTTGCTCACTGCCTCATGCTGGCTTTCTCACACAGCTGGGGACCACTTGCTGAAGTAATGCTATAGTCCATAGTGAGCCGGGTCCTTTTGCATGAGTTAATACACAAAACAATCTCGCACAGACATGCCCACAGACTGGCCTGATCTGGGGATCCCTCCCCTGAGGCTTGTTTTTCAGATGAGTCTGCGCTGAATCAGGTTAAAGCTAACCAGGATGGGCGCTGGGGGAAACTTCTCCCATGTCCACCAGGCTGAGATGTTCCGAAGTGTCACTTTTTTTGAGACAGAGTTTCTCTGTGTAGCCCTGGCTGCCCTGAAACTCTCTCTGTAGACTAAGCCTCAGACTCACGGGGATCTGCTCCGGTGAGCTGGGATTAAAGGCCTGCACCACCACTACCTAGCCTGTTATGTTGTTTATATCTCACATGAAAACCTGAGCACATATCAGAACACGAAAACAGAAAATGTTGGGCGCAACTTTTGGAGGCCTGGGGCAGAGGAATGGGGTGAGCCTGGACCCTATGACGCTACCTCACAGCAGTCAAGGGGCAGCCAAGAGCAGCAGGTCCCTCAGCTCCTGTTATACTTTCTTGCACACCAGGTTTGGAAAGGTAGGTGCCAGAGCCTGGGGAACCAACCTGAATCCACTTTCCTTGCAGCTGAAGTGGCAGGGAAGACGGACAAGGCTTGCTGAACAGCCAGAGCACGGTATGGACACAACCTCTCCTTTATTTACCCAGCACATCACCTCAGTTTCTGCAGAGGACACAAGGCACTGGGCCAAGCCTGTCCTCTCAGTACTGCCAGATAAGGACTGAGCAAGAAAGCTCCATGCTCACAAAGATGCAGGGTGTCATGATTTGAATCTGAAATGATCCCCCAGATACATGCTTCCAGCCCTCATTCTCCAGCTAGTGGTATTTTGGGAGAGTTCATGAAACATTAGGAGTTTGTGAACCTTTAGGAGGGTATGCCTAGCTGGTAGCAATAGCATGGGGGGAAGGAAGGCCTTTGAGGGTTAGAGCCCAGCCACCGACTTGTGATGCTGTTTCCTGTTTCCTGGTCTGCTGTACTATGAAGAACGTTCCATTGCCATGATCTGAACCATGCCTACCCCTCCACAATATACAGAAACTCTTTGAGACCTTGGGATAAAGCAAATCTTTTTTTTTTTTTTGGGGGGGGCGTGTTTTGAGACAGGGTTTCTCTGTGTAGCCCCAGCTGTCCTGGAATTTACTCTATGACCAGGCTGTTCTCGAACTCAGAAATTTGCCTGCATCTCTAGTGCAGTACATTGTTTGTGTCAGTTGTCTATTGTGGTCATAGCTATACAAAAGTAACTAATACACAGGACTACTAATTTCCCTGAAAAGACTTGGTTGTGTGAGATCATGGAATCAGTGGGGACACTGTGGTAGGAGCTAGAGGAAGAGAAAGTTTCACAAGCAGAGGCAACGGCAAGTGCCAAGACCTGGAGGGCTGTGAGTGGGAGAGCATGCACATGGCAGATTGCTTGGCCTGGGACAGAGGAAGCAAGCCAGGCTATGTAACTTTGAGACCACAGGGAGGATGATGGACATCTGAGTACTAGGAGGGCCTTGAAAGGGTTGGGGCAGGGTAAGGATGGCCATAGCGGGAGTTTTGAAATTTTGCTGTTTTTTGTTTGTTTTTGCTTTTGAGACAGGGTTCCTCTCTGTAACATTGGTTGTTCTAGACTCGCTTTGTAGGTCAGGAAGCTGGCTACAGACGACTGACTCCATGCTTCTAAGGAAACAGCCATCAGAGATAGACTGCAACCTCCAAATGTGCCACTGGCTGAACAGCTGCGTCCTGACACGGGACCCCTAGCTTTGGGTCTTGGCTGAAATGCTTCTGTAAGGGGTGATCCAAGCTTCCTGCCCCATCCCCAAGGAGGGACCAAGTAGTCTTGAGGGGGACCTGATAGAAGCAGGAGTGGCCTCTGCACTCCAGCCCAGCAGCCATTCTGTCTGTTCCTACTCAGCTTCCTCAACCCCACCCCTGGCTTAGTTCCTGCCTCTACCAGAGCCCCAATGCCTGGGAGAGGAGCAAGGCTAGAGCTTAAGCCTAAACCTGAAATTGGATGGACAAAGCTGGCTAAACCCAGGGCCCCTCCTGGCAGGCTCTGTTTGAGGGTGTGCCTGCAAATACTTTGTAAATGAACACATGGTTTAAGTGAGATAGGAATCTCACAGAGCCCAGTCTCTTTACCTGTGGTGATGCCCCACCCAAAGCAAGAGAGGAGGACAGACAGGACACAGCCACACATGTCTGCATGTACACCAGCCAGGCTCCCTTTTATAGGGCAGGTCCTCAGTTACTGGGAAGGGAGCCTGCATCCCTGAAGTGGAGGTCTTGGCTGCCCAACCTTAAAGCTTAAATCTGTAGCCTTGGTGAGCTGTAGGGTAGGTGGGAGACCAAGGCCCTTAGAAGAACTGGCCTACTCTGGGCTTTCCGGCTAGAGTCTAGATATGAGGATCCTAGATTCCAAAGCACAGGGTTTCTGTCATGAGCTCGTGCTAGGCAAGAGTTAGAAGACAGGGACTTGCAGTATCCAGACAGTGTGCTGCCAAGGCAGAAGGCCAGTGACTACCTCAGGCTAGGCAAAGGCCAATCTACCTCAGACACTGTGACTGAAATATTGGACTGACTCTTCCCTTCCATCCAAAACCTCCTTTTCTGGACCTGTCAAGATGGTGGTAGAAATGGAAGGCCTCCTTTGGACCTCTGAAGAGGGCCCAAAAGGGACAGTGACCTCAGACCCATGTCTGGTTGTATAGTGAGCTAGCTTGCCTCCTCAACACCTACACTCTGCTCTACCAGCTGGCACAGCTCTGTTCTTCACCAAATACAGACCCTAACCCTCTGCAGCCCTCCTCCAGCCTCCACAGCATTCCTTTATGTGTGTGCTGCTGTGGGTGGAGCCACGGCTTCCTCAGCCTCACATAAACACCAGGATATACCCAGCTCCCTAACAGCACAGTGGTGTTTTGTTTTGTGATAGACTCTTATTTTACAGAACAGACTGGCCTCAAAATCACAGTAATTCTCCTGCCTCAGCCTGCTGAATGCTGAGATTACAGGTACTATGCACCATGCTCTGCACAGTGTTCCTTTGAAAGCATGCCCAGAATGCCAGGTTCCAGCACTCAAGAGGCAGAGGCAGGTGGATCTCTGTGAGTTCGGGGCCAGCCTGGTCTAGAAAGCAAGTCTAGGACAGCCAAGGCTACAGAGAGAAACCCTGTGTTAGGAAAAAAAAAAAAAAGAAAGAAAGAAAGAAAGACAGAAAAAGAAGGAAGGAAAAAAGAAAGAAAGAAAACATGTCTAGAAAGAAAGAGAGGGAGAGGGGGAGAGAGAGAGAATCGGGAAGATTGGGCTAAAGTAAGTCATCCTGCTACCCGTGGACATTCCCGGGGCCACCTGGAGGACACCCAAGGCTCCGGGATGAGCTGGGGAAGCTGGGAAACACCTTTCGGAAAAGGAATGTCTGAGGCAGCTGCTACAGCAGTTTCTCACTCAGCCTACAGCCACCTCCCCACCCCCACCAAGCCCAGCTGTTGTTTTGATGACTGTGGGGCCAGGCAGATCCAGTCCTCAGCCAAGGGCTTCCCAGGGGAGTCTTCCCCTTCAACCTCTGGGGGTGGCCACACCAGCTCCTGGCAGGAGGAGAAGGAAGGCGGCCCCATTCCGGAGGAAGCACTCCTGGACAGTTTGGTGACCAGCTGGCTCTGTCACTCTGTATGATCAAGAAAGGAATCAAAGCTGGACACAGATGAAGGTTGAAAAGCCTCAAGACACACAAGACAACCAATAGACCTGACCCAGTTACACATTGGGCTTTGCTGAGGCCACAAAATGAACTCAGTCCTGGTC
Source organism: Meriones unguiculatus (assembly GCF_030254825.1). Classification (NCBI taxonomy): domain Eukaryota; kingdom Metazoa; phylum Chordata; class Mammalia; order Rodentia; family Muridae; genus Meriones; species Meriones unguiculatus. The sequence continues at coordinate 454,161 of NC_083351.1, read as the reverse complement.
ATGGGCCAAACTCTGGCCATAACTGAGCACACCGGCAAAACAGTGTGCTGGAGTCTTTAAAAACTATTTAGGTCTGGGCATGGTGACATATGCCTGTAATTCCAGTACATGGGAGGCTGAGGCAGGAGGATTATGAATTCTAGACCAGCCTGGATTATATAAATTCACAAAAGTTAAAAAATGTAAAAATCTGTTACCAATACATTCCAGGTAAATTATAATGCACATATTTTTAATATATTGCTGGGCTTACAAGAACATATATGTCTCAAAGCTCCCACCCCCCAACAATTAAACATTACAAAAGCCCAAACCAAGGACCAGAGAGATAGCTTAGGGTGGTAAGGCTTTGCTACCAATCTTGACAACCTGAGTTCCATCCCTGGGACCCACATCTCCTAAAAGTTTTCCTCTGACTTACACCACACACATTGTGACATACGGGCACCCACACATGTATACACACACAAAAATGTAATAAGCTGGAAGGTTGTGGCACTCCCTTTTAATTCCAGCACTCAGGCGGCAGGCAGATCTCTGAATTCAGGTCAGCCTGATCTACATGTAAAATTCAAAAATAATGAATTTTAATATAATTTAAAGTTAAAAACAAATCCATGGCTAAGGATATAGCTCAATGTTAGAGTGCTTGCCTAACATGTATAAGGCTTGGTGTTCTGTTCCAGGAATACTTAAAAAAAAAAAAAAGATTCTAGTTCTAATATGTTTGAAGCCCTGGAAGGCGGAAAAAGAGGAGGAGAAGGAAGGAGAGCAGGAGGAGGAAGAGGTGGAGGTAAGATGCAGGGAGGAGGATGATAATTTATCCATCCATAGGAACATGTTAGTAAAACTTTGGCATGCCAAACACAAAGATAAATCTTACCCACATTGTAAACTGAGCTCTTACTCTGCTGCCTGTCTCAAAAGAAAGAACCCAGGTTAGAGGATGATCTGCAGTTCTGGGTCCACATTGAACCTGACCCCGATTGCAAGCTGGAGAGATAGCTTTGGGTCCTCTGGAAGACTGCTGGCTGCTTTTCCAGAGGTACCAGGTTCAATTCCCAGCACGCACATTGCAGCTCACATCTGTCTGTAATTCCAGTTCCAGGGCTTGTGATATGCCTACACAGCCATACATGCAGAAAACTTAAATAAAAATAGGTTATATGTTGGAGGTTGGTCTGATGTGGGGCCCTTAAGAACTGGTTACACCTATCTCTGTTTTTAACAGCCTATACCTGGGCAGGGCAGAATGGGGTAGGCGTGGCTAAGGTTCTCGTGCTTTGGAGGACAGAGAGAGCCACAAGAAGATAGAAGAAAGAGGATACCAGGATGGGTTAGTGTGGAGTAAAAACCACGTGGCCTAGGAGAAAGGACTCCAATAATGGTGTGGAAAGGCCCAGATGAAGAATACAAGGAAGCCCACATGGCACGCTGGGGTTGGCTACCCAGAGGCTATTTAAGCTGTGGGCTGGCTTTCCCCAGGGTCCGATGATTGTTCAAGGTTCCTGAATAAACTGCATTGAAAAAAATAATAATAAAAATAAAAATTAAAAAAAAAAAAAAGAATACAAGGAAGTACTGTGGGATTAGGGATGGAAGGTAGACCAGATGACGAGGATTAAGGTAGACAGCATTGGATGGGGGGAGGGGTGAGAGATGGATGGTGAAGTTATTGAGACAGTGTAAGTGAAATATCTGCCTGGTCCAAGGTAAATAAGGTAATTATAAATCTAACAGGTGTCTGTGTCTTAGTATTTGTGATAGCAGTTAGATAATATTGCCGTGATAATCTTAGGCCTAATAATTAACTATATATATGTTGTAGTAAATATATTATATTAAGGGGGATGGAGAGACTGCTCAGCAGTTAAGAACACTGGCTGCTCTTCCAGAGGTCCTGAGTGCAATTCCCAGTGACCACGTGGTGGCTCACAACCATCTATGAGACCTGGTGCCCTCTTCTGGTGTGCAGGCGTACGAGCAGTAGGGAACACTGTATACGTAATAAGTAAATAAATAAATCTTAAAAACAAAACAAAAAACCCAATTATATATTAAAAACAACAAGCTGACCCTGGACTTACACTGAGTCACTGATCCTAGATCCTTTCTCAAAGCGGATCTGGTAATAGTTTGACTACGGACCCAACTGATCTCTGTCCTTTTCAGGGTCACAGGCTGACTTTGGAGGACTCAAGATGAGCCATGAAATCTGGTTGCTACTGGCTACACTGGAGCTTCTAGAGCTATGCGTGGCTTTGGGGGGGACATAGCTATCCGCCAAACTGGGCGCTGAGCACAGGTGGGAGCCGAGGGACACCTCTTCTTCCTCCGAGGGTCTAAGGGACCCGGTCGCCATCTCCTGGCCGCTTGGAGCACTGCGCTCAGAGCCTGGAGGCTGCCGCGCGGCTCTGGGAAGGGGTCCGCGGGGATGTTCTGGGCGCAGAGAGACTTCGCCGGCGTCAGACCCGAGCGCAGAACTGCTTCTCCTCGTCCTCCGGCACACGGTCTTCGCGGCTCCTCGGCGGCCGGTGCGGCTCAGGGGACCTCGCGGGACCAGGCAGAACAGGGCGCAGTTGCCGGATCAGGAGCGAGCGCGCGGCCGCGGCCAGCACCAGAAGCGGAGGCAGCGAGAGGAATCCGAGCACGATGAGCGCCGCCGAGCCGCGGTCGGAGAGCAGCGCTCGGCACCGCGGCCCTGGGGCTGGATGCACCTGTAGGCAGCGGAGTTGTGCGGTCGGGCGGGGAGCACCAGCGTGGGGCAGTCGTGAGGGAGCATCTGGGCTTGAAGAACCCAGCGCGTCCTAAGGTTAGGGCAAGGTCCAGAGGAAAGCCTTGAGGTGGGGCAAATTGCGAGGGAGGTGTTTTTTGTTGTTGTTTTGTTTTGTTTTGGTGTGTGTGTGTGTGTGTGTGTGTGTGTGTGTTAGTGTTAGTGTTAGGTGGTTCAGCAGCCGGAGTGGTGGCGCAGGTCTGTAATCTCAGCACTTTGGGAGGTAGAGGCAGGCAGATATTTCATGAGTTTGAGGCCAGCCTGTTCTACAAAGGGAGTCCAGGACAGTCAAGGCTACATAGTGAAACCCTGTCTTGAGCCCCCATCCTCCCAAGAAAAGGAAAGGTTCAAAGAACTTCCCTGGCTCTCCCAACTCTGTTTTTCTGTCTCTATAGGGGCTTTCTTCCACAGCCCTTACCTGTGTTGATGGCTGATATTGAGCTAGCATCATTTCTCTCCCACACCATAAGCCACAGAAAGGGATACAAGGACCACCTATGTATAGATCAAGCCACTGAGGGGGAAGCCCAGCCCAGGTAAAGAGGGTTCATGGAAGGGCTGAATCCACCCCACAGAAGGGTATATCTGTGGATATAAGGGACCCTGAGGACAGGTGAAATTTGACAGTTTATTTTCCTGACCCCCCTGCAACCTCACTGACCAGGCCCTGGTGCCTCCTGGTACAAAGCTGGGAGGCAAGACAGCTGTTCCCTGAGTAACAAACAAAAGCCTTTCTTCAGCTGCAGCTGGTAGGGGTCCTGGCAGAAGAGGCCTCTAGTTACAAAAGGGCAGGGCTAGAGAGCAGAATCACCTTCAACCCCAGGGACTTGGACCTCCGAAGGACTCCCGCTCCCCAGGGACTAACCATTGGCTGCTGCTCACCCTTGAGTGGCACAGGAATCCCAGGTAGACAACGGCAGCTGCTGGCAGCAACACCAGCAGGAAGACTGTCCCAGGGAGCAGCAGATGAACCAGGAACCCAACTAGGGCCTGGCCAGACAGCAGCAGGGTCCTGAGGCCTTGGGTGGCCAGGATGGGCCAGCTCCAACATGCCACGACTGAACTATGGTAATCAGCAGACCTTCTTCGGGGTAGCATGGGCGCCGTGTCTGAGGCACCGCCTTCATCCTCTTCTGTCTCCCTTTCCTGCTGCACACTCATGTCTCAGCGGTGGGTCTTGAAGGATGTTTTTCCTAAGATCACAGTAGTAGGCAGCAGAGCTAGCCCCACCACCACCCCATTACCCTCCCAGATTCAGTTCACATCTAGATTCTAGCCACTAGAGAGTGGACTCTTGTCCAGTTTAGTCTAGACTGAATATCAGTCTACACCCCTGCCACAGTTTCCCCTCTACCTTGCTGGGCCTCCGTGCCAGACAAATGCAGGCAGCTCCTATGTGCTCTGCTCAGGTCTTACACAGCTGTCCCCATCTGAGCACTGAGGCCCTCCTTCCTCCTAGCCCGCCCTTTACCCAGCTTGCAGCTCTCCTAAACAATGGCTTCATTTCACAGATCTTGGCTATGACAGATGCCCTAGCAATAGCTGCCATTTAGGGGCAAACTATAAACTTATTTCCCAGCCCTAGCCCCTGAATTTCCCCTTATCTAAGAGCTAGCCCCCTCCTTGGTCAGTGTTACATGAAGATGCCAGGTGACTTCATGCTGTGTGGTGATTCATAGGATGGCACAGGGTTGTTCAGGTAGTGCTTACAGTAGTACCTGACAGATAGTACATAAGTAATGAACAGTGGCTGCAATTACTCTGTACTAAATCCAGTCCATCATGGACATGTACAGCAGGATTTTCAGATGATGGGAGCAGAGAGTCCACTGAAAATTGCGTCCTTCCTCTGGTCTCCTCTGGTCTCTGGTCTGGCATGCATACAGTACACATACAAACATTTGGGCAGAATGTTCATACCCATAAAGTAAAATAAATACATCAAAAAAATTAAGTGTTGTAAATCATCTCCCTGCTGAGCTCACACTCTTGTAATCTTTTAAATATTTATTTATTTATTTATTTTTGTTGGTTCATTTTACTCTTGGCCTTACTGTATTGCTCTTGTTTGCCAACCTTAGAACTCAATATGTGGACCAGGATGACCTTGAACTTACAGAGATCCAACTACCTCTGCCTCTTGAGTGATGATACTAAAAGTGTACATCATAAATTAGCCTACACCTTTGATTCCAGCACTTGGGAGAGAGAAGCAGGTGAATTTCTGAGTATGGGACCAGCCTGGTCTACAAAGCAAGTTACAGGACAGTGAGGGCTACAAAGAGAAGCCCTGTCTTAAAAACAACAAAAGTGTGCATCACCATGCCTGGCTAATATTTTAAAGGCTTATTTGTTTTATATGTGAGAGTATTTTGGCTCCATGTATATATATATGTGCCATGTGCGTGCCTGGTGTTCAAAAGAAAAAGGTGTCAGATTGCCTGGAACTGGAGGCACAGATGGTTGTGAGCCACCATGTAGGTGCTGGGAATCTAGCTCCGGTTCTCTGTGAGAACAACATGTGTTCTTAACTGCTGAGCCATCTCTCTGACCCCTGACATTCTACTTTTGGTTTTGTGTATGTGTCTGTATGTGCACAGGTGTCTTCAGAGGCCATGAGAGTCAGAGCTGGTCGTGATGGTGCACTTGGGAGGCAGAGGCAGGCAGATCATTATGAATTCCATGTCAGTTTGGTTTACATAGTGTTCTAGACTGGCTAAGGTTATATAGTGAGATTCATGCTGGAAAAAAAAGGAAAAAAAGAAAAAATGGAAGTGGTCGTAGGAGTGGGAGTCAGATCCCTTGGTGCTGGAGTTACAAGGGGTTCTGAGATGCCCAATGTGGGTGCTGGAAATTGAACTCAGGTCCTCTGTAACAGCAGCATATGATTGGTTAGATTCCTAGTACTCGTGGTAGATGGCTCCAGCTCCAGGGAAGCTGGTGCACTTTTGGATTCTTAAGGTACTCACTCTTAGCGCACGCTCGCGCGCGCGCGCGCGCGCGCACACACACACACACACACACACACACACAGTTTACTTATTTGTATCTGTGAATGTGTAGGTCAGAAATGCTAGGGCCCCACTTCTATGACCTTGGTTAACTTCAATTCCCAAAGGCCCCACCTGCCAATGTCATTAACAAATACTTTTACAAGTTCTTAGGGTTTTTTGTTTGTTTGTTTGTTTTGCTTTGTTTTATTTGAGACAGGGTTTTTCTGTTTTAGCTTTGGCTGTCCTGGAACTCACTCTGTAGACTAGGCTGGCCTCGAACTCACAGAGATCTGCCTGCCTCTGTCTCCTGAGTGGACATGCCCAATGGTAAAGGCATGTACCACTACCAACCAACTAGAAAATAAGCTTTTAATGTGAACTTTGGGGAGATACATTCAAACTACAGAATTATTTTAGGCCTTTGGCTGTGCCTACAGGTGGACTGCACTGCTGCCCTGAGAGCTCCCATGGCTCCGCCATGGAGGCTGCAGCCAGCAGAGAAGGCCCCGAAGATCTAGGGAGATCTCTTGAAGAGACAATGGAAGCTGGCATAAACAGAATTACAGTCTCCCTGGATCTGATGTCTGCCCTCCTATCTCCCCACTCCCATGAAGCTGCTTCACAAAAGCGGCTTTTCACAACAGGGTGCTTGACTCATCTCTGTATCATCATGGAGCAAGGGTGCTGAAGCTCAGGTCATCCCACCACGAATGCTAAAGTCAGAAGATCTCCGCTTCTTGTTAACTAGCCTCTTCTAGAGCATCTACCTTAGAAGAGAGAGGCACATTTACAATGAACAGACCCTGACCATTGCGATGGTTCGACAGGTCCAGGTGTTTGCAGGCTTTAATCTGAGTTCAATCTCGGGACCCACCTGGGAGGAGAAAACTGACTTCTGCAAGCTGTTCTCAGACCTCCACTGTGAACACAACTCCCAACTATACAAAAATAAATAAAATAAATAATATTTGTTTTTGTCTTGGAACTTGCCCTATAGACCAGGCTGGCCTCAAACTCAGAGATCAGCCTGCCTCTGCCTCCCGAGTGCTGGGATTAAAGGTGTGTGTAGCTGTACTTTCTATCTACTTTATTGGGGTTTATACTTCTACCTCCCTTCCAACTTCCCAACACTAGGTAGGTGAGAAAAAAGGTTAGTGAGGAGAAGGAGCATAGGCCTCTTTACTATTTCCAGCTTGTTAAGGTTCTTGGGTTCTTTGGGGCAACATATCTCAGTTTCTCAGCATATCTAGCAGTCCTGTAAACAGCAAATGAAGCAGCAGGACAAACAAGCAGCCTTCTTCCTCCAACTGTCTCTTCAAAGCCTCCACGAAGCATTCCCTTCCTCTACCAGTCCTCTGAATTAAACTGTCTGCAACTGGCAAAGACCACAACCCTCATGAGACAATCAGCAGCAGCTCCACATCTCACACTAAGGATTAAAACAAAAACCTGTCAACATAACTGAGCTTTTAAAGAAACCAAAACTTCCATTATGAGTGTGTAATAATAAAACCTGGCTAACAAAAATTTAATGAGGGCTGGAGAGATGGCTCAGAGCACTGTCTACTCTTCCAGAGGACCAGAGTTCAATTCCCAGCAACCACATGGTAGCACATAACCGTCTATAATGAGATCTGGTGCCCTCTTCTGGAATGCAAGTGTACATGCAGACAGAACATTATATACATAGCAAATAAATCTTTTCAAAAAATTAATGAACAGAGTTTTGTTGAGGGCTAAAAAGAAAACAGCAGGTCAGAGGCAAAGGCTGCTTCAAATTGGCTCTTAAGCTCTCATCCCTTGGGAAGCAGCATCTAAATGGACTGGTGAGATCGCCTGAGCAGGGCTCAAAGATAGGAGGCACTTGGAAGGGCTGCTGTTCCCAGGATGAGAGAGTGCAAGTATGTCTCTTCATCTGTTGGGTGTCTGGAGCTAAAACAGACAGCTCCAATCTGTGCTACGCATTGCTGGACACTCTTTTGCAGAGAACTACAGTAGCTAGCCATAGAGATCAGCTGGCAAGGCTCTGCTGCCCACATTTAAAATCTGGTCAGGCGGGCAACCCTGCCCTTTCTGTCTCAGGCCCAGAGTGAACTGTTCACATGAATGACTTGTTCCTTCAGGGCCCCCTTCCTACCTACGGACATAGTACTTAGTGGCTCCTGTTCCAGAAACAGCCTTGCTTGCTTCCACCCCTTCCCACCCAGACATCTCTTTCCTCTCCTGGCCTGCACTAGCCTGTCTTAACCTGTTCTCCGGGAGTTTCCAACCCCACATGTCAGATGTCTATGGTGAACCTTTTTCTCTTTCAAAGTATCTTATTAGCAAGAAGGATAGAACCTTTCTGTGTCCCCTTCCCAACCCTGTCTGAAACCAGGAAGAGATGTAGTTCCAGCCTCTGGTTGGGGTGGGGGCAGGTAGGTTTTAGGGTGCCTGGAGGCACTTCGGAACATATCAAAGTTTGTGTTACTTGGAGAAAGGTAGGAAGGAGGTACTGCAAAGCAGGGCATGTTTCTGCTTGTCCTTCCCAGCCCGTCCTGGCTTTTCTTCCTGGTAGTGTGGCCAAGAGCTTTTGTCGTTCTGGCTGGGGCTGGCAGCAGAGACTTCTCTCAAAGTGCTAGACAAGCAGTGTCGGATGGCCTCAGCACAGCCCAAAAGAAAGCGGCAGCCCTTTGCCCACCTTCTCCTAGTCTAGCTTCCCAGGAGCAGCACCCGCTCTCAGCCTGCAAGAAAAAATTCTGAGAAGCATCACCAGAAAGAGGTTAGGCTAGAAGTAGGATAGAGAACCCTCGTCTGGAAGACAGAACTCCTGTGCCAGCTCCCTCTGGAGGTAATCGGGAGTCAGATCCTTCAGAAGGCTCACTGGCATCTGCCTCCCGGTGTGGTGGCGACCTGGGACAGGTGAGGTGAACCAGCCAGAGGCCCCAGGGTGGCTACAGGTCCCTGGTCTCCCAGGATGGATTCCAGCAGGCTGGAGCAGGAACTACAGTGGATGAAGTTGGTCTGGGAGGAGGCCTCGGCAGACAAGACCGAGGGACCTCTTTCCCCCCAGGACTGGAGCGCCCTGTTTCAAGCAGTGTGGCGGGGTGCTCCTAGCCTGGTGATGCAGCTGCTGAGGCAAGGCTCCAGCGTGGCGGAGAGGTGAGCCTCACGATTAACAACTAGCTGCAGACTCTCTCTGGCTGCACGTATGGGCAGCGCTCTGACTTCTTTCGCACCCTACAGGGATCACATGGGCCGGACTCCACTCCATCTGGCTGTGATGCGAGGCCACGCGCCGCTGGTTCGCCTACTGCTGCAGCGTGGGGCCCTGGCAGGCGCAGTTGACCACACAGGGCGCACACCGTTGCATGAGGCTGCTTGGCACGGGCACTCGAACGTGGCAGAACTATTGCTGCGGCGTGGGGCCTCAGCAGCAGCATGTTCTCAAATAGGCCTCACCCCCCTGCACGGGGCAGCTGCTCTGGGCCGCACACTGCTGGTTACATGCCTTAGGTCAGCTTCAGGTGCCGGCCCTGATGTCAAAGATGTGAGAGGTTGGACTGCCACACACTGGGCAGCGGCTTGCGGGCAACTGCCGGCGCTGGAGCTTCTGACTGCTGGAGGCCGCGGAGACCTGAACGGCGCCCTGCTGGTGTCCGCAGTGGCTGGAAGTGCATCTGCGTTGCAGCTTCTCCTGGCACTGGGGGCAAAGGTGGACGCCCTGGACAGCACGGGAGCCACTGCACTTGGCCTGGCAGCTGGCTTCGGCCATTACCAAGTAGGTCCAGCCTTCATCTGCAATGATCATGATAGAAGCCCAAGGGCCTTAATTCTTACACTTCCATAAGCTCTGGGCAAGGAGTTGAAGAAAACGGAAAGATGCCGAAGCACAGGGGGAGGGTGCAGGGTTTGGGAGCTGAGCATGTTGGCAGCTGGGCCCTTCTTATATAACCGCCTGCAGAATGGTAGCTGGGGAGGTATCCAACACCTGGCACTCTCACTTTTTTCTTGTAAATGGTAACAATGAACGGGTAGGTAGGTAGGTAGATAGATAGATGATAGATTTTCTGAGCCAGCATCTTATTATGTAGTGTTGGCTGGCCTGCAGCTTTCTATTTAGACTAAGCTGGTCCTGAACTCACATGAGCCCTCCAGCTTCTGATTCCTGATTAATGGGATTAAAGGTGTGGGCTACCATGCCAGGCAACAAGTATTTATGTTAAATATTTGGCTGGAGCTTGAGATCAGCGGGGCCCAGAGGGCACCAGAGGACACCAGAGGACAGCAGAGGACAGCAGCCTTTGCACAGTGTTGAGTTTGATCCAAGAATCTGGGGCTGCCTTAGATTCCATCCTATTCATTCCTAAAAGAAAAAGAGGTTGCAGGCGGTCGGGTCAGGTGGACGCCAGGCCTGGCTCCTCACGCCCCTGCACCAAGGTAGTTGGTTCTTCCTCTCTTCTTCCTTTCTTATTCCAGGACGTTGAGATGCTGCTGGGCCACGGGGCAGACCCAAGTAGCAGGGACAGGAACAACCGCTCTGCGCTCCACAGGGCTGCAGCTGGCGGCCACCTACCTGTCCTCCAGCTGCTGCTAGCCAGGGCTGCTGGCGTGGACGCTCGAGACTCACTGGGCCTCACGCCCCTGCACTATGCTGCTCAGGGAGGCCACGTAGACGTTGTCAGCCATCTCCTGGACAGGGCTGCACACATCAATGCCACTGGCTGGCTCCACAAGACCCCGCTGCACCTTGCCGTGGAGCGAGGCCACGGTCCCACTGTGGAGCTTCTGCTGAGCCGAGGAGCCAACCCTGCCTTGAGGACACAGTGGGGTGAATCGGCCCAGATCAGGCACTGCCTCATTTCCTCTACTCACCAAACTTCTCAGAAGATACAGAAAGATTAAAAAGTAGAGCTGAGCTTCTAAGGAAATTAAGAGTTCAGGGCTGCAGAGGATATCTATCTATCTATCTATCTATCTATCTATCTATCTATCTCCTATTGTATATACAATGTTTTGTCTGCATGTACACCTGCAGGCCAGAAGAGGGCACCAGATTTCATTATAGATGGTTATGAGCCACTATGTGGTTGCTGGGAATTGAACTCAGGACCTCTGGGAGAGCAAGCAGTGCTCTTAACCTTAGCCATCTCTCTAGCCTGGGAGGATATCTTTTTTTTTTTGGGGGGGGGAGGATATCTTTTTGTTAAGATTTGCTCACCAAGAATATAACCTAGTGGTTATATTCTCATCTCAAATGGATTATAATTCTGCCAGGCAGGTAAGATAACCCTGGTTAACAACTACAAAAACAAAACAAAACAAAGTGGTTTATTTAGAAATAACTGTGACAATGACAATATTTTTGTTATGTAAATCTCCCATTAGTTCAAAATGGCCACAGTTGCAGTTTCCAGCTCTTTACAACATGTTTAAATGCTTAAAATGTAAGTTGGTTCTAGGACCTAAACAAGACTTACAATTGACAGTGTGCATGAAATGTTATAGCTCAAAATCTACATAAGTTGCAGAAGGTGGGGCCTCTTTGGGTGTTAGTCAGAGCCCAGCATTAAGGATTTTCCACTTACTGGTTCCTGGATGCCTGGAGTAAATTCATGTCTGCTGGCGGTACCCTGCTGCTTCCCTGGGAGCCACAGCCCCGTCTTCCTGAGCTGCCTTCTGTGAGGCTAAGCTTTAGTGGCTGTAATGGGACAAGAAGACTCCTGACTCCTTCCAGGGAGAGACCATCTGTCTGGTCAGAGAGAAATCAACTGAGAATTTTTGGAAAGAGAAGGTGTTGATGGCTTGATTTCTGTACTCAGGAGCATAACTTCCCAAATCCAGCCTCCTCCACATGCTGGTTAGGTTGAGTATTGGCAACAGATTTGACTAAAACCTCGTGGTTTCTCCTTTGTCTGCTCACCATGGGGCTCCCCTTTACCTTGACTCTTGACTGTGGAGATGTTCTGTTTATATTTGTCTTTCATATTAGTTTCTTTTCTCATCCCTGTGACATGATACATGAAAAAAGTGACTTGTGGCTCATAGTTTCGGAACATACAGTTCAGTCTGTGGATGTGGCTCTGGTGGAAGATGCCTGGCATGCACATGCCACTGACAGCTCCTGGGAAGAAGCTGTGTGCATCTGCAAAGACTGACTAGAGCTGCAGGGATGTGGAGAGGTTGGAATGCTGCAGCTCCAGAGCACTTTTTCTCAAGCTAGCTTTAGCTCCTGGATAGCCATTCCTTGCTCACCTCTGTGTTAGAACTAACAACCCGTGACTAACAGAAATATTTTGGAATCTATTAACTTAGTATAACACTAGCTTCCACCAATCCAAAAGCTAAAAATGTCATCTGAGAGCCAGGCGTGGTGGCACACACGTTTGATGCCAGAACTCTGTGAGGCAAGCCTGGTCTACATAGTGAGCCCAGGACAGCCAGGGCTACACAGAGAAACCCCATTTTGAAAAAAAAATTCATCCGAGGCCTATAGGAGAGCTTCCCCATGTTGCTGTAAACACCTCTCTGATATTTCCAGCCATGTATTAAAAAAGTGTCTTGATTTATGGCTTTCTTTGATCTGTTATGAGAAAAACTTTAGGAAGCTGCGCATGGTGATACATGCTTTTATTTTTACTTATTTTTTTGTTGTTGTTTTGTTTCATTTTTTAAGACAGGGCTTCTCTGTGTAGCCATGGTTATCCTGAAACTTGTTCTGTAGGCCAATCTGGCCTCAAATTCACAAAAATCAGCCTGCCTCTGCCCTCCCCGACAAGTGCTGGAATGAAAAGCATTTGCTACAACACCTGGCAAAGTTTTTGCTTTTTTTTTTTTTCCAGACAGTGTTTTATTTTACAGCCGAGGCTAGCAGACCACCTATCTTGGGTTCCAGAGCACTAGAGTTATAAGTCACTATGCTCAAGCTCAGAAAGCCCTTCTTCTTGCTTGTTTTGAGGCAGTTTCCCCATGCAATAGTTTTCCATGTCCTCCATCTCTAGAGATCCTCCTGCCTCTGTCTCTTGAGTGTTGGGATTAAAGGTGTGTGACACCACCTTTAATGCAATCACATCTGTCCCAGCCCCAAAAGCTCTCTCTCCCTGCCTTTCTCTCTCTCTCTCCCTATCTCTCTCTCTCTCTGTGTCTGCCTCTGTCTCTGTCTCTCTTTTCTGAGACAGGGTTTCTCTGTGTAGCCTTGGCTATCCTGGAACTCACTCTGTAGAGCAGGCTGGCCTTGAACTCACAGAGATCCACCTGCCTCTGCCTCCCCTGTGTTGGAATTAAAGGCGTGCAGCACCACCTCAGAAAACTCTTCTTTCTTTAGGTAGAATACCAAGTAAATGTGGAAGGGATGGGAAATTTAGAAAATCACCAATGGATATTCAAATTAGCATGAATTAAATGAAGGATAGAACATTTACATCATCTCAAAATGCTAAGTCCATGGATGAGTGTTGCTTGAATATCTTGTTCAAAAAGGTAACATCTGTCACCAGTTCCCCAGAGAGCTAGTGAAGTCATGAACACTGGTCACCTTCACCCAATACAACACTTTGCTCTTCCACCATCTTGGCTTCAGAACTCTTGGATTTGTGATGGTATAACAGATCCCACCTCTTTCTTTCCTCTTCTGAGTGTGTTATACACTGTATCTTAATCAGGAGGTCAGGACTAACATGACCAATGCTGGTACAACTGACTTAATTCACAACTTCCTACCACCAGATCCCGAGGACACAATATAATTTTTGCACTGGTTACCAAAAATGTATAATGCTGTCTCAAAAAACCTTGATTCTAAGCATGAGGGAAGAGATAAATTCAGATTGAAGAAGCCTACAAATATTGGACTCTCCTCTTCTGTAATCTCATGATCATTCAAGACATCAAGACAAAAAAATCAAGGCTGGGAGCTCCAGTTCAGTAACAGAGCAGGTCTCCAGGATGCAAAAGCTACTGTGTTCAATCTTCAATTTTTAACAACATACAGAGAGAGTGAGAGGGAGAAGGGGAGACACACACACACACACACACACACACACAGAAAGAGAGAGAGAGAGAGAGAGAGAGAGAGAGAAAGTGCTAACACAAGTATCAAATGCAGTGAGTGAATCAGTGGAACTGAATCCTGAACAGAAAGAAAAGCTATAAAGAACACCTAGAAAAAGTTGTATATGGACTATAGGTTAGGTCAAGGCTACTTAACCACTCATGACCCATTTTCTTTCTTTTTTTTTTTTTAATTTACTTTTTATCCATAATCATAAACTTAAGTCTGCAATCCAGCTAGTCTTGTAGGGGAGTGAGGAAACTGTGGAACCCAAAGAATTTCAGTGAGAGCAGAGATTACAGGCCACTGTGAGCAGGTGGGGCGGGGCGCTCTCCTGAGCTATAGAAGGAATGGTCTGGTAGGTAAGAAGCCCACAAGTCAGAAGAGTTAGAGCTGTCCACAGTCGGCAATGGTGATCTTGCCAGTCTTGACATCCCCGGACCCAAAACGCTCCATGGCTTCCACAATGCTCACGTCGTCTTTCACCTTCCCAAAGACCACATGCTTGCCATCCAGCCACTAGTCTTGGAGGTACAGATAAACTGGCAGCCGTTTGTGTTTGGTCCAGCATTTGCCGTGGACAAGATGCCAGGACCCATATGCTTCAGGATGAAGTTCTCATCCTCAGACTTCTCCCTGTAGACGGACCTGCTGCCAGTGTCGTTATGGCGTGTAAGTCACCACCCTGGCACATGAATCCTGGGATAATGCTGTGAACGCAGGAACCCTTCTATCCTTTCTCTCCAGTGCTCAGATCACGAAAGTTTCTGTCTTTGGAACTTTGTCTGCAAACAGCTCAAAGGAGACGCAGCCCAAGGGCTCACCATCCGCAGCAATGTCGAAGAGCACAGTGGGGTTGGCTATGGCTGCAGCAAAAGATGACAAGGGACAGCAGCGTCAGCATCAGCATCGGCCCATTTTCACTAAAGATGATTTTTATATGACTCTGGGTATTTTAGAATTAGTGTGCTTTCCCAGTGAAAAACCACTCTAGTACTTAGAGATATTAAGAAAAAAACTTTTTAACAATAGTGTATGACTTGTTCTAGGTAACAGTTTCATGGCCCCAAGTTATACTTTGAGCAATTAAACATGTTTCACAGAGACAGAAGTTCCAAGGTTTGGTTGTTTGGATAACAACCAAATGGGGATATTTACAATGTAAAACTACTGTCATAGTTATGTCTGGAGAGACCAGGGCTTCTTTTCCCAGACAGTTATTAACTTGGTCATCCTCTCTACCTGGCAGAATTATGTTCTTTTGGATAAGAGAACCAGTTCTGCCCCTTTGACTTCTCCTACAAAGGCATGTCCTTTGATATGAAAATGGGCCTAATGGACAGCTGTGAGCCAGGACTGTGTGTTTTTGTTATGTGAATAGCACCCAATTGGTGTCAATCTTAGTGAACAAATCTTTTGTTTTTAACTAAATTATTTTTATTTTATCATTTTATGTGTATGGGTATTTTGCCTGCATTTATGTATGTCTATCTGTGTACTTAGTGCTTTTAGGGCCCACTGAGGTCAGAAGAGGGTAATGGGTCCCTTGGAACTGGAGTTAAAGACAGTTGTGAGCAGTCATATGGGTGCTGGGAATTGAACCTGGGTCCTCTGGAAGAGCAGAAAGTGCTTTTAACTACTGATTCATCTTTCCAAACGCCCTAACAAACAAATATTAACAGAAACATATTGCAGTAAAGCTATTTTTTTTTTCAGTTTGGTTTTTTTGAGACAGCCTTGGCTGGAACTCACTCTGTAGACTAGACTGGCTTGGAACTGCCTCTGCCTCCTGAATGTGAGACTAAAGGTGTGCACCACTGCCCAGCTCATAAAGCTAATTTTTTTTCCAAAAAAAATTATCTTGCATGTGGGTGTATGGCCATGTATCATTTGCATACAGTGCCCTGGAGGCCAGAAGAGGGCGTTAGATCCCTGGAATTGTAGTTAAGGATGATTGTGAGTCAGCTTATGGGTGCTGGGAATTGAACCTGAGTCCTCTGAAAAAAATAAGTGATCTTAACCACTGGGCCATCTTCTCCCCAACCCAAGTAAACCTAAATCTTAATTATGTTAGAAGTACAGAAAAACAGGGTTTCTCTGTGTAGCCTGGCTGGCCTTGAACTCACAGTGATCCGCCTGCCTCTGCCTCCCTGAGTGCTGGGATCACAGGCATGCACCACTGCAACCGGTTATTATTTTTTCTTTCTACAGTTTCTAATGTCTGGTTAGTATGATACTCATCCTTGAGTGAATTCTACTTTGTGTAGCTTTATATTTTCTAAGCAAGCTTAGTAGATCCTTTATAACATCGAGTTATTTCTAGTTTCACTTATATCATAGGCATAAAAGCACATGAAAAAGGTCAACAAATCAAACTTATTAATAATAAATCATACACATTTGTCTTTATTGTTTATTTATTTATTTCAGGCAGGCCCTCATTGTGTCTCCCTAGATGGCCAAGAACTAACTCTGTAGACCAGGCTGGCCTCGAACTCATGGATTTACCAGCCTCCACCTTCTGAGTACTGCTCTTAAAGACCTCTGCCATCAGACCTGGCTGTTGGGACCAATTAATGAATGATGAGGTGCACAGCCGATCTTATATGAAAGAGGTTTATTAGCTGGAGATGAAGAGAGAGAGAGAGGAGAGAGGGAGACACGATAAGGGAAGAGGGCGCCCCAACAGAGAAAGAGGAGACGGCAAGAGGGCCAAGAGGGCAAGAGGCAAGAGAGAGCAAGAGAGAGACAAAGTGGGCAGGTTGATCCTTTTAAGGAGCAAAGTAACCACGCCTGCCAGGTGTGGTCACCTGGCCAGGGAAACATGATGACATCATAGGTTGCTAGGCAACCCAGAAGCAGGTGCCTAAATACTAACACTGGTTACTTAATTTTTTTAATTATTTATTTTTTGTGTATGTGTGTGCACCTAGATGTATAGGCACCACTAGTGGAGGGTGCTTTGTAGGTCAGAAGAGAGCATCTGATCCCTTGGAACTGGAGTTACAGGTGCATGTGAGCTAACGTGGATGCTGGGAGATGAAGCCATATCCTCTGCAAGAGTGGTAAGTACTCTTAACCACCGAGCCTCCTCTCCAACCCCAGACATTTATTATTTATTGAAAACAAGGTTACTTTATACAACATATTTTCTTTCTTCTTCATCTTTTCCCAGTTTCTTTCTACCTTTCTGCTCTTAGCACTCCACACCTTTCTTCTCTTTCTTAAACAGGAGCCTGGCATGACGGCCCACTCCTGTAATCCCAGCACTCAGGGAGGCAGAGGCAGGCAGATCTCTGTGAATTCGAGTATAACCTGGTCAACAAAAAGTGAGTCCACGACAGCCACGGCTACACAGAGAAACCATGTCTCGAAAAATCAAAAAAGGGACTGGAGAGATGGCTCAGTGGTTAAGAGCACTGTTTGCCCTTCCTAAGGACCCAATTCCCAGTACCCACACGGCAGCTCCCAATTGTAACTCCAGGCCTGACAGCCTCACACCAATGTACATAAAATAAAGAAAATTAAACAAATTAAAAAAAGAAAACCCCAAACAAACAAACAAGCAAAAAAACAGGCGCCAGGTGGTGGTACACGCCTTTAAGTTAAGGCATATCTCTGGTGAGTTTGACAAGCAGAGCTGTTGCACAGAGAAACCTTGCGTCAAAAAACAAACAGGTAAATAAAGAAAAACAGCTTGGCGGTGGTCGCGACACCTTTAATTTCTCAGATGTCCTCTTTATACACTTCATCACCAGCCCCGCCTCCTTAGTCCCTCCGTCCATGACATCAACTATATCCATCTGGTCTGTTTCGTTCGCTTCACCCGAGTGCGGACCGTCATGTACAACGGAACTCAGCGAGGGAGCCCAGAGGCCTCCCGGAAGACCGTACGCGCGTACACACGCCGCAAGGCCGGCCTTTCTGACCATTGACCCGGAAGTGGTTATGGCAGTGTCTCGGAATTCAGGAGCACACGATGGTCTTCCTTACCACGCGGCTCTGCCTGCGGAACCGCCTGACGGACCGCTATTGGCGGGTTCAGGAGGTGCTCAAACATGCTCGGGTGAGTGCGTGTGCCGGGATCCCAGGTTGGCACCGGCGAGGTGGCGCGCTGCCATCCAGACACCCTTCTTCCGTTTTCTTTTTCTAGCATTTTAGGGGAAGGAAGAATCGCTGCTACCGGCTGGCAGTCAGGGCGGTGACCAGAGCCTTCGTTAAGTGTACGCAGGCTCGCAAACTGAAGAAACGGAACCTGAGGACTGTAAGCGCAGCTCCTGGGAGCCCCACTCCGACCCTACCTTGTCCTCATCTCCTTAGAGCTCTGCTCTCTTTTACGTCAGGGTTCGAGCTCAGCCCTCCGTCCCCCGGCCTTCTTTACCCACCTGAAGTTGGCGTTCATCCCCTGGAAGTCCCCTTCACCTCCTTGGACTGACCCTATGTGCAGTGTTTGTCGATTGAAAGCTGTACTTGGGGCCAAAGTAGTTGTTCTTATAAGTACCTATGAGCAAAGTCAACAGGGCCATATGAAGGGTCATTTCTGACCTTGAGAGTCAAAATGTTCCCTTAAGCCTGGAGAGATAGCTCAGCGGTTAAGAAGAGTTGTTGGTCTGCTATATCAACCAAATTCTGTTCTCACAGCTGACAACTCACAACTACCGGTACTTCTAGCTCCAGGAGATCTGATTCCTTTTGGTCTAAACATGTACCCACCCACATACCCATATATATATAATTATATATATATGTACCCGTATATATACAAATAAAAACAGTTACAGAACTCCCCAACCAGAATGTGGGTATAGCAAGATGGCTGTGCTCACAGCCTAGACAGTGTTGGTTTGGGTTCCTGTCTGTTCTCATCGGTACAGGCCTTTGGGGTAGGGTGGTGCTGCCTGCCGCCCCAAGACCTGGTAATTTGTTCAGGCTCAAAGTGTGCTGTAGCGTTGTGAACACATGGGAATGTCCAGTTAATATGAGAAGTTAGCATTTGCTCACTTAGACCCTCACAGTGGAGGGTCTAAGGGCCTTGGACAGTCCTGGTCTCCCTGCGACTTGTTAGAAATGCACACTTTAAAGGCCCTACTCTAAACCTGCTGAATCAGGCTCTCAAAGGAGGGCCCAGTAATTTGTGTTAACAAACTTCCAGGGATTCTGTTGCAGGTTCAAACTTGAGACCTTTAGGATCTACTCTACTTTTGTAAAGAATGGCTTAAAGGAGCCCTCCCATCCCCAACAGCACAAAACAAAAACCCACTGATACCTGATGTCTAAGAACAGGCACACACCAGTTATACTGAAGAAATCCACACTTGTTCATCTTCTGGCCAGAGTCACTTTGATTCACAATTCTAGATTCTTCTGAATCTTTCCAGTCTTTTCAGATCGATGTTAAGGTGTTTGCCAGTGCCTGGCACAGACTCTAATCCAATCAGCTAGATCTTCCTTGGTGCATACAAATAGTTGGCAGTGGCTTGCTTACTTGATTCTCTTTTTTTTTTTTTGAGGGAGAGGAAAGCAGTACTGAGGATTGAATGAACCCAGGGCCTTGGACATGCCAGGCCTGGATTCTCTGTGTGCTTGCACTCCTGCATGTATATGAGTGTGGAGATTAGAGCCATTCTCTTGAGTCAGCTCTTCTACCTTGTTGAGGCAGAATCTGCCTTGCTGTTCTTGATATATGTTGTACTCTAAGCTAGCTGGCCATGAAGTTCTGGCTCAACCTTTAGGAGTGCTAGGATGGGCTTATGCTATTGTGTCCAGACTTTTCAGTTGAGTTCTAGGGATTGATGGCAAATCATCAGGATTACACAGTAATATGAGCCATCTCTGTGACATAATTTTTTTTTTTTTTTTTGAGACAGGGTTTCTCTGTGTAGCCTTGGCTGTCCTGGACTCACTTTGTAGACCAGGCTGGCCTTGAATTCACTCTGCCTTCCTGAGTGCCGAGATTATAGGCATGGGTCACTATGCCCAGCTTGGCTTCTGAATTTCTGAGCTATATCCCTAGCCATTTTTATATGCATGGTGGTGTGCAAAGGTCAACCTCAATTGTCATTCCTTCCTGTTTTTTTTTTAAATTAATTTATTTATTATGTATACAATATCTGCATGTATGCCTGCATACCAGAAGAAGGCACCATTATAGATGGCTGTGAGCCACCATGTGGTTGCTGGGAATTGAACTCAGGACCTCTGGGAGAACAGCCAGTGCTCTTAACCTCTGAGCCATCTCTCCAGCCCCCCTTCCTGTTTTTTTGACATGAGGTCTCTAATTGGGACGTGAACATATGAGGGTGCCTGGCCTCCAAGCTCTAGGGAACTCATGTGTCACAGAACACTAAGTTTCCAGGCTCAACCTGAACTCATTCTACAGCCCAGGCTTACAATCATGCCAAACCTGTACTTGGAGCTGGTGTTATAGGCCTACACTGCCAGGCCTATCCTTGCCTGCCTGCCTTTTTTAAAATAGTTTTTTTGAGGTTGATGTTTGCTATGTAGCCCTACCTGCCCTGAAACTCACTGTGTAGACAGACCATCCTGGCCTCAGACTTGAGATGCTCCTCCTGCCTCCTAAGTGCTGGAATTTCAGGTGCGCAGCATCACCGTAGCTTGCTTGTCATTTAGAAAGGAAAGTTTTACTTTACTTTTTGTTTTGTTTTTGTTTTTGTTGTTGAGACAGCATCTCATGTGTAGCCTTGGCTGTCCTGGAACTTGCTAAATAGACCAGGATGGCCTCTAATGCAAAGATATCTGCCTGGCTCTGCCTCTGGAGTGCTGGGATTAAAGGCTTATACCACCAAGACTGGCTATGTACTTGGCTTTTTTGAGATAGTGTTTTAATATGTAACCTTGGCTGGGTGTAACTCTTGATCCTCCTGCTTCTTCTGGAAGTGCTGCCTGCTTGTGATTCAGAGTGGAGCTTGTCTGTATGAAATACATCAACCTTTACTATTGTTTTTCTCAAAAACCTGTTTGCCTGAGAAGAAAACATCTTTTCTACTTACTTTTATGAGCACTTTCAAATTCAGTTAGAACCTTTGCTAGAAACAGGATATGGATACAACATTCAGAAATCAAACCTTTCTGGAGTCAGGTGTAGTGATATAGACCTTTAATCTCTGCACTAGGGAGGTGGAGGCACGAAGATTTCTGTGAGTTCAAGGCCAGCTTGGTCTATATAGTAATTTCCAGGATAGCCAGAGCTACATAGTGAGGCCCTGTTTCAAAGAAAAGAAAGTCAATATCAAACATCTTAATGTTTTAATTCTAGCTCTGGATTAATCGAATTACAGCTGCCTCCCAGGAACATGGCTTACAGTACCCAGCATTCATTGGCAACTTAATTAAGGTAAGTTGAGAGTCTTATCAAGGGATTGAGCATATAAAGGAATTATGCCATCAGATGTAAGCCAGCCTGGCTTTAGTCCATGGGGTAGACATGAGTATTGCTAGGGCTGCACTGTAAACTAGTTCTTTTTGTCTGGATGGAGTTCTGGCAACCTACCTGCTTTTCATTTGCCCTACTGATAGTTTAGCACACATAAGTAGTTGCATGTTATACAGTTGCCAACTTGGATGTTTCTGTATGAAAGAAAAAAGGTAGAAATATGATGTTAACTTTAGAGTTTGAGATTTAAGTTTTATGTACAGAAGTTATTTTGCCTGCATCTTTGTCTGTGTAGTGCATCTGTGCCTGGTATCCTTGGATGCCAGAATAAGTTACAGATGATTGCAAACTGCCGTGTAGGTACTGGGACTTAAACCTAGGTCCTCTGGTAGAGGAGTTAAGTACTCTTAACTGCTGAGCAATCTCTCCAGCCATCCACATTTTTCTCTTTCAAAATGAGATGGAAGTGGTAGGCATTCCATTTCCACCTTATCACAGACGTTGTCCTAGTGCTGTATAGTTCTCCAGTGAGCTGGGGAAGTATATTCCTCATTTTACTGATGTGGGCCTGATGCTCAGAAAGCAGATTTACAGTTACAGGTATTTGGGGTATGATGGCATACACCCTTAGTCCAAACACTTGGGAGGCAGAGGCAGGCAGATATCTGAGTTTGAGGCCAGCATGGTTTATGCAGTAAGTTTCAGGACGGCCAGAGCTACATGATAGACTTTGGGAAGGGGAGTGAGGAGGGAAGAAAGTCACAAATCACACAGTAGGGTCCACTCATTGCTTGATAGCAGTATTGAATATGTGCAGCCAATCCCTCATTTTTCTTTTCTTGGCTGCACGAGTGGGAGTTACCAGCTTTTTGAAATCACCTGTCACTTTTATAGTCATTGCTAGGGATAAAACCCAGGGCCTTGTACATAAGCACTGTACCACTCAGTTATACTCCCAACTCTATAGCCTCTCTCTCTCTCTGAGCCAGTCTTCATTTGAAATCACCTGCTCTGCCATCCCTGCAGTCTTATTTGATAGGAATCACAGTGTAATGAGCTTACACACCTCTAAATTACAGTAAAGGTTAGCCCTGGCCAGAAGTCTCAGTGCTAATCATTGACCTAACCATGGGACCTGGGCCTCAGCTGGCTCTTCCATGTTTCAGCCTCTATAGGTACCCTTCCTTGTCCCCCACCCACATTTCCCTACAATGTCCAGCTGTGCCCGTTCCACAGTTCCCAAGTATCCCACTCCAGTAGAGTGCTGTTGCTTACTCTAGACCTACTAAGTCTAGAGTTGTCTTGTGGCAACATCCTCCTGTCTGTTCCAACATGGGATGTCCTCTATTTTACTAAGTAGTTTCTTTTTGCTGGTTTTTATTGGTTGAGATAGTCTCATTATGTATTCTGTAGCTGGCTTAGAACTGCCCGCCTCTGTCTCCAAGGTGTTAGAACTGAGGCATGTGCCACTCTACCTAGCTTTCTCAAGTGGTCTCTGATGCTGACTATAGGCTGCGGTTGTCTTTCCAGTGCCAGGTGGAGCTCAACAGGAAAGTACTTGTGGACCTGGCCGTCTATGAACCAAAGACTTTTAAATCTTTGGCTGCTTTGGCTAAGAGGAGGCAGCAGGAAGGATTTGCTGCAGCTTTGGGGGATGGAAAGGAGCCTGAAGGCATCTTTTCCAGAGTGGTGCAGTACCACTGAAGGATACATTACAATGGAAATTGTTATAAACAAGATAGGAGCAAATGGATTGTGATCAGAAAGTCTGATTTGTATTTATTTACATTGTAGTAACAGGTTTGAGAGAACATGTTTTTATTCAATGACACAGATCCAAAATTGTCCTGTAAAGATTGTACAAATAAAGCCTTTGCAGTGTTCGAGCTGAGTTATTTTCTGGCATAGGCAACTTACCTTTAGATGTCTAAGCCTCTGTAGTGCCCATACGCCTTTCATTGGCTCTCTGTTTTATGAGAGGCTATTAAGGGTAGTAGAGGATTCAGGTTTGCATGCTGTTTTCCCCTATAAAGTTGGAGTTCTATACCAGGTTTCTGAACTGACACTCCAGTTTTCTAGTCTGCCTTAAGTACCCCCAAACTGTAGGCTTACTGTAAGCAACATTGATATTAACCTCTTTTGGTCTTTTCCTTGTGTATTGCATGGGCCCAGTGGCTCAACTCCTGAGCCCCTAGCTTGTTTCCCTGCTCTCTTTTCATGCTCCCAGTTGGGTAAAGATCAGAGGAATATGTACAAAGCGGCCAGGGGTTTCAAGCTGTATCATCTAGCTTTTTTTTTTTTTTTTTTTCCTTTTTAAACTTTATTTCTGCAAAGCCAATCAAGAAGTGTTGGAAGGAAAAAGTGTAAGTTAAGTTATCCTTGCATATTTGGGAACTTCAGCAAGCACTTACAGTTTGAGAAAATGAGGGCTTAAAACAGTTGAATCAAAGGCAATACCCAGCAATGTGTATCTTAAAACAATAACGATGCTTTCTTAAGCAACATTCCTTTTTCTCCCCGAATAACTACAATATGTTACGGTATGCAACAGCTCACTTGAAAGTGCTAGAATCAGGGTAAAGAATGCCATAAGCCTTCCCACTTAACATTTCCTACTATACAATGCCTTTTTGGCGCTTGATAAATCAAGCATTCACATAGCAATACATTCAATAGAAACACCTCATACTTGGAGTTTAAGATCCTTGTCCCTCCAGTTCGATATTGTGACATCTGACCCTTCATCATTGTAAATATTTTCAGTCATCTGCCATATCTGCATGATGTTATCTTCAGACACTGTAGCTTGGTCTTTTAACAAGATTGCTTTAAGGTTCAGGAGTATATTCTAGACAATCTCATTAGCAATGGTACCTCAGCAGCTGTATCACTGCTGTATGATGTAGACGCTTTCATTCTTCTTCCTGCAGTGGATAATGTATTCGGGTTAGACCCATCCCTGTCCTGTTGGGGTCCCAGCTCAAAGACTGCCTCTCTTAAACACCCTATTTCCATGGTTTGACCATGTTATTTAGTTTGTACTTCCTCACCTTCATTCCAGTATCTACTGCTTGCCTCCTATTATTGGGCCTACATTTGATCTCACTTTAAGAACTCTCACTAAAGCCATTTCCTGGAAACAAAGCCTAGCAGACCCTGACAGTAACCCCTTTCCTTGATTTACTCCATTTGTTCTTTGAGCAAAATTTATCAGGCCATTTTTCTACTATGCTTTGGGGTGACAGTATTGTAAGACACTATTCCTGAGATATGGACAAAAGGGTATTCATCCCAGATAGGGAACCATTGACTGACCAAAGTAAAGAGACTACTAAAGTCCAATTGGCGAACAATAGTTTATTGGGGTTATTTATGGGAGCAGAAATAACTCAAAAGCACACTCAAGTGGAGTACACTGCAGAGCCTGTACAGGCAGCTCAGTGGGTTGGAGAATATCTTGTCTAGGCTCCTAGGCTTGTCTGAGAGTCTCTCAGTAGTCGTTACAGCTGATGACATGATGTGTTTGGGGAGGGGACCTAATGAATTTGGTCAGTTTCAGGGACATCCTGAAGGTATTTTATTACTTTTTTTTTTTTTTTTAAGATAGTGCCTCTCTCAATAGCTTTAGTTGCCCTGGAACTTACTTTGTAGACCAGGCTGCCCTTGAACTCAGAGATCCACCTGCCTTTGCCTCCTGAGTGCTAGGATTATAGGCATGTGCTATCATGCCCAACTACTTGTATCTTAAAAGAGTTTCCCTGCAGGATGGCATGTTTTACTTTAAGTACATCATCTGTGTGTGTGTGTGTGTGTTTGGGGGAGCAGTGCTGGAGAGATGGCTCACCCGTTAAGAGCACAGGTTGCTCTTCCAGAGGTCCTGAGTTCAATTCTCAGCAACCACATGGTGGCTCATAACCATCAATAATGTGATCTGTCCCTTCTTTTGGTATGCAGGTGTACATGCAGATAGAGGACTCATAATAAAATAAATAATAAATCGTAAAGATTTTTTTCTTAAACAAACAAACAAACAAACATCCTCTGGAACCAGGTAGTGCATGTCTGTGATCCCAGTACTCTGGGAGGCAGAGGCAGGTACATCTCTGTGAGTTCAAGGCTAGCCTGTTCTACAAAGTGAGTCCAGGATAGCCAAGGCTATACACGGAATCCCTGTCTCGAAAAACCAAAAGGGAGAAGAAAAACATCTGGCTTGGCACATGTAGGCCTTTAATCCCAGCACTCAGGACAAGGCAGACAGATCTCTGAGTTCAAGGCCAGCCTGGTCTACAGAGTGAGTTCTAACATATCCAGGGCTGTTACAAAGAAACCCCATCTTGGAATAAAACAAACAAAATCCTTTGTTTTTATTAGCTTCTTCCTCATGATAAAATGTTTTATCTTGGGGGAATTTTTTTTATAATAGCCAGCCACATTTGAAAGGTTCAGATCCACTTTTATTTGTTGAGCCCCTGCTACAGGAAAAGCCATAGTGCCTGTCTTTACCTCCAGTTTGAACCATTCTGTACCATGGTGACACCCATCCCTCATCTTCTGCCACTAGTTGCTTGGAGTTATTCCGATCTGTTCCCTTGGACTCAATGCCCACTTCTGGCACCACACATAACTGAGTCCTAATTTGCCTCCTAAAATTTTGTTTTGTTCTGTTTTTCAAGACAGGGTTTCTCTGTAACAGTCCTGGCTGTCCTGGAAATCACTCTATAGATCAGGCTGGTCTTGAACTCACAGAGATCCTCCTGCCAAGTGCTGGGATTAAAGGTGTCTGCTACCACGCCTGGCCTGCCTTGCACAAGTTTTTATTCTTGTTGACAATTTCATGTTGGGCAGGCTAGCCTTGAACTCACTAAGTGGGAAGGGTGACTGAATTCCTGATCTCCTGCCCCTACCTCCAAAGTGCTGGTATGATAGGCATGTACTACTACCATGTTAGTTTCTGGGATACAGTGTATTGAGCTCAGGGCTTCATGCACGCTACTGGAGCACTCTTAGCAGCTCCTTTATATTCCCAGTCCCTAAAGATCACTTGGATCTGTCCTCTGTTATCACTTTGGCCACCTTAATTTTGGCTTCCTTTACTGAACATTCCTAACAAGGCCTTTTTGATTTTCATCAACCCAACAGTCAATGCACTAAGTATTTCCATCTTGTTTACAATACTGTCACCACTTTGTCCGGTGTTACGAACTGATTAGCCAATAATTATTGAACAGATAGGATAGAAGATACAGACCCTTATGGCAACAGAATCAAATCAACTTACTGCTGGAATGCTGACTATTGGACAGCCTGTCCGAAGCTCAAAGTATCTGAATAGAACCTATCCAGAAACCTTCTTACCCTCCAGTGTTCTCCCAATTTTCCCTCCCACCAAATCTGGCTGCAGTCCTGGTGAAAGCTTGAGCTAACTGAGCACTGGCAGGTAACAACCACATCTGTATAGTAGCAGCACCGTTTTGGAAGAAAGTAGGCAGGTCAGGAATGGAGTCAGGGATATTCATAAATACTGTCTGTGGGGTCAATTCCCAAGTCTTTTCCTACCAACCTTCAAGGTTCCCAGCCATTCTTGGTCAGTACCTGCTCAAATCTGTGACCTTTCCTGGTCTCTCTTTTAATCTGCATTAAAAAAAAAAAAAAAAGCAAAAAATAAAACACCAGGGTTACATATGAGTGCTCTATTTGCATGTGTGCCTACATGACAGAAGAGGACATTAGATTCCATTATAGATGGTTGTGAGCCACCATGTGGCTGCTAAGGACCTTAAGAGCAGCAGTGCTCTTAACTACTGAGCCATCTTTCTAGACCCATCTGCACTTCTGTTCCCTTTGAGGCAGGGTTTCTCTATGGAAGTCACTCTGTAGACCAGGGTCACTTGGAACTCAGATACCCACCTGCCTCTGCCTTCTCAGTGCTGGGATCAAAGGCATGCGCCACCACCGCCTGGCTCCTCCAATCTGCACTTTTAATTGCTGGCAGAGTTCAGAATTTAAAAGACCCAGTTCTAATGTGGGACTGTGGGAAAGGAGTCGTCCTGTCCCAATCCCCATGAAGACTGCCTTCTAGAGCCCCAGGTTCCCAGGCAGGGGCACTACAACCTCCGGATTCCGACGGGGCCAGGCAGCGAAGCCGAGTGGGTAACGAGCAGCCCCACCCGAGTCCACTTCCGGCGTCGGCGCCTGACGTGATACTAAGGGACAGGTCGTACGGCCAACGGCGTCGAGGCGTCGGTGACGTGCAGCCAATCGAAGGGGGCAGGGCGGGGCGGCTGTGAGCGTCGGAGGAGCCGCCCTGCCGGGAAGGCCCGAAAAGAATCGGGGACACAAAATGGCGGCGTCGGCGGCCGGGGCTGCTGGTTCGGTGCCTCCTGCGCTGGCGGCCTGCTCTTCCGGCTCGGGGGGAGCAGCCCCAGGGTCTCAGGGGGTGCTGATCGGCGACAGGCTGTATTCGGGCGTGCTCATCACCTTGGAGAACTGCTTGCTGCCCGACGACAAGCTCCGCTTCACGCCATCCATGTCGAGCGGTCTGGACATCGACACCGAGACTGGCCTCCGCGTGGTGGGCTGCGAGCTCATCCAGGCAGCCGGCATCCTGCTCCGCCTGCCGCAGGTAAGGACGCGGCCGCGAGCTTTGCAGACAACCGTTCACCGGCCGGCCGAGAGTGCCGGACCTTTGTTGTCGCCTTGACCCACGTCCGGAATCAAGCGGACCTGGGCCCCGGCTGAGGTCGGAGCCTGGAGCACCCCGTAGTTTCACACAACCCTCCTGAGCCCGTGCCTCAAACGAGACCGCTCACCGCCTTGGAGTGGGGCCCGCGCTTGGCCTTCCCCTCCCCCACCGTACTCGGGCGAAAGGCCCTTTTACCCCCCAGGAAAGCCTCGCGAGACAGAAATCCTTTGGGAAATTGAAACTGTTGTGGGTGTTTGTCGGGGGGAACCATACAAGACAAGACATGCCAGCCGGGACAGGCTTGAGTCCTGGTTTCAAAAGTGATGGAACCTTCTCCATCCTTAGGTGGCCATGGCGACAGGGCAGGTGTTGTTCCAGCGGTTCTTTTACACTAAGTCTTTCGTGAAACATTCCATGGAGGTAGGCTTCTTTCTGTTTTATCAGAGAAATGAATTGGGAGGAAACCTGGTTTGTTCTGTCCGCTAGTCAGCTGACCTCAAAAGTCAATACATAGCTCTTTTCCTGGAGGCCTGTCTCTGTACCTTCTGGTTGCTCCTCATAGTTTTAACGCCTTGGAAGTTTCTCAGGTTGGGGGGGGAAACACTTGTGTCCCATGTACATTTCAGCATGTGTCCATGGCTTGTGTTCACCTGGCTTCCAAAATAGAAGAGGCTCCAAGACGAATCAGGGATGTCATCAATGTATTCCATCGCCTTCGGCATCTGAGAGAAAAAAAGTGAGTCCTTTCCAGAGCTGTTGTAAATGTCTGTCATTGTTATACCAACCTTAAGATTTATAGTAGTTTGTTCCTAAGTGCCCCAGGTGCTGTCTTGGGGCAGTGGTAGGGTAGCACAATTAGCAGGAAAGCTGGCTGTTGTAGCCCTGCTGGAACAATTCCTGTGTGACCACATCAGCTGATCACCTTATTGTTCTGTTTGTTCCATGGTTCTACTCAGAACCTCCAAGCCCCAGACCCCTGGCTCTCACCCTCAGCACTGTCAGTGTCTGAACTGGTGATTCTTTGTAAAGGGAATTGTCTTAGCATTGTAATATATTGACAATATTCCTGGCCTTTCCTTGCAGAAACTGTTTGTAACAGAAATATCCATAGACAACTATCTCTTCTGATATCTAGCCTTTCTGTGTAGCAGTAACTGGCCTGGAATGTAGTGAGGCTGGTCTCAGCATCTTAGCAGTCCCATCTGAATTTTCCTTGTATTCAGATTATATGTGTGAGCCACCGCGCTTGTCTCCAAACACTGCCTTTTAAAACACCCACGGAGAGCTGGTGTGGAGGCACAATTTTTTAATCTCAGCACTCAGGAGGCAGAGGCAGGAGGATCTCATGCCTTGTCTACAGAGTTGGAAGATATCCTGGTATACACAGAGAAACCCTGTCCAGCAAAAACAACAAAATAAATAACAACAACCCACCCTTGGAGCAAGCCAGAAGTGGAGAAGGGTTTGTAATCCTGTGAGTGAGAGGTGGGGACAGGAGGAGGGTCAGGTGCATTCAGGGTCATCCATCAAAGCTATGTAAGCCAGCCTGGAATACAGAAGTCTCTCTCAGAAGTCTCTCTCTCTCTCTCTCTCTCTCTCTCTCTCTCTCTCACACACACACACACACATCATGAAAACCAAAACAAAAAACCACAAACCAGGAAGATCCTATCTCAAAAGTAAATAAAATACAAAAGCAGTAAGGAAGTAGCTCAGTAGGTAAAGGTACTTGTCACCAAGCCTGACAACCTGAATTCAGTTCTGGGATAAATGTGGTAGGAGGGAGAATTGACTTCCACAGGTTGTCTTCTGACCTCCACAGGGACAACCCACATACCAAACAAATACACAGATTTTCAAGAACATACATGCAGGGTTGATACCCAGGTCTGACATCGTAGAAGGAGGAAATTGAGTACACAGTCCCTGTACAAGATTTAAAAGGAAAGCATCCACACAAGAACCCATTGGTCCTGGGTTTGGACTAATGCTCTAGACCTTATCCTAGACTTTTTTTTTTTTTTTTTTTTTTTTTTTTTTCACAGACATCCTTTGGTTTTTGTTTTGTTCTGAAACAGAGTCTTAATATGTAGCCTTTGCTGGCCTGGAGCTTTATATAGACCAGGCTGCTCTTGTTCATATAGATGGTCTGTCTCTACCCCCAGAGTGCTGGTACTAAGGAATGTACCAGCATGCCCAGCTTAACAGAAGCCCTTTAAAACATGACCTGGGCTCTCTCTTTCAGAAGTCTGTCAGACAAATCTGCAGCTTTCTCATTCAGTTCAACTAGTTCTTGGAAATATTTGGACTTGGGTGGAGGCTGTGGAGTAGAGGGTGGAATCAGTGTCTATACTGAACATGTGTAGACTTTGTTACTTTTCCTTAAACAATAGTAGCATGTTTATGTGTGTATAGCATTTGTATTGTACTGGGCATTATAAAGTACCTAAACATGATTTGAAGTTTGCAGAGGCTGTATATAAGTGCTATGGGGATATTACACCATTTTGTATAAGGAACTTGAGAACATTCGTAGGTTTTTGTTTTGTTGTTTTGGTTTTTGGAGACAGGGTTTTTCTGTGTAGCTTTGGCTGTCCTGGAATCACTTTGTAGACCAGGCTGGCCTCGAACTCACAGAGCTCTACCTTCCTCTGCCTCCCAGAGTGCAGAGATCACAGAGGTGTGCCACTACACCCAGCTCATTAATAGGTAATAGTATTAGGAGAAAGTTGTCAAGTGACCAGCCCCAGTGTATACTGAGGGGTGACTTTATTGTGCTTTATTGATGCTGTAGTTTCCCAGAAAACTTGATCTTTTTGTCTTCAGTTTGACATGTTTTTTTATGTAGCACTTGTGCAGAGTTCCTGAGACCCTCCACCATGTTCAAGAGATGTGTTGATACACTAGAATACTGTTTATGTATAGAGACCATGGCCAGGTTAGTAGTAAGTATATGTAGGTTAGAATTAAGGTTCTGCAGTTTTGGTAAAGGAAGTGAAATTCGTAGCTTTTTGGTACTGTGGTATTTATCACTTGTAAATAGTTGTACAGTCTGATTTTGTTTAATTGGTCCTGATACAGAACGTGCACTTTGTCTTTCCAGGAAACCTGTGCCTCTAGTGCTGGATCAAGAGTATGTTAATTTAAAGAACCAGATTATAAAGGCAGAGAGGCGGGTTCTTAAGGAACTGGGCTTCTGTGTCCATGTGAAGCACCCTCACAAGGTGGGTTCAGTTTGGCACCTGCTGTACCCAGGCCATGCTTCAGCTGACTTGCCCTGTGTGCTAGAGGGAAGGCCTTGAAGATACTGAATATTCCCCTCATTTGGTTTTCTTGTTCATGCCTAGAACTTGATTTAAGTCCTTTATCAACCTTTTATAATTTAATGTAAGAGTTTTTGAAATGGTGACTTTTAGATCTGGGTTTTTATATCTTAAAGTGGTAAAATTAGAAGTTAAATTCATTAACATAAATTTTTCTTTCCTGTCTTGGAGGCAAGAAGGTGATTTCAAAGACATGTTCAGCTACATTTCAAGTAGGAGGCCAGCCTGGTGTGATGGCACACACCTTCAATCTTAGCATTCTGGAGGCAGAGGCAGGCAGATCTCTTGAGTTCAAGGTCAATCTGGTCTACATAGTGAGTTCCAGGTATTTGTGTATTTTATGGATATGAGTGCTCTTGTTTTCATGCACACCAGAAGTACGAATCAGACCCATTACAAATGGTTGTGAGCCCTCATGTGGTTGCTGGGAATTTAACTCAGGACCTCTGGAAGAGCTGTCAAGTGCTTTTCACTGAGCCATCCCTAGCTCTGCCTAACAGTAATTTTTTTTTTTTTTTTTTTTTTTTTTTTTTGCTTTTTTCAAGACAGGATTTCTCTGTGTTGCCATGGCTGTCCTGGACTCTGTGTAGACCAGTCTGGCCTCAAACTCAACAAACTCTCTTTGCCTCTGCAAGTGAAGGAATTACAAATGTGTGCCATCACTCCCAGCTAGCAGTAATTTTTTTGGTAAAGGTTTATTATTTATTTTTTATTTATACGGTATTCTTCCTGCCTGTGTGCCTGCAGGCCAGAAGAGGGCATCAGATCTCATTATAGATGGTTATGAGCCACCATGTGGTTGCTGGGACTTGAACTCAGGACCTCTGGAAGAAGAGGCAGTTGAGCCATCTCTCTAGTTCCCCTCCCCCTTTTCAGTGCTTGTGTGTGCAAGTACGTTTTGGAGCAGAAAGGAAAATTGCCAAGTGTATCCTGAGACAGGCGCACTTGTTGGCCTGGACCCCTCCAGTTAGGTTAGACTGGCTGTCCAGTTAGCCCCGGGATCCTCTGTCTCTAGCGCTCTACTTTCCAAGTCGTGGTATTAAAAATGTGAGCCGCCCCTGGGTGTTGTAGCACACAACTTTAATCCCAGTGTTCGGGAGGCAGAGATAGGTGGATCTCTGAGTTTGAGGCCAGCCTCAGAGAAACTCTGTCTTAAAAAACAAAACCAAGGGCTGGAGAGATGGCTCAGAGATTAAGAGCACTGGCTGCTTGTCCAGAAGTCCTCAGTTCAATTCCAGCAACCACATGGTGGCTCAGAACCATCTATAATGAGATCTGGTGCCCTCTGGGGTGCAGGCACACATGCAGAAAGAACATTTTATACATAAGCAATTAAAAAAAACAAAAACAAAAAAGCATGAGCTATCACACCCAGCATTTTTATGTTTCCAAGGGATTGTGAAGCAAGCACTTTACTGAGCTATCTGTAGCCCTTAAGAACTAACCTTTAAAAGTTACTTTAGTAATAACTTTAATATGTTTTGTGGAAGAACAGGAAGAATTCTGAATTCTTTTATTTCAAAATGAACCAAAAAAGTCTCTAGCACATGCTAAGTAGAAGTGAGTTTATTGTACTCTTTCATGACTGTCTTATCTAGTTTAGCTAAACTAAAAACGTTAGTGCTGCACACCTTCAATCCTAGCACTTTAGAGGCAAAAGCCTGGCAGATCTGAGTTTGAGGCCAGATTGTTCTCCATTTTGAGCTCTAGTCCA
Source organism: Meriones unguiculatus (assembly GCF_030254825.1). Taxonomy (NCBI): domain Eukaryota; kingdom Metazoa; phylum Chordata; class Mammalia; order Rodentia; family Muridae; genus Meriones; species Meriones unguiculatus. The sequence goes on along the minus strand of NC_083351.1, from coordinate 421,254 downwards.
GCCAGAGCCACATAATGAGACCCTGCCTCAACAAACCAAACCAAGCCAGTGTTGACTTCTGCGACCTTGCCATCTTCTCTTGCTTATTTGAGGTATTAAATTCTTGGTAAATTGAGCCAGATGCAGTGGTACATTCCTATAATCCCACCACTTTGGAAGGCAGAGGCAGGTGGATCTCTGTGAGTTTGGGCCAGCTTGGTCTACAGAGTGAGTCCAGGACAGCCAAGGCTACACAGAGACATCCTGTCTCGAAAAACAAACACAAATTCTTGGTAACTTGTCCACTAACTATTTTAAGTGCTCTTCTTAATGTGTTTAATGTTATTTTCCTATTTTGTGCAAGTTGGCTGCTGGGATAGAAGGCTGTGTAGGGCAGGCTAATCTCATTGGTATAAAAGTGGTGTCAACGAGAATGAAAATGAGCCACATGGGAAACAAGGCTTTCAGTGCTATGGGGTGCACCTTGGTTTTCACATATGTACTCTGCCCAAGTATAAAAGCAGGTAGCAAGCACATCACAAAAGCTGAGCTGTCTGCTGGACGTCACCAGGAGCAAGCACCCTGGGGTTTAGCTTGAGGTTCTTTTGCTGCATGGACACCAAGATCTGAGTTCCTTGATCTCGTAGTTTTTGGTAATAACTGCCTGACCCATATCTTCCAGATAATCGTTATGTACCTTCAGGTGTTAGAGTGTGAGCGTAATCAACACCTGGTCCAGACTGCATGGTGAGTTGATCTTCCTTGTTTCATGAGAGCAGCAAGGGCAGTTCAGGAATGCATTACTTGAAGCACTTGGGCAGTGGGTTATCATCCCATGACTTGCTTATGGGGTGGAATTGTCCCAGTGCCTAGTGATCTGCCCTCTAAACACCTAGCAGCTTCCCCCAAAATGACAGGGACAGGCTTAACGGTAGGTGCCCCATCCACTCCTGCCTGTGTGTTTCCACTGCTCCCACTCTGGGAGAGCAGTCAGTAGGCGTCCCTCTGGGGTTTGTCAGCAGGGCATAGGAACGTTATAAGGTGATAGTACAAACCACAGAATTCAGTGCTATTGTTTCCAGAGAATTGTATCCCTTGAGGGAAGGGAAGATGGGGTTTGCTGCAGTCCTGGGTTGGTTTTAGCAGGCATATGGCTAGAATGAAGCCTGAAGTGACAATTTTGTATTGGGATACATTTTTCCCCACAGAATTAAGTCTGTAGGGGTCATATTGCTGACTGAATTGTCTGGTGCTATGACATGCTTTATAGAGAACCTATTTTGACTTTTCTTTTCTGTACTCTTTCAATCAAAGGGTAGCCTCTGAGGGTAAGTGACTAAGACTTCTCCTCTGCTGTCCAAGCGCTTTGGTGCAGGGCCAGCGGCCGTCTTCAGCCAACCCAGTGCAGGCTCTCCACCGAAGGCTCTAGACTGGTGGTATGCGCACCCAATAGTATAGTCATGGCCCACTGCTGCTTGTGGTTCTCTGACGATCGTGCTTCTTGTTAATCCTGTCGTACTTGGTAATTGTATCAATTAGAATGGATAACTGTCTTGAATTTTGTTCTTTTAAAACTGCTGTACCTGTGCAATAAAGATGCAATACCTTTAAAAAAAAAAGTTTAGAAAGCTGTAAGAACTGAAGTGACAAAATTGGCATGGTAGAAATTCAGACTGTTACTGGATCCTGTCATTATTTCTCCCAAGCCCTAAAGTTGCTCTTTTCAGCAGCTTAATTGGGACTCATTCCAGGAAAGGTGTGCATCTTTAAATTAAACTATTGTAATTTATTTTAAATGTAGCATTAAGTTTAATACACCTTTAAAGGATTTCACTTGTTTTTAGAATTTAAAGTTAATGAATTAATATATTTCAATACTAAGACTTTCTTATTAGTGATAAAGTTATTGTTGGATATATTTATGAATGTTTAAATGTTTAGCAACACTTTGGCTCCTGGGAGATGGATAGTTTTGGTACCATTCTGACTCTCCTTCTGATGTGTAGAGCTTTGCTTCCTGGGCTAATTTTATAGCAAAATTACTGGGTGGAGGCAGTTAAATTTCTCATACAGGTTACAGCCTGACATTAGGGTATGCTGTATCATTGCATATGTTGGGCAGTGTATATATAACCTATTGACATGTTTTCTCATGAATGCTTTTTGCAGTGTTGATAAAGACAGTGTACTCTTTGGTTGTAGTCTATAAATTTTAAAGAAATATATAAAGAAAATGTTAAAGATGAAACTAATTTTAAAAGACCTTTAACTTTTCTAAAATGTGAAGTTTTGTACTTACATATTTTCTGAAATATAGCATTTTTAAGTGTACTTAGTGTGATGCCACTTTTAGAGTTTTGTTGCTTTTGTCTGATTTTTATGAATGTTCATTTTAAGACTCCTTGTTGAAATGGGACAGTTTGGATTTGGAAACGTTCTTTGATAAGCCCGAGAAGAGGATTCCCTTGGGTGTTGGCCTCCTCTGCATGATGTGCCCATGCATCCGAACTGCACCCAAGGGCCTTTCTCTTTCCCAAGTGGACTCCCTCACTGGAGCTGCAGCTCACTCATCTGGAGAAGGACAAGGCCACAAATGCTGCCTGAAGAAAAGGAACACAGGAGGACAGCTTTTCTTACAGTTGCGAGGCTTCCTGCTCAGCCTTCTCATTTGAGTTTGCATGTTTCTCTGCACTATGGATTTTGAACATTTAGATTTCTTAAATCAACTACATCTTAACTACTACGTAGCATTTTCTTTCTAAGCATTGTGCTTTGCATGATAGGTCAAACATAGAAGGAAAAGTAAAGTTAAAGTTGGTTCTCGTTCATAGCAACACTTATTGTCTGACATTCAGCCAGCTTTTACCCCCCAGTGATTTCTTCATGTATTCAGTGTCCCTTGTTATCTCTGGAGATTTCCAGAGTACCTAGCACGTCCTAGTGTAGAACCCTTAGGAATAACAACCTTTGATAACAGGTGGTAGCATAGTTGCCCACAGCATTATAATCTTCTTGGTCTTGGTTTCAGGAACTACATGAATGACAGCCTTCGCACAGATGTTTTTGTTCGGTTCCAGCCCGAGAGCATTGCTTGTGCCTGTATCTACCTCGCTGCACGCACACTGGAGGTAAGTATGTGGCTGCCTGGGTGTTAGTATGTATTCTAGACATTTCTCCAGTCTCTGGTAAATGTTAAGTATATTTGTCAAACTAGGTTCATGTGCAACAGAATTTCTTGGTAACTGGCAGGCCATTTTCAGGTATTGCCCTAAGAATTTTATTGGCCTTGAAGTGTTTTGTTATTGTTGGTGGTTTTTTGGGCTTCCTGGGTGTTGGGATTAAAGGTGTGCACTACCACACCCAGCTTTAGAGTTTTTTTGTTTTTTTTTGTTTGTTTGTTTTTTACTATTTATTTATTTATTTATTATGTGCGAAATCTGCCTGCATGTACAGGTGCACTGCAGCAGTAGGCACCGGATCTCATTATAGATGATTGTGAGCCACCAGGTGGTTGCGGGAACGGAACTCCGGACCTCTGGAAGAACAGCCAGTTCTCTTAACCTCTGAGCCATCTCTCCAGACCTCTAGCTTTAGAGTTTTTAAGAAAAGTAACATGATAACATTTGTGTTCACAGATTCCTTTACCCAATCGTCCACATTGGTTTCTTTTGTTTGGAGCAACTGAAGAAGAAATTCAAGAAATTTGCTTTAAAATCCTGCAGCTTTACACACGGAAAAAGGTTCCTTTATGTATTTTTGTGTGGATTATGTACTTGTGTTTGGCCAGAAGCATCTGGTTCTGAAAGGGTAATTTTGGCTGTTCAGGTTGATTTGACACACCTAGAAAGTGAAGTGGAAAAGAGAAAACATGCCATTGAAGAGGCAAAAGCACGAGCGAGGGGCCTGCTCCCAGGGAGTGTTCCAGTTCTGGATAGTGCTGCAGGGTTCTCACCTGCTCCCAAGCTGGGTGAGTGTCCAGGGTTTATTCCTCATGAGGGATAGCAGTCTGTGGCCTTCTGACTTTGAATGTTGGTGTATGTACTTCAACTGTCTTGGAGTTGAGCCTGCAGCTTATCTCAACAGTACAGTAGTACTAGAATCCTTAGCAGTCTGTTGGTAATCCTTAAAATAAGGCAGGGAGGCCAGGCCCTAAAGAATTTGTTTTTATATTAAATATGCACAGCCTTTCTGAAATGCTGTTTTTGTTGTTTTTTACCATTTCTACCAAGTTGGCTTGTCATCTGACTAAAATTTTAAAGTTAGAGTCTATGATTATATTGTTAGAACATAGAGTTCTGGGCCCTGAGGAAAATTAGTCTGATCAAAAGAATTTCTGTGTTTTGTGTATGTTTTCATTCTGGGTCCCAGGTTAGTTAGCAAATGGTCTTGTCTTGCATTGCTAGTATATTTCGGTGTATTTCTTATTGAAGAAATTCTGGTTATGGTTTTTAATTTCTTGTTTGATTCAGTAGAATCCCCCAAAGAAGGTAAAGGAAACAAGTCTTCCCCAGTCTCTGTGAAGAATGCCAAACGGAAAGTGGAGGGCCCAAAGAAAGCCAAGGCTGACAGTCCTGTAAATGGGTAAGACACTTCATTTCTGTCTAGGTAGACACTGAAAGCTGAAGACACCCCAGGTCTGTAACTACTGTGCTCCTCCTGTTTGCAGCTTGCTGAAAGGACAGGAGAGTCGAAGCCAAAGCAGGAGTCGTGAGCAGAGCTGCTCAAGGTCCCCGTCACGGTCTACCTCTCCAAAAAGAAGGTCTGTGTCTGAGGCTCACCCATAAGGCTCTAACCTGGTGCTTCCTCAGGTTATTAGGGGTGGCAGAAGTCTCTTGGGATAGGGGAGACACTGGCTTCTTATTTATTTATATATATATTTATTTTAGTTTGTTCTAAGATACAAGGTTTCTCTGTAGTCCTGGCTGTCAAACTAGAACTCTGTAGATCAACCTGGCCTTGAATCCTTTTTCTTTTTTATTTGTTTTAATAATTTATTTTTATTTTATGAGCATTGGTGTTTTGCCTGCATATATGTCTGTGGGTTATGGACAGTTGTGAGCTGCCAGATGAGTGCTGGAATTGAGCCCTCTGGAGGAGCAGCCAGTGCTCTAAACTATTGAGGCATCTCTGCAGCCCTGCTTTATGGTTTTTCTTGTTATTGTTGAGACGGTTTCTTTTTTGTGGAGTCCTGGCTGTTCCTGGAACTCAGACTGGCCTCAAACTTAAGAGATCCTCCTGCCTCTTACCTCTCAAGTGCTTGGATTAAAGGCAGGCACCCAGAGGGACAGTGGCTCTTAACCTGTTGTTTTTTTTGTTTTTTGTTTTCATTTTCTGAACTTAAAAGAGTTCCTTTGCAGCCAGGAAGGGGGTAGTGGCACCACCTTTAGTTTCAGCTTTAGGAAGCAGAGGCAGGCAGATCTCTTGAGTTTGAGGCCAACCTGTTTTACAGAGTGAATTCTAGTATAACTAACTAGGACAGCTGGGCTTGGTGGTGCATGCCTGTAATCCCAGCACAAAGTGAGTACAGGAAAAAAAAATCAGGACAAAACAGAGAAGCCCTTTCTTAAAATTAACATAAAAAAAGAGGCCCTTTGCCAGTTCCTCTGCTTTGTTAAGTTTGGCTAGGACTGTGGTCACAAGTATGTTTTCCTCTCCACAGGAAAAGTGATAGTGGCTCTACCTCAGGTGGGTCCAAGTCACAGAGTCGTTCTCGGAGCCGCAGTGACTCTCCTCCCAGGCAGGTACACCGTGGTGCTCCCTACAAAGGCCCAGAAGTGAGGGGCACCCGGAAATCCAAAGACTGCAAGTACCTCACCCAGAAACCACACAAGTCTAGTAGCCGGAGCTCTTCTCGTTCTCGAAGCCGGTCACGAGAACGGACAGACAATTCTGGAAAATACAAGAAGAAAAGTCATTACTATAGAGACCAAAGACAGGAGCGCTCCAGGTCATATGAGCGCACAGGCCATCGCTATGAGAGAGACCACCCTGGACACAGCAGGCATCGGAGGTGAGATGGAGTCCCTGGTGCCTACCCTTGGTCCCTCCCTGTTGGGCACACCTTGGCTTCAGTGGCCTTGTAGCATGATGTTTTTGAAAGTGTTTTTGATTGGACCTTGATGTGAATTTAACTGACCGGACAGTGAGCAAGGTAGCCTTCAGGCTGGCCTGGGGCGCGCTGCACATCTGTCCACCTCAACTGTGGACCTTCAGGTAGCTGGATGGAACAGCAAAGGCATACGTCCCCATTGGCGTGGCTTGGTGCTATTGACAAGCTGTCTCTTCACTTTTAAACTGATACTCAATTACGTTAAGCCAAGAAAGATGATTTTTTTTAAATCTTTGCCTATATTAGGTTGTACTTGTGTACATATTTTGCAGTGTTTCACAATAAGAAAATGGCCTTAATAGCCCCTTGTACTCTATTCACGTTGTAAATAAACATGTGTTTAATACAAGTGAAAGCTATATATGAGAACTCAGAATTTGAATTCTGTTAGCCTAACACTTGTATAGAGAATTCTCATTTTTAAAATGTGAAGGTATTTAGGTCTGTGTTGAAAGTCATATATTTTTATCTGTGCAAGCTGAGTGCAGGCCACCAGCTCTAGAGAAATTTTACGTGGTTGAATAAACAAGATTCTCAGGACACTTGTTATCAAGACTTTGTGGGCTGTCATTCTGTTAAGTTTTCAAGTGCATTTGTGGGACTTGGCTATGGGACTGAGGCCTAGTGGACATATTTGTGTGCAACTGTGTACTGCCAGCTTAGCTATCCTAAGGGAAGTAGGAGCTATATATTCCCTGGTCCTTGCTCTCCCTGTTCTCATTAAAATGTTAGATATTGTATTGAGCTCTGTGCCTTCCTGAAACAATCTGCCCTTTAGAGTTGAAAGGCTGTTTTCTGGAGGGCAACAGGAAAGAAGATATGACATCAAGGTACAGCTGCAGGGCTCCAGTCTAAGGGTTATGGGTTTATTAAAACCTACAGGTTTGTGTTTAGGCAGAGGGGTGGCACAAGCCTTTAATCCCACAGGAGACAAAGGAAGGTGAATCTCTGAGTTCGAGACCAACCTGGTCTCTATAGTGTGTTCCAGGCGAGTACATAGTGAGACCCTGTCTCAAATAAATAAAAAGTGAGGTTGAGGAATATAGTAAGAAATTTTGTTTTGCTCTGTTTTGTTTTTCGAAACAAGATTCCTTTATGCAGCTCTGGCTGTCCTGGTACTCATTTTGTCGACTAGGCTGGAATCAACCTGCCTCTGCCTCCTGAGTGCTGGGATTATAGGTGTGTAGTGGGAAATTTGCTAAAGCCATTGTACCTGGCATAAACTCCAAGTGATAGTGCACCTAGGCTTTGAAGTAATCTTTGTAAAACATCGGGTATAGATTTTTATCATTAAGATATATTTCTATGAGCTACTAATGCCTCAGCAGCCACATTATTTAATAAGCTAATGCCTCCTCTCTCTCAGGTGTTACCCTTTTATAGAATTTAGCCAAGAGTTTTTAGAAAGCAACTTGAAGAGCAGAGCCAAATTCTCAATAGTGATAAACAGATAAGAGCATGTTGTTTAAAAGGACAATCCCAACCATTCTGTTTTACCAATGAAGACTCAGGAGCCAGATGCTGGGATGAAAACCTGCTGCTCAGAGGCAGAGAAAGTACCCAGCTGACCGACCTTCTCAGCTCAGGTGTGGATGGAAGAAACCCAAAAGGCTCACTAGCTCAACTGATAGCCCAGGAGGAAAAGGCCAGAAAAACCCAAGGCCAAAGGCTTGTTAGCTCAAAGCCCAAGAAGCCAGGGAGCTGAAGCCTAAGCTTAGCCAGAGCTTGAGCCAAAAGCCCTTTCTTATAAATCCCTTGAAGTCCCTCCTACTCTTTAATCCCTGTCAGTTACTTTCTCTGCCTCTTGACCTAGGGTACAGAAAGCTCTTGGATTAAAGTGTGATAGGACTGGCTGAACCACACCGTAATTATCAGTTTACAATAAACAGAAAGTTCTTGGATTAAAGGTGTGTGACAGGGCTCAATCACACCAAAGAAATAGGGTTTTACATTCACAATTTTGGGGTTCACAATGGGATCAATATCCTGCAACAGAGCATACCCTATTATATAGTTCAAAATTATGAAGTTTGTTCTTTCAGTTTATTTACTATTAAGCATTAATTAGATGATCAAGATTCCATGTAATGAATGACTTAATACCTCTGGAAATTTAATGGTGTTGGTTGGGTTAGAACTTTAGGACTTGGTTTGATTGTTTCTATAGTAGAAACAATCTAAACAATTAGAAGCTTGTTTTAATTTTTTTTTCCCCATGAAGGGATCATTGTGAAAGTTCTGGGCCAGCTGTGCTGGTTGTGCTGCAGCACTGGAGCCCCTCTTGGCATTCTTTGGAACTCAGGTGTTGCCGCTTGTGCTGGTGGGTCCTGGACAGAACGGGCCGACAGGCAGCTTATCTCCAGAGAGCATTGAGTTCCAGCTGCTATTAATTCCTTCCTATCTTTCTGAATAATTCTGAGTAGCCAAGTTTTATTTAAAATTTCTTCCATAGGGTAAATGCCTTCCCTCTACCACCACTGCTTCCTTAGTCACCTCAGATCTGTCATTTCTGTGTTTCCAACTAATCAGAACATAACCTTGAAGATACTGGTTATTTGCAGGCATTTGCTACATAGTAACTGGAAACACCTGAGGCCTGTCTTTATGACTGTAGGAAGCCATTCCTCAGTATATTCATAAAGAGGTTCTGTAGGTCCTTGATTAAACACTTCCCTTTTTTCTACTGGGAAGATCATTTTCCTTCTTTTATTCTTTGTCTCTGGAGCTTTTCTACCTGCATCTGTAATTTTTGCAATTGTGCAGTTAATGCTTCAGCTTTTCACTTTTCTACATCTGATTCATCTATAGTGTCTCAACCCTCCTTGCATCTTCCTCTGAAGCAACATTTTCATCTTCCTACAAGACAATATTCTTTTCTGCACACTGACAATTCTTGGCCAGAATGCCCTCCTTCCTATTTCTTTGTCCCACATCTAATAGATGTAGTATGATTTATTTTGTGTGCCTGGCCCTTTAAAGGATGCCCAGTTGCAAGTCAACTGGCCTTTGGGAATTCTTAGCCCTTAGAACTGCTTGATTGCCTCTTGAATTTCTGGGAACAGGAGAGGATATAAAACGCCAGCAAGTACGGAGAAGAAAGATTGAGTAAAGTGAGAAAAAAGGCAGTTGATAGAGAATTGGGCTAGTAAAGTTAGAGAAGACAGTTGGGGCAGAAGATATTTTTAGGAGAGCCCGCAGGGCTTGACTCTTCACAGCAGCTCCAAAGCATTGGAAATTAATACATATAAAGACCAATCTTTAATGGTATAGCTTCTTCCGTGTGAGCTTACCTCAAAGCTTTCATACTTCAATTTTAATTGAACATGAAGAGTTGCCTTAAACCAATAGTAATGCTGTTTAATTAGTACTAAAAGCTAGATACATTTTTTTCTGTATTTAACTTTACTCCATTTCCTTTTAACAAACATTTTTCTTTTTTTCTGAGACAGGGTTTTTCTGCATAGCCTTGGCTGTCCTGGATTGGCTTTGAAGACCAGGCTGGCCTCTAACTCACAGCATTCCTTCTGCCTCTGCTTACCAGGCACTGGGATTAAAGGTGTGTGCCACTACACCTGGCTTAGCAAGCATTTTAGCAACTGCACATGTTGCCAATCCCTGAGATGAGAAATTCCCCATATTCCCCATATTTCTACCAAGTCCTGCAAACTCACTTAACCTGTGAGTATGCTCCTCAGTCCTGGAGCATCCAGACCCCATTGGGTGCCAAATGCTGGTAAAAGGGGGATGTAGTGAATGGTCAGTCTCGCAGCGTCGCAGAGGTGTTTTTATTGATTGCTACACAAAAGGTGTCTTTAACAAGTCGCTCTCTGCATACAGGAACTTTAATTACCTAAGAATTCCTCAGCCATTACGAGACTTCCTGGTTTGCCTAAAGCTCCTATAGGGAAACCAATTCCATAAATCTCAAGATAACAATCACTGATTAGTTACAAAAGATTACTTCAAAGCCTAGGTAGGCAATCACTTGGAGTTTTCGCCAGGAACATAACATGGTCCTATACATGTTCAGCTGCAGTTGAATGCTTGCTTAGCATGCACAAAGCCAGGTTTAATCCCTGCCTAAGCCAGGTCTAGTGGGACATGTTTACCATTCTAGTACTCCAGAAGCAGGAAGAGCAAAAGTTTAAGGTCATCCTGAGCTACACAGTTTCAGGTAGACTGGGCTCCTTAAAAATCTTGTAAAGCAAAATAATAAAGGCTAGAGAGATGGCTTGGTGTCTCTCTTCCCCAGAGGACCCAAGTTTAGTTTGCAACACCCACAATGGGAGGCTCACAACCACCTGTAACTCTCATTTCAGGGGATCCAATGCCCTTTCTAGGCCTTCATTGACACCAAGTATGAACTTGGTGGTGTATGTACATACATGCAGGCAAAACATACAATGCATACATTTTGTAAATTAAAAATAATTTAAAAATAGAACAATCTTCACAATTAATTGTTTTTTTAGGATAAGACATGTGCTGTTGCCAGCACTCTGCCATTAGGCTTAAGACAGGTACCCTGCCTGGTATAAACCAGTCAGTATTTGGCTTCTGTGACCCAGTACTAGAGCTCTTCAACATATGCTGCAGTACAGACAGGCTCCAGTGTGGGCCTTCCTTTGGCCACTCTTACATGTTCCTTTATCCTTTCCCCCAAATCTACCCAGGATTTTGCTATGTAGACCATGCTAGTCTTAAACTTGGAGATCACCTTCCTCTGCTCCCTGGGGAAGCACACCATGATCTATGGGTATTGAAAACAAACTAAAATCCTGTGGAAGAGTGGGAAGTACTCTATTATTTTATTTTAGACTTACTCTGTGCAGCCCTGGCTATGCTGGAACTCACTCTGTAGACCAGGCTGGCCCTGAACTCAGAGCTCTGCCTGACCCTACTTCCCAAGTGCTGGTAAGAGTTGGAAGTGCTCTTAACTGCTGAACTATCTCTTCAGCCCCACCAGTGCTTTTTCTTCAGGTTTTATGAAGGATTGACTTTTGTAGTTCCAGTTCTGCCTTGGCAAGGTTAGCTCATACTAGCAGTGCAAATGTCAGTGTCACAGCTATGTGCCCATGTTTCATTACTACCATGGCTAAGCAGCTGCCCTGCCGTAGTTGGGCGCTTCTCTGATTTGGCCTGGGGCCTGTTGAGATACAGGTTTGTTTGTTTTGAGACAGTTTCTCTGTAGACCAGGCTGGCCTCAAACTCATATCTACCTGCCTCTGCCTCCCAAGTGCTGGGATTAAAGGCGCTTGCCATGGCCCAGCAAGGTATAGGGATCTTAACAAGGATGGCTTTTCTCACGTTCCTGAAGACCAGAAACTGGAAATAACAGCTGACCATGTTAAGGACCGGGAGCACCAAGGTGAAGGCTGGAGAGGGAACCTTTTCGCCTTTTGTGGCTAAACCCAGTGGGAGAGCTGTGTAAACTTAAGATACTCTAATGTGCATCAATCTTCCTGTTGGGGATAGTGCGACTGGAGATGGCTCACCTCACCACATAAGCCTGACAACATGCATCAGAACCCTGAAGGTGGAAGAGAACTGACTCCCCAGAGTTGTTCTCTGACCTCTACTGTGTGCACACGGTGCCTCTCACACACCACCATTAGGAAAGACATAAAGCCCTTCCTGTTTGGAAATCCCAGGCGTCCCCTCTGGAAGGTAGGGTCCGCACAGCATCACCTGGAGACCTCAGTTCCAGAGCTGGGACAAGAGAGCCTGCGTATTCTGAATATTTGTTTATGCTCCTACCACCAACTTTTAGCTAGGTGCGTGCCTTGTTAAGAGTCCCCAGAAATTCATCACGCACGGCATAAGCAGTTCCTCAACGAAGGAGAGCCCTGCGTAGCCTTCCACGGAGCTTTCCTAATGCAGGCGCCCCTGTCCATCTGAGCCAACAGACTTCTGGGAGAGGTACAGCACGTTGACTACGTTCTTGTCGTGCGAAAGCTGCTTTAGGCTTTCGGGTAAAAACTAACGTGTGAGAACCTTTTATTTTTTCCCCCAAGGCATGATCTTGTTTGCTTTAGGAAAGGTCCGTATAGAATTTAGGTCCTCTTTCACTTGAGACCAGGGAGAAGAAGTGAGGTAGAAGGATAGGGCCGCGGTAGTATTACGTACGGAACAGCACGGGGTTCCTGAGGCCTCAGGAGGCTATGCGAGACCAATTCGGCCGCCAGCATCGCCAAAGGACTATTTCTAAACCATTTCCTGCCCTAACAGGAGGGCTCCAACGTCACTTCCGCAGTCTTACCGTCTGTGGAGGTACCCGGAGGCTAACTGGCCTGGAAAGGACGAAACAACGGGAACAACAACAACAAAGCAACATACTGTTAAAGGCTACGTTTGCGCAAAGAGCTCTATCCGGGATTGAGGGCAGATGTAGCAGTTTGGTTGCTTTTCATCCGGAACTGACGTGCTGCTGAAGAACTGGGGCTGAGGGAGCGTTCCCTCTAACCGGAAGCGATTGCTTGCAGGTGCCCAAGGAACGTGTGACGTAAGAATCGGGCGCCAGAGGGCGCTGGGCTGGGGAGGAACCTTCTCCCTTACTGACAGGAAGTCCCTAAGAGCAGGCGCGAAATGGTCAGTCCTAACTTCCGGAGTGGAGTCAACCGGTCGGAAGCTGTAGGGGAGCTTGAAAGATGAGACACTTGGGGACTCTGTTGGTCTGCGTCTGTTTGGTGCGTTTGAGCGTCAATACTGGCCCGCGTTGTGGGTTCGGGTGTCTGAGCACCCGTGGGTGGATGGCTTGCAGGGATCGCGCTGGTGGTGAGAAGTAGAGACGGGATTTAAGCCAAGAGCGACATTTGAAGATGTATCCTCATTGCTGGTCAGGGGCTTCCAGGGTGGTGGGATGTGAGCGTTGGGCCTGGCGAGTCAGTCAGCGCTGGCTGAGAGCGCTGCCAACCGCCGCTGTGTGACCTCAACCGGCACCTGTATTCCAGCTTTGAGCACTGTGTCCTGGCCGTCAACTCACCATGTTCCTCGCTCGCCTGACTTCACAGCTTCTCAGGGCTGTGCCCCGGACAGGTAAGAGAGGCCCGTGCACACGGAATCTGCGCCTAGGTTGGAGATGAAAATCAGCGTCCCGGTTCGCCTTCAGGAGGGTGTACATGTTGTCCAAGCCTGGGTAGTAATAGTGTTCTGACTTGGTGTGATCTCATAAGTAGCGACTTTGTTGTTTCCCCAGGTTTGAGTCGTTCCTGGCCTGGATCAGGGGTGATTGGCAGCCATGCTTTTCGACCCCTTTACAGTTCGCAGCCTGCAAGCCCAAGTCGGGCTGCCTCCCTCCCTGGTAAGGGGTCCCAGTTAGATCTTGAGGAGTTTCTGGTCCCTAGGAAGATGGCCATCAGTCCGCTGGAGAGCTGGCTGACTGCTCAGTACCTACTGCCCAGACTGCATGCTGAGGGCCCAGTGACTCTGGCTCCCTCCCAATTCTACAAGTGTCCACCTACCCATGGGGGGGAGGGAGCTGAGCAGGAGGGAGTCAGGGATGCCTGGGATGCCACTCCGCTGCAGTGCAAAAATGTGCTGAAGATCCGAAGGCGGAAGATGAACCACCACAAGTACCGTAAACTGGTCAAGAGGACGCGGTTTCAACGGCGTAAAGTCCGGGAAGGACGGCTGAGAAAGAAGCAGGTGAATATTGGCTCTCCTTTGGACCTAGATTGGCAGTAGTTGAGAGTGTTTGGCTTTGCTTTGCTTTGCTATGAATGAATTGGCTACCCCTTCTGCACTTGCAGATCAAGTTTGAGAAAGACTTGAAGCGCATCTGGATGAAGGCAGGCCTAAAGGAAGCCCCTGGGAACTGGCAAACCCCAAAGATCTACATGAAGAACAAATAAGCCTGGAACCCTATTCCTCTGGCCGTCGTGCTGCTGCTGACCCATTATAATAAATGTTGGAAGGACTCAATTTTAGGCTGGCCTAGAGCTTTTTTTGGCCTGGTGTGAGCTCTCTTCAAGTAGAAAGAGACTTCCATCTTAGGAACCCAGGGCCCCGGGATGCCTAATGGGTGCCCATGTTCCGGCTGGTCCTTGACCTCCAGCCTGACTAATCTGCCTTCTGAAAATACAGCATTGTTTAGAGATGTGTGCTGTGGAGTCACTGTGAGTGCCTCCAGGACGGTGGGCTTCAGTGATGGTAGAATAAACAGTGAGGGCATAGGAACTGAGGGGTACCTGGGTTAATTGGAGTGGTGATTAGGTTATGAGGTAAGAGATGGTCTGGGAGGACTCAGTAGGGAAGCAGAAAAGGAAAGGCTGGGTTGGTTGCCCAAGAGAAGGCACATGGTTTCCTATTGGTAATGAGCCCTTTAAGTTGCCCTGTTGCCTGGGATGTTCTCATCTGACCACAGGGACAGGGTATTGGCATGGGTCCAGCGTTCCCAGATGCTCCAGCTCCTCTTGGCTTCTCAGCCTCTGCTGTGTTCTGTAGTCCTCACTGGGTTGGGAGCACTAGTCAGGAAGGTGCCCCGACAGTGTGTTTTGGTAAAGTTCAGTGTTAAGGACTTACTGAGGAAGAGTCTTAGCTTGAGGTAGAGACCCTCATGATTCCAGTATCCCTGTATCAAGAGGAATGTATGCTCTGAATCATTGAGGGCCTGGAGGGACTCTGTCCTTGTGCTCCAAGGTGTGAGGAGCTAGGTATAAGGGCACCTGAGCATGCCTCTGTTATCACATATGGGTCCTCATGTGTCCTGCTCTCTGGTGGAAACTAGGTGATGTTGATAACCAGATGTTGAAATGAAGTTTTGGGTTCTTTGTCAACTCAGGTATGTTCTAGAAATACGTTTGTTTGATATATTTATTTTTTAATTTTTTTCTCCCATTTTTATTATTAATTTTTATTTTTTTTTTATATTAATCACAGGTTATTTGCTTTATCCCAGCTGTAGCCCCCTCCCTTAATCTTTCCCAATCGCACCCTCCCTCATCTCCTCCCTGCCCCTTTCCAAGTCCACTGCTAGGGGAGGTCCCCCTCCCCTTCCATCTGACCCTAGCTTATCAGGTATCTTCAGGACTAGCTGCCATGTCCTCCTCTGTGGCCTACCAAGACTGTTCCTCTCTGGGGTTGGGGGAGGTAAAGGAGCCAGTCATTGAGTTCATGTCAGAAATAGTTCCTGTTCCCCATACTAGGAAGATATGTTTGTTTTAATCCCAGGTGTGGGACTTTAGTTTTTCCACAGCTGATAATTGTCTCGTGTTGTTTTTGTGAGCTGGTAAGGGCCTGCCACATGCAGCATGAAGAGAGGCGTGGTGTAGGGCTCTGAGGATATACATATCAGAGCCCAGAAAGAGGAAGTGTTGCATGTGATGGTGGCCTGCGTCATGTAGCAGTATGGAGAGACCAGAAACAGATAGTGTGGTGGTTTGGAGCAGGCAGACGGAGAGAAACACAGGCACAGCGGCTTGGAGGAGTCTGCTAGCCGTGTTTGCTGTTGATAGAGATTGATATTGCCCTAAAAGAAGCCCTTGATGCTAAACAGCCCAGAGAAGTAAAGGGATCTGTGCCCTTCCTCCCCACTCAACATCACCTACCTAGGGTTGGTGGAGGCATAACTACCCACAAATAAAGCAGAATTTTAAAAACAAACACTACAAGATGTCCCTTGAGGTCCAGGTGGTCCCCTGCCAATAAATGTGAACCAGTAAACAGGTTTCCAAAGACCTGGTCTGAAAAGGGCCTTGTGCTCTCTGCTGAGAGATTGAAGCTGTTTGGATGAAGGGCTAAAAACCTCTACTGTCATTGTGCTTTTTCTAGTGACCACAAGGGGGCAGCAGCCGGGCTCTTGGCATCCCATGGATCCTGGCTGAGGACCAGAGCAGCTCCTGAAAGCTCTTTTCAGGGTTCCCTAGCTGTGGTACTTTTCCTGAGTCTGGGTCCTAACGCTAATCCTGTGGTGAGTGGAACAGGGGTCCTCTGGCCAGGGCCTTAAAGATCGAGGCTTGGTCACGTGGAACCTGCCCTCTGGGCGAGTTGTGACCAAGCCTAACCCTGCAGCCCCTGCCTTGTGCTGGCGCTTCTGGCTGTCCACAGCTGCTCCTGGTATTTCCTTTCAGCCTTGCCCAGAAGCTGCCCCGTGGCTCACCCCACACTTCCTTTTAGAAGAAAAAAACGAGGTTTTGATTATCCTGTCTGAAGCTAAGCTTCCAGAACTTGGGGGACTATATGGCAGAAGATTCAGGTGGTTCAGCAATCATGCTGGTTTCTACCAGTGTGTCAGGGGGAAAGAAGAGGCCCTGGGCTACTTCACCTAATGGTTCCTACCGAATAATCAGGGGGTTTCTTTGCTAGATTTTTTTTTTGTGGGTTTTTGGTTGGTTTTTTTTTTTTTTTTTTTGTTTTGTTTTGTTTTGTTTGTTTTTTTTATGTGTGTGTGGGGGTTGTTTTTGTCTGTATATGTTTGTTTGTTTTTTGAAATGGTCTTTGTGTAGTTTTGGCTGACCTGAAACTATGTAGATCAGGCTTGTAAATGTGCGGGATGTTTTTCTTTTAAATCATCTATTTTTATTTTATGTGCATTAGTTTGCCTGTATGTATGTGTGTGAGGGTGTCAGATATTGAAGTTACAGACCGTTGTGAGCTGCCATGTGAGTGCTGGGGATTGAACCCTGGTCCTCTAGAAGAGTAGCCAGTGCTTTAACCACTGAGCCACCTCTTCAGCTCTCTTTCGTTTTTTTAAAGATTTATTTATTTAGTTTACATATCTCTGTGTACACCTGCACACCAGAAAAGGGCATCAGATCTAGTACAGATAGTTGTGAGCCACCGTGGGGTACTCAGAATTGAGCTCAGGAAGGACAGTGCTTTAAACCACTGAGGCATCTTCGCACCAATGTTTTCTTTTCCTACAAAGTAACCAGTTCTCTTAACTCCAGGTCAGCCTTCTTCCTCAGTTTCCAGCCCAGCCCCTTCAGAGGCTTCTCCGAACTGTGCCTTCCTCAGTTCCCACAACTGTGAGCCTAAACAGTCCCTTTTTTCAGTTTTCCCAATCCTACCAGCTCCAAACTACAACAGCTGTTCTAGTCTATCTGCTTAGCTTCCTCTGGCTCAACCACCTCCTAACAATATCTGTTCCACCAACTGCCTTCTCTTCTGCTAGCCCAATTCACTTTTTTTTTTCTGTTTGTTTGTTGTTGTTGTTGTTGTTTGAGACCTTGTTTCTCTGTGTACCCTTGGCTGTCCTGGAACTAGCTCTGTAGACCAGGCTGGCCTTGAACTGCCTCTGCCTCCTGATTGCTGGGATTACAGACATGTACCACCTCCACCCAGCCCCTAGTTCACTTTTAACTGTTTCCTGTTTTCACTCTGCTCAATCTCTTCTTCCCTAGCCCTACTCAATCTTCCTGTGCCAACTGCCTTCTCTAACCGTATTCTGCCAGCTGGACCCTACTCTCTCAGCCTCTGCTGGTTTATTATATCCTCTCCTGTTCCTAGAAGTCCTAGAGACAATCAACAATGAAGATCATGGAGTCAACTGGGGATCCTTTAAAGGGCCAGGAACACAAAATAAAACACACTACAGAGGCCGGCCTCAAACTCCCAGAGATCCTCATGCACTTTAATCCCAAGTGCTGGGATTAAAGCTGTGCACAATTGTGCCTGCCCACGGGCTGTAGTTCCTAATGTGGCCTGAATTATATTTAGAGACATTTTTGGTTGTTAGAATGGGGGTTAGTGCAACAGGTACTCTGAATTCCTACAAGATAAGAACACACCACTAGCACACAGTCAGTGCTGAGGATGAGATTCTTGTTCTCCATGTCACCTCTCCTGATGTGCATCAATGTGTGAGCCAGCCTTGTCCAATCTCCACTATTCCTATGGCTTGGAAGACTACCCAGCCAGTATCACAGCAGACAATTTGACAATTAGATTTTTTGTAGCTCCTCACGGGTCACAAGTAGCTGTCCTTTCCTCTACAACCTCCACCCCGCCTTCTACCTTGTGGGATACATAACCACTTGTTGTTTCCTCCCTATTCTGGGAAGGTGCTATGAGCGGAGATCTGTAATTTGGTTCTCCAAATTGTTCAATGTGATCCCTCCTAGAATAGTCAGAGTTTAGATTTCAGCCAGGCCAGGGTTGGGAAGAGTAGTCTTCAAGCCATGTTGGGTATCCCATCTCTTGTGCTAAGACTAAAAGCTAATAGCCACCTCAGTGTGGCCTTTTGTGAGCTTATCCCCACCACATGCCTACACAGCCAGCACATTTGATTACCTAGTGTATCTCTTAACCAGTAAGAAGCAGGGTCTTCACATACATGAACTCTAAGTTCTGCTGAAGAATTTCAGCCAGGTCACTGCCAGCTCAGAAGCTCCTGCGTGATGCAGCACAGCTGTCAGAAGAAAGCTGAACCCCCAATGGCTCTTCCTAATGTCAGGGGTATTTGTGGGGCGCAAGAACAATATGTCCAATATAGAGCAGAGCCTAGGAGAAGGAGGATGGTCCCATTGAGTTAGTCCATGGCTTGGGTTGTCCTGGCAAGGATATGGATTAGAGGTCAGACTGGGAGTTCAGAAAATATTCCTGTGTCTAGGATTGAGGTTACCTAGGTGTTCTTTCTCCAACCTACTTTTAGTAGGAAAACTGAACAGTCCAAAGTGTAGGGCTACAGAATCCCAGATCAAGATTAATTTGCCATGCAAAGAATTTCAAGTTTTGGCTAGTAGGAGGTCTTTTCTGGTCAAATCTAATCTTTAAAAGTTTTGTTGGTAGCTATATTTTTTTCATTCCCTGTAGATACTTAAGCATAACCATGTCCCTATCTCAAAACTATTGGAGGCTTCCGCTCTGCAACACGTCCTTATAGTAAATGTGTTAATTCTGCAGTTTTTTCTATGATCCAGTGTCTCTCAGCTGCTGTTCCTTTTTCACCAATGTTAAGGAAATTTAGAATTAACAAAGCATTAGTTAGCCTGTCCCTGGGGGTCTTTACTTTCTCTTTTTGTTTAATAAGCATCTCTTTTAAAGTACGATTAGTTCCTTCTACTATAACTTGTCCTGTAGGATTATATGATATACCAGTAATGTGTTTTATATAATAGACAAAGAATTGCTTCATCTTACTGGGCACATGTGGAGTCATTATTAGTCTTAATTTGTGCATGTATCCCCATAATTGCCATTATTTCCAACAAATGTGTAAATACACAATCGGCCTTTTCAGAACAAAAAGCCCATGGGAACCCTGAGTATGTGTCAGTAGTGTGGTGTACATGCCTTTGTTTTCCAGATTCTGCAAAATGAAACACTTCTATCTGCCATATTTTATTTCTTTTGGTACCCCTAGGGTTACTACCAGCAGGTAATGGAGTTTGGTTATACTGAGAACATGTAGGATATTTTTTAAAATTGTTTCTCTGGCTTGTTGCCAAGTGATAGAAATCTTTTTCTTTAAACCTTTACTGTTAACATAGTGTTTTTCATGAAAAATTGAGGCTTCTAACACATTTTCTATTAGTAATTGGTCAATTTCCTCATTTCCTTATGGCAATGGACCTGGCAAACTTGTATGAAACCGAATATTAGAAATATATAATGGACAGTTCCGATGGCCTGTTGCAATTACATAAATAACAAAGTTAATTTTGAGCTGTCAGAAATAAATTCAGCAGTTTCTATTTGAAAAAGAACTCATAATATAAAAATTGCATGCAATTTTTGAACTGAATATGGGCTTTTGATCACCTTGCTTGTTTGGTCTGATTTATAACCTGCCATTCCCACCTTGTTTGCAGCAGTATAGAATGTGATGCCTCCGGAATTGGTGTTCCCTTTACAATATGTGGAAGAATCCAATTAGTTCTTTTTATAAACTGTATATGTTTGCTTTTAGAACATTTATTATTAATTTCTTCCAGGTATAGTTACTACAAGCTCTTTGCCAATCTTCATTGATTACCCAGAGTGACATAATCTCAGCATTAGTAAGAGGCACTGCAATTTCAGCCTGTTCCTGACAATTGATGTCTTACTCTACCTTTTATAATTCAGCAATCTTTTCTATGTACATCTTTAATTTTTTACTTTGTTTATGTGCTAAGAAAATGCATTCCATAATACTATCTCCCCTTTGCATAATGAACCCAGTAGGAGAATGAGTTGAAGGCAAAATAACCAAAATACAGTCAAGTTTAGGATCAATTCAATCCACACATGCATCTTGCAGTCTGTGTTCTACCAGAATTAACTCTTTTTCTGCTTCAGCTGTTAGACCTCTTCGCCTGTTTAAATCTAAGTCTCCTTGTAATGTTTGAAACAAATTACTCAGCTCATAAGTACTTAATTCAGTTGTAGGCTTCAGCCAGTTAATATCTCCCATTCATTTTTGAAAGTCGTTAAGATTTTGCAATTGATCCCTGTGGACCTGTACCTTTTGTGGTTGAGTTTTTTGTTGACTTATTTTATAACCCAGATAGCCAATAGAATCTCCTCTCTGTATTTTTTTCTGGAGCACTCTGTAATCCCCAGTATGGCAGAATTCTTTGTGTTTCTTTAAATATTTTCTCTAAAGTATCTTCATCAGAATCAGCCATGTAATAATATGTAAAAGTATTATCCATGTAATAATAATATTACAGTCTAGAACTCGCTGAAGAAAACACCCCAGGCTCAAATAGTATGCAAACAGCAGAGAGTGTTTTATTCTGCAGAAGTCCAGTCCACTGGTGTCCTCACTTATGCAAAGCAAAATGTCAAAAAACCCCAAATTGAGCTTTCATGCTTCTTCTACAGGTGCTCAGGGATTTCAGGGTGGGTTAGGTAATCTTTATTATGATTGGAGCATTTAAACTTAAAAGCTGCGGTGGGGGTACATGGACAACTTTTGGGCTTGTCAGCATTAAGACAGGCTATTTCTTTTTTCTTTTTTTTTTTTTTAAAGATTTATTTATTTATTACTTATGCAATGTGTGTTAGCATGTACACCTGCACGCCAGAAGAGGGAACCAGATTTCATGTTTAGATGGTTGTGAGCCACCATGTGGTTGCTGGGAATTGAACTCAGGACCTTTGGGAAGAGCAATCAGTGCTCTTATCCTCTGAACCATTTCTCCAGCACCCAAGACAGGCTGTTTCTAACCCGACAGTTAAGCAACCTTATTTTTCCTGCCAGATGGTTCAGCAGAGGGTCCAGCAGATGATTAGGAGGTCTCTGATTGGCTGCCTATTTCCTGTGTTTTTTTTTTTCTAGTAAATGCTGATCTATTCTGGGAAATGGGAACTTAGACCTGCTCCTTTGACAGAGAACTGAGGTCTGTCATGGAGTAAATCCAGACTCCATCAGGCTCCAGCGGGGGCTCAAATGAACCATCAACTTCTTTTGGGGCCCCACAATAAATAATAGATTGAGGAAATTGCCTATGAATTACTTCTAGCTGTTGTCACACAAAATATTGACATAACGTTGGACTACTTAACACTCCCAGGGGAAGTACTTCCCAGTGGTATCTCTCTACTGGACCATTATTGTTCAGAGTGGGTACTGAGAAAGCAAACCTTTCCCTGTCCTGCTCATGCAAGGGAGTGTGAAAAAAACAATCTTTTATATCAGTTACTATTACAGGCCATGACCTGCAAAACAAAGAAGGTAAAGGAATTCCAGGCTGTAAAGGACCCGTTGGTTGAATTATTCTATTCACTGCTCTTAAATCCATTATCATCCTCCATTTTCCCCAATTTCTTTTTTACAACAAGCACAGGGTAATTCCATGGGCTGGTAGACTCCTCTATATGTGGAGCCTCCAGCTGCTCTTGTGCCAATTGTTCAAGTGCCTACAATTTTTCTTTTGTTACGGGCCACTGCTCTTGCCACACAGGTCTGCTTGTTAACCACTTAGGGGCAAGGCTGTTGGTATTTCAGCAGTGGCCCCTGTTATAAATTTGGAAACTGTCTTTGTGTTGTCCAGAGCTTGGACAGTGGCACAGCTTGCGATTGTTCTTGATTATACATATCAATACCTTCCTCAGGATTATCTATCACTTCATTCCTAGTTATATTATTGGCTGTCTCTGGGATTGCAGACATATTAATTTGAGTACCCCATTGTTATAAAAGATCTCTTCCCCATAAATTTATGGGTATGTGAGCGATAAGAGGTCTCAACTTCCCTGTCTGCCCTTCTGGTCCCACACATTTAATTCACCATACACTTTGTTTTACTTGAGATAATTTACCAATTCCTATAAACTGTATAAACTTTCTGAAGTAGCCATTCTGGTTTCCAAGACTTTTGGAAGAGAATACTGATGTCAGCTCTTGTATCTTCCAAACCTTGTATTTCAACACCATTCATTTTCATTTGTACCATTAGCTTTGGTATTTGTTCATAAACTGTTTGCCAGAACATTTTCCAGTACTCCCAAATGCACCTGTTCTTTCTACTGGAGCAGCTTTGCCCTTGATGTAAGGAAATAGTAACAGCTGAACAATTCTAGTCCTGCATTAATTTGGGCAATAAATCCTTGAAAATATACTTCTCAAGATCATCCCTATTCTCTGTGAAGGCAAAGGACCATAAACACCTGTGGTTATTTTGTAACATCCAACTCTTGGGAACAGTGTAAGGAACATACCTGTGGCCAGATCCAAAGCCTGCAGTGGCATGGATGAGACCAGCAAGTTTCAGTTTTGAATTTCCTCTCTGCTTGTCACCTCCTAGCTGACCAAAAGCTGGCTTTTTTGTTGTTGTTTTGTTTTTGCTGCAAGGCCTTGAGCTGACAGGTTTCGGTGGCAAGAGGTTAACTTTTAAATCCCATGTAGATATACACTCATTACTCTAATGCTTTTCCTTCTTACAATGCCTACAAATTCCAGGGAATCTGGGCATTTGAACATTGAGGACAGAAGACACTTGTTCTTAACTACAAGTGAAATTACCATATTTCTCTAAGTTAACGCATCTCCCATTTTGAGCTTTGAAGCCTCTAGCCTTACAATTTCTTAGGAAATGGTCAATTTCACCATAGTTAAAGGGCCGGACATTTTTATTTCTGACACTACAAGCTATGCCCTGTCCTATGACATTGGCATGGTGCTCCCGAGAGCCAGTATCAGTAGTCTCTCCTATTCATTTGTCTTTTGGGGCTCCTTGCTTTTAATAGTCTAAGTACTCTCTTACATTCAGTATTTACATTCTCATAAGCAATGATCTCTGTCAACGCCTGTTTGGTCAGCATAATGCCCTTCACAGTTGATCTTTAACATTATCCCCTTTGTTATATTTTGCTGTTCTAGTTTCATGGCTTCATTACCCTGCCACGATAACCATTGTAACTGCTGAACATTTGGCACCAGTCCTTTCCAGTCTTGAGGAATAAGTTTATTTTGCATAGCCCAGTTAATATTTAACGAAATTTGAATGCATTCCATACCTTATGATAGTCTCTTTAAAATGCTTTAGATCTGGCATTTCTACTGGACCCCACATCATCTCATTGTCAGCCTCAGCCTGCTCATTAGCGTATGTTGCACAAAGACTGGGTAAGTTGATGCTGCCTGTGTAGTCTAAGGCAATTCTTTTAGCGGAGCACTTGGCTCCAGAGCTCTTTTGGCCTGCTCTGCCTCCCATACTTCTCTGCTGTACCTGAAGTGTTTCTCTTCCTCTGTCTGCTCCAAAATGCTACACACCAACACCGAATGCCACACCTTCTCTTTCTCTCCTTCTCGGCTCTCATTTTTATACTTTCAGAGTCCTAGACTACGCCCCATGCTTCATATGGAAGGCCATTACCAGCTTGCAAGAGCCAGGCTCTTCATAAGACAATTAACAGGTGTGGACAAACTATAGCCCAACTAAAATCCCATGCTTGGGATTAAAACAAAAACATATTTACATAAATACAAAAAACCAAAACTTCCATTACACTTTACTTTCTCTGTCTTCTGAAAGGGTTATAGAATTGGCAGAGCAACTAGAAAAGTTTCATGTGGAAGTGGAAGCACTCAGGAAATGAGGATCGCTGGAAAAGAAAGAAGAAAAAGGCTCAGTCACCAGGACTGAGCAAGAGAGAGGTAGTTTCTCACAAAAGGAAAGAGGGAAGAAAGTGGATGGGGGTTAGGTTAGAAAAAAGCTGAAAAGGCAGGAGGATAGTCTGTTGAAACAGCCTGTTTCGAGAGAAAGAGTTACTCTTGAGGCAGCTGTAGTGCCAGAAAGGATGAACAGCCTGGGTTAAGAAACCACCATCAGCTTTCTCAGTCGTCATACAGCACATGGTGGGGAAGGAGGTCATGACCAGACAGGTTTCTACAGAAACGAGAGATCTGAGAGATCTAAGGCTTTTTAAGTAGGCCATGCTTTCATATGGGATGTACTCAACTTATGCGAAACAGATTCTAACTAACTGGGCTACTCAAAACAGAATGATTCCCAAAGACTGGAAAGGGTTGGTGACAGCTGTACCAGAGGCCTGTATGCAACTGCAGTGATTAACATGGTGGAGGGAAGAAGCTGTGATTATTGAACAGCGAAGTAGAGTGAGGGAAATGGCTATAAAGATCAGTTGCTTGGTAAAGGGCAGTACTCTGATATCCAAGAGTAGATTCAATTTCATGACACTTCTATAGAACAATGTCACTTACTGGCTTTAAGTACTTGGGACAAAGTTGAGAAGCCCAGGAAAAGGTCCGCCTTGTTTAAAAAGATTACACAAGTGTCTGGAGAACTTTTCATGTTTTTGTTGTTGTTTTGTTTTGTATTAACAATGATTAGTCTCAGCTATGAACAAAGCTGTATCAGACTCTGATGCAAGACAGGTGTTGATAGAGACCTTGGCTTATGAAAATACAAATACCAAATGTAAAAAAGTCATTAGACCATTACAGGCAAAGGCAGTGCCTATAGACCAGTGGATAAGGAATACAACTGATATTGGTTATGACCGTATACCATGCTAATATCATCATAGGTCAAGCTATAGCTAGAGGTCTCCAATATCAAAATGTCCAGTGCTTCAATTGCAGGAACTATGGTCATTTGCAAAGAGACTGTGACCAAGCCCCTAAAGGTCTCAGATCTCAAGATGCTTGGTGTTTTAACTGTGGGAAAATCTGTCATTTGCAACAATATTGTGAACAAGGCATATCTAAGGGCAATGGTTTTTCTAAATATAAACAAGAAAGAAAGCCTAGGCTTCTATAGGTGTGCAGATGATATGGCAAGGGCTGCCCTTGGACCAATGAGTGCAACTCCAAGAGAGATATTCAAGGTAATTTCTTATGATTGAGTAATGGCCTTGGGAGTCTGGCTAAAGGCCCCTCAGCAAAAATTATGAGCCATTTCAGACTAGGGCAGCCAAGAGTTACCAGGTTATAGAAAAAACAAAACAAAACAAAACAAAACACACCTGTGGAATTAAATCAACCTATATACCATAAGAATGTGTTAACATCCGAATGGAAACCTGCAAAAATTTTGTGTTAAGAATGCAGATTTGGGGGCTGGAGAGATGGCTTAGAGGTTAAGAGCACTGGCTGCTCTTCCACAGAGGTCCTGAGTTCAATTCCCAGCAACTACATGGTGGCTTATAACCATCTATAATGAGATCTGGTGCCCTCTTCGGTACATGCACACAGAACATTGTATACATAATAAATAAATAAATCTTTAAAAAAATGCAGATTTGTTTATATTTTCACAGGAAATGAAAAGCTGTAGAGACCATCAAAACTAATGAAGATTAGAACTAAGCAAGAGAGGTTTCCTGAAAACCTTGGCCAAGAAAGTGCTTAATGCATTGATAATGCCTCAGTTTATAATTTCCTTCTAAACACAGCATAATTAGTGGCTTAAAACAGAAAGAAGGAAATATAGTGAGAACTTTGTAATTTTGGTTTCTTTAAAAAACACAGAAATAAGATGGGCGTGGTGGCTCAAGCCTGTAATCCGAGCACTCCAGGAGGCAAAGGCAGGCAGATCTCTGTAAGTTTGTTAGCCAGCCTGGTCTATAAAGTGAATCCAGGACAGCCAAGGCTACACAGAGAAACTCTGTCTCATAAAAAAACAAAACAACAACAAAGAAAAACATAAAAACCAAAACAAACAAAAACCCACAGAAATATTACAAGGTTTGTTTTTGTTTTAACCCCAGGTGTGGGGATATGGGGCTGCCTCACAGCAGCTGGCTATAATTTGTGTCATGCTCTAGCAGGGGCGTGATTTTGCCAGCTGCAGACAGTTTCTGTAATTGTGTGATGTTTGGAATTCTGGGGGCTTTTTAGAGAGCATATAAATGCTAGGGTCCCGAGAGGTGGGGCGGATTGTTGGTTGGTTGTGGTTTGTTAAGTGGTTGTGTGCAAAGAAGAAACAAAAAGAAAGATATCCTGGCAACAAAGATCAAGCTTGCCCCAAGGAGCTTCCCCCAATCACCAGGATGTAGTCTAACAATAATGTCATGCTGTTTGCAATCCCCAACTTTATTCAGGGATCTTTTTCTCTTTTTCTCTATTCCCCCACACCCCTTATCTAGTGCTACAGGGTTAAAAGGGTGGAAAAAAGGGGGTGAAGAAGGGTGGAGAAGGAAGGACCCACAAAGTAGCAAACACCAATTACACACCTCTGTCATTTAGAAATGATCATAAGGGGTTAGAGAGATGGTCTAGTGGTAAGACCATTTGTTGCTCTTCCAGAGGACCCAGGTTTGATTTCCAGCACCTAAAGGTGGCTAGCAATTACCTGCAACTCCAGTTACAGGGGATCTGACTTCCTCTTCTGACCTCTGAGTGCACTGCATGTAGTACACAGACATGCATGTAGATGAGACACACACACACACACAATATGTATGTAAATATTTTAAATGATCATAAGCCAGGTGTAGTGGTGCACATTTTTTTTGTTTTGTTTTTGTTTTTGTGGGGGTTTTTTTTGTGTAGCACTAGCTGTCCTAGACTCACTTTGTAGGCCAGGCTGGCCTTGAACTCTCAGAGATCTGCCAGCCTCTGCCTCCTGTGTGCAGGGGTTCCACAGTGCTGACTGGAAAGGACCTGGAGTAGCTCAGGCCTTTGACTATGGAAGGGGCACCTGGTGTGGTGCCCATCTTTAACCTTAGCACTTGGTAGGCAGAGTTGAAGTCCTGTTCTCACATAGTGAGTTCCACAACAGCCAGGGCTGTGTAGAGAGACCCTATCCCCAAATAGATAGATAGATAGATAGATAGATAGATAGATAGATAGACAGATAGATAGATAGACAGATAGATAGACAGACAGACAGATAGATAGACAGATCACAAACGGTAAGATGTCAGTCTATCAATAGGACAGGGACTGGGTGCATCCATCTAGTTTAGCATTGAATCTTGAGTGCTTGGTGTACAGTGGGTGCTCTGTAAGTGTTGAATGAAAACAGAGACCAGTGTAGGTCTTTATGGCAGAATAACAGTGGATACATAAGCAACTTTAAGTTTGTGCCTGCGTCTGGTCTGATGATATTTCTTGGGACCATAAGAAGCCTGTGGTGGGGGAGTTGGGCCTGAATGAATCTCTGGTCCTGTGGTTTTTTTACCCAATGAGCCAGGCTGCCTGGAATGTCCGAGTCACCAGGAAGAGGAGCCAACATCAGATTCTTAGTCTTTGTGCCTAGTGGGCTGGCTGATACCCCTTGTCTGGCCACACCCCTAGGAGGGGGAAGAAGGTCTAGGGCTCTGGGTTTGCTGAGGGCAACCATGAGGTCAGTGGTTTTGCTTTGTCCTGGTTTGTTCTCTTCCTAGAGGGACAAAGATTCTAGGTGGGGCTGGGAAGCAAGGGGTAAGCGGCAGGGAGCCAGAGGGTTCACGGTACAGACTGGAAAGGAGCCTGAGTAGCTCAGGCCTTTGAGTGTGGGAGGGGCAGGTGGCTTGGTTCACAGCCCAGGCTGCCTGCCTGGCTCCAGTTTTCATTTCTGGCTATTTCCTGCTTAAGGATGTGGTGGGGTGAAGGGAGGGCTGGGAGGAGGGCAACAGACCTCTGCTGTTCATAATGACTCCTCTTGCTTCAAGCAGAGGATGAGGGGAGAAGGTGCTGGCCAAAGCTCCCCTTGTGTGTCTCTGAGGAGTCTTGCATAGGTATCAGCATCTGGCTTGTGACCTGAAAGTGGGCTATTGGGATTTGCAGTTTAAGAGTTCCTCAGACCTCAAGTGGAGCTCTGAGGTCAGGGAGTTTGCAAAGGGAAGTCCTTAAGCAGAGGTATGGAGTAGGTATCTCAGACTCCTAGTATCCTCCTCCTCAGTCCTCTACCTAGAACCATGACCCCTCTCATATTTAGGATCAGGCATGAGCCACCTCTGTATCCTTCCATCACTTCCGAACGCTTTCCCTCCATGGGAAGAAGCAGAGTAAAGGACAGACTAGGACAACTATGGGAGAGGGCAGAGGAGAGGCAGAAATAGCAGAGGTCAAGCCCCCACAGAGTGTGGGATAGAGACAGACACTGTAACAAGTAAGGCATCAACACCATTTAGAAAAACAGAAGGAAGGCCAGAAAGGGAGGGCTGGGGGGATGGCCTGCTGGGTGGAACTTGTTTTTTCAGAATGAAAGGCCCAGGGAGGATCTGGGGGCCAAATTTATGCTCGGCCTGGCCCAGATACTGGAGCGGAGATGGCTCCTGTAGGTCCTGAGGAGTTTTCTATAGCCTCACAGCTGGCCCTCCCTGTTGTCCCCTCCCTCTAAGAGCCAGCAAGGCTGAGGTTCTGGCTTGTCTGAGGACTTGGAGACTCCACCCCAAACCCAAGGATAAGGCCTGTACCTATTAGTATCCAAAGAGGTGGCCTAGGCTGGTTAAGAGATTCTGTGGTTTTGTTTTGTTTTTTTGATTCTTTTCCTTTTTGTTCTGAGGTTTGCTTAACTAGCTGGTACACAGCGCTGCTCTGTTATTTCCCATTTGTTTATATGACTTTCTTTTCCCAGGGCTTCAAATTTGTGCTTTCTGCTGAGAGAGTTTCACTCCCCTTTCCTCCAAGTGGAGGTTTCCCAGATCACAGTAATCCAGTCCTAGTTTCAGGACTCTAGGGTTTGCCGTATGAAGTTGGACAGCCCAGTGGTCAGGCCATGAGGAAAGTGACCACATTCCCACTCTGTCCTCAGTGCCCAGAGTTCCTATCACCCACCTCCCTGGTTGGCTGTTCTTTGTTTTGTTTGAGACAGGATCTCACTATATGTAGCTGTGGCTGGTCTGGAACTCACTATGAAGACCAGGTTTGACTCAAACTCAGAGATTCACCGGCCTCTCCCTCCAAGTGCTAGAATTAATGGGCCAACATGCCTGCCTGGATGATTGGCTGGCTATTCTTGATCCTAAAGATAACTGGTCCACAATGCCATCATGTTGTTCTCAAGAAGCCCACTATGGTCCTTGAGAAGGGCACAGTAAAGACACCGTCAGCTAAAGTAAAAGAGCCACCGGATCTAGCAGGGAGAGTACAAGAATGGAGAAAGCAGCCCAGGCCCTCTGGCCTGGCTAAACACATGGGAGAATGTCAAAGCAGGGGATGCTGAGCCTTGACCCTCCAATACCAGTGCTGCTGAAGCTCAGAAAGTTTACCATCCACATGGCCTCAGGAATCCTCACATCCACGCCTCTTCATCTGCCCAAGGACTGAACTGCGGCCCCTCCCCAGGACTGACCAGTAACTGGCAGAGCCCCTCCCCCCAGCTGGGCCTGGACAGGGCGGCTGCAGCCTTACCGACCAGCCAGGGATGGGGGAAGTCAAGCCGTGGAGCAGCTCAGTGGGCGGGGCAAGACTCGGCCCCGGGCTCCGTGATGTCAGCGGGCGCTGGCAGGGAGAGGGGGTCGGCTGTTTTTCTGGAGAGTTAGAGCTGAGTAAGACAAAGCACAGCGTTCTCCCTGCAGGCGCCATGGAACTGCTGTCCTGTGTCTTGCTGTGGAAACTGGTGCTTCTTCAGAGTGAGTGTGAGAGAGTGGGACTGGGTGTGGGACAGTGAGTGGGTGAACTCTCCCTGTTAATGCTGGGAGGGGTGGAGAGCCCTCATCCAAGAAAAGGACTGGGCTGGGTGCCTCAAAAGAGCAGTTTACCAAAACCTTCAGATACTCTAAAAAAAGTGGCCAAAACCTTCAGATACTCTGAAAGAAATCCCAGATAGCCTCAATGGGGAGGATGCAGCCAGGGTGCCTCCTGTACCCACACTTTGTGTGGCTCCAGGGCCAGCTGCTCAGGGTAGTCCTTCCAGATGTATGGAGGAGAGGCCGTGGGTTGACAACTAAGGGGCTAATAGAGTCTGTTCCAAGCCCTTCTTCAGGGTCCCAGGCTTGTTGGCTCTGGCCTACTGACCAGATAGATTTTGCTTAGAATTCTGGGCCCTGAGCGACTTCTCCACAGAAGTATCTTGGACCAATGGTGGGAGATCAGGACTCACTCCCCATGCTGTGTTGGGACTGTGGGCCTCTGCTCTTGGGGAGGGCCAGCAGGGGTCAACACTGTACCCAGCGTGGAGGTAAAACTGGGCTGTAGATGTCTGAAAGTTCCCAAAGGCTCGGCACAGATATACACCTCGCTTCTGGTTGCCTCAGTGTCACGATAGCGCAGCTTGGGTGGGCTTGTTGCTATGATACAGCAATGGCTGCTTCAGGTTCACACTTCAGAACAAGCCAAGGGTCACATCCCTTCCTGTTGCTCACCAGAGCTGTCTCCGTAGCCAGGAAGGTGACACTGAGGGTCAGCGCTGCCTGCTACAGCTTCCCTACCAGAACCTGTTAAGTGGGCATCGTGGCAGCAAACTGCCATGACGACAAGAGGCCGGTGGGTCCTAGGGTGCAAAGATGAGAAATGCCTGCAGCTTTATCCCTCCTCTCTTTCCAGGCCCTGCAGTCCTGTCCTCAGGTTAGTATCCTCTACCCAACTGTGAGCCAGGCCCCTTCAGGGTCTGCTCCTCTCCTAATCTATCCTTGCCTGCATCTTGACTTGTGCTACTGACTCTCCTAATCTATCCTTGCCTGCATCTTGACTTCTGCCTTGACTCCGACAAGGGCCCTTAGGGACTGCCGCCGCCAGCAGCGCTGTGGTGTCCGAGTCAGTGGTGAGTTGGGCAGCCGGAACCCAGGCGGTACTGCGCTGCCAGAGTCCGCGCATGGTGTGGACCCAAGATCGGCTGCATGACCGCCAGCGCGTGGTCCACTGGGACTTCAGCGGTAGCCCTGGCAGCCAAGGGCGCCGACTTGTGGATATGTACTCAGCGGGTGAACAGCGCGTGTACGAGCCGCGGGATCACGGCCGTCTCCTGCTGTCGCCTTCTGCCTTCCACGACGGCAACTTCTCTCTGCTCATCGGCGGTACGCCATGGAATGGTGGTGGGGCTGAAACTCTGGCAGAAGTCGAAACCTTGGCGGGGGTGCGGGGAGGGGTAAAAACGTAGCTTTGATGGACAACTTCAGCCTTTGCAAGGGTGGAGCCTAGGGGGCGGGGCCATGGAGGGGCGGAACCATTTTAGGGGACTGGCCACTGAGGAGGATGTGCCCCACGCTCTGAGGCTATCTTCTGTGAAGCAGCTGTGGAGGAGGGCGACGAAGGGGTGTACACCTGTAACCTGCACCACCACTACTGCCACCTCTACGAGAGCGTGGCCGTGCGCCTCGAGGTCACCAACGATCGTGAGTGCGCCCCTTACCTATCTCTATTCTCCTACCCCTCCTGCCCATCTTCTCCTCTCTCACCGCAGCGATCTGACTACCTCTCTCAATGCATCCGCAGCCCTGGTAACTCGCGCGTACTGGGACGGTGAGAAGGAAGTGCTGGTGGTGGCCCGCGGCGCACCGGCACTGATGACCTGCGTGAACCGTGGGCACTTGTGGACTGACCGCCACCTAGAGGAAGCGCAGCAGGTGGTCCATTGGGACCGACAGCTACCTGGGGTGCCACACGACCGTGCTGACCGCCTGCTTGACCTGTATGCATCTGGAGAGCGTCGTGCCTACGGGCCACCCTTCCTGCGTGACCGCGTGGCCGTGAACGCCGATGCTTTTGCACGCGGCGACTTCTCCCTACGCATAGACGCGTTGGAGCCGGCTGATGAGGGCATATACTCCTGCCACCTGCACCACCACTACTGCGGCCTGCACGAGCGCCGAGTGTTCCACCTGCAGGTCACCGAGCCTGCCTTCGAGGCGCCATCTCGGGCCTCTCCCAGCAATGGGTCTGGCCACAATAGTGCTCCTAGGCCAGGTGTGTGTGTGCACGCGCGCAGCCTGCAGGCTCCGAGAAGGGGCCCTGATGTGATCTAGAGCGCTAAAGATATTGTGGAGGATTTCTTTCTTTCTTTCCTTCTTTCTTTCCTTTTTCTCCTTCCCTTTCTTCTTTTTCTTCTTCGTCTTCATTTTTTGCTTTTGTTTTTCGAGACGGGTTTCTTTTTGTAGCCTTGGCTATCCTGGAAGTGTCTGTAGCTCAGGCTGGCCTCTGCCTTCTGAGCAATGAGATTAAAGGCCTGTGCACTGCCGCCAGGCTTGGGTTTCTGATGCCTGCTGCTTGTCTGTAGATCCCACGATAGCCCGAGGCCACAGCATCATCAACGTCATTGTCCCAGAGGACCGTTCACATTTTTTCCAGCAACTAGGCTATGTGTTGGCCACGCTGCTGCTTTTCATCTTGCTGCTCATCACCGTAGTCCTGGCTACACGCC
This sequence comes from Meriones unguiculatus, assembly GCF_030254825.1. Classification (NCBI taxonomy): domain Eukaryota; kingdom Metazoa; phylum Chordata; class Mammalia; order Rodentia; family Muridae; genus Meriones; species Meriones unguiculatus. Next base: position 388,551 of record NC_083351.1, on the reverse strand, counting down.
ATCATCGCCATGGAGGTGAGTCTGGACCCGTGGGATAGAGGGGCTCAGATTAACGGAGGACAGTGAGGCCGACCCAATAACTCTCTCTTCACAGGATGTGAGACCTCAAACAAAAAGTCTGGGAAATCAAAGGGGTGAGTTTACCCTCCCAGCTCTCCTCCCAGACCTGCCCTGCCCAGCCCCCTAAACTGCCATCTCCCTTTAGGAAAGATGTGAACATGGTGGAGTTTGCTGTGGCCACAAGGGACCAGGCTCCTGATAGGACTGAGGACATCCCACTAGGTAGGAATGGGGGCCACAGGGATCCAGGGGAAGTGCATTTTTTGGGGGTGGCACTTATTCTTTTCTCTCAACCAGATTATAAAAACAACATCCTGAAGGAGAGGGCTGAGCTGGCCCACAGTCCCCTGCCTGCCAAGAATGTGGATCTGGATAAAGGTGAGTACTGACCCCAACATCCTCTGCCATCCCATATGAGACTCAACCTGTTCCCAGGACCCTATGGAGAGGAGACCCCTGCCATCTTTTCTGAGAAGGCCTTGGGAAGTTATGCCAAATGTCTTCGCTGACTTTCCCACTGGTCTATGGGACAGAACAGACACTAGCCATTTTCTCGGCTTCCAGAGTTCAGAAAGGAGTATTGCAAATAAATGGACCCTGAGCTTCTGGCTGGGCCAGTAGCTCTGTATCAAAGGACATCTCCCTGACCCTTCTGCGGTATTCCCTGCTTCTCAGCGGCTGGTCCGGCTTTCCTAGAAACTTGGTAGAGCAGCTGCCTGCGCTTTGCTCTTCCAAGCATCATCATCCTCATCTTGGTGAGCAACTGTGGGTTCCACAGGGACTCTGGTGTAGTGTGATTGGCTGTACCCCCAGCTTGGACACAACAAAGATACCTTGTTAATGTCCACCAAATGCAAAGTCCTTCATAGCTTCTTCCTGCTCTGGTCAGAAAGACATGTGAGGGTCCCTGTCACAACTCCTAGCCACTAATTCAACACATTAGCCATTATGGTGGGGGTCTTCCTGGACCACATGATGCCTATGCCTTGCTCAGAGCCCTGCTGTCATATGTGCTAACTTTGGGCCCTCCTTGCTATTTTGGGCCACTTGGGGCTGGCCCATGGCCCTTTCTCTGCTTCTGATTTCTTTCTGAAGAATGCATCCCAAGAGTTTCACCAGCAGTTACTGAGTACCATGTGACTCTTGGCCTTGACACCCCTTCCTAGGCTGGAGTCTGGGATTGGGGTCCCGTTTGTCCTCTGTTTTGGCTGAGGAGGATGAAGAGGGTTCTGAGAGGCCTGTGCAGCCACATCAAACAGCTATTGTTTGCTCCCTCTGGGGAAGTTTTCATGAAATAATAAAAGATACATCTGACTTTCAGCCTTGGCCCTGCTGCTCCCCTTCTGTTCAGGGAAGACATGTCTGGATCTTGGGACCCCTAGAGGATCTTCTAACCTTCATTTGAGTTCAACTCTCCTTTCCTACTCCTTTGAGAGGAAGGTCTATGTCTAGGTCCTTCTAGGATCAGATGTGTTTTTGACACAGGAGCCCATTTTCCATGATGAAGGGCTCTCAGTTCATTTTCTGACTCTGTGTGTGTGTGTGTGTGTATAGGAAGTAGGGGAAATACAGTGACGGGGGATGTAGGCCATAGAAGGAAATGGTGTTAGCTCAGTTCTTTGAGAAGCAGAGACCAAGATGGAATAAAAGGAAGAAGCAAAGATGGGCAGGTAGGTTCCCCCAAGGATACAGGTCTAAGGAGATTTGGGCAGAAAGAGCCCCAAGAGGCAGGACCAGGTATTGGTTTTCATGTACTGGTCCCTTAGGACTAGTCAAAACTGGACACTGGCTGTGTGATCTCAGCAGACTCAGAGGTCAAAAGGCAGCTAAGAGAGGCCACAGACCTCTTTCCTCACTTTTTAAGAAATTTAAAAATCTGGGGCTGGAGAGATGGCTCAGCAGTTAAAAGCACTGGCTGTTCTAACAGAGGACCTGGGTTCAATTCCCAGCACCCACATTGCAGCTCACAACTATCTGCAACTCCAGTCCCAGAGTTAACACCTAGGACCCTCATACAGACATACATGTAGGCAAACACCTATGCACATAAAATAAAAAGTAAATAAATTATATAAAAAAGCCTTTGAAAAGTGAAAATTTTATTGTTTTATGTGTATGTCCCACATGTGCACAGTGCCTATAGAGGCCAGATGAGGGTGATGAATTCCCTAGGACTGGAGTTACAGATGGTTGGGAGCAGTCATGTGGGCGCTGGGAGCTGAGCCTGGATCCTCTAGAAGAGCAGCCAGTGCTCTCAACCACTGAGTCCTCTGTCTAGTTCTCCACACACATCTTTACCTACTTATTAACTTATTTATATGTGTGTGCTTTTCTGGATATGCATATGACAACATGTATGGAGGTTAGTTCAAGACCAGCCTGGTCTACAAAGAGAGTTCCAGGACAGCCAAGAGAAACCCTGTCTTGAGAAACAACAACAGGAAATCTTTCAGGAGCTGCTTTTCTTCTTAAACCATATGGGCAGCAAACATCTTTACTGAACAACCCCCCCCCCCATTTTGTTTTTAGAGACAGAATTTTCTGTGTAGCCTTGGCTGTTCTGGACTTGCTTTTAGACCAGGCTGGCCTCGAACTCACAGTGATCCCCGTGCCTCTGCTTCCCTGAGTGCTGGGTTCAAAGGTATGCACCACCACACCTGACTTGACCCATTTTTTCAAAGGAGTATTTCTGTTTTGAAACAAGGTCTCATTATGTACACTATATAGCCACAGCTGGCCTTGAACTCATAAAGATCCACTTGCCTCTGTTTCCCTAGTACTGGAATTGAATTAAGGCATGTGTCATCACATCCTGCTTTGTTAATATTTTCATTTACATTGTATGAATGTTTGTAGATATATGAATGTGGAGGTCAGAGGATAACTTGCAATAATCCATTCTTGGGGTCTAGAGAGATGGTTCAGTGGTTAAGAGCACTATCTGCTCTTCCAAAGGACCCATGTTCAATCCCACATGGCTGCTCACAACTGTCTATAACTCCAGTTCCACAGATTCTGACACCTTCACACCAATGTGTAGAGAATAAAATTAAATAAATTATTTAAAAAAAAAAGACTCTGTTCTCTCCTTCCTCAGGTGGCCTTCAGCCTGCACTATTTGGGTCCTGGGGTTCAAACTCAAGTCAGCAGACATGGCAGCAGGTGCCTTCAATAGTGGAGTCATCTCACTGGTTCTGTTTCTTCACTCTGATGCTCTCCAAGAATAGTGAGGAAAAGAAAGGATGGCAGTTCCAAGGACAGTGACCTGTTGAGGTGTGCCTTGAGGACGTACCTCTCAAACTAGTGGCCTCTGGCCCCATCAGAGTTCACAGTGGTACTGGACAAGGTCACTGTTGGAAAGGCACAGGCTCTGGCATCACAACCACCTCTTCCACAGTGGTCCAACCCACCCTCATTAGCATCAGTACCATGACTCCTATCAGGCCTCTGGCTTCTAGTTCCTCCTATGATTTGGGCTTCAGGTGGAAATGAAGGTCAGCTGGGCTGTGGGGACCGTTTCACCTGAATGCTTCTGACCAATGAACCAGCTTGTGTTTGATCTGAGGGGCACTCAGAAAAGGTACTGTCTTTGTTCTCCCTTGAGCAGACCCTCTGAGGCCATCTTGCCTGTCTTCTTTGGGTTACTGCTGTAGAGACTCAAGGAAGTAGGACAACTGCTGGCAAAGGGAGCACGGGTTCCCAGGACAGCAGGTCACTGTTGGGAGTAGGGGGAGAACTGCTTAGGCTGACTTCGGCAGCCTTCAGGATGCATTCAATGCCTTCTGTCTAACTTCTGGGTCCTCCAGGCAGTTGTGGGGTCTTTCCTTGTTCTGGCCTAGTGTCTGGGAATGGTTCAAGGTCACAATAGGCTTCCCTTTTCCCATCACTGGCCAGTATCCTATGCCTTTCTCCATTCTTACTGGTCAGGTAAGGACTCCCTCTAATGACCTTAGGTCATCCTGGAGTGAGAGGTGTCCTGGGAGGTCTTCCTTGGTCTGGAGAGGACACCTGGTTGATTTGATCTACAAAGTCCAGTGCAAAAATCCCTTTGGCTTCAGTTGCAGCCTGGGCCTCGCCCAGACATCTGTGGGTATACCTGTGTCACCACTTGAATTCACTCGAGTTTCTGAGCTCAGGATCAGCGTGGGACTCAGTGAAGCTCTCGCTGTCTTGGGCTAGACTTAGGTATCTTCAAATTCTTTTAGGCGCCAGAGTGGCCAGTGACTCCGGATTCTGGGAGATTTAGGAGGCTCTGGGATTGGGGAGGAGAACCACGAACGCGGCCTAGCCGGATGACGCTCCTCTGCTACCGGGCAGATCTTAGCTCAAGGGGAGAGACCTCTTCAGGGTCTCTCTGTCTTTCTGAGTTCGAGCGTGCCCACCTGCTCACAAACCTCAAACCCAAACGCTGCAGACTTCTGCCTGTAGGTAATCTGGGCGAGCGCAGGGTAGGGTTTTGGCTCCTGGCTAAGGGAACTCAGAGCCCCGCCCCAAACCAGTGCTCAGAGAGACCCAACTAGCCAGGCCTCCTGAACCCGTCAAGTCCCACCCTGGCTGCCCCGCCCGTGCCCAAGCCATAGTGGCCCCACGGACCTGTTCTGCGCGTGCGCAGTCCCGCCCCACCCGCGCTGCGGGCGGCCAGTGACGTCACCGGCTCTGGGGCGCCCTCCGGCGGCCGAGCGCTCAGCCCCACTAGGCGGTTCTTGAACAGCCCGAGGGGGCGGTGGGCCGCAGGAGCCCTCTGAGCTGCTTCCCTAGCGCCCGCTCCGGGGCCGGCAGCGGATGGGCGGCCGCGGGCCGCGGGGCAACAGGCGGGGAACGGGTGCGAGCCGGGGCCGGGCGGGGCGGGCGCGCAAAGGGGCCGCGGGGCGGCCGGGCGGGGCGCGGGCCGGCGGTTTGGGAGGTGAGCCGGGCCCTGACGCTGGGCGGGTTCCGCGTCGCCGCTGCCGCGCCATGGCGGAGACCAAAATCATCTACCACATGGACGAGGAGGAGACGCCGTACCTGGTCAAGCTGCCCGTAGCTCCCGAGCGCGTCACGCTGGCAGACTTCAAGAACGTGCTCAGCAACCGGCCGGTGCACGCCTACAAATTCTTCTTCAAGTCTATGGACCAGGACTTCGGGTCAGTGGGCCGCGCGGCCTGGGCGTGAGTGCCGGCCCTTTCCCGCGCGCGTGCGGTGGCTCCCGGGTCCCCCACGCGGGCACGAGCTGGCACCTGTCTGCGCCGACAGGGCTTTCGGGTCTGGGGACGTCAGAGAGCGCCCCCCGCGCCAGCAACCCTTTTGCGCATCTACAGCAGGTGTTGGTAGAGTCTCTGCGCCTTGGTGACCCTTGATGTATGTATATACTTATCTGTCATGGCAAGCTGGGGATCCGAGCCCTCGCCCACCTTCTAGGTAGGCCAGAGAGTTCGTTTTGATGGACAGGTGAAGGCTTTTTGACCGCCACCCGGTGGTGCTCCTGTGCTCAGCTGGTCCAGGTTGGGTGCCGAGGGCCACCCTCAAAGCTAACCCCCTTCTCTTTGGTTAAGCACAGGGCCTTTTGCCTTCCTCCTCTATAGGTGGGAACCCGGGGCTCAGGACTGCCCTGGAGGGTGTGCAGCTTATAGGGATAGGAAAAGGGTTGGGGGTTTGTGACTCCCAGCACCCAGGGGATCCTCCAGTTGAGATGGGGTAGTGTGAAATGAGTGGGTCTTAGGTACCCATCTGTTTTCTGGAGCTTAGAAAAGTTTCTGAAGCCAGAAGACTCTTCCTGGCCCTGCTAGAGTCTCTGTGGCAAGGCAGAGGTCAAGGGTCACCGGAGACCTAGAAGCTTCACTCAGTGTTTCCTGCCCCCTTGGTTCCTGCCTCTCTGTCCTTTCTGAACCACAGGACATTTGCATTCCTGAGAGATGCTCAGGATATCTGCTGATGTGAGCTAGTTAAGGTGTGTTTCCTAGCTGCACTGTTGTGGTGGCTGTCTCCGGAGAAGGGACTTCCTACTTGAGCTAAGCTGGGCCTCTGGGACAGTGAGCCAGGGACTGGCAGTGCAACAGAGGCCTGACAGGACATAGCCATAGAAACCTGAGTCCACAGCTTGGCAGGGGCTGGGGGTTGGGGGAAGTACGCTCAGTCCCTGTGGGTGGAGCAGGTGTGCTTGGTGCCCTTGTGTGTGGCCAAATCTCAGGGCCTTGACATTGAGACTATTTCCTGGATTCCATGGTTGCAGGGTCCTTGGGCAGCCCGTGGTTCAGGTCAAGCCTGGATCTCTTTCTGACCCTGGGCATATAGGCAGGGCTGAACCTGGCATGGATAACTAAACTCTCTTGCCTACCCAGGCCCTGTGCCCCAGCCACCAGGAAAAAGCACTGGAGAGTGTGTTCCCAGAACTTGAGGGTTGGTGCTCCCCATTAGCCTGGAGGTTGCTCTTCACTGTCTTTCCTGGCTGGACCACCTCTGTGGTGTGTGCTCTCAGGGACAGGGCATCTTGGATCCAAGTATTGGTGCATTTTGTTTAAGTGTATCATTTTAGCAGAAAATCACCAAAGTCACAAATGTTCTAACAAACTTGTGCCCTAGGATGTAAGTGGAGAGCAGACCCGGACCTGGGTTGCTTTCCACTGTACATCATGGGTGTTTCCTGAGGGTATCTGTCCCTCAGCTCTGATAGCCATGTTGGATAGGGTATGCCAAGAGCAGTAACCTAGCTTCAGCTCACATGGGTCCCCACTAAGCTGTGTTTGTGGAAGCTTTGGAGAACCTGCAGGTGCCCTGGCTAAGGAGCTGAGGTGTCAGGATCTAGGTCTTGAAACAAGAGTAGGTGGATTGGGAATGGCTGGGGCATGTGGTATGGGAGCTAGCAGAGAGTTCAGAGGTACAAGATGGATGGGTGTCTTGGGTGTGTAGAAGAACTAGGAGGCAGAGCAGCTTAGAGTCGAGTCTGGGCTAGGATGACACAGAAAGACAGAAGCAGCATGTCTGTGGGCCTCACTCTGACTCTGCCTTGGCACTCTGATCGTCTAGTGGCCTTGGGAGCCTGGAAAAGGAGTTCCCACCCCAGCCCCAACAGAATCCTTCCTTTCCTTGCCTGGGTTCTACCTACAGAGCTTTAAGGATACCAAGAGAAAGTAGCTTAATGTTAGGGGAAGGGAAGCTCACCAGGGTTGGCTGATCTGGGCAAGTGGCCTCAGACTATATAGAATCTGTAGGTCTAGTTTTCTTACACTACTCTAAACCAAAGCTGGCTACTTTGTAGAGTCTGCATTGGGCTGGGCTCAATTCTCAACATGTATCTCTAGCTGAAAAGGTAAAGGTTCCATGCCCACTTATGTGCAGCTTGTGTTTGTTCTGACTCTGGACCGCAAAGCTTAGTAGCAGGACTTCTGGGCTTCTGGTGGGTCTCATGGAGGTGTTTGATGTTTTATCGGTGACAGTGAGGGTCTAGTCCATGGCAGGGAGGAGTGAGTACTAAGGAGCAGAGCCTTTGGACCCTAGAGGAGTGTCTTGGTAGGAGTTGGGAGGCACAGAGGCCTCAGACTGGCCACACCACTGTAAGGGTCTGTCTGAGTAGGCTCTAGTTGTTTTGGATGGGATATAGTGCCTACTGGGGAGCCAGGCAGGCCCTATTGTGGTGCTAGGAATTGCTCATATGTCTCTCCATGGGTGAGTCATGGAGAGATGGTTGGAGCTTGGGTGTGCCAGGGGGAAGGCTGTTGGTGGGTCCACTTGGGGCCAAGGTTAGGGGCTAAGGTGAGGATTCCTGTCTGGATTTCTGTTGCTGTTGGGTTACTCAGAGATAGCAAGCTGTCTGCAGGCCCTGGTGCACCAGCTGCCATGGCAGAGCCTGGTCATTCTCAAAAGAAACTTCACCCTGGGCAGCTCCAGGTCTTCCTGTGATAAGAGCCTCTCTTGAGGTTGCCTTGGCCCAGGCTTGTAAGTGGAGCAAGCCACAGGCTGTGACTTATGTTTGAGGATTTTTTTACGGGGCTCTGAGAAGTGGTTCTGTCTGCTCAGTTGGGGTCCTCCTTCATTGCTTCAGAGCCCTCATAGGCACATTGAAGCAGCAGTAAGATCAGAAAAGTGGTTGGGATATACTTTCACTTTCAGACAGCCCTACTTCTACTACTACATCAGCCCCAGGTCTGTCCAGCAAGTGGGTGGACAAAGGCCATATTCCCTAGATAGGATGGGATGTCACTGTGCTAGGGCTTCCTGCTTTCTACTGTTGCCCAGTGGTCCTGGGTCTGCAGGCAGAGGTGGCCCTGCCTCTGGCATTGGGCCCATTAGGCCACAGGCCTACTTCCTGCCAGGTGTACTTCCGGGACCAGTCTGGATTTTTAGCTCCACTCAACTCAAGTTTTGGGTGTGGAAAATCCCACTCTGCTAGGTGGAGCTGAGTGCTGGGATGAGGGTGAGAGTGGAGAATCCAGGGACTAAGGAGATAGGTGGAGACCTGCCCCTTCCCAGCTGCCCCTTTTGACCTGTCCTGGCTGCTGTCCATGCCTTTTTGAACACTGACCCTAGGCTTTCTGGCTCCCTTCCCTGACCCTTTGTGTCCTGCGTGGGCGAGCTTGGCTCTTTTCTAGCCCATCTGGCCAGGGGAGCAGCATTAAGACAGGCAGGGATGGGTATGGTCAGGGGGTACAGCCAGGGCCTGGCTAGCTCTGTCCCTGAATACCCTTCCATGTCCTCAGACAGAGGCCCACCAAGCCCCTGATAGCTGGGACTGATCCTGTGCACGAGGTCCACCTTGTCTTTCTAGCTGGGTAGATGGGCTTCGAGGGCAACAGGCCAACCATCCTTCTGGCCCTCTGACATTTATAGAAGATGTTGGCAGTCCTTATACCTTGTACCAGGCAGTCCAGGTCCTGCTCTGGGCTGGGGGAATGTTGAGGGTTCCACAGACATGGAGCACCATCTTATGACTAGGGCTGTGAATGCCCCGGAGAGGCACAGAGGGTATGTGTGTGCTGGAAAGGTGAGGACAGGGGTCAGTGGGCCTGCTTTAAGCAGATGGGCTGCCTGCAAGAGGGTGCAAACTGCTTCTATGCAGCCCAGTCAGGATGAGGGGTTGGGAGGCCCTTCAGGAACTAGTTGAAATTGGAGCTTATGTGGTATATGGTGGGATTTGGGGGGAGGGGCAGAGAAGAGCCATAGGCTACCCCAGGCACCTGGATGGGTGGAGCTACTCTTCCAAAAATAAGGAGGCTAAGAAGAGACTCAAAGGACCCTCAACTGTCACATGTTGTAGTGAGGCAGCTGTTGGGTCCCCACAAGCAGGCATACATAGCTAGAGACAGGTCTACTATAAATCTTGGAGCCAAGGAAGCTGAAGAGTCAGGGTCTTTCCCGGGAATCCTTACCTTTGTCTGACTCACCAAGGGCTAGAGGCTGCCTCTGGAAGTGAACAGGAGTCCTAGGTTGTCCTTTTATGAACCCCCTACATCTGTCTACCCCAGTGCTGAGGGTCGGGGGCCTGAGGGCAGTGGAGAGCAGCAGAGCCCCTAAGAAGAGAATGTGTTAGGTAAGCCCTCAGTGATAACATCTGTGCCTGACAGGTATCCCATTTTGAGGTCCAAGGGCGGGAGATGTCTCTTCGTGCCCTTGGTGGACCCAGGTGATAACCGCAGGGCCTTGCTTGATCACAGGGTGGTGAAGGAGGAGATCTTTGATGACAACGCCAAGTTGCCCTGCTTCAATGGCCGGGTGGTTTCCTGGGTGAGTCCATGTCTGCTTCCAGCAGGGTGATGCAGGTGGGGTCCTCCTGGGAGAAGTACAGTAACTGGATAAAGGTAGGGCAAGGGGTGCCGTCCGTCCTGGGTGTGTGGGGTAGTCTTGAAGCAGATGGCATCCAAGGCCTCACTCTCCCTTCACAGCTGGTCCTGGCTGAGGGCGCTCACTCGGATGCAGGGTCCCAGGGCACTGACAGCCACACGGACCTGCCCCCACCCCTTGAGAGGACAGGCGGCATTGGGGACTCCAGACCCCCCTCCTTCCAGTAAGGTCCCTACCAGGGCAGAGATCTGCCACTGCTGGGTACTTGCCACCCAAGACCCACCTGGGAAGAGAGAAACTGACAATAGAGGAGGGGCCTGCAGTTGGGTGGGAGGCCTCTTCTATAACGGGGCCCTACCTTGTGGGTTGGGGGCTAGGAATTTGAGGTGCTGGTTGCCAGCAACCTGGTCTGCCCAATTCCACCTACTTCTCATCTACACAGTCCAAACGTCGCCAGTAGCCGTGATGGAATGGACAATGAGACAGGCACAGAGTCCATGGTCAGTCACCGGCGGGAGCGAGCCAGGCGTCGAAACCGCGATGAGGGTACTATGGCTGTGTCTGCCCAAATCAGAACCCCAGACTTCCCTTGTCATCCCTTTGATACACTCCTAATCCTGGCAATACTGAACATTTTCTTTCAATCAGTGATCCTTGGGTAGAGGCCCCAGCTTGTTATTCCTAGCCCCTGTGGCCTCAGAGTTGCTGCATAAGCTTTGAAGTGCACAGGCTACCCTCATTCTGTAACAGTCAGTTCCCACCCCACTGTCCCCACAGCAGCCCGGACCAACGGGCACCTGAGAGGGGACCGGCGCCGGGACCTAGGACTACCTCCAGACAGTGCATCCACTGTGCTGAGCAGTGAGCTTGAATCTAGCAGCTTTATTGACTCAGATGAGGAGGATAACACAAGTAGGTGGGTGGCATGAGCATATGTCAGTGTGTGCTGGAGATTGATGCTCATGAGTGCTGTCAGGCTGTACATGTTTGTGCCTTGTGTTTTTCTGACTTCTGGTTTCTTGATTCTGACTCTGGTCTCCTACCCCAGACTGAGCAGCTCTACAGAGCAGAGCACCTCTTCTCGGCTAATTCGCAAGCACAAATGTCGTCGGCGGAAGCAGCGCTTGAGGCAGACAGATCGGGTAGGCAGCAGGTGGGTGGGATGTCTGCTTTGAGTGGTGCCACACAGCCCCTCATTGGGTCTCTCCGCAGGCATCCTCCTTCAGCAGCATCACCGACTCCACCATGTCCCTGAACATTATCACCGTCACTCTCAACATGGGTGAGGCCTTGGGTACTGATGGGTGCTTGGTGGGGGTGGGTACAGGCCTAGGAGCCTTTGGGGCCTGCTCATGGCCTCTCCTGCAGAGAGGCACCACTTCCTGGGCATCAGCATCGTGGGCCAGAGCAACGACCGGGGTGATGGCGGCATCTACATTGGATCCATCATGAAGGGCGGGGCTGTGGCTGCTGATGGCCGAATTGAGCCAGGCGACATGTTGCTGCAGGTGGGAGCCATGTGGGGACTGTGGGGACAAGATGCGCCCTATCCCACCACCAATCCCTGACCCCACATACCCCGTAGGTGAACGATGTCAACTTTGAGAACATGAGCAACGATGACGCTGTGCGTGTGCTTCGGGAGATCGTGTCCCAGACGGGGTCAGTGGGGTCCATGTGAGGTGGGAGGGGCACGGGGTAGAGGGGCTGTGTGTGCCTCACCCATGTGATCTGTGTAGGCCCATCAGTCTCACAGTGGCCAAGTGCTGGGACCCAACTCCTCGGAGCTACTTCACCATCCCAAGGGGTGAGTGACCCCACAAAGGGGTGGTGCAGGGTGGGGTCTTTCTTCTCTGCCTCTGTACTGTCCCCTACTTACTATCACCTGTCATCTGTTGCCGTGTGGTGACTATCCAGCTGACCCAGTGCGACCCATCGACCCAGCTGCCTGGCTGTCCCACACGGCAGCCCTGACGGGTGCTCTGCCCCGCTATGGTACGAGTCCCTGCTCCAGTGCCATCACACGCACCAGCTCTTCCTCACTAACCAGCTCAGTGCCTGGTGCCCCACGTAAGTGGCAGCTCACAAGAGACCCCCCCAGGAAACTGAGGCCAAAGGACAAGGGTCAGCTCCAACTCTGAGCCTTGGTGCTCATCAGAACTATTCCTGTCTGTCCTCAGTACCTTCACAAATGTGTTCACAAAAATACATGTACACGTCTCTCATAGCCCAGCCATACTGGCGTCTTGATGCATTGAAGGGTCCTACTAGGCCTCTGTGAAGGGTTGGGAGGACGTGGTAGCCTCTGCTTTGCTTTTCTGCTGCCTAACATAACTAACACTTTGAGCTCTCCAGGGAGGTGCTCAATGGGGTAGGGAAAGGGGCTAGCTTGCCCATGTGTGCTTAGACTGTGGGATTGGGGAGAATATCCCAGTTTTAGCTCAAAATTTTGATGAGAGATCCCTCTCAAGGGTGGGAGATTGAGGTTTGATCCTGTCCCCTGCTCCCAACTCCATGGACGTCCATGCTGTGAGCCTGGGCTTCCAGCCTCAGGCAACCCAGAGTTCAGCCTCTGCCTGCTGGTTGCTTGCCTGGGCTCAGAGAAGGGTGCTTCGCAGAACTTGAGGAGGCACCGCTGACCGTGAAGAGTGACATGAGTGCCATCGTCCGGGTCATGCAGTTGCCAGACTCAGGACTGGAGATCCGGGACCGAATGTGGCTTAAGATCACCATTGCCAATGCTGTCATTGGTGAGTCCTTGGCTGTGTGGGGAGGACCCAGTCTGTTCTTCATTCTGGTGTAGCTTCCCAGGGCTTGGCTACCCTAACTCTCATGGGCTTATGGCCAGGGGCCGATGTAGTGGACTGGCTGTACACACACGTGGAGGGCTTCAAGGAACGAAGGGAGGCGAGGAAGTATGCCAGCAGTCTGCTGAAGCACGGCTTCCTGCGGCACACGGTCAACAAGATCACCTTCTCTGAACAGTGCTACTATGTCTTTGGTGACCTGTGCAGTAGTGAGTAGGGGGTCATGGGGGAGGATGTTATGAGGATCATCCATCTGCCCTCACTTACCCTCCCCTCCTTCCTGTCAGACCTCGCATCCCTGAACCTCAACAGTGGCTCCAGTGGGGCCTCAGACCAGGACACACTGGCCCCGTTGCCCCACCCATCTGTACCCTGGCCCTTGGGTCAAGGCTACCCCTACCAGTACCCAGGGCCTCCGCCCTGCTTCCCGCCTGCTTACCAGGACCCTGGCTTCAGCTATGGCAGTGGCAGTGCTGGGAGTCAGCAGAGTGAAGGTGAGAGGCATGCCAACCCCTCCTCCACTCCCATTCCCTGGCTCTGCCTGGCCCTGACGCTGCCCTTTGTGCTCCTGCTGTGTGTTTTGGACCTGGTGGGTCCTACTGTGTGTGTAGGGCAGGGAGAGGATTTGTATGAGGACTCACTTTGGTTCTGTGGGTAGAGGCCTTGGGAATAGAAAGACTGCTTGGTGGAAACAAGCCTAGTGTTCTGTCCAGGTGGCAGAGGCAAGAGGTCAGGACATGATGTAGCAAGAATGAGGGTGAGAGTTTCCAAGGGTATCACGTAGGGTTACTCTCTAGACCCCAAGTCAAGAGGAGAATGGGGGTTTATCATTTATGATATCTGCAGCCCAACAAAGTGCCAGACAAGAACATCAGACACTGTCATGGAAGTATATCCGAGGAATATTGAAGACCCTGGAGGGTGGGTGTCCCTGAGGAGCAGATATGCTGAAGCAGAGGTCTTAGGCAGAGTGAGGCACAGCTACAGGGTCTGGAGAAAGATTCACACAGCCAGTTTTGGGACATAGGATGGGGGAGAGGAGAGGTTGGGCTTGAGGGTGGCAATGCCTAAGGGGAAGCTATTGAGTGATTACAGACCCTGGACAGGCCCTTGCATGTACCCTGGCTCAGCTTGGCCCACAATAGTCCTAATTAGCAATTGGTGAGCACTGGACTGGTATGTGACTTGTGCTATCCCTTGCTTTGTGCTGAGCAAGCCTTAGACTGAAGGACTAGCAGAGTGGACCCTCGGGCCGGTAAGCCAGGTCCCCCTGTGTCCCTCTCAGCATGTCCCCAGCCAGCACGTGTTCTCAGGTTCCCACTACTTTCAGGACAGGGGATAAGCAAATTAGCTGACCAGGGCCCTGGGTTGGGTGGACAGTGGGCCTTTGGGTCGTGAACCTAAGATGGCTAACTGGAATGCTGGGCACACAGGGCTTTCACTTTTTTCAGCTATAACATCAGCCCTTGGTTCGAGCATTGGGGTTAGCTGTGGGGTGCCAAGCTGGTCCCCATAATCCCTGCTGCCCGCCACTGCCCCTAGCTTCTTGCCTCTCAGCTGCTCCTGGTATTTGCATGGCTGACATTTCCCCCACCCCCAGGCTCCTCATGTCCTGCCCTGGCTGTCTGGGAACAGCTGGTGCTCCTGGAAGTGGCCAGGCCTACTGCTGACTGTTGTCTCTTCCCATCTCCCAGGGAGCAAGAGCAGTGGGTCCACGAGGAGCAGCCATCGGACCCCAGGCCGAGAGGAGCGCCGGGCAACCGGAGCCGGGGGTAGTGGCAGTGAATCAGACCACACAATACCAAGTGGGTCTGGTAGCACCAGCTGGTGGGAGCGTCCGGTCAGCCAACTTAGCCGTGGCAGTAGCCCCCGAAGTCAGGCCTCAGCTGTAGCCCCAGGGCTCCCCCCACTGCACCCCCTTACAAAAGCCTATGCAGTAGTAGGTGGGCCACCCGGAGGGCCACCTGTCCGGGAGCTGGCTGCTGTTCCTCCAGAACTTACAGGTAGCCGCCAGTCCTTCCAAAAGGCCATGGGAAACCCCTGTGAGTTCTTTGTGGACATCATGTGATGATCAACCAGTGTCTTCAGTGCTGCCTGTGGCAAGAGTCTGTGGTCCTGCTGTGCCAGGAGCTCTGTGGGCTTGCCTTAGTGGTGGCCAGCCAGAATAGATGAGCTGTGGGGTTTTGGCCAGGGCAGAGGGGACAAGTTGCAGAGAAGGGGCTGAGGGCAGCCATACAGCCAAGGATATTGGCTTGACATTCTGCCTGCTGTTGGGGCTGCTGATGGTGGTACAGCTCAAGTATCTGTAGAGTCTTGTAAGGGGGCATATCTGTCTTTAAGTCCTCAGCACAAATCTCAGGGACCACTCCTGGTTCCTCTTTTGGAAGTGACCTCCATTTAGGACAAGAAAGGCTCTCTTGGGCTCTGTTTTCCCCTCTCCAAACTCTCTCAGAACTGTGCTCAGGGGCACAGGCTGACCCTCACTGAGTTCATGGGCCTCACCTGTCAGCCTAAGGTGAGGCTCTTGCAGGGTTAGACAGAGCCTTCAAACTGCCCAGGTAGGGTCTAACTTATTTATTTATTACTAGCCTGCCTGCTCTGGGGGTGGTGGCTGGCTACCCAGTGGGGGCAGTTTGCATGTCCCTTTCCCTACCTGGTACTCAGCACAAGACAACAGTTTGCATTGAAAGTCTGGAAGGTGGCTAGTAAGGGAAACAGGAGAGAGGCCTGGCACCTACACACTGTCTCAGCCTCAATGGAGGGGTGGTAGTGAACACAAGAGCTACAGCGATGAAGTCGCGTCCTGTCACTGCTGTCCTGGAGGCTGCCCATCAGCATGTGCCAGTGCCATCCTGGCACAGTAGCCCCATACTACATCTACACTGTAGATGCGGTGTCAAAGTCTGAGTGACTGGGTAGTTCATATAGAGCTGCTTCTGTGTAAATGCTATTTTAAACACTAAAAAGCATTTAATTTTATGGGACTCATGTGTGGCTTGTTTCTTTTTCCTCCAGCTAAGCTGCTTCCGGATTCAGGTGTGGGGGCCAGTCCAGAACTGACCTAGGTCTGATCCTGCCTGGAGATGGAAGATGGTGTCCCTTTCCGCTTAGTCATATGTCTCTGTCCCTGGTGCTGGCCAGTAACGGGGGGCCTTGCAGGCAACTTTTCTGTCCTTGGTACTAGAGGCTGATGGCCAGGACCACCCCCCTCCAGTGCTGGCCTTGGTGCTGACGTATACCCCTGCACATGCTCTGTCCAAGGTGCTGGTGGTAATCTGGTTCTCTCCTACAGGCTAGGGCTTGGCCAAGAATGGAGGAGGCTGGATGTTGCCTACCTCCTGTGTGGTCCTCTACCTGCTGGCTTTCTTGCTCTGTCCTGACACATACATATGTCCAGCCTTCTCTTCCTGGGATGCCTGGACAGAGTGGAGGCCCCTAGGCTGGGCATATTCAGGCAAGTACCTTCTAGCCTTCCAGGGTCTGCCTGGGACATTCCTGAATTCAAAGTATGTCGATGGAGTCCTAAAGAACCCTTAGTGGCCTCCTTCCTAAGATAATGGGTCTCAGTCACCTGGGCAGGCCTTAGGTGGGCATAACAGGATCAAGGATGGTGTTGCTTTGGAGGGATAGGTGAGACGGTCATAGGGTCTGTCTTGCACACCACAGGCCTGGAGATCACTGGAGCTAAGGTCAGTGGACAACTTGGAGTCAGCATCTATAGTTAAGTGTCTCAAGTTGAGGTACTGTTTGGGGTTTGTTGGCCTGGATTATCTCTACTAGGGCTGGGCTCACTAGAGGTGAGGCCATTGGGTCAGTGGTCATTCATTGTGTTCCTGAGTTGCTCCCCTGCCACTGTTGCTCCCATCTGCTGCTTCCTTGGGGATCCCTCCCAGGAAGAACTCCTGGGTGTTGAGCTTTGGCAGCCACAGAAGCACATAGCACTTGGGCAGGTAGAAGGTGACCAGGATGCCCATGGCACACAACAGAATGGCACCCATCTGCACAGCGGGCTGGTAGGCCACATGCACATTGGCCAGGAGGGGAACAAAAGAGACCCAAGTGATGAAATAAGCCAGCATAGCAAAGGTGAGACCACGTGCTTGGTTGTAGCGACCAGGCTGGCTCTGTACCAGGAAAGTGCCCAGGAAACAGAGGAAGGCCAGTATTGCATTGGTGAGGTGCACCAAGCCCAGGCTGACCCAGGAACGCATGCGGCAGTGCTCTAGTACCTCTGTGGGCAGTGCCCTCCAGTCTCTCACCACCTTTGGTGGGAAAGCTATCAAGTACCAGGCACATAATGCTGCCTCCACAAGAATGGCCAGCAATACAGCCAGCCAAGCCCAGGGTCCCCGAAGGTAGCTGCATAGCCAGTTTGCCCAACTCAGTGGCAGCTCAGACTCCACAAAGGTTTCAGCTGCTTTCAGGAAGAGTGTGCTCAAGCAGCCTGTGAGAGGGAGGTGAGCCAGTGGCTGTTGGGCAAAGCAGCTGGCAGGATGTGGCCATCCTGGGAACAGAAGGACACTGAGGCAGAAAAGGCCTAGGCAGACCAGGCCAAAGCAGAACAGTGACCCACCCGAGGCCTGAACAAGAGGGCTGTCCCAGTGGTGGACAAAGAGCCCTAGAGCAGCCATTGCTAGGCCTAGCACCAGGCAGAGCAGCAGGAGTAGTGACAGCACGACAGGCTCTCCCCAGGCTAGGAACCTTGACCTTCGAGGTAAGCAGCTTGTGCTTTTCTCTGGAGACCACTGATCCAGGTTACATGGAGTACAGGTCAAGTCATCTGTAGTGATGAAAGAGAAAGCGATGTGGGGCTGGTGATGGAGACAGCTCAGCAAGCTCCCCTAGGGCTTGCCTCAGCATTAGCCCCCTAGCCCCAAATGTGTAGAGTGTCTGGAGAAGATGGTTCACCTGGACGCTTCCGGTAGCTGCCTGCCTTGCAGTCCACACAGTCATAGCAGCAGGAATGAAAGCCCTTTACTCTGCGAACCTGGCCATCTTTGCACTGCCGGGAACACTGGGAGACTGGCATCTGGACACAGAGCCTTGAGTTAGGCTTTGCTTGGCCAGCACTGGCCCCAGACCAGACCCACAAGCTCATACCCACCATGGCTTGTGTCTGCTTTGTCCTTACCTGGTTGTCTGGCCAGTGCATCTTGGAGTACTGTAGCTGAAGGGTGCCATTGAAGGTGCCCACCGTGTGTAACGCAGGTGTCGGGCCTTGCCACACCCACATCTTCAGGTCATACTCCATCTCTACGTTGCCTTTACTGTCAAACTGCAGGCTCAGGTCTCGGGCCCGGAAGCTCATGTTGTACATGTTCTCCAGGAGCTGTGGGGTGGGATGTGGTTAAGGCTGACCCACGAGCCTCTCTCGGTCAAGACAAGACTGGCTCTGCCTGATGGTTCAGGGTTCCTGCAGGAGCAGGCAAAACCCAGCAAAACCCCTACCCTTACCTGCCAGGGTTGAACAGGCTGTGATGTGGGGCAACTTGAGACGTTGCAGCGTAAGGTGGTGTGAAGGGCCTGGGCCACACTGTACACGGCCGCATACGTTGCAAAAATCTGGTGGTGCAACTGCCCAGCGGACAGGTTCTGCAGCAGCCCTGAGGACAGGTTCTGCAGCATGATGGAGTCACACTGTGGACAGCGTTGCCCCATCACGTGCTCCTCCAAGTCCAATTCAGCATTCAGGGAGGCACAGAACGTTGGGTCAGCAGCCAAGGCAAGGCGGGTCTCCACATAATGGGAAAATTCAGGCAGCAGGGCACCCCGCTGCAGAAACCCAAGCACAGTGCCTACCCGGGCAACATTGGGCAGTGTCATGACCAAGTCAGAGGTCAACCAGGACTCACTGGCCACCCATACCTTGGGTGAGAGGCTATGTCGGATGCTGTAGCTGAAAAGGGAGTAGACAGCTCGGGCGGAGGCAAACAGTACCACCACATGGACTTTGCTTTGGTTTGCCTGTTGTAGCATATCCAACACCTTGCTCAGTTGCTGGTCAGTACTGCCATATAGTGGCACCAGGGCCTCATGTGCAATACAAATACCTCGTGTGTTGGCCAAGCCAGAAAGGATGCTCAGACCTTCCCGGCCATAGTCATCATCACTGCCTAAGGCGGCCACCCAGTTCCACCTGAAATTCTGCAACAGAGTCACAACAGCCTCCAGCTGCACCCGGTCGTTGGGCACCGTGCGAAAGAAGGATGGAAATGCTTCCCGGTCACTTAGCCGATCCATGCTGGCACTATAGCTGACCTGTGGTTATCAAGAAGCACTTTCTGATATAAGAGCTCAATGGGCACAATTGACTGAGGGAACACAAAGGAAGTGGGCTCACCTGTGGCATGAGGAAGAAGCTGAAGAACTTGCCTGTAATAAGAGCAAGCTCTGATGAGTGGGGCCCGATGACAGCCAGCACACGAGGCTGGTACTGGGTATAGTTGCAGTAGGCAGCAATGCTTTGACTGCCCACCTTGGCTAGGAACATGAGGCTGGGCTTCATAGTGACCACTGGCTCTGAGCAAGTGTCAAACAGGTCATAGCCCAGTCGCAGCCCAGGGAGCAAGGCAGATCCATTGTTAATCTCCTCTACAGCCATCTTCATAGCCATGGCCAGGTATAAACCAAGTGGCGAGAACCTGAGACCACATGGAACTGCAGGTGATCACCACATTCCCAGCTCGGGAGCACCACAGAGCAAAGCTGCCAAGCTTCAGCCCACCCTCAAACCCAGCTGCTAGCCTCCATACCTGGTACACAGGATGCTGTTGGGTTGTGTTCTCTGGTAGAGAGTGGACTCCTCAGTTGAGCCCAATGGAAATAGCCCACCCAGTATGTAGTCCCCTTGTGCCTTAAATTGCTGTGATAAGCACAAGGAGGCCCCCATCCCAAGGTCCAGGAGAGCAGCCAGGCTGAGGCCCAGGACAGCCAGGCCTAGCATGGTAGGCAGAAGCTTCCAGCAGAGACAACAGATGGGTATGCTGGGCTGGAGCCCCAGATGTCCAAGGGAGGGAGCAGAGGATTTGTTTAGCAAAACCACTGCCATGCTTGGCTGCCAAGCCCTAAGGGCCTCCGGTGATATATGCAATAGCTCAAGCCTGATGGCTTGTGTACAGTGATTCCACTGATAAGCTCTCTAAGAGTGACTCACCAAGCCAACTGTGACTATTGACTGTGGTCCTGTCACCTGCCTATTCCCAAGCCCCTCAGCACCCTTTATTCCTAGAGCAGCTTGACAGACCATAAAAAAGGATGGAGGAGAAGCATCCAGGGTTTCAGGGTTTCCCTTGACTGGGGGTTAGGGAACATCAGGGCCATACTTGTAGTCACAGAGACACTTTTTATACCGTCAATAGGAAGAGGCTGTAAAGCTGGTCCCTCAAAACAATGACAATAGACAGGTGGCTAGCCAGGGCCCTAACCTTCAGATGGAATAGGGAGAGGTCAGGCTGAGTTTCTTGGGCTTCCCAACCGGCCTTGGGCCCGGGGAAGGCCGACTCCTCGAGAGGCCCAGCTGTCCTTCTGGAGCTCTGACGCCCAAGCTGTGGAGACCTTCGGCCATTCTGTTGGTCCTCAGTGTAACACCTTGGCAGGTGCACAGGCGCCTCTCTGCAGTATTCAAGCTGGGCCATGAAAATGAGAAAAGGCTGTAAACAAATAGGTTCCTGCAGCTGCTAGAGCCAGGTGTGTGCTTGCTGCAGATGACAGTTTCTCTTTCCTGCTTCTGGTGAATTTTATGTCAACCTGACACAACCTAAGAGTTATCTGAAAGGAGGGAACCGCACTGAGAAAATGCCTCCATAAGATCTGGCTGTAGGGCATTTTTTTAAATTAGTGATGGATGGCGGGGGGGGGGGAAGGCCCAGCCCATTGTGGTGCCATCCCTGAGCCGGTGGGCCTTGGCCTTGGTTTTATTAAGAAAGCAGCCTGAGCAAGCCAGTAAGCAACACCCTTCCATGGCCTCTGCATCAGCTCCTGCCACCATGTTCCTACCTGTTGAGTTCCTGTTCTGACTTCCTTTGATAATGAACAGTGATAGGGGAGTGTAAGCCAAATGAACCCTTTCCTCCCCAAGTTGCTTTGTTCATAGTGGTTCATCAGAGCAACAGTAAGCTTAGCTAAGACATCCACTCTTAGCCTTGGTGTGAGGGAGCTGTTACTAACACAGCAGGTTTCTGGCACCTAAACATGGTGGACGCTGTTGACTTTTTGGAATGGATGCCTGGGCAAAACTGCAGTATCATATGATACCCAGCAGGTGTTATGGAGATGTCCACTGTACGTCCCTGCTGCTTGGCGAGGGTGTCCACAAGGCGCATTCACATACTTACACGTGTACACCAGGAATCTGTATCTGGCACACATATCTGCTACCGCATCCCTAGGGCCAGTGCCTTGAAGACATCAGCTTCAGCTAGCACTGTGTGGCCTCTGGTTCTCAGCTGGGCATAGGCACGGCTGGACAACAGGACAGCCCAAAGAGACAAGGTGTGCATGGTAGAGTGCCAAGGAGATACCGCTCATTATAAACCCTCTGTTTAGGTTGATGCCATGCAGAAAGTAATTCTAGTTTTCCTCCAGCTTTGTTACACAGTACCTGGGTGTCTTCAGACCTATCTTCCAACCCTCAAGATTGGTGACTCGGGACTGGAGAGATGGCTCAGTGGTTAAGAGCACTGTCTGCCCTTCCAAAGGTCATGAGTTCAATTCCCAGCAACCACATGGTGGCTCACAACCATCTATAATGTGAACTAATTCCCTCTTCTGGCAGGTGTATACATAAAATAAATAAAATCTTTAAAAAAAAAAAAAGATTGGTGACTCAGGTGTGTTCTCAGCTAAAAAATGGAGATAATGCAGACCTCATAGTGTACGTGTGTGATCAAGTTAATATACATCAAGGGCAAACATATGGTAACTTCTTCAGTTCTGGCTGCTGGCAGGGCATGTTTCAAGGTTCATATTGTCTGGTGAGTCTTCAGGATTGGGGTCACATGGTTCAGCCTTGTCCCTAGGGTTAGCTCCCTCCCCACCCATATTAATACTTTTATGTTCTTCCCCCACAAAAATCAGGCACCCGACATACCTGTGGCCCATCCCAGAATGCCATACCCAGCCATGTAGGTCTAATTTATTTATGTTGGAAACACCACATATATTATAGTTTTTAAGGAAAGAGATGTGCCCCAATGTTTGCGTTTATACACATCAGCTATACTGGGGACACTGTCCCTAGGGCTTAACACTAAGACCCAGTGGCAAAGGTGAGGGCCTTATGTACTGGGTGCCATGCTGGGTATGGCCATCTGTCAGCTAGACAAGGGAGCCAGACTCCTTCCACAAGTCACGTCCTAAGTCACCTGGACACCATAGTGACAGGAGCAGCAGGGCTGCCCAGAGAGAGGCATGGTTTGGCCAGTTAGTACTGACATATTAAAATCTTGGGGTGCATGTGCTGCAAGAGCACTAGGGCAGGAGGCCACCTTCAGAAGGCTGATGCTCCTGTCCTGAAGAGGCTGTGAGGCTGCTGTGCTGATCAACGTAGGCTTTCTCAGGGAAGCCTCAGCTAGCAGTCTCAGACACTTTCAATTTCCAAGGAGACAAGGGCCTGTTCAATGTGCAGAGAGACTAACAGGGAAGCTGGAGAAGGGTAGGGAAAGAGCCTGTAGTATTCAAACCACTGCCACAGGAACCTCATCTTACCATATTCCAAAAGGACAGCTTTTGGAATATGAAGGGGCTCCAGACATGTAGGCCTGGGGCTGTTTGTCTGGCATTGATGTCATGTCTCAGGCTCAAGATGGACACAGGAGGGTGCAGACTGGCTGGGCATCTTGGCTGTAGGGAAGACAGAACCTGAGCTCCAGGGTTCTGTGCCCTTACACCACTTCAGATTCCACACACAGAAGGTGAAGCAACCCAGGGTTGTTGCAGATATGTTACCCTCCTCCCTCATCTCCTCCATGTGCCATCTGCACTTCAGGAAGGCCTACTGAACACACACATAACTAAAGCGGAGGGCAAAACTGGAGTTCAATGGTCTCATCCTGGACCAGGAGGTCAACTAGCACCCACCTCTCTTGGTTCAGCTGCCCACCACCTTTTTTTTCACAGACTGTGACTCTAACAAGCTCAGCTTTCAGAAAGGGGCATCCAGAAAGCAATGCTGTGGAAGTAGTCCCAGGTTACCCAAACCCAGTTCTGAGCAGGGGAAGCCCATACAGTGTGGCCACCACCATTACGGCAGGTCTAACAGGGAGTGCTCGGCATAGAGCTTCTGGGAGATATCATACACATTCTCAATGAAGGGCAGGGCCTCCCCCAGCATCTCCACTGCCTGCTCAGAAGACCCCACATTCATGGCCTCCAGAAAGACCTTGCGTGTGGGCAAGGCACAGAAGGCCACAGTGACGGCTTGACGTATGATCCAGGAGTGATAGGCAGCCAGCGTGGCATTGTAGGCATCGCTGCAGACCGTGGAGGTGCGCGCATCCTCAGGGCTGGTGCGCAGGCCTTCCAGGAACAGCTGGAGCCAGTGCAGAGCACGATGCAGGCGCAGCACCGTCCGGCAGCCCGAGTTAGGGTACCGAGAACGGGAGCGGCGATCTATGTCCACCAGTTTGTTGCCCACCTCGTAAGCTACCATGGACTGCAAGCTAGTGTAGTGTTCACACTGTGGGCTGCTTCTCAGATGCTCCATTATCTGCAGCTTGGAGACCACATCCTTGGAAATGAATGAGAAGACAGCACCCAGAGTGTTCAGAAACCTGTGAAAGGATATATAAATTTGAGGTGCTACCCAGACCTGCAGCCATCTTGTAGGACAGGGAACTACCTTGAACCTACTGTCTGTCTGGAGTTGTCTGTCTGGAGGCAAGGGCAGAAAGGCTGGGTGGAAACAGTCTGCTAGCTGGTCCCATGCCCCTATGCCATGTGAGACGCAGGCATCCCAGTGTGAACTCTGACTAGCAAAGCCTCCCCAATAAACGCACCTGACTAGTCCCTTCCAGCTGGCGATATAGTGGTCCAGCAGCACCTCTCCCTCCTCACTGAGACACTGCTTGAAGCTGACCAGGACGACCTTAAGGTTGAAATCTGTCTCTGAGTCATCCATCTTCCAACATGAGCTGAAAGTTTCACATAGAATTTGTAGTCAGCATGCTGGATTAGCTCATTCTGTGGTTCATTTTCTCAGGAAGGGACTGGGAAAGGTTTGAAAGAAATAGTGGGGTGCTAAAACTGCCAGCTGAGAATCACAGTGAAATTCCATCCCTCTACCTAAGTGCCTTCATCAGGAGCTATGAGCAATTCCACAAGCCAATTTACCCTGCTGTGCCCTTGATGGATTCTGTACCCACAGCTTTGACATAGCTGCTCCTTGCCCTTCAGGCTAGCAATCTCTTCCTGATCTGAGATTCCACGGCTGAACTGTTTGCATCTGCTCTTTCTTCTTGCTTTCCTGTTTCTTTTCTTCCCAGAGCATCTGTTTCACACATTAGGGGAATATTTCTTCTTTCTTTCTTTCTCTCTCTCTCTCTCTCTCTCTTTGTTTTTAGAGACAGGGTTTCTCTGTGTAGCCTTGGCTGTCCTGGACTAACTTTGTTTAACAGGCTGGTTTTGAACTCACAGAAATCTGCCTGCCTCTGCCTCTGTTTCCCTGTGTGCTAGGATTATAGGTATGTGCCACTGAGCTCAGCTCAGGGGAATGTTTCTAAAAGGCAGGCATAGTCCTGGACCCTGACCATACCTGGACCTAGACTTTACTATATCATGGAAGCATTCTGATGGGAAGTTGTACCAAAACAAAAACGGGGACTATAAAATAGCAAGTGATTCTCACACAGGGAAGGGTGGAGAGGGTGGCTAGACATGCTTTTTCTTCCTTTATCAGAGCTGTAGGCCCCAAATTAAAGCAGAGGCTGTGGGCTGGCACCTGCTAGACAGACAGGCAGATACTCCTGTTGTTGAAATGGTATGCATGCCCAAACAACAGGGTATCTGGACCAAAGGTCTTATCACTTACAAAGGATTGCTGCAAGTCCTTCCACCAGCTCCAGGGAACACTCTGAATGTGGTCTAGGAGAGAGGCCTCAAGGTAAGGCTGGACTCTGGATTCTGTAGGTATCTTTACAGTCACTCCACAAACAGTCTAGTTCCCACATTTATTCATTTGTTTTCAGTTGTAGGGACTGAACTTAAGGGCCTCTTGTATGCTGGGCAGGGAATAGCCTAGACAGGCCTTTAATGTTCTTTCTTTCTTTCTTTTTCTTTTTTCTTTTTTTTTTTTTTTTGAGACAGGGCTTCTCTGAGTAGTCCTGGCTGTCCTGGAACTCATTCTGTAGACCAGGCTGGCCTCAAAATCATAGATTCTCCTGCCTCCAACTCCTGAGTGCTTACATTAGAGACATGTGTCATCATGCCTGGTTAAGGCCTTTAACTTTCAATCTTTGCTTCCTGAGTAGCTAGAACAAGGCTCCTCTTGTGCTAGTATCTTGAATGGATAACTCTAAGCACCCAGTCCCCACCTTCCCTAGTATCCTAAAAGCCTTGTTATCTGGGACCAACCCTGTGGGGCGGGGCTGTATCTCACTTTTGTCCAACACTTAAAACCAGTTTTGGAGGTTCTTAGTGTTCCTTAGTGCTGGATGCCTGCCCTAACCTCTGTACCATGAGGGTGTAAAAAACCCATCCCCATCCAGTGTACCTGGATCTGTGTGCAAGTTCTTTCTTTCCTTCACACAGTTTTATGACTCAGTTCTTCAGCTCTGGCAAACTGGTCTGCATGTCTCCTAGTCCATGACTGAGGCTGCCAGAGTGATGATAGGGCCCCATAGGTTAGACTGGATACTTGTAAGACGTTCCAGACCTAGGAGATAGGCTTACCTTCTGTTCAGGTGTCAAGGACAGTCCTACCTGGGCCTCAGAAAGATGGCGACAGCCAGAGTCTTGCAAAATGCCCCCTTTTCAGGGCCTGTGTGCTGTCCAGTGGGCAAATACTCTCTGAGGCCCCCTACGGTTCATTTTGGCCACCTAACAATCTTGCGGCCAGGCCTTCCTGCCCAGAGCCTGAGCCAGAAGCCAAGTAGCCTCTCAGAGCTGTTCCGCGGTAAACTGGAAAGAACAGGAAGGAAGGAGAGTTCACCAGCTCCTGGAAGGCGATGCAGACACCTCTGACCCTCCCACAGAAGATCAAGCCAAACAGGATGGACAGCCGACAGAAGGCCCACAAGTTGGCACACAGCAGGGAGCCAGGGCGGTGCAGGGAAATCTGCAAATCTCACCTGGGACGGTTTCCTGTAGTGCGGAACTGGCTGGCTGTAGTGGGAACTACTCCGGCGGAGGGCAAAGGGTGCAACAGAGGCCAGAGATGGGGAGTGTTGATCAAAGCTACAATTAGGTTGCTGTGGGAGCCGAATCTTCGCCAGTGTGTTCCTCTGTTTGCAGAGACTCGACTCCTCTGCCTGGATCACGTCAGCTAGGCGTCCCCATCCCTTGCCCTAAGCTCGGAGCTTGCTCGGAGCCTGCGGTTGGGCTGAAGCCTTGAATTGCAGCCCAATGCTCAGCCCCTGCCCCGCCCTTCGCTGCCACGCCATCCCAATTGGTTGCTGGTCATCCAATTAGAACTCGACGTATCGGCCCGCGTTTCCGGCGCGAGGACAGGAAGGGGACGTGTTGGCGGTTGCGCCTGCTCAGTGTGTGAGAGTGGCCGTCGCTAGGCGTAGGGGCTGCTGCTCGCGAGGACTAAGACGTTCATGCGGGCGGTGCGCGCGAGTCGTGGTTCCAGACTGCCTCCCTGACGATGCCTGAAATTAGAGTCACTCCCTTGGGTGAGTCCGTGTCTGAAGGGTTTTCCGCGGCGTCCGGCGATTTCATTTCCATAGCTACCAGCTGTACGCCTGAAGGAGCGGAAGCCGTGGTAGAACTTTTCGGAGCTAGTGCTTCCTTATCTCTGCCTGGCCCGGGGGTCGAAGAGATGTGGAGTTGATTCCGGGCCCTAGTGCCCGGTGAGTTATTGAGGCCCAGCTTCTGTACCCAAGCTGTTCAACAGCGAGACGAGAACGAGACCCTGAAGCTCAAGGTGGCTGTGAGGTGAAATGGGTTTTGGGCAGGTGTCACCTCTGTGCTTAGCCTGTCATTGGTGTTGAATCCGGTACAGAGCTCGTCCTTGCGACTCTTCCATCCTGCATGTGGACTGCTGTTTCCAGACCCCTCTCTTTGGGCATCTTCCTCACTTTTGGTGTCTCCACCCTCTCCCCCTGCGCTTCCCTTGTCCAGGTTGCTTGCTATCACACCTCAGTTCAGTCTTTGCGTCTGGTATATCCCGAACTTTAAAAACTGTACTTGTTCATAGTAGAAAACATAGATCTAAACTTCTATAAGCTCTAACAGCATAGTATGGTGTGTAGATGGAAACAACCATTTGAAACCTGGAGTTCCAACCTCCCCTCCTGGGCTTTTCTTCGTGCATGAGTTACCAGGGTGTTGGAAGCACCTTTGCATTCATGTAGGTCTTTAGGTCATCTTGGCTAGAACTGAGTCTTCGCAACTCACTGCATCACAGGACCTTAGCAGGACCAACTTCTCAAACTGACTACCCTCACCTCCCATAATTAACTTACAAGATCAAGCATATTCATAGACCTGGCTCCTCAGTGCTACCTGAACTTGGAAAGTTTTGTTTTCTGTCACAGTTCAGAGAACTTTGGTGCCATTGTTTAATCTCCAGCTAATGTACTCAATGTCTAATTGCCCCTAGGGTGTAAATCTGCCTGTACAGAGATGTATGGATGAGGTAATGGCCTTTGCTTTCTCCTCAGTTTTGTCTTCTGTGTCCACATTTCTACATAGTGTAGGCTTCTGACCTTGTTTCCTAGATTTGTAAGTCTCATTGGGAAAAATGTTTGCCAGTGCCCAAGAACAGGGCTTTGTAATTCAGAAAAGCAGACTTTGACACCATTCTTGGTAGTTGTGTGACTCTGGGTGTCTGTTTGGCCAGGTCCTCCTTTGTAAGGGTGCAGCCATTCCCCATCAGGTCCTAGCACGACTTCAGAGCTAGGAATACTATGGGGAGGGATGCTAAGACCTTTCCCTCAGGGGCACATATCTTGAGCAGCCAGGAACAGGCCTGCAGGAGAACTCCTCCCCAGACTCACTGTGACTGGCTGCATAAGGAGAACAGACTGGGCTGGTCACCATGATGTTTGTGGTACTAATAATGGTTGGTGCCTGCAGTTGGCAGGTGGAAACTGTAGGATCCAAGATGGAAACAAGGCTGTTTGTTGTTCTCAGACCTCTGTTGAGGTTTGAACCATGTCTTATGGACCCATATCCCAGGGGAGATGTATGGATGAGGTAGTGTCCTTTGCTTTCTCCTCAGTTTTGTTTTCTATGTCCACATAGGCTAGTTAAATGGAGGAGATAGGTTTGTCCTGTGTGGTCATTATCGTGGGCTGAACAGCTGGGAGGGTTGCTTAGTCATCAGGAGCATGAGAGGCACTCCCATTGAGGCTGAACTAGGGATTCAGTGCTGTAGGTCCTGTGCTGCCCACTGTGTTGCAGACAGTTATTGGTCAGAGTCATGTTTCTTTATGGCTGGACTGAGGCTACATGCATATGGTACCACTCAACACTAAAACTCAGGGTCCATGCCTCAGCCTCTTCAGGAAGAAACCTGAGGGAAGAAAATCTCATTGGATTGCAGCCCCATAGAGGGCAAGGAGTAATTTAAGATCTGGGGAAACAGCAGTAATGTTCCACAGAGCAGTGGCTCAATGCTCTGCTAGCAGTCTGTTGCAGCTTTGAAAGCACATGACCCTAGCATAGTACCTTGGCTTCCTGTTGCACATCTCCCTTATCTGCATGTGAAGGCAGCTGTTTGCTAGTCCATGCTTCTGCCTACCCAACAGTCTGAGGGCCTGCAGAGCTGAAAGTAGTAAATAATGCAGTGGAAGCCAGCCCTTGGAGTAGTAAGGGAAGGAAACTTGGGGAAAAGAAAAGAGGCATAGCCTTGTCACTCACTTGTTCTTCTCTTTGAGCAGGGGCTGGCCAGGATGTCGGCCGCAGCTGCATCTTGGTCTCCATATCTGGCAAAAATGTCATGTTGGACTGTGGGATGCACATGGGCTACAATGATGATGTGAGTACTTTGTGTGGGTGGTCCAGAGGGTGGCAAGGGCCACGATTTATGATTTGCTTTCTAGTTCTTTCTGTCTAGCTATGTGAATCCTGGGCCCTTAGGGTCCAAGTGGGACAAGTGGGCCATAGGGGCATGCCTGGACAGCTGTATCCATGAGAGTGGGGACAGGTAGCCCTGTTACATCCCGTCTGAGATGAGCTTCTTGAGGGTCCTTGATGCTGGTCATGATTATACCCCTTGTGCTTAGGTACTTGCTCAAATAGTAGTTTGTCAGGTCAGCTAGTGACACCCACCAATACAGGGTTTTTTAATCCCTTGCTGGGCCTACTTCCTGGGGTACACCACTGTTGCTTTCAGGAGACCCTGGGTAGCCTGCTGCGTTCCAACATTTCTCTTGTCTCCTCATCAGAGGCGCTTTCCTGACTTTTCCTACATCACCCAGAGTGGCCGTCTGACTGACTTTTTGGACTGTGTAATCATCAGGTAGGTTTGTCAGGGTTTTGATGGTCCTTCCTTTGCACCCTGTTATAGAGGCCAAAGGCCAAGTGTACCACTCAAGCTCCATTATGGGTCACTCTTCAGAATAGCTATTATCCCCTCAGAGCCAGACTGTACTCTCTAATTGGTTCACCAGGAAGTAGAGACCAGCCAAGGTAGCCAGCACTAAGATGCCCTTCACCTTGCTGAGTGCAGGGCCACTCCAGCCTAGACGGCTCCTCAAGATCCTTTTCCGCTACCACCCGGCAACAGTGATTGTACTCTTTTACCAGTTCCTTCCCATCATACTAGCTAACTAAGTCTGTGTCTCTGCTGTGCTTCCTCTTTCCTCTAACTCTGCCCCCAAGCCTCACTTTCTCTTACTCCTTTGCTGTATCAAGAATGCTAAGTCCTGTTGCTCACTGGACCTTCCTGATGTCTGAATTCAGTTCATGGCCTAGCCTCCAGCTGACTACCGTAGCCTGGTAGAGCTGAACAAAGGGTGACACCTTTTTTGCCTCTTTGGCTCCCATTCTTATGTTCTCTCCAGATAGGCTGCCCATACCCTCTCACAATTCCTGCTGTCACCTCCTAGTTGAGTTAGTCCCCCTCTGACTGCAGCACTTCCTCTCAACACCTACCCTGCTGCCGTTAGCTAGAGTGGTCCTTTAGGCCTAAAGCAGCCCATCATTTTTATGTTTTGTTTTGTTTCAAGACTGTGTTTCTCCGTGTAGGCTGTCCTGGACTCACTTTATAGACCAGACTGGACTTAAACTCTCAGAGATCCACCTGCCTCTGCCTCCCAGAGTGCTGGGATTACAGGCGTGCACCACCACACCCAGCTAAGCAGCCCATCTTGATAAGCCCTCGGTAGCTCAGGCTGTGGTGTGTTGGTTCCTTCTGGACATGGATCTCCTACTTTTGGCTTTTGGGTTGGCTGGCCCTATTCTTTCTGCTCTAGGGTATTCTCAGGCTTTGTACTGAGCTGTCTCTAGTCTCTCTTACCTACACCAGGAAGACTTCTTGACTTCCTGGCAGATAGTGGCTCTTTTTCTAGTATGGTGTTCCCTGGCCTGCCTTATATTTCCTCTCCAGCTTGTCACCCTCTGATTTGGATGGTGTGTTTTGTATGTATTTGTAGGAGACCATAGACAACCTCAGGTGTTATCCCTTTTTAGTCATCATGCTCCCTTGTGGATTTTTGTTTTATTTTGTTTTGTTTCCAAGACAGAGTTTCTTTGTGCAGCCTTGGTTGTCCGGGAACTCACTCTGTAGACCAGGTTGGCCTTGAACTCACAGAAATCCATCCTGCCTCTGATTCTTGTGTGCTGGGATTAAAGGCATGTTTCACTATATGCCTGGCTGTTTAAGACTAAAAAAACAAAACAAAAAAATATTTATTTTATTCTGTGTGTATGAGTAGTTTGTCTGCATGTATATAAGGATACACAAGCATGCATGCCTGGTGCCCATGGTGGCCAGAAGTGGGTGTTGGCTCCCCTAGAATTGGAATTATGGATGTTTGTGAGCTATCATGTGGATCCTTAAAACTGAACCAGTGCCTCTGCAAGCACAGCAAGTGTTCTTAACTGCTAAGTCATATCTCCAGTCCCTTAAACTTTGCCTTACATTTATTTATTTATTTATTTATTTATTTATGTTTTGTTTTTGTTTTTCAAGACAGGGTTTCTCAGTGAAGCCAGGCTGGCCTCACAGAGATCTGTCCTACCTCTGCTTCCCAGAGTGGGGGAATTATAGGCATGTGCCACTGCCCCTGGCTTTATTTTTTATTTTTGAAATGATTTACTTTTATTTTATTTGTACGGGTGTTCTGCCTGCATGTATTTCTGTGCACCACTTGGATTCAGCGTCCCCAGAGGAAGAGGAACTAGAGTGACATGATGATTGTGAGCTGCCGTGTGGGTGCTGGGAATTGAACCAGGTTCTTTGGAAGAGCAGGCGGTGTTTCTAACTGCTAAGCCATCTCTAGCCCATTCTCCTTTTAAAATTAGGGTGTGTGTCTGTGTGTGTCCATGGAGGCCCAAGGCTTTGGCTCTCCTATGGATGCTCACATGGGTGATGGAAACTGAACTCATGAACTGAAACAGGATTCTCTCCAAGAGAGAGAGAGAAAGAAAAACCCTGTTTTTCTTTTGTTTTTGTTTTTGTTTTGTTTTGTTTTATGACAGAGTCTCATGTAGCATAGGCTGGCTTGAACTCCTAATCCCGTGCCTAATCCTATGCCATCATGCCCTGTTCTAATTCAGGTTTAATTATTAATTGCATATTGTTTTGCTGAGTATCTAGACTGTCCATTTGGGAAAGTCTGTAGCTTTTGTGTTTTGTTCATTTTTTTATTCTTTAGAATCTATGATAGTGATAGACATTAGGTTTCAATAAATGAATGGGACCCTGAGGGGAATGGCTGGGAGAGGGTGGCTCCAGGCTGACTAGTGTTACATTTTCCCAGCCACTTCCACCTGGACCATTGTGGGGCACTCCCCTACTTCAGTGAAATGGTGGGCTACGATGGGCCCATCTATATGACCCACCCCACCCAGGCCATCTGCCCCATCCTGTTGGAAGACTACCGAAAGATTGCCGTGGACAAGAAGGGCGAGGCCAATTTCTTCACTTCTCAGATGATCAAAGACTGTATGAAGAAGGTGGTGGCTGTTCACCTGCACCAGACAGTTCAGGTCAGGATCCCCACTCTGCACATAGTCTGGAAGTCTGTGGGGTCTCGGTCTCAGGCCACCTCATCTCACTCTTCTGTCTACTGCTGGGGGTTGACCACACAGTGGTCGAGTGAGTTTTTAAACACACAGGGTTTCACTGTGTATCCCTGAATGTCCTGAATGTCTTCACCATGTGCATGCCTTATGCCCAGCTCCCAGCCGTATCATTATTATTATTTCACTTATTTACTTGTTTTATTGAGACAGAGTTTCTCTGTGTAGCCCTGGCTGTCCTGGAACTAGCTCTGGAGACTAGGGTGGTCTCAGAATCATAGAGATCTGCCTGCTTCTGTCTCCCAAATGGTGGGATTAAAGGCATGTAATATATGTGCCATCACACCTGGCTATACACAGTATTTTTTTAAATTAAGTTATTTATTATTTATACAATATTCTGCCTGCATGTGTGCCTGCACACCAAAAGAGGACACCAGATCTTGTTATAAATGGTTATGAACCACCAGGTAGTTGCTGGGAATTGAACTCAGGACCCCTGGAAGAACAGCCACTGCTCTTAACTTCTAAGCCATCTCTCCAGCCCCAGCATTTTTTTTTTAATAATTTTTATTTTGTGTGCATTGGTGTTTGCCTACATATATGTCTGTGTGAGAGTGTCCGATCTTGGAGTTACAGACAGTTGTGAGCTGCCGTGTGGGTGCTGGAAATTGAACCTGGGTCCTCTGGAAGAGCAGTCAGTGCTTATAACTGCTGAGCTATCTGTCTAGCCCCCACACATAGTATTTTTAAATGTAGTCTTTTAAGAAATATGTGGCTTTTCCAGTTTGTTTTGTTTTGAACTTAACTTGGTTAACTAAGATTACTGTGGATTTGTATAGATTCTTTTACTATTTGTCTTGTTTTTGTTTTGATGTTATTTTTCAAAACAGGGTTGGTTTCTTCGTTTCTCCGTGTAGCTTTGGCTGTCCTGGAACTCACACTAGGCTGGCCTCAAACTCACAAAGATCCACCTGCCTCTGCCTCCAGAGTGCTGGAATTGAAGAAGACATGCGCTACCACCACCACCACCACCACGTTTTGTTTTGCCTTTTTTTTTTCCTTTCATCTTCTCTGTAACTATATACTCTTACAATTAGAATTACTTGGAACTTTTTCCTTTTTTTTTCCAAGGCAACACAAAAGTCTTAGGATATCTTAAAGAAACAGCTTCCCTGGTTTATTACTTATTTTTGAGACAGGGTCTCATTTATGTAGCCTGGCTGGCATGCAACTTGCTATGTAGAGCAGGCTAGCTTTGCGCTCACAGAGATCCACCTGCCTCTGTCTCCCGGTGTGGGGATTAAAGGCGTGTGTCACCCAGTCTGGCTCTTTATTATTATGTCTATGTGATGTGTGTTGATTTTGTTGCTAGGGAGAGGGAAGGAGAGAAAGGGTGGAGAGGAAGGGAGTGTGTTTGTGTGTGTGTGTCCTATGGCTTTTGCAGACCGTGTTTTGCTGTTGTTGAAGTTGATATTCTTCCTGCATTAGTCTCTTGGGTGTTGGGACTTTAGGTTTCTGCCATGTCAAGTTGACTCTCCTCATTCTAATCTGCCTAATAGACACTGCTTTCTGTGGTAACCTTGCGGTAAGTTCTCGGACAGTCCTAGAGAAGGGGCTTGAAGATACATACCTTGTTTTTCTGGTCTATTGCCAGGATGTTTCCCAGGGTGTCTCGTAAGGACAGAAGTTTTACTGGATCCCACAGACCAGGAACTGGTCCCAATCCTGTCATTCTTTGAGTTATCCCTTCCAGGAGCATATGTTCTAACCACTGCCCCAAGTCTAGACCTACTGGTAATGCTGAGTTGTCCCTACTGCTGACTTTACGGGAGCCAAGCCAGCCTAGGATTAAGCTAGCTGCATGCTGCTGAGGGTCAAGGAGTTTACCTTCAGAAGGGCTGGCCAGCTGGGCTTTTAGAAACTGGATTCTGGGCTTTGCAGCCAGTCCTGAAGATACCTGATAAAACAGGATCAGATGAATGGGGAGGAGGTCCCCCCTATCAGTGGACTTGGAAAGGGGCACGGTGGAGATGAGGGAGGGAGGGAGGGACTGGGAGGGAATGAGGGATCAGGACACGACTGGGATACAGAGTTAATAAAATGTAACTGATAAAAAAAAAAAATTAAAAAAAAAAAAAAAAAGAAACTGGATTCTGTTCTTTCATCCAGCTGGAATTTTTTTTTTTTCCAGTCTTGGTGTGGAAGGCCTAGGTTTACAAGGGTCCATTTTAAATAAGAAAAGTGAGGGAGTCCTGGTCAGCTGGTGAGGAATATCTGTGATCTCTGGCCTGTGGAAGACTACATATTACAGTGTGCAGGAATCTTACATGTTCTGGGAGACATTCCTTTTACCAGCCTTTGTATGGTAGACTTTCCTAGGGAGATACAACACACATGTCTATGTAATGAAGTTTTGGCTTCTCTAAAAACTCAGTATGTTTTGTAAATATGTTTTTGTTTCAATCCCAAGTGTGGAATTTTAGTTTGTTCACAGCTGATAATTGCCTTGTGCAGGGTGTGGTCTTTGCCAGCTAGTAAAGGCCTGCAGCATGGAGAGGGGCGTGGTCTAGGACTGGGAGGGATATAAATGGGAGAGTCGGGGAAAAAGAAGTGTGGCAGTTTGGAGAGACCAGGGATGGATGGTTTGGAAGTTTGAAGAGAAACAGGAGAAATGGTTCCTGGTGCAGCGGCTTGGAGACTGCTCGCTTGCTGTTTTTGCTGTTGATGAAGATTGGTTTATCCCCCAAAAGAATAGTTTGGAAGGGCTGCAGACCCTTTTACTTCTCCTGGCTGGCTTACTGGCTTACTACAGGAGAAGTAAAAGGGTCTGCAGCCCTTCCAAACTAATCTCTCTTACAGGGCTAAAGGTTGATGGAAGGGAAGTAGAGGCATAAATACACCAAATAAAATGAGTTTAAAAAGAAGCACATGTCTACATGTTGGTATTCTGAGTAGTGCAGGACGATGAAAGAAAGGTCACTTGGGGGTGAATTGAGGCCTTGCTGGCAGCAGGGAGATCTAGCCACTGTGGACTAAAGGTTCCAACCACCACACAAAAGCATATTTATTGACTATTAAACAAAAATTGTTTTTTGCATAAAACAAGTTACTTATACCAAAGCCCCTGATCTAATCTATATGTCTCCTAAAGGAATACACCACAGCCCCGCGACCTTAGTTCTTATTGTGCACTGTTTGCAGCACCCAACAATGCAGGACATTCCAGATGTGCCAGAATTGTTTTGTGATCAAAGTCATGCAAAGGTTGTAAACTTCCTTCAGAAAAACAACATTTTAAATCACAAAAACCAGGGCTGGAGAGATGGCTCAGAGGTTAAGAGCACTGGCTGCTCTTCCAGGGGTCCTGAGTTCAATTCCCAGCAACCACATGGTGGTTCATAACCATCTATAATGAGATCTGGTGTCCTCTTCTGGTGTGCAGGGTACATGCAGACAAAACATTGTATATATAATAAATAAATAAATCTTTTAAAAAGAAATCACAAAAACCAGTCACTGTTTTCCACAAAGATTTCTTTTATAAAACAACTGTTCATTTAGATGTTTACCCTAAATACAATGATTCTATTAGAATTCCTACTACATCTATGTGTCGTAGAAAAGGAGCTATAATAAAAGTTGCACCAATTTACAATTTATTGATCCAATGATATTTTTTATTAGGGTTACTAACAGGAGTATGGCTGAGGGGTTACTTGCCCCTCAGGGCATAACTCAAAAATGGCTATATCACAAAGCATGTATGACTCTTCTGTGGAGGTTTCTATCCAATGTGGAGGCAGCTCCACCAACCTGGAGAGAGAATATTTGGAAATCAGAAGATGAGGAGATAGAAAAGTTTGGGATCAGGAGATCTTCCATAAGCTGTCTTATGCTAAACAAGCTTATTCAGAAGTACAGCAGCTTATATATACTCTGCCCAGGAGAGAAATGGGATAGAGTGAGCATAAATTATCATACAATTGGAAGAAGTCAGCAGGAAGATAGTCAAGCAGTGTTGTACAAAGGGAGCACAGGATACCTCAAGAACATTATAGACTGAGCACACAGCAGCCTTGGTGCTGCGTCTTTTCAGGGGGAAAAGCCAAGTTCCTAGGTCCTGAAACTAACTTCTTTGGGGCCCAGGTCCCAGCCCCACATGGGCCTTACCAAATCTGTCCCTATGCAAGGACACAGAGTAGTTCTTTTTATCCCTTTCTTCAGGGCCTCTGATAAAGCCTTGGACCTGTCTGGCTTCTAACACTCCACAGTCGGATCACTTCTCATCTCTGATTTCTCTTTTGTCTATTTTTTGAGATAGCGTTTCTCTGTGTAACAGCCCTGCCTGTCCTGGAATTCACCAGGTTGCTTTGAACTCAGAAATCTACCTGGCTCTGCCTCCTGAGTTGCCAAGCCTAAAGGCCTGCACCACCACAGCACCACTCATCTCTCATTTCTTTTTATTTCCCCACAATTTGGCTGATCGGAGTTTCTAAGCTCAGCACCTAGGGACTCTGAAGAACCTTCCAAGCTTGTGTTCTTCCAGAATGTGATTTTTCATTTACCTCCTCTTTACTACCCAAGGCTCTGAGCCTCCCCATCTTTCCTGAGGCAAATGTTTCAATTCAAATTCAGTTCCAAAGAACATGCCATATAGCATAGGCCCTTTCCTTTACTTCCTGTGGACTTTTCTTTTTTGAAGCTTCCTTTTCTTAATATATATATCTTTGTTTATCTATCTATCTATTTATTTATTTATTTATACATACACATGAGCACACACCTGTGTGACAGAAGAGGACATCAGATCCCATAATAGATGGTTGTGAGCCACCCATGTGGGTGCTGAGAATGGAACTCAGGATCTCTGGAAGAGCAGACAGTGCTCTTGGCCACTGAGCTGTCTCTCCAGCCCCCCTTGAAGTGCTCTCATGGTCACTTTTCATGAGATGGAGAGTTCTAGGATGATAGTTATCTTACCCATATCATTTGGAATATTGTCTTCTCCCTTTCTTTCCCTCTGGCCTTGGCAGGTTGGGCTGCAGGGGATTTTGGTCTACTTGAGTCTGACTGTCTGGGTTGTAGTAGGGCTTGATGTCTTTAATTTTTGCTGTCTATGTTCTCTAGCCTCTGAGTAGCTTAGCATTAGATCTTTTCATTATAAGCCTTCCATCATCTTTTTCATACTGGATTAAAAAAAAAAAGTTTGCTTAAGGCAGAGTCACTGCATAGCCCAGGCTCGCCTCAAACTCTACATTCTCCTGCGTCGCCTTTCAAGAACTCAAGAACTGAGATAATAGCTGCATATTGCTATGTGCAGTTTTTCAACATTTTAGTCATTCAGCAGTCACACTCTATTCACTGTGCTAAATTCTACTGAGTTTTTTTTTTTTGTTGGGTGTTTGTTTGTTTGTTTGTTTGTTTGTTTTGAGGTAGGACTTTACTGTGTAGTCCAGGCTGGCCTTGAACCCAGTGATCCTCTTGCTTAGCTTCCAGAGTGCTGGGATTACCACCATACCCAGCTTTACCTATTGAATTCTTAATTTGGGTTACTGTAGTTCCTAGTTTTAGAATTTCTTTTTTTGTAGTATTTGAGGTTTATTTGTACTCTTAGTCTAGTCTACAAGTATGGCTTCTAGATCCTTATATAATCTGGTTTTGTTTGTTTGTTCTTACCCCTTAAGCCCTAGACTTCTTGTGAGAAACAGGAATTGACTGGACAGGCTTGGTAATCACCTATGTTGTGCTGCCTCCCTGCGCTATAGGCCTGAGAGCATTCTTTCTTCTGCAGGTGGATGATGAGCTGGAAATCAAGGCATACTATGCAGGCCATGTGCTGGGGGCAGCCATGTTCCAGATTAAAGTGGGCTCAGAGTCTGTGGTCTACACGGTCAGTGGAAATATTTGGCTTGAGTGAAATTACTAGGGGTGGAAAGACACCTTCCTTATTGCTACTTTCTTTGCCAGGGTGATTATAACATGACCCCAGACCGGCATTTAGGGTAAGTTGGCCTGTGTTTCCTATGGGAGCTTCCTGGGAGTTGGTAAATCTAAGAGGCATCATGGCGGGCAACTAAATAAATACTCCCATGCTGTGTGGAGGTACCTTCGGAAGTCTGGGCTACAGGTTCATCTTCCCTGTTGTTTCCTCCAGAGTATGCCACCATGATATTGACAGGCCATATAGAGAAGCTCATGCCAGGGGCTAGAGTCCATGTTGTCACTCCCAATTCTGTAGCCACAAGCAATCCATCACCATTCCTACCTCTGTTCTAGGGCTGCATGGATTGACAAGTGTCGCCCCAACTTGCTCATCACAGAGTCCACATATGCCACAACCATCCGAGATTCCAAACGCTGCAGAGAGCGAGATTTCCTAAAGAAAGTTCATGAGACTGTGGAGCGTGGCGGGAAGGTAGTGACTGTAGGCTGGCTTGGTTTGTGCCCATCCTGGTACACTCTGTAGGCCTCCCAGCAGGCTTTGCTGTCCTACATGGGGTCCAGTCTCTGGGTGTGAGGCTGCTATTTGTTTGGCACTGAGAAGACAGATTCCAGAGTCTTCCATTCCCTCATTCAGCCCTATCTCGAGAACCTCCCACAGTTTCTGCTGTCTCTTGATGTGACTAGCGTACACGCAAAACTATAATTCTTAGATATCTGGTTATTTCTTTACAGTAATGCTGTCTGATGGTTTAACTTGCCAGCAAGGGTACATTGAGTGTTTTGCTACCTGCTGTGTTCAGAGAACAATAGAGTGGCCAGTGGCTCCTGTCTGAACCAGCCTCACCTACCCTTAGGTGCTGATCCCCGTGTTTGCGCTGGGCCGAGCACAAGAGCTCTGCATCCTGCTGGAGACCTTCTGGTAGGTGCAAACAGGAATATTCCACAGGTCGGGAGAAAAAGATGGAACAGCCTCTACATAGGACAGTAAGCCTCACACTGCTGGGCACAGTTAAGAAGTCAAGGTAGCACTGACTACCACTGGGTGCTCTGTGTCTAGGATACAGTACCGTTGGACCTGCTGTCTTGGCCAGAGCTGTGCATGTGTTGGACATCACACTTGAACCATCATTTGCTGGCTGTATTGCCCATGAGTACCAACCCTCCTCACACGAGCTGTGGGGCCCTTATCCCATGTTTACAGGTTACAAGCTGAGAGGTCTGGCCTGGCGGTTATCACTGTAGAGACAGCACAGGGTTCAGGTCAAGGAATACTGGACTCAGCCCTGGCCATAGCTACTGAGCTGTGCTGTAGGGGGCACAGGGCATATGTTACAGGCTAAATCTGGCCGTCCTGTATTGACTGGGCTGGTGGACACACAGGGAGCGCATGAACCTGAAGGTGCCCATCTACTTCTCTACGGGCCTGACAGAGAAGGCCAACCACTACTACAAGCTTTTCATCACCTGGACCAACCAGAAGATCCGGAAGACATTTGTCCAGAGGAACATGTTTGAGTTCAAGCACATCAAAGCCTTTGACCGGACGTTTGCCGACAACCCAGGTCCCATGGTAAGGCCCTGGCAATGTAGCTTCCCTATCTGGCCTGCCAAGTTCCCTGCCAGTGGGGCTCTGGGAAAAACTGGTGGCCAAAGGCCTGGTGCTTATTGTAGCCCTAGGTAGGTCTACTCTTCTGATCCTTATCAACTCTGCAGGTTGTATTTGCTACACCTGGGATGCTGCATGCTGGCCAATCCCTGCAGATCTTCCGAAAATGGGCAGGAAATGAGAAGAACATGGTGAGGCCTTGGGGCTCCTTTTAGCTTTAGGAACTGGGGTACAGAAGGACTAGCCCTTGAATTTTTTGTATCCTGACCCCATGATGACCCTGCTGCTGCTGTGTCCTGCCACCAGCAGCCCAGACTGAGCAATGGCCCTGTCAACACAGAGAGGCCCTTAGTCTCCTGAGCAACTGCCACAGTGGATGGCTGAGGCATTCAGGTCAGGGGTTGTCCCAGAAGGCAGTGTGTGCGGTGGGAGGCAATGCAGTTGAATCTCGCCTCTGCTTGCAGGTCATCATGCCTGGCTACTGTGTGCAAGGCACTGTAGGCCACAAGATTCTTAGTGGGCAACGCAAGCTGGAGATGGAGGGACGTCAGATGGTGAGTGTTTCCCTGTCCTGGGCTCAGCAGGCCTTCCAGGCTCTTGCTGCTGCTAACTCTGCCTGCATCTTGTGATGCCACAGCTGGAGGTAAAGATGCAAGTGGAATACATGTCATTCAGTGCCCATGCTGATGCCAAAGGCATCATGCAGCTGGTGGGACAGGCAGAGCCAGAGAGTGTGCTGCTGGTGCATGGCGAGGCCAAGAAGATGGAGTTCCTGAGGCAGAAGATTGAGCAGGAATTCCGTAGGCAACTGGTGGGCAGGGATGACCTGTGGGATGGGACAGGCAAGGTTGGCAGCCTAGACTAAGGTTTCGCACCACTTTCCTCAGGGGTCAACTGCTACATGCCAGCCAATGGTGAGACAGTGACGCTGCCCACGAGTCCCGGCATCCCTGTAGGCATCTCTCTGGGGCTGCTGAAGCGGGAGATGGTGCAGGGTAAGAAGTGTACACTGGGGCCTGGGTCAAGGGAGGCAGTTAATGGGTGGCTTATGTCAACTGCATTATGCCTTTCCTCACAGGACTGCTCCCTGAGGCCAAAAAGCCGAGGCTCTTGCATGGCACCCTAATTATGAAGGACAATGTAAGTGTATAAACAGTGGTGGGGTGGGATAGCATTCATTACTTCCTCTGACTTGTTGGCCTTTGCCCTACAGAGTTTCCGGCTGGTGTCCTCAGAGCAAGCCCTCAAGGAGCTGGGCCTGGCAGAGCACCAGCTGCGCTTCACCTGTCGTGTGCACCTGCAGGACACACGCAAAGAGCAAGAAACAGCCCTCCGTGTGTACAGCCACCTCAAGAGGTTCGTCCTGGCCTTGCCCCACCCCTACAGGCAGGGTAAGGCAGAGCTCTCATTATGTCTCTCCATAGCACCCTCAAGGACCACTGTGTACAGCACCTCCCAGATGGCTCTGTGACGGTGGAGTCCATCCTTATTCAGGCTGCTGCCCACTCAGAGGACCCTGGGACCAAGGTGCTACTGGTCTCCTGGACCTACCAGGTGAGGGGGGTGGGCATCACTAGTGCACCCTGAGACCTCATTTCCTTGGTGCTGCTGTTTGCAGTGAGTAACTGTGCTCCCCTTTCTTACAGGATGAGGAGCTGGGAAGCTTTCTCACAGCACTACTCAAAAACGGCCTTCCCCAGGCTCCCAGCTGACATGTAACCAGTCACCCACCATTCTTGTCTCCCTGTTTACTCAGGGCCAGAGCTTTGCTCTTGGGAGGTGGGTGCCCTGGGTAAATGGAGACCATGGCTGGTCACAGACTATCCTAGCGATAAGAGAGTCTGTAGCTGTTTCTGGCTAAAGCAATAAACAGGCTTCTTTTGTTCTCTATGCCTTTTATTCATATTCTTTCCCCAAGAAGACGGGGCTCCCAGAAAAGCAGAACCAGAAGCTCCTTTGGTGCTTACAACTGTTAACCGACAGGTACCCTATGCCGGTCCCTTTAGTGATAAAAGGATGTCCAGACTGAGAAGGTGGGAGCTGCTGGAAGGTAGGCAAGACTGCCAGAGCCCCACATAGTTGTGGACTAATCTTTGCTGGGTGCAGTACATGTTGGATAAGGCTGACAGCCAGACTTAGTGTGCTGTGTGACTCTTCACCTCCACCGAGTGTACAGTCAGCTGATTTCCGCACTGTGGACCCCATAGGGTTCAGGACCTATGGAGAGACCCAACGTCAGAATACAAATCCTCCTACAACTGCATCCAGAGATCCAACTTACCCCCTAAAACTGCCCCTGTGGACTGCTCAACCCATGCCACCATGCTTTGATCACTGATCCTTAGCTGAAGTCCTTTCTCCCTCTGCCACTGGCTTCCCCACCAGGTGCTTGGATTCTCATCTAGTACAAGAGGGGTTGACTGCCTCCAAAAGCTCCCTCCCCTTAGTGAGGACCCTGCTTTGGGAAAGACTCTTCCCCATCCCACCACCTCTTACCGAAGTTGTCATATAGCACTGACTTCAAGAACAGGCCACGGGCTGGGGCAACTTGAGCCTGATACTTGCCCAAGGGATCTTGACTCTCCAGAATCACTTTCACCTGTGTGGGTGTCAGAGTCCCTAGTCCCACAGCCACCAGCACAGCTGTCATCCTCCGCACCTGCAGCAGAGAGCTCAGGTTGTCACAGGTGTCTACCTGAGCCCACTTGGGAGAGTCTAGGACAACCTACCTGTCGATAAAGGAAAGACTGGCTTTCAAACTCCAAGGTCCAGAACTGCAGCCTCCTAGGAACACAGACAGCTTTGAGGTCCAAGCTATAAACCAGCCTCAGCCACCCTAGCCCACCATGTGGCCTCAGACAAAACAAAGATTGAAGTGCTGGTTTAAAGCCTCATACAGGGTGGGCTCTTGCCTCACTGACTACCAGTTCCAGAGGGTAAGAGGTTTGTATGACTTTTCCTGGCATCTGTACATACATGTAAGGAAACAACTGTATAACAGCATTAGTTTGTCTGTGCACAGGAGAGAGCATTTGCTTTGGGCCTTCACATGGCAGGCTACAGTGTGCTGAAGCAGGACATGGCTAGCCCACCCATTGAGATGGAACCCTGGCCATCTACTCTTGTGCCTGGTCACACTTATGTCCCTCCTCCCCTTGGGGCTTGTTCCAGATGTGATGTTCTCATGGTCAGCAGCTGGTTCCTGGTGGTGAGCCAACTAGGCAGTGCTTAATGCAGAGAATTTCGTTTGTCAAACTGGACTGGAACTGCTAGCTCCAAAGAAACTTTTTCAGTAACTACCAGAACCAATCTGCTACAAAGAACTATAAGGCAATTTCTACCCTGTGCTCCTCAGCCTGTCAGGGACCCCAGCCCAACAGGAAAAAGGTATTTCAGGCTCACTCCTAGGTGGCCAGCACCTTCTGTCCTCCAGGCCAGTGATGACCAGTATAGCAGTTCAACATCACCCACTTTTATTGAGCTATTAGAAGCACTAATTTAACCTGGTGGCCCCTAGACCAGCACGGGGCCACAGAGTCAGGCTGCTCTCCTCACCTGCTCTCCTCCGGGAGGGCAAACGGGCTGGCTGGACCTGGAGACACACAGACTCTTTGCAATGTGCGCACAGCATTTGTGGCTGGGCTGCCAGCAGACTGGAAGGCACTAAAATTGTGTGTCCCGAGGAGGTGCTGGGCAGCTTCCTGCATGGCAGCCACATCTAGACACCTACAGAGCCAAATAAGCACCGAGGAGGGCCCAGCGAGAAGGACGGTGAGCCCTTTCCTTCCCACTCTTAGCTCACTCACTCTGTCCGCAGAGCCCAGCATAGATTTTGTTCAAAGACATTGAGCTGATTAGGTCGGGGGCAGCCAGTGGCCAGGCGGTACAAGTAGATTCTGGAGGTGGCTGCATAGCGGGCATGGAAGTCGTTGGGCACTCTGAAGGCCTTCAGTACACTGTGGCAAGCAAGCAGATCCGGTTTATCCCAGCAATGAGTCTACCCACTTGTACACACAGTACTCTGGAAATCTCCCACTCACCTTCAAGCAGCCCAGAATACAATGTCTTTCTGGGCCTCAACCTCCCTCCACGGTGGGGTGTGGGTGCATCAGTAACGGACAAAGGACAGAACCACACTCAATCCCCGGGCTCACCGAATGGCAGGGTGCTTCAGGTGTTTGTTGAGGACACGGGTCACGACCTCCGGGGAGAAGGGCGGCAGGCCTGGGCCGCGCTGTATGTCCAAGTGCGCCGCGTTGCTCAGGGCATGCACTCCGGCATCAGTGCGGCTGGAGATCGTAAACCTGACCAGTTCGACCGAATTCAGCCGTTCGGCAGCCTCC
Organism: Meriones unguiculatus; assembly: GCF_030254825.1. Taxonomy (NCBI): domain Eukaryota; kingdom Metazoa; phylum Chordata; class Mammalia; order Rodentia; family Muridae; genus Meriones; species Meriones unguiculatus. Next base: position 344,689 of record NC_083351.1, on the reverse strand, counting down.
TGCAGGGACAGGCAGCCAGCCACAACCCGTGGGACAGCACAAGGAGTGCGTGCGGGCAGGGGCTGGAGCTGCCGGCTGCTTCTCCCTCCCGAAACCGATCATCGCTGTAGCCGAAAGATAGAAGCTTACCTCCAGGAAGTTCTGCACCCCAACAGCGCGAGGATTACCCCTCACGGCTGCGACCCCACTGCGGAGAGAGACCGGAGGGAGTTATCTACGTCCGTGGGAGCCGTCCTGCCCGGGGTCTCGGCCTCCGGCAGCGCTCGTGAAGCCCAGGGCAATGTTCCTAGGCTCCTAAAGTCCAGCCTCCTGAGGCCGGACTCCCAGGATGCCTGTCGGGCCTCTCCTGGCCATCTTACAGACCTTCCCCCGAGCCCGAGTGGAGCAACCGGAGGTAGGAGCGGGGAAACGTACTTGAAGTCAGTGCCCAAGTACTGGAAGAACACTAGGTAGCGCGCACGCACGGACTCCACCAGCCCGCAGGAACCCATGTTTGAGTGGTCGGCGGGCGGGGAGGTTGCACGTGGCCGGCGGTCGGCCCTGCCCAGCTGGGACGGCGCCTGCGCACTCACTCGGCCCACCCCGCCCGGCCTCTGAGCTGGAGAAACGGAGGCGGGACCCAGTTTAGGGAGCGGATGCCAAGTGCCGTCCTCTGTCTCACAGGGGCGCGGTGACGGGTTGCTTCTGCACAACGGTCCTCCCTAGTGCGTTCGCCCCTTCGCTCCTTCCATCCCGGTCTCCCCGCCGCCGTCCCGCCCTCCCGGGATGTGTCTTGCCCGCCGCGTTCTAGCCGAGCGCGCTCAAATGTAGTTTTTGTAAACTCCCTGAGTTTAACCACGTCAGGGAAGCCTGAAGTGGAGAGCCGTGTCCTTCCCTTCCCCGCGGCCGGGCACTCCGAAGTCCAGCTGCCGCGGCCCGCCCGGCTCCCAGACCGCGGTGGCTGAGCACGGAGGCAGTGACAAGCGAGGGCGTGCGGCCGCGCTGCCCGCGGCTCCCCCCGGAGGTGACGGCGGGTGGTGCAGGCGTCGGCGGACTTTAGCGACGCTCCCCAGCGGTGACAGGCGGGGCGGGGCCTCGGCGCGCCGGCCTCATTCCGAGGCGGGCGAGCTGGCGGGCGGGGAGCCCTGCTCGGGCGCGACGGACGGTCTACCGGCCGGGGATGCCGCTCGACGCGCCTTGGTCCTCGGTACAGTGAGCGCCGCTCACCGCAGCCATGACGGTAGAGTTCGAGGAGTGCATCAAGGATTCGCCTCGCTTCAGGTCTGCCGTGGGCCTTGGGTAGGGTGCGGGCGGGATGGGGAGCCGCCTTTGTGCCGGAGGCCGGGTAGGGGCGCCCAGCATAGTGACCGTTCCGGAGTCCACCTGGACGGAGCAGAAGACCTGGCCTAAACAAACCGTCTGGAGCCGGAGTCGCGGTCCCCTAGCTGCGCAGCTCCGCCTCCGGCCTCGGGGGACCGGAACAAAAGACGCCCCTGTACTGATCACCTCGCGCTTGGGGGTGAGTGGTCGGACTGCCTTGGGCAGCCGTATACCACTGGGCATTTGCGTGCGGTGCCATCTCTAGAACTGCCCACCCTCCTTTGTGTGTGTGCTTTTGTGGGCCCTGTAGTTCAGTTCTGGCTAGGATTGTCTGTCACACTGCTTCATCTGTCCCTGGTCTCTCTTTTGGTCCATATGACCAGAGCACTGTATAGGTGCAACCATCTGAAGCCATCAAGGCCTGAGATGGACACCTTGTTGTGAGTGACCCAGAAGCCTGGAGGGGTAGGGGTTGAGGGGATAAGAAAGTCAGGTTTAGGTGTGAGGGTGTGGGCCCTGTTCACTTCTGAGTTTGTTTCTTTTATTGTTCCTGGACACACAGTCATGCACATCTGGGTGAACCGTAAGACCACACAGATACACATCTGTTTAACTGGGTGACATTTGGCAGACAGTAATGGAGGACCTCCTGTGTGTCATTTGAAATTGCGCACCTTCATGAGGTCTCCTACCTCTGTATATGCACACACAGGGAAACGTTTTCTGCTACTCTGCACCTCCTTTGAGGAGGCGCCAGACCGAGCACATGAATATGTGGGTGAGCTGCGACATTGGTTTGGTGTACCGTAGCCTAGTGAGGGTGCACACATGTGTGTGCATGTGCCACTTCTCTGTGGGTTCATGAGCCATGTTTGCCATGCTACTAGACACATGTTAATGTGTGCAGATGTATGTTTTAGCATGGGTGCACATGTCTGCACATGTATGCACCGTGTCCCTGGAACACATGTCTGTGTGCCCTGTGCTATTACATGCACACATGTGTTTATGGATAAGCAGGGATCATTCCTTTGGACATAGGTATATATGTTTGGCCACTTATATACATGCAAGCTGGGTTTCTGAGGGACTTCCTCAGCAGTCCAGCTCTGGGCAAAACCACCATACAAGAGAGTCAACAAGAAACACCTCAGGAGCCTGGGAACATTACAGTTAGCCAAGAGTGTCCACTGACCGTAGGCAGGAGGCTTGTGGTAGTCATCAATGCTTTCCTGTTCTCTATTGCTGAGTGACTGAGAGGAGTGTCCTAAGAGCCTCTGATACCCCACAATTCTACATCCAGGCTTGGTAGGAATCATGGCCAAGATCTCGGTGCTGGGAACTTGGCCCCAATTGAAGCACTCTTATCTTTGTCCTGACCCCTTTCTGAGAAGCTCTGGCTCCACCCTGCCATATGGAGGGATTTGGGCCTAAGCAGAAATCCATTCCCCTCTGGGCCTTCTTTGCCACAGTCAGCCATTTGGACCTGTGGGGTCCCAACAGGTGTGGCCTGAGCTTAACCTTTCTTCTTTTGGTGGGCGGAGGTGGGTGTTGGGGTCTGTGCTGAGGATAACTCCCCAGACCTTGCTCTTGGGGTCATGGAAACCTAGCTCAGTAGTTTTTGGTGGTTTTGGAGAGTATCTTGTTCACTCTGAGGTGTTCCTGAAGTTATAACTTGATATTTCCAGCCTAGAACCTTCAGGTGGGGCAGGGTGGGGCTGGCAGAAGGATGTGTGTGGAAGTGAGGTGGAGCCTAGACTGTAACCTGGAAAGGGTTTTGCTTTGGGGCTCTTGGCCTAGGATAAGGGCCTGTGACAGCCTTAGGAATGTCTCATAGTCCCTGAAGCTGTGGGTGGGGGTGCAGGGGAGCCCCGGAAGAGAAGCCAGCCCAGCCGGGGCTGCAAGCCCTGCCCTGGGTGGGGCTTCAAGTGCTGAATCATGGCTTTGGTGAGGGGGCTCCTCCCCAACCTCTAAGTTTCTGAGGAAGTCCCTGACTAGCAAAATAGGCTTAGGGCAGGAGGATGCCCTCTGGTCCTTGACTGAAGAAGGGAGTGCTAGGACAGAATGCTGGACCTAAACCAAGTGCCCACCATGTTCTCATGGCCCAGTGAATACAAATGTCAGCTACTGGTGCAGCCCCTCCCAGTTCCTGGCTCCCTGGCCAGCTGCAGCTCTCTATGCAGCTGTCCGGGCTGTTGGGCCTGCTTGGGGAAGCCCTGAATCTTTCTTTCCTAGGCAGATAGTTACCTCTGTGTTCTGGGAACTGCTGGCTCTCATAGTGGCCAGAGTCCCGGAACAGAGCCTCCTGTGGTGGCCTGTTTTAGGGCTCATAGCTAAAAGGCATTTTTCCCAAGCAGGACAGGCTGTGCAGCATCCTTCAAAGACATGGCTGCCAACGGTTCAGTCAGAAGCTGCAGTCTCCTCCTGTCCCTTCTCTACTTTAGGATTCATGGTGCTTTAGCCCATGATGATGCTGATGGCTAGAACCTTTCAGGGTTCGTGGCTAGGACAGCCTGGCCATTTCAGCCCTAGACCCTAATTGAGGACACACTAAACTATGTCGTCTATGTTTCTCATGCCCCTTGCCCAGGAGAAACCCTAGGACAGCTCTTTCTCCTTGGCCTGCTAGAGAATAGGGCAGAAGGAAATTAAGGAGCTGCTGGAACTCCATTGGTTCCCCTCTGATGCCCCACCCCCAGCCAGTGTAAGGCTTGTTCCTGGAGGGCTGCCTTTGCCCTACTATGTTCCCAAGGTACCTCTTCCTACCCAGGCCAGATTGGCCTAGCTCACCAGCTAGCTAATTGTATGAGGTTGGGGCCTGCTGGGAGCCTGCCCTTGTTTCCTTATTTCCTGTTCCCAAGTTGGAGTTGGGGGGGGTCAGTCACGGGCTTGATCCATCTGCCTTTGGCTTCCGGGATTCCCCCCCACTCCCGCCGCTTCTCCTGGTGATGTCATCATTAACTCCTCCCTCCCCAGGGTATCTTCTTTAGCAGGCTGTATTGGTGGGAATGGACTCTAAAGAGACCTGACCCATCTCTCCTTCTGGCTGGACTATACTGTTTGGAGTGTTGAGGTTGAGGGAAATGGAGGGCATTTTCTTCATGGGTTTGAGACACTGTCCCTTAGCTGATGGTTCATGACCAGCCTACTTTAGCCTACTTTAGTGGTCTTCAGTTGAGGCAAAGAAGTGAGGAGAGTGACGCCCAGAGAGGGCTGTCATGGGCACCAACCACACCATGAGACTTTAGCATTATTATGCTTAGAAATAAGGATTTGCTTAACCTTGGTTCATAGAGCATATCTACACTGTAGGGTATGTGAGTGTGTGTGTGTGTGTGTGTGTGTGTGTGTGTGTGTGTATATGTGTATGTGTAAAAGAGAGAGAGGTGTGATAGCCAATGTGGTACAGCTAGGTGGCTTCAGGCTGCCTGGTGGGCTCTGGGCAGCTCCAAAATGCTGGACCTGGGTCCCAGTTATGTCCATCAGGCAGGGTGTTTGCGTCTCTGAACCCCAACCATAGCCCCCTTCTGGCAGCAAAACCCCTGGGGAGATGCAACAGGAGATGAAACTCCAGCTGATCTAATCCTACAATTCTCATTGTAGGGCAACTATTGAGGAGGTAGAAACAGATGTGGTTGAGATCGAGGCTAAACTGGACAAGGTAAGAGACAGGCATGGTGGTCTATAGAGGGCCCAGCATTACTCCACCCACTCCAAGCCCAGCTTGGAGCTATGAGATGACTCCAGGCATATCTGCCTATGTCTGAGAGGCCTATCGGATGGGAAACAGCTGAAGTGCTTTCTGTGCCTAGTGTGAGAGGGCGGGGCCAAGGCTAAGGGTAGAGAAGGGGAGAGGGAGCAGGCTTCAGAGCCAGGAGAGACAGGAACTATGTGCTGTGTGGCCCTGTGACCCTGTGCGGACATATTCACACTCCAGCCCTGTGTCCCCTACTTGAAGTTTTTATGTCCTACCAGCCTTTCAGTCCAGAGCTGAGGCTCAGATAGCACCAACCTCTCCTTCCGTATGATTCCCTGGAATCATATGGCAGGTGCTCTAGTCTGCCCCTTGTCCTGAACTGCTAATGGGCCTTACTTGAATTCTGGCTGAAAGCAACCTGGCCCTGTGGCAGATCTGACTTGTAGCTTGGAGAAACTGTCAGACCCTCATTTTGCCCACTCTATCCCACTTGCAGCTGGTCAAACTGTGCAGTGGCATGATTGAAGCTGGCAAAGCCTATGTTACTACCAACAGGCTTTTCGTGAGCGGTGTCCGAGACCTGTCCCAGCAGTGCCAGGGGGACACCGTCATTTCGGTGAGGAGCCAATGTGGGGGTGGGAGAAGCCCCCTAAAGGGTGTCTGCGTTCTGATTCAATACACCTAACCCTAACCTATGGGCAGGGAGGAATCTTGAGTGACTTGAAGAAGACACTACCTATATGGCCGTCTGGTCTTAGCCCCCTGCTCATTCCAGTGTGGTCTTCCCCATACTTTTCTTCAGGAATGTCTGCAGAGGTTTGGAGACAGCTTGCAGGAGATGGTCAACTACCACACGGTGAGCCCCATGGGGTATGTGGGGTCTCTACTTCCATCTGAGCCTACATCATGACTTTTGAAAGCCCTACCTAGACCACAACAAAGCTGACTGGTTCTTAGGTAGCTGGACTTGGTGACCGTGAGTGAACAAGACCATGTTCCGCTCCTTTTATTTCTAGAAACAGTAGCCACTCAGAGCCTATGAGTCAGTGAAATGTGAGGGATGTTTCCAGGGGGAGCTGCCATGTCCCCAACCATGGCCAGTTCAGATCCTAGAGCAAGGAGGCAGCACACAGCTCAGGCCTGAGGGCAACAGTGTCTTGGGATGAGGAGACCTTGGAAGGTTCTTCTCTACCCCAAGCTAGGCAGAGCTTTCCATCCCAGGCCAACTTGATTCTGGGTGACAACCTCACTGCCACCCTGGCAGGGCATGGCAGCCTCCTAAGGCCACAGTATTAATATGAGTAGCCACAGTAGAACATGCCAAATCACTGTGGGGTGGAGGTAGACCATGGCCTGGAAACTAGCGCCCCAGACTAAACAAGGGGTCTCCATTTGGCCAGACCAGGGGAAGCCCAGAAATAAACCAGCATGGGATGGCTCATCCTGGTGGCTGCCAGTCTGTTTATCCCCACCCCCACCCCCTGGCATGGCTCAGCCCTCTTCTGTGTGTTACTGTGGGTCAGGAGTATGTGTTTGTGGTGATAGGAAACCACTTCAGTCCCCAGCAATCAGCTACCACCTTCCCCAGGGTAGGTCCTATGGGAGCTCTCTGCTCTGACTTAGTCCTTCTTGTTGCTGGTAATCAGCCTTGAGGCAGCCTATATGTGCCACCCATGCAGATGTTGAAGGTGGAGTTTAGAGGCCTGCCTGACATCACTTTGACCTCCAGGGTGGCTAAGAACCAAGTGGGAAGATGCACAAGTGGCTACAGCTGTTCCCCTGGCCCCCAAGAGGCCGCGCTGGTACAGGGCAAGCTCTGTAGCTAGTGTTCTCTACAGAGAACTGGAGCCCAGGAAGAGATGGTCAGGGTCCTATTTCTCTCCTGGTAGGGGATGGGACTTTGTCTTTGGGGGTCTTGTTGGTAGTGACCCTAATAAACCTCCCCCCTGCCTCTATCTCAGATCCTATTTGACCAGGCCCAGAGATCTGTGCGGCAACAGCTCCACAACTTTGTCAAAGAGTGAGTGACCAGAACAACCAGCCAAGCCCCCACCCCCATAGTTAAGAGCCATGGTGAAAGCTGAATTCCAAGTTCCATCTTCAGGATAAGAAGGCAGCATGCCCTTGGCCAAGGCTTCAGCCTGTGAGAGGCCTTTGCCCTCTGATAGGAGGTCCAACCAACAGGAGCAAAGGCTAGGAGATACGATAGACAGGGCAGGATGGAGTTGTAGTTTATCCCCCATGCCCTAGAGGAGATGCAGACTGATGTTTGGCACATGGGTCTGGAGTCAAGGATAAAGCTGGGGTCTAGACTAGACAGGTCTAGGGTAAGCTGGTGAAGGGCTGGGAAGTCCTAGAGGAGGGAAGAGGGAGGAAAACATTTGATAGAGTCCAGGATAGGGAGGCAAGAAAAAGGACCCTTCTTAGGAGCCATTGGGGGATGGTAGAGAAAGTGAGAGAGCTCAGGATATATAAAGCCTACTATGTACTCACTGCTTTTCTGACCTCTGATTCTTGGCACCTACACTGGCTGCCACCCAGGGATGTGCGGAAATTCAAAGAGACAAAGAAGCAGTTTGACAAAGTGCGGGAGGACATGGAGTTGTCCTTGGTGAGGAATGCCCAAGCCCCACGACACCGGCCCCATGAAGTAGAAGAGGCCACTGGTGCCCTCACTCTCACCCGGAAGTGCTTCCGCCACTTGGCCCTGGACTATGTGCTCCAGGTTAGCTGTGGGACAGTAGAAATTTGTCTTGTCCAATGGGTGGGATGATACCCAGCAAAGGCCTGGAACTAGGGTAAGCATTAGGGGGTGGCTGCTTTGATCTTATACAGGAGGCCTCCTGGGATATGGGCAAGAATAATCTGCGTTCATCCAGATGTGACCTCACATTCAGACAGGGGGAAGATTGTAGAGCAATGGGAGGATGAAGCTGATAGCATGCAGAGACCTAAGAACTACTTGGGGTTTTGGAACTATAAGTGGTCCAAGTAGATTCTGGAAAAACACAGGCCCTGACACCTCATCTGTTTGCTCTTCCTCTGGCAGATCAATGTCCTCCAGGCCAAGAAGAAGTTTGAGATCTTAGATTCTGTGAGTGTTTATGTTGGAAGGTACCTATGGGCATGGTTTGAACAATAGGGGCTGGGCCTCACTTGGACTCTACCCTCCCCTTCAGATGCTGTCCTTCATGCATGCGCAGTACAGCTTCTTTCAGCAGGGATATAGCCTTCTACACCAGCTGGACCCCTACATGAAGAAGCTGGCGGCTGAGGTGAGTCTACAGGAGTGGCTCAGTGCCTGAGCCTTAGTGGGGGCTCCTGGTCAAAGTCTTGGGAAGGGGTCTACTGCCTTCCTGTGATACCCTCCCCACAGCTGGACCAGCTTGTGATTGACTCTGCAGTGGAAAAGCGTGAGATGGAGCGCAAGCATGCTGCCATCCAGCAACGGGTGAGGCCCTGCAGCCCCATCTCCCCGAATGCAGGAGAATGTTGCTAAAGGCCCTTTCTTCCTCGTCACCACTCCACAACTCTGATCTGGGGCACCAAGGACACACCACAAGTGATGCCCTTCTTCCCTAAACTGTCCACTTACCACCCATTAGGCCTTGCAGCAATTGCCATCTGAATCTGCTCTACTCTTGATATACAGCAGAAGGAAGAGCCCCATCTTTAAGGGCATAAATACAGTGAGCCTGATCTATGGAAGGGTTACAGCTGGAGCCTGGAACCTCACTCCTTAGAGCAGTGGTTCTCAACCTTGCTAATGCTGCAACACTTGAATACAGTTCTTCATGTTGTAGTGCCTCCCAACCATAAAATTATTTTGTTGCTACTTTATAACTATGATCTTGTTATAAATTGTAAATATATGATATGCAGCATATCTGATAAGTGACTTGAGGGGTCATGACCCACAGGTTGAGAACCATTGCCTTAGTGGTTGTGAGGTGCCTCTATAACTAGTTGTGGGCTCTTTCTGGGGCCTTTGCTGAATGCTGGACAGTGGTCCCATCTACCCTCCCTGCCTGGAGCAGAGATTGGCTGCAGATGGGATAAAAGAATCTGGCAGTGTTTAGGAGCAGAGCTGTCATTCACTGGCTCTCTCTTTCTCTTTTCCCTCTTGCTTGGACCTCAGACCCTGCTGCAGGTAAGAGAGCTACACTCTCGGTTGTATGCAGACCCTCCCTTTCAGCACCGAGGACACCTCCCTACCTCAGTGCTCCTGTTGCACTTTGGGAGGAGCCTGTAGGCCAGTTGCTGGCACCAGCAAGATGAATCTAGCCAGTCCTGCTACAGGAGTGGTGGCAGCTGTGTCTTCCTTCCCCTGCTCAGGCTGAGAGCAGGTGATAAGGTCATCCCTCTGCTGGCCTGGCCTGTCAGACAACAGGACACACAGGACACCCAAGGCTCCCTGGCTTCTGAATGGAGCTCTGTCAGGCAGCTGGAGAAGGTCCAGCTGGCAAAATGCATGAAACATTCAGGATGGCAGGGGGGGTGGGGGAGGGAGTTGAGCTTCCTTCCTAATCATAGCCTGCTTGTTCCTGCAAGCCTAGTAGAGGGGCTGGAGCACTCAGGACCAGCTGTAAACGCCAGGGATCTTCCCATAGTGTCTTTGGACAAGGGCCTTGCTTGGTCAGGAAATGGTTGTGGTGGGCGGAGGTTCTCCGAGCATGCACCTTACCTTAGCTTTTGTTTGGGGTGAGCCTGGGAGGGCACGGGTTCCTTCAAGGATGGGCACTCCCCAAGGGCCAGCTCTGTCCTCCTTAGGACTTTTCCTATGATGAGCCAAAAGTGGAGTTTGATGTGGATGCACCGAGTGGTGTAGTAATGGAGGGCTACCTCTTTAAGAGAGCCAGCAATGCCTTCAAGACATGGAACCGGTAAGGGCCTTCCTCAGGCAGGGCTGAGGGCAAAGCGGATGTGGAGCCAGCTCTGCCTGACCCCTGTCTTCCATTTTCCTTACCCAGACGATGGTTCTCCATTCAGAACAGCCAGCTAGTCTACCAGAAGAAACTCAAGGTATGCTGGGGAGAGGGTCACCTTTGGCCAGACCCCTCCCCATCTAGATTATGGGCTGGGCTGCTTACAGAGTGTTGGCACAGGGCTGGGGACACAGACAGACATCAAAGTCCGAAAGGTCAGGGAGTTAGAAACACATAGCTTGGGTCTAAGGTAAAGGAGGAAGTGGGCATGAAAGTGGTGAGCGTGTACTGCCCACAGGATGTACTGACTGTGGTGGTGGACGACCTTCGCTTGTGCTCTGTGAAGCCATGTGAGGACATTGAACGGAGGTTCTGCTTTGAAGTTGTATCACCTACCAAGTGAGGAGGCCTAGCCCCAGGAAGGGTTGCGGAAAGCCCTGCTTATCCAGGCTGACCAGGCCCTCCCTACAGGAGCTGTATGCTGCAGGCTGACTCTGAGAAGCTTCGACAGGCTTGGGTTCAAGCTGTGCAGGCTAGCATCGCCTCTGCTTACCGGGAAAGTCCAGACAGCTGCTATAGTGAGGTGCACTGTTTCTCTCCTTCTACATGAGTATATGTACCTCAAAAACAACTCCTGTGGGCTGCACTCATGCTTGTGCAGGCAGTTTGTACATATGTGTATGCGCAGTGTTTGCATGTATACATGCATGCAGATTTGTGTTTGAGGGGCCCTAGCCTGTACTGATCCTTCTAACTGGGGATCTTCTGGGGAGTTGAGACAAGCTCCTGAAGGGCTGAGTGGTTCCTCACACCGCCCACCAGAGGCTGGACCGGACAGCGTCACCATCAACAAGTAGCATTGATTCCACCACGGACTCTCGGGAACGTGGAGTCAAGGGCGAGAGCGTGCTGCAGCGTGTGCAGAGTGTGGCTGGCAACAGCCAGTGTGGCGACTGTGGCCAGTCAGATCCCCGCTGGGCCAGCATCAACCTGGGTGTGCTGCTCTGTATTGAGTGCTCAGGCATCCACAGGTAGACCTTCTTGACTCTGGCTGGAGAGGGCTGGTCGGGACTCTGAATAGACAATACCTTGGTCCGTTTCTCTCCTCTTTCTGTCCAGGAGCTTGGGTGTCCACTGCTCTAAGGTACGGTCCCTGACACTGGATTCCTGGGAGCCAGAGCTGCTAAAGGTGTGTGAAAGGACTCTTGATGATGAGGCCCATTGGAGCCCCAAGGAATCAGGGGTGGGATTTAGGTCTTTGAACTTGAACTAACACCCACATACACTGTGCCCCACAGCTGATGTGTGAGCTTGGAAATAGCACCATGAACCAGATCTATGAGGCCCAGTGTGAGGGCCCAGGAATTAGAAAGCCCACAGCCAGTAGCTCCAGGTGAGATGGTAGGCAGCCAGCTTGGCCATGGGAGCCCCAGCCTGTGGGCACAGTCTCATGTCCACCTCCAATCCAGGCAGGACAAAGAGGCATGGATCAAAGACAAATACGTTGAAAAGAAGTTTCTGCGGAAAATGGCCTCTGCACCAGCCCGAGAAGCCCCAAGACGTTGGAGAGCACAGAAGTGCCAGCGCCCTCACAGCTCCCCCCATGCCCCAACTACCCGCCGCAAGGTCCGGCTCGAGCCTCTCCTGCCCTCCGTCGCTGCTTTGTCCTCAGGTGGGAGGTCTGCCAGCAGCTGCACCTGAGCTCGTGTACCTGGGCAGCCCTGGGAAGAGCCACCAAACCCCCAGTGTTGTGCTGGGGTTGGGTAGGATGGAGGCAGGGCTCTGCTTGTCTTGGCATGACCTGTGGCATTCCCCATCCCCAGCCTCAGTTTCACCATCTGAACGTGCGTCCTATCCCTTGCAGCTGGCACTGTGGAGCGCAAATTCCGCCGAGACTCTCTCTTCTGCCCTGATGAGCTGGATTCCCTGTTCTCCTATTTTGATACGGGGGCTGCTGGGGCTGGTCCACGCAGTGAGTCCTGGGAGATTTTCTCACACTGTGTCCCTCAAGGGACATACCCCACCCCCAGCCAAAGTAACACAAGAGGAACAGTTGAGGCTCCTCCCTACAAATGTGCATGACACTAGCTCAAGAACTTGAAGAAGAGACTGGGCAGGGTGGTGATGCCACCAGTGTTTAGAGAGCAGATGTTCTCAACCTGTGGGTCGCAACCCCTCCAGGGGTTGCATGTCAGATTTTTACATTACAATTTATAACAGTAGCAAAATTACAATTATGAAGTAGCAATGAAATATTTTATAGTTGGGGGTCACCACAACATGAGGAATTGTACTAAAGGATCGCAGCATTAGGAAGGTTGAGAACTACCAGGCTAGAGTTATCTTGACCACCAATTCCAGGCTGACCACACAACGTAATGTCAAGTGTAATGTCAAGCTGGGCATGGTGGTTTACACCTATAACCCCAGCACTCAGACGCTGAGGTAGGAGGATTGTAATGGATTCAAAGCCATCCTGGGTACATTTGTAAGACCCTCTCTCAGGGAGTGTAACGTGTGAAGTGTGGACTGCGTGCACACAGATGTATATGTAAGGAGCAATTGCATGTGCCTGCATTAATGGGACTTGAATGGTGACAGCAGAGGGCGCTGGATACCGCCTTAAGCCAGGCTCTACAGCTTCTTCCCTTGTTGCCTGGGCTGTGACTTCAGGGTGAAGACCTGGCTCTAAAGCCTAGAGGGCTGGGAGGGGCCGCTCTGTGTTGTCCTGCCCCTGGAGAGGAGAGTCCACTAGAGGGAGGGTGGGGCTTCGGCTTTTCCCCTGTGTTCTGGGACCCCAAAGCTGAGGGTTCACTTTCTTGTGGTCCTCTAGGTCTAAGCAGTGACAGTGGTCTAGGGGGTAGCTCTGATGGCAGTTCAGATGTTCTGGCCTTCAGCACAGGCTCTGTGGTGGACAGCGTCACTGAGGAAGGTGGGTGTGTGCCTCTCTGTCTCCATCTAGCTTATTATCCCAGCACCCTTGAGGGTGTCAGCTCCCTGCCCTTCCCCCTCCCACAGAGGGTGCTGAGTCCGAGGAATCCAGCAGTGAGGTAGACGGAGAAGCAGAGGCCTGGAGCCTGGCAGACGTGCGTGAGCTGCACCCTGGGCTATTAGCACACCAGGCAGCACGTGCTCGGGACCTCCCTGCCCTGGCCGCAGCGCTGGCCCACGGAGCGGAAGTCAACTGGGCTGATGCAGCAGATGAGGGCAAGACGCCGCTAGTGCAGGCCGTGCTGGGGGTGAGCACAGGCGGGACCTATGTGAAGAGCAAGACTGCATGTCTGCATGTGCATTCTGCTGTCCTAGATACAGACCAGGCTTGATCCTGTTTTGGGGTGCTCATGGCAGGAGGTCAGAGTACAGTGTTCAGTCTGATTTCTGTGGATCTCCAGGGTTCCTTGATTGTCTGTGAGTTCCTTCTGCAAAATGGAGCTGATGTGAACCAAAGAGACAGCCTTGGCCGGGCACCCTTGCACCATGCCACCCTCCTGGGCCACACTGGGTGAGTTCTGTGGGTCTCTCTTGTGCTACCAGCCCCTCACCTTCCACCCATCTCAATAAGCTCCTCCACTCCCCAGCCAGGTCTGTCTATTCCTGAAGCGGGGGGCTGACCAGCATGCCCTGGACCAGGAGCAGCAGGACCCACTGGCCATTGCAGTCCAGGCAGCGAATGCTGACATTGTCACATTGTGAGTCAAGCAGGGTTCTGGGGGTTAGGGCCTATGTGGGGACAGAGCCACCTTACACTGTTCCCCTCCCCCACCCAGGCTTCGCTTGGCCCGCATGGCTGAGGAGATGAGAGAAGCTGAGGCACCCCCTGGTCAGCCAGGCCCCCTGCCAGGCAGCAGTCCTACAGAGCTGCAATACCGCAGGTGCATCCAGGACTTCATTGGCCTCCATCTGGAGGAAAGCTAGGGCCTGGCTGGCCGGGCAGCTGAGGGATCCCTACTCTGACCCCAGCCTACCCGGCCCAGAAACCCTGCATGTTCCTGAAGACCCTAGCCCCTCATCTAGCCACAGACCTGCCTGTGACAACTGTGGGCCCACCCTAACAGCCCAGTACCCTGGTGTTTCTGGCTGGAGTCCCTCCTCTCTTGTGCTTCCCTCCTTCTGGCCACTTTGATCCTGAGCCAGAGGACAGGGACCCAAGCACTGAATCTTTTGAAGCCCCACATTTGGGGGCATCGGGTGCCCCTCATGCCACCTTCAGGTGGTCCTTCAGGGGTCTGGGCTGTTCATGGCACAACGTACTCTTGTGGTCCATGTCACCTTGTGCCCCTCTGCCCTCAGGGCCTATTTTACCTTGTGCCCCGATGTTTACTGCCCCAGAACACTGACCTGCTAGCTAGGTCCTTCCTACATATCCCCAGAGCCCTTCCTCCAGCCTGGGGCTGGTGGCTGGCCACCAGCACCTTCCCTGGCAGGAGTGGCAGCCCACCCAGGGAATCAACCTGAGTACCTCGCTCAGTGACCCCAGCATCCGGGTTGGGCTTTGATGGTGCTGGGAGGTGGAACTTTGGCCCAGGTCTTCCACCCAGGCTGGACGCCGGCGTCCCAAGGCTATGTGGCTGGCCACTTGGGTCCATGTGCCTGAGGGCCCTAGTCTGTCCTTGCCTCCTCCAGAGGCACTGCCTGGTTTACCTGGGCCAGAGTCCATGCCTAAAGCAACTGGTACTTTCCACCCTGTGCCCAATGTTCTTTGTTACTGACTGAGAGGATTTTCTACAATGACCTCATTCTGACTTTGTCTGCGTCTTTTTTCTGTGGACGCTTAAGGACCATCCTGATCCCAGCTCTGCCTGCTGCTGGGGAGGCCGACATAGATCCGCCCTGCTCTGCCTCCAGGCTTTACTCCTTGGGCTGGGCCTCTGATAGGTCCAGTGGTCCCTTATTTGGGGGGAGGGCCCACAAATGCCTTCAATTTCTCTTTTTCTGGAGGAGTCCCAGGATAGAGGCTGGCCCCCTCTGCATACTATGGGGCCCTTGGTTAGGTCAAGGGCTCTCAGCTGGTCACTATGCAAACACTGCCCTGGAGCACCCATGGGCAGTAAGGTAGGCACTGGGTCAGGGCCTCTGACTCCCTTGCTTCATGACTGTGGCCCTAAAAAGCAGAATCAGCTTCTTCCTGCTTGAGCTCTGCCCACCACCTACCCTGCCACCTTTGGGCTGGCAGGACCCCACTCCTTCCTGCTCTGATCACACTCACTTAATAAATCTCTGCCGCTTGCACCCACTGCCTGCTCATTGCCGTATCAAGCCTTGCTTGGCTCTGTCTCAGCTGAAAGTTTGTCTGGGAGCAGCTGGAAGCAGAGTCCCAACATTGTCCCTTCCAAGGAGGCTATATCCCAAACAAGCAACAGGGGCCTGATGCTTTG
This sequence comes from Meriones unguiculatus, assembly GCF_030254825.1. Lineage (NCBI taxonomy): Eukaryota > Metazoa > Chordata > Mammalia > Rodentia > Muridae > Meriones > Meriones unguiculatus. The sequence continues at coordinate 329,393 of NC_083351.1, read as the reverse complement.
AGAAAAACTGACACCTGACACCCTTAGTCCCTGTTCGCTGGCCTCTCCTCTCTGCCTTTCTCTGAATTAGACTGTATCCCTTGATGAGGATACAGATGAACACTATCAGAATAGCTGGAGCTCAAGCTGGACACAGTGATACATGCCTGTAATCCTGGCACTCCGGGAGCCAGAGGCAGGCCGATCTCTGTGAATTTGAGGCCAGCCTAGTCTACAAAGCTAGTCAAGGATAGCCAAGGCTACACAGAGAAATCCTGCCTCAAAAAACAAAACAAACAAACAAACAAAATACGGGTTCCATTCGTGTCCCTGATCTGCACCCAGTGTTCTCACCTGCAGTGTGTCTGCTGTGCTCTGCTCCAGGGTGGTGCTGAGGCACATTCTGAGGTCTGTAGCTCACCCTGATGTAGGTGATTGGGGACACACATATATGGAATAGCTGATTTTATTTGCAGAGTAGCCCAAGGTCAGTAGATGTCTTGGCCTGGATTTACTTTTTTACTCCTGCTTACATAGGGGCTTCCTCAAAGCCAATGCAGGCTCTGTTTGATATGCATATATTTGTGTGTGAGTGTAACATGCACAGACAGACAAATGCAATACCAAACAGACTCCACTAGTACCTCTATATGCGTGAACATGAATGGACACATGCTCATATCCAGAGTTTAGGGGTGTAGAGAGGGGATACTTCTCAGCCCTGTCTTGGGATCCCCCTCAATCCAAGGGGCCACCACCTGGTGAGGTAGGTAGGTAAAAAGAGTCCCTGGTGTGGGGGAAATACTTGGTTTCTGAATGCTTTCTGGGCCCTCAAATTGCTCGTCTGGCCCACTCTGGGCAACTAAGGAGCCGAAAATAGGCTGAGGGGTTGGATGGCTCTGCTCCGGTTAGTTCAGTTGCCCAGCGTTTCTCTCCATCTGTCTGCTCCAAACTGCAACACCAACTCTGGTCTCTGGTCTCTCCAAGCTGCCTACACACCACACTCCCACTGAATGCCACCCTTTCTCTTTGTCAGCTCTCATATTTATATTCTCTGAGTCCTGGACCATGCCCCTCTCCATGCAGCATGTAGAAGGCCGTTACCAGCTGGCAAAGATCATGCCCTGCAGCATGTGACAATTAACAGGTGTGACAAACTATAGCCCAACTAAAATCCCACACTTGGAATTAAAACAAAAACATATTTATATAACATACAAAGAAACCAAAACTTCCATTACAAGAAGGGGATCATCCCACTGGTTCTGCCCTTTTTACACACCTTGGCAATCCGGTCATAGTGACAGGACAAAACAGAGTAGTCAGCATGACTCTGGTGACTTATCTTCCTAGCCAAAATGTTGAAGTGGTAAAAGCAATACCCTGCAGCTGGCAGGCCTGAGGAGCAGGCCCAGGAGAGGCAGTTGCCACCGATGCTATTACACATGGTTAGGTCAGCTACAGCCCATTGTCCCTGCCAGAAACGCCTTCGTAGGGGCAGCAGCACACCAGCTCCTCACCTCTCTGAGTCTCAGAACTGACCAGTCTGAAGCCCACTTTTTACTGGCTGCCCAGATGACTCAGCTGCTGCAGACAAATTCCATGGTCCAACTGGAAGTGGAGTTTATGGTTAGGGACTTCAGCAAAGAGGGTGTCCCAGCTTCCTCTAAAGTTGAATGTGTGGAGAGCATAGAAGTTCTCCCAGGCAAAGGCATCAAGTACTTCCACATGTTGGCAAATGAGGGTTGGCCTGGAGACATGGTCAATATTCCTGTGGAGAGTTTTGTGGAGTTTCCCATGGCACAGAACAGGGCAATCCAGCACTGTGTGTGTCCCTATGTGTTCAATGAGAACAGCAGCCCATCCCCCTTCTCAACTTGAGAGAGTTGTTTTGAATTAGGATCTGAGCCTATGCACTCTCATGACTTCAGAGTTGAGGTCAGGCCCCCAGCCTGGTCATTTCCAGGGCCACCTGCCCTTATGGCAGCCTCATATCCACTCCTAACCTGGAATTTTACTTGGTCCTTCCTCCTGAGGTGCTCTACTGTTGTTTTAAAGAAACGAAAATTCCAAATCATTTGATATTACCAAAGAAGACTCAGAAACCAGACGCTGAGGTGAAAACTTGCTAGCTCAGAGAGGCAGAGAAAGCACCCAGCTGACCTCAGCTCATGTTCCAAAGAAAAAACCCCAAAAGCCAAAGAGCTCCTTCTTCTTCATGCCATCGTAAATACCCTTTTCTCATGTCCCTACTTTCTGTTAATTCCTGTCAGTTGGTTACTTGCTCCATCTCTTGACCTATGGTTAGCTTTATGAAATCCTGTGTATAGAAAGTTCTTGGATTAAAGGTGTGTGTTAAGGCTGAGCCACACCATAATCACCTGTTTACAATAAAAATAAAGTTATTGGATTAAAGATATGTGCTAGGGCTAAGCCACACCAAACAAGAAACAGGTATGTTTATCTATTTGTTTTTGTTTTTGTTTTGTTTTGTTTTGAGACAGGTTTCTCTGTGTAGCATTGACTGTCCTGGACTCACTTTTTAGACCAGGCTAGCCTTGAACTCACAGAGATCCTCCTGCCTCTGCCTCTCAGAGTGCTGGGATTACAGGAGTGCACCACCGAGCCCAGGTAATAAACATGTTTTTACAGTTCACAATCTTGAGGTTCACAATGGGATCAAATATCCTGCAACACCCTACAGTTGCAACCCAGCTCAGACTGACCTATAAAGTTCCCTTTCCCTTCATAACGCTGGCCCCCCAGTATTGTCTGGTTGTTCCTTCAGGAGTGAAGCTGAGAGCTCTGAGAAGTCCTGACTAGGTAGTGGTGTTGGGAGAAATGGGATCATAAGGTATCATCTGAGGCCGCACCCAGTGAGATATTCCAGGCTGATAGAAATGTTGGGGAGCCCATACCTAAGGTTGACAACTCCCAGACTCTCACTGACCTGGGTTCATGTCACATAGAGTGACAGATGGGAAGAATTTGTACTAATGGACACTGCCATGATGACTGGGAAGCTCCAACACTGCTCTAACAAGCTGCCAGCCAAGGCCAGAGGCCCCCGAAGCAGCCTCCCACAGATGCTGCTGCCAATGGTGGCATCAACACAGAAGAAAATGAAATTTACAGATCTTGAGAGATTGTGGGGCAGACCTGAATACAGGTGTGCTGTGCTCTTTCTTGCCTGGTTCCGTGTATTTATGGTGAGGTCAATATGCATAGTTTACGCTTGGGCATCCTACACAGCATGTGTGGCACCTGGACATACAGTGGTGCTAGCCCACCACACACATTGTCTGGTGTCTTATTTTTAGTATTTTATTATTTTTTACCTGTACATGTGTGTATGTCTATATCTGTGCCTGAGGTTAGGGACATCCCTTGAAGCTGGAGTATACAAGCAGTTGTAAGCTGCCTGTTGTGGGTGCTGGGAGTTGAACCCAGGTCCTCTGCGAGAACAACACATGTTCTTAACCACTGAGCCAATGCTATAGCCCATCTGAAATGTTTTTTGAGGTTCAATCCAACATGTATTATACCCCATCAGGGGAGACATGCTAATTGCCACCTCAGACCAGCAGATCTAAAAAAACCCAGACTATCATGAAGAGATCCCCATTCAAACCCAGGAGCCAGCTCCTAAAGAAGAGCTCAAGCACGTCTTAGTACCTTGAAGGTGGGCTCTTGCTCAGATGCCTCCATTCTTCTGCTGAGAGTGTGGTGGGCAATGGAGATGGTGACAGCTCTAGCGGGTCATAAACCAGGAGGTGCCCTGAGGCTGACTGGAAAGCCTTCTCTTTATAACAGGCCACTGGGAGTCATCGGGTGAGAGGGAAGGGGCCCAGCTGGGGTGGCAGTAGCCTCACCTGCTCTGGCCATATAAGGTGAATTCTTGGGGAGGCAGAGATACAGGATCCTTCCAGTTGAGCCTTTTCACCCTGAGCCTAGCAGAAGAAACTTTCCCTAGTTTTGGTGATAAGGTAGCAGGTTTTGGAGGGGAAAGAGACCTGTTTTTGACTAGGACCCACTTGGGAGCCCCTGAAGCTCAGAGCTTCCACCAAGCTAGAACAGACTTCTGCCTTATCTCCATCTGCTTGGCTCTTGGAGCAGCACTAACCGCAGGTGTTTGTAGTTGAGAGTCACTGGGTGGGCCCGCCTCTCCCAGAACACAGGTGTTCCTTGAGATCAGCCACACAGCTGCTGGGATGGGGGCTAATTGTAGGGACAACCTGGGGCCTGGGTGTGCAGATGGTACCAGGTGCCCTGAGTGGGCGGGGAGTCACCCTCTCTAGTGCATCAGTCATACTATCCACTGGGGTACCCTAAAGCACACGTGAAAGCCACACTCACACCAAGATCCCACTCCACATTCAGAGGCCAAATCAGGTAGTTGATGTGTGAAACCAAAAACAGACTAGTCAGATGCCAGAACCCCTATTTTTGTCTCTTCTGAGGAGCCTTACATGCCTTAGAATGACCAACTATTCTTACCACACCTTCTAGCTCGGTTTGAGAGGTGAGCACAAGCCTTACCACCCCTTTCCTAGGACAGATTCTGCATTCCTGACTAATCAGTTCTAAGGACCTGGGTTAGACTGAATGAGAAAGTGCCCACTCGCATTACATCCAGCTGAACTCTGACTGCCTAAATGGATGAGGTCACCAGCCTCCTGGAAGCAGGCAGCAGCCACTGATGACAGCCCAGAAGGAAGTTAGGCTGAAGTAGAATAGCCAATCAGTTTGGGAATCACAGCTTGTCACTCACCAGCTTTGCAGTCTTCCCAAAATGATTCAACCTTTCTGAGCCCGTTTCCTTAAGTGTAAAACATGACTAAGGCACTCTTCAAGCCTGAGGTATGGCTGGTGAGGGACTCCCAGACACAGCACAGGCTCTGTGGAGTCTCTCCACTTCTGAGCACTGTTCCTTTGGAGGAATGGGAACGGGCTTGTTGCTACGTTACATCTAGCGGCAGAAGAGGAAGAGCCTGGGCTGAGTTGTCTGAACTAAAACAACTCTAATCTCCAAGTGTTGCTGGGGCTGGAAAAAGGAAGGAAAGAAGGAAAGAAGGAAGGAAAGAATATAAGAAGAAAGAAAGAAAACCACGAAGAGTTGAAAGAACAAAAGAGTGAAAGAAAAGAATGAAGGAACACTGTCCTCTCTTTAGCCCTCCTCACTTCCTCCTGGGAAACCCTCATGGGACACTGGAGTACAGAGAAGGCACAAAGAGGGTCAGCTTTATGTTTCACCCTGATCCAGGCCCCAGAGTAAGCGGTTCATCCTTCTTCCTGGCCTGTTTCACACTTGCTTCCCCAGGTGCTCCTGGTTCTGTGAAGGAGAGCTGGGGGTAGGGTAAGGGTGTCTCCAGTTACTGATACACCGGCCCTGTGGTCACTACTCACTACATGCTGAAAAATATGGAAAGGGGCTGGAGAGATGACTCGGTGGTTAAGAGCCCTGGCTAAGCTTTCAGAGGACCCAGCACCTATATAGTCGCTTACAACCAATTTTAGCTCCAGTTCTAGGGGATCCACTGTGTTTCTGGATTCCACAGGCATAAGGCATGCACATGGTGCACAGACATTCAAATATATGGTGTTTCAGGGAAAATACACATACACATACCCTGGTGGCGGTGGTGCAGGCCTTTAATCCAGCACTCAGGAAGGCAGAGGCAGGAGAATCGCTGTTAGTTTGAGGCCAGCCTGGTCTACAAAGTGAGTCCAGGACAGCCAAGGCTACACAGAAAAACCCTGTCTTGGAAAAAAAAAATGTGGTGAATGGGAGAGAGAGGGAGGGAGGGAGAAAGGACAAATACATGTTCCTGGACCCTCTTAGTACAGGCCCTCTGCCGTCTCAGAAAAGACACTCTATTTACTTCCACCCCAGGCCTTATAGGTATCCAGCCACAAAGGTAATCAGGAACTAGGAACGGGCAGTGTCCACTCAGTCCAAGGACAGGGATGCCTTGGGGCTACAGGTACCCAGCATTTCATAGGACTCCAGGCTCGGTTCTTCCCCCGGGATTCTTCAAACCTGGGTACAATCCAAGGTGCACCCTGGGAAAGTCTTAGGCAGCTTATGTAAGTTACACAAGATTCCTGGTAGGGAGAGACAGGGCTGGTTTATCTGAGGTTCCTGGGCCTAGACTGGAGTGGGATCTTCTTGGTATTTCTGCAGAGACCATGCATTGACTGCAGAGTAAGTTTTAGGACAGCCAGAACTGTTACACAGAGAAACCCTGTCTCAAACAAACAAACAAACAAACAAACAAACACAAAAGAGAGAAAAGTTTTAGGGAGTCAAATGAAAACCAAAAGATTATGAGATTAGTGGTGATAGAATAGTCCTTTACTTTTTGTTTTCCTCTATCCCATACCTCTTTTGATATGAGACAGAGATTTTGGGTTTTTCTTTAACAAGTTTAGAAAAGGAGAGCCATGTTCCAACCCTGAAACCAGTTTTAATTTTTAATTGAATTGGGACCACGAAAAAGACCTTTTGCCACTTAGGTTTGTAGAGGGCAGCAGAGACAAGCATTGGGGAATCTTATTCCCCAATCCAAGCAGGGATTGTGCAAACGGGGAAGCCAGCATGGAGCTAGAGCGAGGTGGAGACTCTCTAAACCCCAGAAATCTCAGTCTTGAGATCAGCTTGGGTAAGGCTCCCTCCCTCCCTATTCTGTGCCAGGACGCCCCAGCGCTCGTAGTCTCGATCACCTACCTCGGAAATTCTCGGAATAGACGTGAGGCACGGGGCGCCTGGAATTCCATTCCATGTAAATAAAGCACTGTCAGCATCCCAGCCCTAACCAATGATATGAGTTCACCCTAGGTTCACATAGCCCCTGATCACCCCAAAACTGACACAACTGCTTTACCAGAGTTGCTGTTTCTCTGTGAGAGCTCCGAGCTAAAAGGCTGTATGTAATACTTGAAGAGCTGCTCTGGAAAAGGCTTTCCTCTCTTTGGACTTACACTGCCAGACTGGGGACCCCAGCCTGCCCTGCTTGGCTGGACTCCTACACTTGTCTGGTGCCTACACTCTCCAGTGCCTGGACGCTCCAAGAGAAAGCTCCCCCCCCTCCCAACACACACACACACACACACACACACACACACACACACACACACTCCCTTCTGGACCAGGATCCAGTGGACTCACTCATTCTGGCTCCACTCTATCCTTCCCAGCCTGGTGTGCAGCGGTGCCCGTAAGCACAGGAATCCGTTGTGGGCCGGCCAGCTTCATGTCTAGCTGGTTGTCTAGTGTGGCGTGGGTGCTGGCACTAGTCTGGGCCTCCGAGCTGGGATTTCAGGCTAGTCACCTGGAGATAATCGATACCACTTCGCTAATTTACTCTTTTGGGAGGATATTTTCTCTTGATGCTCTATTTTTTTTTTCTTCAGATGTTTCACTGGTCCAGTGATGTCTGGGTTCCTTAATTGGATGCTTTTATTCTCCTGGAAAGATAAAAACAAAACCTTGCCCCAACCCTGACTCTGTGGGATTCCTTTTTTGGCAGGTTATATCTTCCCTTGGGCAAAATGTCTTTTGTCATCTTTCAATTGAAATTAAATATTTTTTTCGAAAATTTGAAACTAAATATATCTTAGTATGTGTGGATAAATGTACCTATAGTCTGCATTCTCCTTATTTGTAAATTCAAGGTTTAAGTGTGTTTATTTTTAGGTCACAAAGGATACTCACTTTGAATTTCAGCCTTTTGCAAGGGGCTTTTAAATTTAAAACGAATGTAATTCTTATGTGCCTGCCTCTGCCAGTTGTTAGGGTTAACTGTGTGTGCTTCCCAGGTGCCGGGATTAAAGGTGTGAACCGCTGCCCAGCTGAGGATTCCTTATAGTAGTTATTCTCATAGAGTCGTCCTGGTTTAATTTGGTTCTCCATTCCCTCCTCCCCCACCCCCTTTTTTTTAGAGTTAGGGGTAAATGTTCATGTTTTTAGAGTGTATAATCTATCATTTTTCTGATTTATTCTGAATTTGTTCCCTGGAAAAATTTAATATTCTAGTCTTAATTAAACATGATGTCAATTTGTCCATGATTTCATTATTTCAGACGCTTTGTCTGTCTTGCCTGTCTGAGCTACATAGCTTGTGTCTTTGCTAAATTTTACTAGGTGTTGCCATTTCCATTCATGCCTCCCATGGTATCTTTGCCATTTTCCTGCCAGTTGGTGGTTTTCCATTTTGATGACCATTTAGCTATACCATTGCACACGCACCATGAATTGGAGAAGAGACTTTCCTTTTGCTTTCCTAGTTGTTTGTCTCAGGGCCAACAGTGCTGTGCTGATTTTGTGGTTCCTTCCTCAGTCCTGGCCAGTCCATCCCCTGGACTATAGGCTGCTGTTTTCCGTTAGTTTTGGTTCCATCAGTAAACCACGTTAGCCAAATGTTGTGACCATTCTGTCCATCCCCACACTTCATTAGGTGCCTCTCTTAGGGGAGAGTTGAGCATTTTAGGCAACTGAGCAGGAAGGCACAAACCCCTTTGCTACCACATCCTGGTCACAAAGGAATTCAAATAGGTGCCAGATCCACTATAATACCTTTCCTTCCATGGCTAAGTTTGCAAAGGACTCTGCCTTCCAGTGGATCCAATCCACCATTGTAAGGGCACCCTTATGACCACAGGGTGGTTGACAATGACAGAGTATAAGGTTCCCCATGCCTGGTAAAATATCTAGAGTTTTTTTTTTTTTTTTTCAAAGACAGAATATTTATTCTCCACATATAGAAAGCGTTTGCAATAGAAGTCAACAGGCAAATGTTGGTGGACTCCTTTTTTGCTTTATGAAGAGTCCCCAGTTGCCAATTCAACAATAAATTCAATATCCATAATTAGGATGTGTTAGGAAACGTGCGGCTATGAGGGTTACACGACGGGTTCACAAATCACACCATGAGACCGTTCCACGTGGGAGGTTTATTAGGGGAAGGGAGAGGGGGTCACAGAGAGACGGAAGAGAAAGAGAGAGAGGGAAAGGGCTCCAGGAGTTCTTGTATGAGGTGACCAGGGCATGCGCAGGTGTTTCCAGGGGATCAGCAGGTGGTCTTTTTGGTGGCTTCACAAATGCCTGATAACCGGTTTGTCAGGTCCCTTGGAGCTGGCGGTAGAGATGCCTGCTTACTGATCCCAACATTCCTCCCTTTTTGTTTCATTAAAAAGTGAGAAGCCAGGAAGGGGTGATGGTGGGGGAAGGGCACAGGGATGACTTTTGCTCTTCAAGCTACTTCCTGCTGATTAGAGGCATTATCCTTGGGGTACAGCTGGTCCCCACCATCGGGGTCATAGTCATCTGGCTCTGTGGGCCGAGGCTGATAATCTTGTAGGAGTAACTAATTAATGGTTTGGTTAGAGATTTTTTGCATTTGTTGTTGGAAGAATGTAGAGAGGAAGTTAATTAAGAAGGGTACAAAAAGCAAAAGCAGAAAGACTACCACGAGAGATGAGACAAGGGGCAGAATCCATTTCCATATAGGATTCTGAAAGGCCCAAGAGCTAGAGGCCTCAAGCTCTTCCTTTCGTCTTTGTAAATCTGTCTGGAGTTGTTGGATTTTGTCCTTTACTATACGAGACTGGTTGACATAAAAACAGCATTCCTTCTGGAGGAAGAGGCAAAGGCCACCTTCTTTAGCTGTGAGGAGATCCAATCCGAGTCGGTTTTGAAGTACTACTGCTGCCAGGGAGTCAGTCTGTCCTTGGAGGGTTAGTATTGTCTGAGCCACTTTCTAAAGGTCCTGGATGAACTGGGAAGAAAGCTGATGATGCAAAGTTAGTGAGGTGGCTAGTCTGCTGTTCCGGTCCCTAAAGCTGCTGTGATTCCTGTGACAGGGGCAGGATTTGAATTGCTCTCTTCTCCTGCTGGGCAGCTTTTGAGGACATGACCGGGATTGGTTGGGGCTCTCTTTCGTTTATCACCTCCAGCTCAGGGAAGAGGAGTAATAGAACACAAACTCCTGACCAACGAGCAGGCAGACGATGGTAGACCTGAGTGCCACAAAGAATCGAGATATTATTAGCAGTAGGGCATTAGGGTTGAGATGAGGTATCAAGGATTATAGTTTTATTACAGTCTAAGGAACTTAGCATTCCTACAGAGTGTGTCCCAGATGCCTTGAAACAGCTTGCCACACCAAAGAGGGTGATATGAGAAAGGTAGGGGGTTGTGGCAACATCAGAGTCAGGGCAGTTAGTAAATGGTGAAGTGAGGTTATTTGAGAGTCACTGCAGAAGCTGTCAGCGGTACCTCTGACTTGGTCCCCTGTGGAACACACAGCCAGCAAGCTTTAAAATGGCCCAGTTGGGTCACATTAAGGAGCTTGTAGGCTGAGGTCAGAGTCTGAAGTAGGAGATGAAATGACAGGTTTGTGTTATTCATAAGAGGGGATGTTAGAGAGGTAATGACCTTAGAGGAGTGTTTAATTATCTTTTCTACTTCTCCCATTCCCAGATTTTGGGTAATTGGGACATATTTTCTCTGGATATGGATAGTACTTATGGGTAGATCGGGTGTGTGGTGGCGGTAGAATTTTCCAACGATGCCTGCTTTCCATCTGGCATCCCACGGGTCTTGGATGTATAAGTAGAGGATCTTTTTATACAGGTGAAGGAGCTTCTTCTGTGCTGGTGAGTGGATTTGGCAAGACCAGTATGGGCAGCCTCCATACCTGTCCGGCCATTTTTTGCAATAATCTTTTGTTTGATCAAAGAGAAAACAAACAAAAATTCTATCAAATAAGGGGGGAGGGATAGAAGTGGGGGTGATAGCTATTTCAATTGCTCCCAACAGCCTCCCATAGAACAATTTGTTGACCCTATTTGGAGAGATTGTTTATTATCAATGATGGTTTCTTGAACCTCAAATCTCCATACGTAGGGATTACCTTTAACAGAAATAGGCAAGAAGGAGAGGAGGAAAAATACATATCCAACCCAGTAGGGTCGAACACCACTCCTGTGGTGAGGCCTCATTCTTCTGGAACTGGAGACAGGGTGGTTGATCTTGGTGTCTTTTGGAGCTTGAGGGAGCAAGGTCCTGTTGGAGTTGATATGTAGGAAGGGGCATTATCTTGAGGAGAGGGGGGTGAAAGGCTTATGCTGGGATAGATGAATCCAGTGAGGGAAGCCCTCAAGTGTTGGGATCAGCAAGCAGGCACTTCTACAGGCAGCCCCTGGGGCCTGACAGACCGGGTATCTGTGGTTATTTGAGAGTCACTGCAGAAGCTGTCAGCGGTACCTCTGACTTGGTCCCCTGTGGAACACACAGCCAGGCATTTGGAAAGACACCCAGACCACCTGCTGACCACCTGGAACCACCCGCGCATGCTCTGGATCACCCTATAAGAGAACTGGGGCCCCTCCCCTTTCTCTCTCTCCTTCCTTTTCTCTTCTTCTCTTTCTCTCTGGCTCTGTCTCTCTCTCTCTGTCTGACTCTCTGTCCCTTTCTCTCTCTTTCTCTCTTCCTCTAGCTCCCTCTTCTCTGCCCCGTCTCCCTGCGATCCCTTATCCCCTTCCCTAACAAACCTCCCACGTGGAACGATCTCGTGGTGTGATCTGTGGACCCGCGTGTAACCTCCTTTTCTACATTTTCTAACATCAAGTTTAGCAGCTGTGGGGGTCACAAGAATCACCTTGAAAGGGCCCTGCCATTTAGGAGAAAGAGTTGGGGAACTTTGGTTTGGAGGGGAGAGAAGGACCTGGTCCCCAGTGTTAATAAGAGATGGATAGGGGTTAGTGTGTGGCCGTGGTAAATAGTGGTCAGTAAAGACCCATAGAAGGAAATAAAGATGGCAGAGTAAGGGAGTAAGTAGGTGGTCAGGGAGAGGACAGGATTTAGCTGAAAGACCAAGAGTTAGGACTGGTCTCCCATACATGAGCTCAAAGGGTGAAATAGACAGAGGTTTTTGGGGGAGAGCTCGCAGCCTGAAAAGAGCCAGGGGGAGGAGTTTTCCCCAATCAAGGTGAAGCTCTTGTGATAGTTTTAACAAGAATGTTTTTTAGGGATCGATTAGTTTGTTCTATCTTTCCTGAAGACTGGGGACAGTATGGGATATGAAAATACCAAGGAATGTTAAGGGCTTTAGATAAGGTTTGGGAAATCTGAGAAGTGAACTCAGGGCCATTATCTGACTGAAGGGAGGTAGGAATTCCAAAACGTGGGATAATCTCAAAGAGAAGGAGATCAGAAACTGTCTGAGCTCTTTTGTTAGTAGTAGGGAAAGTCTCCACCCATCCTGAAAATGTGTCCACCAAGACCAGGAGGTACCAGACACATTTGACTTCTGGCATGTGGATAAAATCAAGTTTCCAGTCAGTCCCAGGGAGAGAGCCTCTAGCCTGGTGGGTAGGGAAAGGGGGGCTATGATATCCTGAGTTAGGATCTGAGGTCTGGCAGATCTTACAAGAAACAATAATGCTCTTTAGGAAGTGCAAGTCCTCAGAGGTAGGCTGCAGATGAACTCTGACGAAGTTAGGCAAAGCTTGACTGAAAGAGCTGGTGTAGATAAGACAGGATCTGATGAGTGTCAGGAGAGGGCGGGGGAGATGTGGGTTGTAGTGTAAGGATATTTTGTGGTGGGAGGGAGGAATCTGGGCCTTTTAGGGCCGCAGCCTTAGCTGCCTGTCAGCCCGGCTATTTCCTTTGGAAACTATGGAATGTCCGTCTGGTGGGACCGGCAGTGGACTACTCCAATGGCTGTGGAAAGGTGGGAGGCTTCTAGCATGGCCATAATTTGGCCTGCATTGGTTACTGATCCTCCCTTTGCTGTAAGCAACCCACGCTCTCTCCAGATGGCAGCATGGGAGAGAAGAATATGAAAAGCATATTTAGAGTCTGTATAAATATTAAGGGATTGTCCTGGGCTAATTGGAAAGCTCGGGTAAGAGCTATTAGTTTGGCCTGTTGATTAGTGGTGTGGGAAGGGGGGGCTTGTGCCTCAACCACTTCAGTATCCGACATTATGGTATAACCTGCTTTTCGAGCTCTCTCATGTACAAAGGAGCTGCCATCTGTGTACCAGGTATAGGTAGCATGAGGCAATGTGCCCTCCAGTATGTGTGAGGGGTGGGGCAATAGTTCCTCTAAAGTTTCAGTGCAAGAGTGAGATGGGGAATAGTCAGAGTTAGGTGGAGGAAGAAGGCTTGAAATATTAAGAGGTGGGCACGGTTGGAAAGTGAGGGTAGAGTCTTCTATTAGCGCCACCTGGAGCTAATAGAAAGGACCCTGGAAGGAGGTAAAGTTTGTAAGCCTTCATATGTTAAAAGGTGAGACAGATTGTGAGAAGAGAAGACAGTAATAGGTGACCCGAAAGTTAGTTTTTTTTGACTCTCAAATAAGGAGCTCTGCAGCCGCTAGGGCACGAATACAGGGGCCCATCCCTGGATTGTCAGGTCTAATTTTTTTGATAGATATGCTATGGGTGCAAAGGAGGGTCCCAATTGGTGGCCTAGGGCTCCAAGGTCATATCCCTCTTTTTCTGTTACATAAAGGGAGAAGGGACAGGTTAGGTCTGGAAGATGTAAGGCTGGGGCCTCAAGAAGAGCCTGTTGGAGCCTCCGAAAGGGCTTAGTAACAGGTTTAAGAAGGGTTTCATGCAAAGGGCCTAAGGCTGCCTCATATAAGGGGTGGGCAAGAAGGAAAAAGGAGGGGACCCAGGACCGTAAGAAACTGGCTGTTCCCAGAAACAATAAGATTTCTTCTTTATTAGAGGGAACTTCCAGAGACTGTATTAGGTCTTTTCTGTCTAGGGTGATGCTCTTGTGGGTTGGGGTTATTGTTAGGCCCAGGTAAGTGACCTCAGAAGTGGATAACTGGACCTTGGAGGGTGAGACCCGATAGCCCCTGTGTTAGGCCCAGCAAGAGCCTAAATATAAGAAGAAATGAAGAGAACTCAGGAAACTAATCATCCATCGATGCAAAAAAAAAAAAAAAAAACCACAAGAGTTTACTCTTGACCATTGCTCAATGGGGTCACCCCTGCTGGTCAGCTAGGAGTAGCACTGGGAGACAAAGACCTTAGGTTTTTAAAAGACACAAGGTGGGAATCTCCTGGGGTTGCCTTCTTGGCGATTTAGGATTGGAGGAGGTGTTTAACTTTTAAAATAATTGGTTAGTTCTGGTCACCCTTAGGTCCAGTCAGCCCTGTGGTAAATATCTGATCTTCAAGTCAGTTTGGAATTTCCTGCCATCCACAGTTAAATGTGGGTGGGTGAGTAACTCATCCCATGTCTGTTCTGAGGAGTGGGGGTTACAGGCTTTGGATCAAAGGTCAGGGGGCCATTTGGTTCAGTTTCCAAACAAAGACCCTCACCGGCACCAGCCGGTGATTTTTTCTCCATTTAGTAGAGATCTCTGCTTGTTCTCTTCCTTATCTCTGCCCTCACAGATGGCTAATGTCAGGAACTTTTACATTCCTCGGCTCTCTGGAGAAGCATTAAGAGGCTTTAATTAACATGGGCCTAAAACTTGCAAATATAAGTTATAAGGCAATTAAAAGAAACATAGGTTACAAAGTTAGTCTGATTCTTTCACCTGCTGGATAGGAAATTTAGAAGAGCAGAAGTGTTAGTTTGGCTAACTTGTAGGGATGGGCTGCAGGGGAGAAGGTCATCTACATTCTGTGTAAATTTAGATTTAGGGAGAGATAAGGAGAGCCGTTCAGAGGCTAGGGCCTGGCCAAAAAGGTGTGGGCTGTCCTGGAATCCCTGGAGTAAAACAGACCATGTAAGCTGAGTAGAGACCAGGGTGTCAGGATCAGTCCAGGTGAAGGCAAAGATATTTTGTGACTGGGTGTCTAAAGGAATAGAGAAAAATGCATCCTTGAGATCCAGAACTGAGAAATGGGAAGTGCCTGAGGGGATAGTGGAGAGGAGGATATAAGGGTTAGCTACAACTGGGTGGAGAGGGATGACTGCAGAATTTAGTAGCTGGAGATCTTGAACCAGGCAATAGGTTCCATTGGGGCAAGGATGGGGGTGTTAAAAGGAGAGGAAGTGGGGCAGAGGAGTTTTTTTCTTAGAAGGTCAGAGATAATAGGCTTAAGTCCTCTAAGACTCTTAATAGGCAGAGGGTATTGAGCCTGAACAATATACCGGGTGGGGTCCTGTAGTTGAACGGCTACAGGGGAATGGTGCCTAGCCTCGGAGGGGTTTTGGATATCCCAGACTTGGGGGTCCACTTGAGAGGCTGGTAAGGGAAGTGACGTGTTAGAACTGGTAGGTAAGGTGGCTAGGAGGAGGAGGAGAGAGGATGCTGGCGAGCTTGGGGTCAAGCGGATGGGTGGAGTAAAGGAAATAGAGGCTCTTACTTTGGCTAAAAAGTCACTTCCCATTAGGGGACTGGACAGGCTGGCATTACTAAAAAGGAATGAGTCAAAGGAACTCCCCTAAAAATACAATTAAGTGGTGGAGTCCGGCAAGGCTGGCAAGGCTGTCCCCCTACCCAGACAATAGAGGAACTACAAGGAGAGGTTGGTCCCCGGTACTCTGTTAGGACTGAGTAAGTGGCTCTGGTGTCCACAAGGAAGGAGATGGCCCGCCCTGATACCATGATAATTACCCGTGGCTCCCTGTTAGTGATGACAGTGGTCTGGTCAAGGGAACAGAGGCACCCTCAGTCGTCCGTAGCCAGGCCTAGGATATTGGCCGGAGGGAGGTGATCTGGGAGTGATGCCCCCATATCATGGGAGAAAGGGTGGCAATCAACACCTCAATGTCCCTCTTGGTGGCATTTTGAACATGGCCCCGGTGGCTTTCAGGGGTTAGGGCAAGCTCTGGTCCAGTGATCCTTCTGACCACATTTGGGGGCAGGGGCGTGGTGGTCTCTGCGTGGGACAATCCCAGGCCCAATGACTCATTTGACCACATGTGAAACAGGGACCCAGTCGTCCTCGAGCCTTAGAAGGCAAGGGAGCCTGGGTAGTGGCCGAGGCTGGTTGGATGGCCTCCGCCAGCATTTGGTATTTTTGTCTGCGGGCTTTTTCATTTCTCCCGTGGAACACCTTAAAGGCCAGCACTAAGACTTCTGTCTGTGGAGTCAGAGGTCCCTTCTCCAAGGATTTAAGCTTAGCCCTGAGTTGGAGTAACTTTGGGAGAAGAAATAGGTCATCAGGAGTTGTCTGCCCTCTGTACTTTCGGGGTCTAGATTAGTGTGTTGTAAGAGAGCCTTTGTAAGGTGCTCTAGGAATTGAGAAGGGTTTTCATTTTTGTCCTGAATGACCTCCTGGAGCTTTTCATAGTTTTCATTTTTGTCCTGAATGACCTCCTGGAGCTTTTCATAATTAACTGGCTTAAGGGCAGCCTTGCAGAGACTAGCCAGAAGGCAGGTTGCGAATTGATCTCTGGCTAAAATGCCTCCTGGAGTATTGTAATTCCACTGTGGATCCTGGTCAGGTACCGCCTCAGTTCCGACAGGGTGTAAAGTACTTGTTTGGTGAACCTCATCTGCATGCATTGTAGCCTGTTTCCAAACTCGCCCGCATTCCTCGGGTAATAGGTTATTGGTAAGGAGCACATAAATATCATGGAAGGTAAGACTATAAGATTGAGTGAGATATTGAAATTCTTTAATGAAGGTAGAAGGATTAGAGGTATAGGATCCTAATCTCTTTTTTACTTGAGAAAGTTCAGCTAATGAGAAGGGAATGTGCACCCTAATTAAGCCGTCTATACCTGCTACTTCCCGCAAAGGAAGGATAGAGGCTGGCTTATGCTGAGTAGAGGGATTGATCTTTGCTATAGAATGTGAACGGGTTGTGGGCTGATAGTTGGTGGGGTGAAAGTGGGTGCTAGAGTGAGGCGACTAGAATAGTCTACTGCTGGAGAAGGGAGAGAGGGTTTTGGAGAAACTGAAGGAGAAGAGGAGGGAGTAGAAGGGGAGGGGGAAGATGCCAGAGGTTGTGAGGATTCCAGAGGAGCAGGAGGGGGAGAGGCTGGGGTAGGAGAGGAAGGAGAAGGCATCGGAAGTTGTGAGGATTCCGGAGAAACTGGAGGTTGAGGGCGGCAGGGTGGAGCTTCATAGGCTGGGTCAAAGGTAGAGAACTCCTCAGGTTGAGATTTTATGGTCAGAAGTTGAATAGGAGAACAGGAAGAGCAGGGAGGAAGTTTAGAGTGAAGAGAGAAAGCTTGAATGTAGGGTACCTACTTCCATTTACCAGATTGCTGACAGTAATTAAGAAGATCCCGTAAAATATTGGTATTTAACATGCTATTAATAGGCCAATTTGGACCCTTACCTAAAGAGTATGTAGGCCAAGTCTTATTACAGAGGCGTATGAGTTTAGAAGCTTTTAACTGTGGTTCCAAACGTAAAGTCTTAAAATTCTCCAGAAGACATCCCAGTGGGGACACTGGAGGGACAGACATTTGGGTGTTCCCCATCGGGAGGCAAGGGAGCTGGTGTGCAAGAGTTGTTACCTGATCCAATAGTTCATCAGCTTTTGGCCAGGGTCCGGCGCGCAGATGCCAGAAGGCACGGCCTAAAGCACACGGCTGCCTAGCTAGGTCTTCCCACGAGCGAGAGGGAGAAGAGACTGTGTGCGACTGGGAAAACTCCAGGGGAAACTGAGGCCCTAGTAGAGATGGAGGTCTAGCAATAGGGATCAACCATAGCCAGTAAAGACCGTGGTTGGGGGTTCCCCTGCTGCAAAGAGCAGTGAGAAGGTACTGGACTCTCAACAGTCACTCTTCTCTTGGTTTATGCTGACCAACAGGGAAATTCACCAATCCAGCTGGTGTTGCATGCCTTGGTAGCGATCTGATAGCCAGAAAGTGGAGATCTCAGGTGGATTTGGAGCAAAATAGGTCTCCAGCAGCCCCGGCGGGGTGCCGGCACTTCCCACTCGGTATGCCCGCTGGAGGGAGCCTATTCCAGGAAAGATGCACCAATGTTAGGAAACACGTGGCTGTGAAGGTTACACAACGATTCACAAATCACACCACGAGACCGGTTCCACATGGGAGGTTTATTGGGGGAAGGGAAAGAGGGTCGCAGAGAGATGAGGCGGAAGAGAAAGAAGAGAGGAGGAGCTCCAGGAGTTCTCTTATAAGGTGACCCAGGGCATTAGCAGGTGGTTCCAGGTGATCAGCGGGTGGTCTTCTTGGCGGCTTCACAAATGCCTGATAACCGGTTTGTCAGGTCCCTTGGAGCTGGCCGTAGAGATGCCTGCTTACTGATCCCAACAGGGTGTCATCTGGTTCAATACTGGTCAGGGTTGCACGCACGGGGATGAGCTTACCAGCAGTCACAAAAGCTGTTCCCTTTGGAAATTAGCTGTCTTTCTAGTAACTCTATAGAAGCTTTTTATAATAATCTGTAAATATGGTATGTGATTTCTCTAGTGTGCAGACAGTGCCCTTAACCACTAAGCCATCTCTCTAGCCCATGAATTAGCATTTCAAAGGCTAACAATTCAATTAATATTTGTCTGACTTCTGAATTTGATACTATTCTATTTACAGCTAAAGTTAGTCTTTGCAAGAACCAAACAAACCAGTGAAGGCTTCTTTTGGGCCATGTATAATTTTGTATTGGACTGTGAATAATGACGCATACCTCTTCCCTGGAGTAGCCTGGGACACTCTAAGCACCTCTTGGTTCAGTCTCCAGCTGCTTCTAAAGTGACCATAGAGGATGTGAGACTGTCTAGGTCTTCTCTTGTCCAGATCCCAGTCCTATTTGCCATGCAAGGTGGAGCCCCAACACTTGCCTGTGGCAAGTTTAGTAGAGCCATTGTATCTGGCATGAATTCCAGAGTGATGGTGCCAAGGCTTTGAAGAAGCCTATTGTAAATAGTGAATGGTTGCTATCTGAGGTTTCTGGGGTTGCTCTTCAGAAGGATTTAGCCCTGAGATTGACCTGGCAAACCAAGTAATTTCTTATGACTGAGAACTGCTTAGGTAATGGTTCCTTCAGACAACTCCTAGATCAGATAAGAGGTTTTGGTAAGTACAAATCGACTTGCCAAAAGTGCCTTTTGTGTAACAATAAACAGGCTCTGCAAAATAGATTCGGGGTTCAGTCCTGCAGAGGCTGATCCCCCTGATGCTGAGAAGCCTAAATTCATTCGCAGTGTCTCCCTTTCTTCCATCATCCAATGTAACCCAGAACACTGACACTTGCCACATGGAGCTTCCAGGAGCCTATAAACACTGGGCGCAAATGAAAAGGGAAGGCGATGGGTCAAGGGCATGGGCGCATGCGCACGCGTTTGTGTGTGTGTGTGTGTGTGTGTGTGTGTGTGTGTGTGTGTCTGACAGAGAGAGAGACAGGAGTGTGAGTATGGAATCAGCCTCCTCAGCCAGCTTCTCCAGCTGTCAGGATCCAAATTAGTACCCAGAGCATCCCCACTGGCAGTCTCCTGTCTCAGCCTCGGCCAGATGGTCTGGCCAAGTGACCAAGCGGTGATGCCTCCCCTCCCCTCCCCGGGGCCAGAAAGGAAGCCGTGCGAGAGGAAAACCCTTCTTAGAGCATAATGATGGTATTCATGAACTGGGTGGAAAACTTGGTCCGGAAACACAGAAACTACTTTTATAAAAAGAACGGCTGTCCCCAGGGTCTGGGGGCTGTCGCGGGGTTGGAGAGCGGCATATGCCCATGCGCATCACTTGTGCTATACTCGGGGTCTTCACGGCTAGAGGGGCAGCGAGGGCGGGCTTAATGACCCCCCTCCTCCAGGTCCGGAACCCTCGCGTTAAGAGCAGAGCAGACAAGAGTGGATCCTGGGCCAGAAGGTGATCGGCGATGGTCCTAAATCGTGGAGAAATCAGTCACTCGGCCTGACTATTCAGTCTCGGAGCGTCCTAGAAAGGTCAGACAGGAGGCACGACGCCCTCGGAGCTATTCTCCAGCGCGCACGCGCCAGCTACCATTTGCGCAGTAGCGGGACGCAACTACACCCACACAGACCAGACACCTTGGAACCGAAAGTAGAGACAAGCTTCCTGGAGAAGTGCTTCCACCCGCAAGCAGCGCACCGGAAGCGGAAGTGCCGCGTAGGCCAGCCCCTGAGCGGCCATCTTGGAAGCTGAACGGCGGTAGCAGTGGAGACGCTGCGGCGGGTGCGGTGGGCTCTGTCCCAGCGCGGGTGCGGCTCACGGCGCGGGCCCCACTCTTCCGCACCCTGCTCCGGCCTCGACCACGGCGAGCCTGAACGCGGCGGCGGCCTCAGGGAGAGGTGAGCGCTCGCGGGCTGCGCGGGGCCTTGGGCCGCTCGTTCGCCCCGCCGGAGCCGGCCTCAGCGGCGGGCGGGGACTCCGGGACTCCGCACGTCCGGACCCCGTTCGTTACGTCGCCGGCTGTGCCCCGACCCGGAGCGTCCCTGCGCGGACCCGAGGTCGGTTACTGCGGGCGCTTGGGGTTCCTGGCTGGGGTTGGTCCTTTGGGCAGGGTAAAGATTTGGTTTGCTAAGCGGCAGAATCTCCCGCGAGGAGGCCTGTTGGTTGGTGCGCTTGAAATACTTCCAGAAGGAGCCAGGGTTGATCTTTAAAACCGTATCGGGTGAGTTTGTGTTGTGGGGTAGCAGCCGTTGACCGCCCCCTCTCATCCTGAACAGTTAGAAACTTAGGCTACTTAATAAACCGCAACAGACACGAGCGTGTCCACAGTTATGCCCTTGGGGGTAATAGAACACTTGACAGGAAGAGTGGGCCCCGAACAAGACCCTGCCCTTTTTTGGGGAGCGCAGTGAGGACGGCACTTTATTCACCTTTGCTAACTGCAGGCTCCCAACCAATGACCTCACTTCCTTTTCAGTGTACATCGCTTAGTAGGTATATGTTTAACCCAAGTCAAGTTTCCAACATTTTGTCGGATCCAGTTAGAGGACTAGGCCATAGTCCATTGTCAGCTAACAAGTGCATAAAAATATGCCTTTTTGTAAGTAGTGGTACAAAGCTTTATTCATTCCAGCTCTGTGTAATGGTAATTTAGCTTCAGGAAAAAAAGAATTTTACGATTGTATTTAATTGGACAGTCCTGTGTATGAACTTCAGGCAGAGCTAGGTCTAAGAACATGGAATCATTAGTCTGCACATCATGGTGTTCCTGAACTCAGTGTCAGCTCCATTCTCAGGTGTGTGTGAGAAAGTCGTGTTGTGGCTGCCCTTATGAGCCTCTGGCTTCCTCCAACTGTGAAGTAATCCTGGAGAAGGTAAAACTCCTGAAAATCCTGGCCTTGGATGTGTCAAGGACTCTTATCAGTCAGGCTAAGGTCTTACCCACACTGTCACCTGACCTGTCTAAACTGGTGTGGGAGAGTGATGTCCAAAAGAAGAGGAACTACCACCTTGGCACAGTGATGAAAGATTCTGCTAGTGATGGGCTACTTCCTTTCACTTGCAATTCATGAAAAAAAATTGCTGTTCTGAGTGAGGTAAAGGAAGGGCAGTTAGAGCAACTGGGTAGTTGAATTAGAAATATGATTTTTAATATATTTAACAGCGAATTTGAGGCTGGAGATGCGGCTTAGTGATAGAACACCTACCATGTGTGAGGCGCTAGGTTTAATTTCTAGTGCTGAAAGGAAAAAAAGTTAAAGCAAAGCTTGTCATAGTGTTGGATGCCTTTAATATCAGCATTTGGGAGGCAGAGGCAGGAGAATCTGAGTTTGAGGCCAGTCTAAATTTGAATTCCAGGACAGCCAGGGCTGTGCAGTGATACCTTTTCTCAAAAAAAAAAATATTAAAAGCAACTATGAGAGGGGCTTTTGCCCTGTGACTGACTAGGCGAGATTGTTATTTTGTTTGTTTTTTGAGACAGGGTTTCTCTGTGTAGCCCTGTCTTGGACCTTAGCCTTGAAGTCACAGAGATTTGCCTCTCTCTCTCTCTCTCAAGTGCCAGGATTAAAGGCTGCCACAAAACTGGACTTTTTTTTTTTAAGACAGAAAGATGTATTCCAGGTTATCAGGCTCTTAGCTTAGGATGACTTTGAACTATGATCTTCTGTCTCTACCTACTAGAGTTACAAATATGCACCACCATGCTCTGCTTCTGTGGTACCAGGGATCAAACCCAGAGCTTCATTCATGCTAGGCAAGCACTTAACCAACTGTGTTACAGCTAACTGCTGGTTTTCTCTCTCTGTGTGTGTGTGTGTGTGTGTGTAACTTTGATTATATATCCCAGCTGGTCACTTAGCTAAACCCAAATACAGTTGTGTTGGAGTTACAATTTTTTTTTTTTGCATGTTGGAATATTTAACTTCAGGGGTGAACGTAAGAGAAAGAACAAGTTTTGTGGTTTTGCTTGTGGATCATTGGATATTGCTTTGTTTCTTACTAGGTGCTGGGCAAGTTGAGCTCTCTGGCTCACATGGCTTCTGAAGCCAAGAACTTGGGGACAATGCTTTCTGGAAGCATTTCTTGGCCATGCTGGACTGTAACCTTGTTCCTGGTGTGAGCATTCTTGGAAGCATCAGGCAAAAGCCCTTGATTCTGCCAGAAAGGTTCTTGTGCGCTCTACTCTTAGACCATGGGGTTGGGTTGGCGTGGCTGTGAAGGACAGAAAAGGAGGCGCTGGGCTAGGAAAATCAGGGAAGCCCCTGATAGATGGAGCTCAGAGTAGGAAGGGAGGGATGTCAGTGTATTCTCCACCAGTCCAAATTGGGCTAGGAAGGGATTGACAGATAAAAAAGCTGTTGTCATTTATCTGCTGTCTTTGGTGGGGAATTGTCTTTTAAACTGCATTGACTTTAGTACATAAGATGAATTGAAGTGTGAAGAGATTGGAGGTTCTTGTGTTATGGTTATTGGGATTGGAAGAAAGTGAATAAGTAATGCATGGATTGTGGCTCACTCATCCCCTCCAATTGAGAAGCCACATGGGCACGTTTTTTGAGACTGCACATGAGAGGATTGTGGTAGATACCCTGGCTGAGCCATTTCCACTGTAGGCCCTGAGAGTGCAGAGGAAGCACATACCAAGTCCTGGTTGACCTGAGGTATCAGTACTGGTAGAGGAGGCAGATAGGCAGTCTGTGGTGATGGTGTCTACCAAGAAATTACTCAGGCCAAAGGGTTAAAAGTTGTTAATTCTCAAACAGTATATATAAGCAAATATTGAAGAGAGTGAAAGAACTTGTGGCTGTCTGCTGGAAATAATTCATATAAAGGCTGGGATAGGGCAGGTTTATCTAGTCTGGAAGATTAGTGATATTTGCTGATGTCTAGAATCATGGTTAAAGGGACCAGACAGCACTGTGTGAGACAGGTTAGTAGGGATAGAATAGCTAAGTGATAGTGGGAAGAGGCTGCAGTGGGCAGATCTGGGCTTTCAGTGTCACAAGGTATGGCCGTTTGTGACTGCCCATGTCTAAACTACTCTGTCATAGATTTAAATATATATATGTGTGTGTGTGTGTGTGTGTGTGTGTGTATGTACATTTAAATTTAAATGTATTTATTTTTAGCAATGGAGAGATATGTGCCAGTGCATGGGCATAGAGGTCAGAGAACAGCTTGCGATATTCAGTTCTCTCTCCTTCTGTCATATGGATCTTGGGACTTGAATTCAGGTTACCACACTTGGTAACAAGTATCTTTACCCACTAAACCATCCCACCAGCCTGTCCTCTCCTGTCTAATTTGTATATTCCTAAATAGCCCCTCAGTCGTATTTTAGATTCACTAGTCTGGTTGTAGAATTTTTTTGTGTGTGTTTGTTTCTGTTTTAAATTATGAGAAAAAAACAGGTAGGAGCCCTTCTGGCATCAGTGGTAGTGGGAGCCCTGTTCCCTGCATCACTGCCTTTTTCTCATTTTCTAGAGTATAGCTGAGAGATCTGAGTCCCTGGTTAATCTCTCTCTCTCTTTGAGACAGTCTCGTTGTGTAGACTGGGCTGGCCTCAAACTCAGATCTGCCTGCCTTTGTCTCCCAAATGCTGTGATTAAAGATGTGCACCACCACATCCAGTTGGTCTCTTCTCTTGAAAAGTTTTAAAGTTATATTTAGTGTTTATGGATACATGTGTGTTTGTGCATGAGTGTGCATGTCTGTGGGCATGTGTGTGAAGGTCAGAGGACAACTTGCAACAATTAATTCTTTTCCTTCCTCCGTGTGGGTTGTGAGGCTCAAACTCTTCATTAGTCTTGTCTGGCAAGCACTTT
The DNA here is from genome assembly GCF_030254825.1 of Meriones unguiculatus. Lineage (NCBI taxonomy): Eukaryota > Metazoa > Chordata > Mammalia > Rodentia > Muridae > Meriones > Meriones unguiculatus. Next base: position 305,286 of record NC_083351.1, on the reverse strand, counting down.
AAACCTGCTTACTGAAAAAGCCCTAGTCCCTTCTCTTCAGCATTGTCATGTTTTCATTCCACGTATGTATCTTTCACAGTTACCCTGTATTGAGGCCCCACAGTGGCTGTCCTAATAGAGGTCCTGAGTACCTTAAGGCTAGGGCCTAAAACTCTTGGGAATTTGGAAGTTTGGCCTTGCCTCTCAGGCTGCTCTTCTTTCTTTCTTTCTTTCTTTCTTTCTTTCTTTCTTTCTTTCTTTCTTCCTTTCTTCCTTTCTTCCTTTCTTTCCTTTCTTTCCTTTCTTTCCTTTCTTTCCTTTCTTTCCTTTCTTTCCTTTCTTTCCTTTCTTTCTTTCTTTTCTTTCTTTCTGCTCCTGCCTGACATGGTGGCCAATGTGGCCCCCTAAACATGTTTTATCCTCTGCCTAGTACATGTATCTAGATCTCTGAAAGTTCTCATTTCTTTAACCTCACATTGTCTCCACCTCTGCTGCTATTCTTGTGACCGATGATAAATGTATAACAGGCTTCCTGGGCTGGGAGAAGTGCTGTGGTACTCACTAATTTTCTGTTGTAAAACATCCATCATTGAGGTGTTGCTGAACAGAGTTAGAAATTGTGTATAGTTGCTCTTTGGAGCTGGTACAAGCTGACTTCAGCATGCCTGCTCAGGTCCCACTTGAATGAAGTGTCCCATGTAAACTATTTGAGCACAGCAGTGGAGCTGCATGGTTCTTTTTACCTTTTGTCTGTGTTAGGCCCTTGGTGTCGTGTTGCATAAATGAAGGTGGTGGTGGTGGTGGTGGTGGTAGGGACACATAGAAGAAGAAAGCTGAGGGACTGACTTGATGGTTGGGAGGCTGCAGTAAGGAAAGCAGAGGTATTTATCTGCTGAAGTTGTTTATAGTAAGAAAAGCATGTGTCTCTTCTGTTCTCTGAAAAATAGAGATGCTTTTCTTTTTTTTTTTTTTTTTTTAAATAGATGAGCAATAACAGCAATAAGAGAGCTCCAACAACAGCAACACAAAGGTTGAAACAGGACTACCTTCGAATTAAGAAAGACCCGGTGCCTTACATCTGTGCGGAGCCCCTGCCTTCAAATATTCTTGAGTGGTAAGATTCTGCATTCCTGCTCACACTACATCATAGTCACTCTCTTGCAGATTTGGTAGTGGTCTAGCTGGTGGGGCCTGGTCATGGCAGAGGCAGTCTGGTAACTAGAGTGCTGCTTGGCTTGGTTTAGGGCTAAAAGGAGAAATCTTCTGGGGTAGCTCTCATTGTAAGCTTCTCAGGTGTTCTTGTGTGCATTAGGGTTAGACTGCAGGTTGCTTCCTAACACTGGGAGTTTAGCTGTCTAGGGAACATTGGTGGCAAAGTCTTGACATTAATTCCTGACTTTGCCCTAGGCCAGGTGCTCCTAACTTTTGAGCTGACAGTGATAGAGCCTGTGGAAAACATTTATTTCATGGAAGCTCTTTTGCTGTGTTAAGAGTGTGGAGTCGCTGAGTATGGTAGCACACATCTGTAATCCTAGCACTTGGGGAGGCAGAGGCAGGCTGATCTTTGAATCTCTTGAGTTCAAGGCCAGCCTGGTCTACAGTCCACAACAGCCAAAACTACACTGCACATAGAATAGAGAAACCCTGTCTCGAAAAACAAAACAGAAAGGGCTGGTGGGTTTCTTGTGTTCCAGGTCAGCTAGAACTGTGTTGTGAGGCTCTATTTTTTTTGTTTTGTTTTGTTTTTGTTTTTTAAGACATTTCACTTGCTCTGATGGATTTGATCTTAAAAACAAAACAAAACAAAAAAACTTCAATACTTTTAGAATTTTCCAAATACAGAGAAAATTTGTTTTCTGAGTTAAGTATTTTGCAGATTGGATATTGTTGATAAAAGAAATGTGTGAGGGTCCTCTTCGGTGGCACTAGAACCAACCCTGTTCCAGGAGTAAAAATCAGATGTGGTCCCTAGGAGAGAGTTGGCTGATAGGGGAACAGGTTTCACTGACGGCTCGCTTCTTCACTGGTCTGTGGGACTATCTTTGTTGTGTGTGGAACTCCTCTTCACGGGCTGGGTAGAGGTCTCTAAGTTTACTCTGACGTGCTTCTGTGCTAGAGGATTTGCTTGAGATTTAAATTAAAGCAGTTTGTTTTATTGCATTTATTGTGTTTGTGGTATGGGTACACATGGGCCACTCTGTATATATGTGGAGGTCAGAGGACAGTTTTGGGAGTCAGTTCTCTTCTTTTACCGTATGGAATCCTGGCACTTGAACTCAGGTCATCAGATTGGCAGTATGTTCCTTTACCCACTATTCCATCTTATCAGCTCTTACTTAAGGTTTGTTAGAGCAAAAAACTAAAAGAACAAGGAAGGGAAGAGGTATATGAGGTAAAGTCCTTCGGAATGTAGACAGAAGCATCTGGATTCCTGGCTCCGGGCATTTGCTCAAAGTACACTTAGCTCTGTAACAGTGAACTTAGACAGCACATGTGACAAGTCACTAAAGAAGCTCAACAGACACTTGGTGGCCATTAGTGCCTACTACTCACTAAAACACCAAAGTCCTAGGAAAGAAGGATTCAGCATGAACCGTGATGTGTGTTTGTCCTCTTCTTGCTTAGGGTGGTGGGTATTGCGCTCAAACAGCAGTGTCAGGCTGAGAGTATCAATGTGAGAGTTTTGATGGAGAGAATTCATGGTACACAGATCTGTGGCTAGTGTTAGCTACTTTGTGGGTTCTTCTTTCTTCCTCCCTCCACTACCCTTTTTCTTCCATTCTTTCAACCCCCTGACACTAGATAAGAGAGAAAAAATAGGAAAGAAAAGAGATCCCTGAATACAGTGAGGGATCCAAAAGGGGGCTACGTTATTGTGAGACTGCTTCTTGCTGATTAGGGGCTTTGAGTTTCTCGGGGCAAGTTTGATCTTTCCCATCAGGATATCTAAGTTCTTGTTTCTTTTTGCATGACTCCTTAAGCAAATTTCAACCAACAGCAACCAACAACCTATCTTTTGGGGACTCTAGCATTTATATATCCTCTCAAAAGTCCCCAGAATTCCAAACATCACATAATTGCAAAAACTATTGGCAGCTGGCAAAATCATGCCTCTGCTAGAACACAAGGCAAATCATAGTTGCTACAAAGCAGCCGCATAATCCCTACACTTGGGATTAAAATGAAAACATAATTATAATATCTTTGTTTTTTCTTTTTTAAAAGAAACCAAAATTCTCACTACACAGATCAAATAATCTCTCTTTTCTCCCCCTCCCTCTCTCTCTCCCCCTCCCCCTCCTCCTCTCCCTCTTTCTCTCTCAGGCATTATGTTGTCCGAGGCCCTGAGATGACTCCTTATGAAGGTTAGTAGAAAAAAAAATCTAAATCATTCCTATCAATCTAAATAATAGTCTTTCTAGTTTGATTATGTAGTAGTTAAATAATAGTTACTTGAATTTCATCCTAATATTTCTCTTAAGTCCTAGAAATGTTTACTCATTTTGGTTTTGTTGGATTGTTTGTAACCATCTGCATTTCCTCAGCCTCATGTTGGTTGCAGGTGGAAAGAGTGTGTGTGTGTGTTTAATGTGTATGGGTGTTTGCTTGTATGTATGTCTGTGTACCACCTTTGTGCCTGGTGCCCACAGAAGAGGAGGTCAGAGCCTGGAGTTCTAGATGATTGTGATCTACCCTGTAATTTCTGGGAATTAAATCTGGGTCCTCTTGGAAGATCAGGAAGTGCTTTTAACTGCTGAGCCATCTCTCCAGCCTTGGGGGAAAACTAATTGAAATGAATTGTAAAGCATTCTTTTTGTTTGTTTTTCTGTGTAGCCCTGGCTGTCCTGGAGCTCACTCTGTAGACCAGGCTGGCCTCAAACTCATAGAGATCCACCTGGCTGTGCCTCCCAAATGCTGGGATTAAAGGATAGTGCTGACACCAGAACTTGCCTGAGGCCGATAGCAGCAGGCTGTGGGTGAAATGAGGGAGGTATATAGGCCATGTGTCTTGAGGAATCCTTGAAATTTCTTTTGTTCAGTTCCTAACAGATATGACAGATAGGCTTCTGAACAGTATACACACACACACACACACACACATATATGAACACTTGATGTGTTTGACATGCTTGAAGAATATATAGAAATGAGTCATGTTATTTCTAGTGGGATACTATGGGTATCACTTTGAATTTTGAAGTTATTTTAGTTTTGCTATTTGTTTTTAATTTTTAAATATTTGTGTATATTTGTATGCACACATAGGTAAGTATATGTATGTGGCACCATGTGTATGCAGGAGCTTGTAGAGGTCAGTACAGGTGTTAGATCCCCTGTAACTAGAGTTACCAGCAGCCTTATGGGTGCTTGGAACCAAACCCCAGATCCTCTGCAAAAAGAGCAGGTACTTTTAACTGCTGAACTATCTCTCCAGCCTGCTTTTAAATTTTAAAGTAAATAGCACTTAAGCATTCTATGACAAGACCTCTCCTAGCACCAGTCCAACCAAGGTTTGTTGATGTGGGTATGGGCTGGTCACAGGGAGAAAAGAGGGTAGCCCTGAAGGATGTATGAGCAGAGTCTTGGAGATTACTGGATCTTGCCAACTCAACTCTGGCCTTGCCACTGCTTCTACCTAGGCAGTTTTCTAACCCTTAACTCTTATGTGTTAACTGTCAATGCTGGTACCCCCTATTCTTCCATCTCCTTACCCTTTTTTATGTAGTTCTCTGTGGGTACTGTCTGTTAGGCTGCCAGTTTACTGAACTCTTGTCATCTCTTTACTGCCTCTCCTCAGCAGTCCCTACTCAATGGGCTAACCTTTGGTAGCTACAGACAGCATTCTCCCAGGGTGTAAAAGGGACCCTTGTCTTGGCCAAGAGCTTTTCTCAGTCCTCAGTTTCTTGTCCTCTGGTATATGTTGCTGTTGATGACGAACTCTTTCTTCTTTGTGTTTGAGGTATTCTGGCCCTTCTTCCTCACCTTTCTGGTGGCTCCTCTGCTACTCCACATCTTTGTCCTGAGCTCTTTACTATTTGCAGTGCTCTTGGCCATATCACATCCCAAGAGTTCAAAATTGACTTCCTATGGAAAATTTGCTAAAAATTTACATTGTGAATTTAATGTGATCCTATTTGTGTTTTAGGAATGTTAAGGCTTACTCTAAAATTTACATGAAAGGAGAATTATGTGGAAGAGCCATACATTGTGTGACTGTAACAGTGAGGACCAAGCAGTGGTGCAGGAAGCTAGATTATGAAGCATAATGTGGAACAGAAACAGTGCCATGTCGCCAGGCCAGTTTATGTTCACAAAGCACAAGCCATCAGTAAGGAAGCATAACCTGACAAGATTGTCTAGAAGTGTCTGGGCATCTATGATTCTGCTGTGTTCTCTGAGTTTCTCTTCCTAGACTTTATGCTTGTGGCCCATCCCTCTGTGCTCTTAGTGGGTGGGCTTGTAGAGGAACTTTTGTTAACTGTGTCCCATGGCAAGTGCTGTACTTTGATTTCAGGGGAGTTGGGTCATCTTGCTGTGATCTTTTTGGTAAAAGTATTCCTCAGGTACATCCTCATGCTTTGAGGGTGAGACCTTTGGTTACCCATAAACATTGAGTATTTAAGTTAGGGGTGAAGCTCAGTGGTACAGTGCTTGCTTAGCATGTGCAAGGCCTTAGGTCTAATCCACAGAATAACCAATCAACAAATAGTGTCTATTTATACACAAAGAATCACATTTTAGTGTGTGTGGATATACATATGTATGCTAGTATGCACTTATGTGAGGAAGTGAGAGGAGGGTGTTGGGTCTTCTGTTCCATTGAGGCAGTGTCTCCCTGAACCTGGAGCTCTTATTTTTCTGCTAGACTAGCAGCTAGCAGGTTCTAGCGATCCATCTGTCTCCATCACCTGCAGCTGGAGCTGCAGGCATGCGTGGAACCATAGCTGTCTTGTTATGTGGGTTCTAGATTACAAACTGACTTGTGTTGCAGAGCTAGCTCTTAATTGCTGATCCATCTCCAGCCCTCATTTATGTGTTTGTTCTTTAGTGCAAGTAGTTAACTGACATCCAGTAGCTTGTTTTCTTATCTAATTTGCATGTTAGGTTTCCTATAGATTCCTCTTTAACCAAGCTCATGCCTGACATCCATTCTCTGACCCTTTTCTTTGAAATACAAGTGGATGCTTCCTATTTTTCATTCCTGCAGACAAATGCTAGTGCCAGGAATATATTTTCTAGGAACCAAATAAAGTAGTGGAAGAGGCAGGGATCATAGCAACTTGTCTTCTGACCACTCATTTCTCAGTAAGGGAGGAACAAGAATTGTTGGGAGAGAGAAGGGATGTTTTGTAGCCGTAGTGGAGCAAATGATAGTTATAGATTCCTGTGTGCATAGGTGTAATAGATGGGGAGTCAGAAACTGGTCTTGGAGTAGCGTGAGCCCTGGAGAATAACATTAGTAGTGTGTTAAGCCTGTAAGCCAGCACGGGGAGAGGGCAGTGGGACAGCACGGGTTTGGGAAGCCAGCTAAAAATTAGGCGAGTTTGGTGGGAGTTGAGAAGTTGGTAAGTTGCAATGGATGTAGACAAGGCTAATAAGACTTTTCCTTTTAATGTAGGTGGCTATTATCATGGAAAACTAATTTTTCCCAGAGAATTTCCATTTAAGCCTCCTAGTATTTACATGATAACCCCCAATGGAAGATTTAAATGCAACACAAGGTAAGCTTCCAGATGATGTAATGCTTTGAGCTATCTGTGGTCATGAGAAATGTGCATTCTTGCTCATAAAGTCACTTTCTTTCAGGCTGTGTCTCTCCATCACAGATTTCCACCCAGACACATGGAATCCAGCATGGTCTGTCTCCACCATTCTAACAGGGCTCCTCAGCTTCATGGTGGAGAAGGGTCCCACCCTGGGCAGCATAGAGACATCGGACTTCACGGTGAGGTGTGGCAGCGCCTCGCCCAGGGCCTTGTGGCGCCGTGGCCTCCAACCTTTCATCCTGGGCTGATTCTGTCCTGAGACATGAGACGGCTTTTCTGTTGAGCAGGTGGAGGCTGTGTGGGTCTCCCACCAACCAGTTCCCTGTTCCTGGCCGCATTATAGAATCTGTCTGCTTTGGCTGCCTCAGAATACTGCTCTTGACCTCACTGTCCATCCTGTCTCCAACTCTGCTTTTGTCTTTGCTAAGCATCACTGACACTCCTGTACTCCTCAGGAGACTTTGTAAGGCTTGAAGAGGGGGCACACAACATCTGTTCCCTGCATGTTTTATTTCGCTAGTGTTTATGTAGGAATCATGTTTAATATTAATTGATAACAAAAACATAAGCCCTCATAAGACTAATTTGAGAAGAGGAAGCATTTTAGGTACTTTCTATAATCATTGACTTTACAGGAGTCTGTTTTGAGATTTTTGTCTTGTTTTGCTATTAGGATTTCACTATTAGGGTGGTCTGGAATTCATTGTGTAGGGCAGGCTGGCATTGAATCTCTTACTTCAGCCTCCTGTATGCTGGGATTACAGGTGTGTACCACCATACCTACCTGTTTTGTCTTTTTAGAATTAAAAAATAAAATAAAATTAGCTGGCCAGTGGTGGCACATTCCTTTAATCTCAACACTCAGGAGGCAGAGGCAGGGGGATCTCTGAATTTGAGGACAGCCTAGTCTACAGAGTGAGTTCCAGGGCAGCCAGGACTACATAGAGAAGCCCTGTCTCAAAAAAACAAAAACAAAAAAACAAAAATTAGCTTTCTGGCTGATATTTCCCTTCTCTTTCTTCCTAGAAAAGACAGCTGGCAGCACAGAGTTTAGTGTTTAATTTAAAAGATAAAGTCTTTTGTGAATTATTTCCTGAAGTTGTGGAGGTAAGAAAGCAAAAGTTGGAACTTAGTTTTGTCTTCCCTTATGTTAAAAACACTTTGAGATTTGATTATTTCCAAGGAGAAACTGTGTTTGTGTGCCTATCCATGTGTTCCTGAAGATGCTGTAGAGGGATTGCAGGCCCTCCTGGTTGCTGCAAGACATAGAGGGCTCTGTACTGGGCATGCCTCTAGATGGACACACACTATTGGTTGACAGAGATGGCTCTTCTCCAGGACTCTACGGTGCAAGACAGAGTCCAGGGCTGGGGGAGGCTCTGAGGAACCTGTCCAGGTGTTAGGGACAGAGTCTGTCCTTGCAGAGGCATGAAGCTTGCCAATCAGTGGCCATCCCTCAAGGGTTCCACCAGCAGTGGCCAGGAGATAGGTCAGTTGCCTCCTACAGATAGGGCTGGGCATGTACTATGCCACTAGCCACAAGTGTTCCCTGCTCTGAGCTGGAGTTGAGACCATGACAGTGGACAGAAGCACCAGGCTGGAAAGTAGTGTAGTCCTTGACGGCTCATTGATGCCGCTTGGCTCGGGCACAGATTAGTAATTTTGACATCTTGCTTGGTTTCTTCACCTGTCAAGTGGGATGAAGAGCTATCCTCTCGGATTAGGATCTGATGCAGGGGAATGGAGAACTGTGTTCTGGGTGGTAGCTCTGGGCGTTCTGTTCCCAAAGGAACAGGTTTGTTAAGACAACTGAGGGTTTTTGTGTTTTTCTCTCAGGAAATTAAACAGAAACAGAAAGCACAAGATGAACTAAGTAACAGGCCCCAGAATCTTCCCTTGCCAGACGTGGTTCCTGATGGGGAGATGCACCGTGGCCAGAACGGGATCCAGCTCCTCAATGGGCATGCACCTGCTGCCGGCCCAAACCTTGCTGGGCTCCCTCAGGCCAACAGGCATCATGGACTCCTGGGCGGCGCTCTGGCGAACTTGTTTGTTATAGTTGGGTTTGCAGCCTTTGCCTACACGGTCAAGTACGTGCTGAGAAGCATAGCACAGGAATGAGGCTCGAGGGCCACAACCTACAGTTGCTGCTGAGGGACGCAGGGGCCAGAGCTTGATGCAGGCACGATGGACATGCTGCTGAGCACGGGTTGGCCTGCTGGACTCCTAGGCTTCACTTTTTAAAAACCTTAAAAAGAAAGCAAAAACCAAAATTGTGATTTGGAGGAGATTGGAGGTTCTTACCTTCCTCTTGAGGCTGACGTGGACAAGGCCACTCACGCTTTGGTTTTATTGCTTATCTCCTGTGTTGTCTTTCGGACCTGTTTAGTAAAGCTGTTTTTTTGTTTTTGTTCTTGTTTTTCATTTTATTAGATTTGGTCACTTAAAAATATAAAACTTTAATGCCTATCAAATATTCTGTGTGTGTTCTTAGTGGAGGAGCTGAAGTCCTCGTGGTGGGGCCAGTGCTGCAAACCTCCAGTGGGCCGAGTGGGCTAGCTGCTAACCCTGTAGGTGGGGTTCTAGAAGAGGACTGATCTGGCCTCACTGTAAAACTGTGCTGATGAATGAGAGAAAACACTTCTAGGAGGTGCTTATTCCAGTTTTTGTTAAGGTGGAAGAGTGAACTTGCTCTCTGGCCTCACAGTATTACACTTAGAACAGTGGGTGAAGACTTCAGTGAAAGCTTTGCGGGGGAGGGGGGGGAGATGGCCCTGGAATTGCTGTCAGCCTAATCCCTCTTCCCTTTTCCACCTCCTTTGAGTGATGGAGAAGCAGGATCCCTGGGTGCCTAGTGAAGTCCTTCCTTATGTCTAGTTGGCCAGAAACCTGCATTCCTTCTGTGTTGGTGGACAGCAGAGACCTCAAGTCCCAGTGGACTGGGTCTTTGTATTTTGAGGCTTCTCCAAGGTCTTTTATTTGTCTTAAGTTAGGCCTATACCATCCTTTCCAGGTGACCTGTGTGAGATGGTGATTGCTACCAGATATGGGAAGGGAAATTGCCCAGAACACACATGAGGTTTAATTATCTAATCTGACAAGTTCTCAAGTTTTTCGATGTTTTACTCCCTTACAGCCATCACCATTTTAGTGTTTGTGTTTAATGTATCTGCAGTAGTTGTTTGGGAAAGCTGACATCTGTAAAGCACCAGGGGGAGGCAGTGATATCGTCTGTGTTGGCAAGAGACTTCTAAAGTAGCCTTGTTTCAGAAAACAGTGTTAAGGCTGAAGTGCAGTGTGTGATCATCTTCAGTTTAGCTCTGTAATTTACAACTAGTATAAACCGTGTAGCCCTCTTCTGAAAAATCTTTAGTTATGAATACCTTTGTTTTTAAACACCATGCTGTCTATGTTAATATCCTTTCCTGGTAGGCTGTGAGCAAGGGGTCATGCCTAGGGGAGGGTATGTTGCTGCTGCCAAAAGGTGGCTTGACAACCCATGGCTGGGCCTGTTCCACTATGGACCTAGAGGTGTCTGTGCATGGCATGATCAGCACTTCACACTCATGCCTTCTGGCACCAGACATTAGTTCTTCCCTGGTCCAGGAGTGGTCTGTTGCATTTAGGTAACTGTTTAGTGTTAGTTCCAAATTCTTGTTTCCTGAAGTTCTCTTAAGACAGAATGTTACCAGGTTTAGAGTGTTCTCTGTGAAATCTCAACTCTTCCATGCTGCCCCCTTTGGGGAGGTAGGGGGTTTCAAGACAGGGTTTCCCTGTGTATCCCTGGCTGTCCTGGAACTCTTTGTAGACCAGGCTGTCCTCAACTCAGAGATCCCCCTGCCTCTGCCTCCCAAGGGCCGGGATTCAAGGTGTATGTCACCACTTCCCACCGGAAATCTCAACTCTTAAGAGCTCAGAAAGAAAGAAAATCTTACGAAGTGCTTGTTCTTAAGGTACAAGTAAAAAGCCAGCCTGCTGTCTGACCACACGGTGTCGCACTTAGTTTAGCAGCTGAGATGGCTTGCCAGGTTAGCCCCAGTACTCCTCCCCTCTTCCAGCTCCTTTGAGTGCTGCAGGACCCTGTAGAACTCACAGTACTTGTATTAACCCCAAAGAAAAGGTAACTTTGTTTTTTGACTGGATCAAGCATGCTTGACTTTGTGTGTTGCCCTTCTTGGGAGAAGTCGCTGATAGGGCAGTTGGGATGCTAGACTGCCCTTCATTAGATCTTCCTTCCCAAAGCTCATATTCTGTTGTTGTTTGTTTTTCAAGACAGGGTTTCTCTGTGTAGCCTTGGCTGTTCTGGAACTTGATCTATAGACCAGGCTGGCCTCAAACTCAGAGATACATCTGCCTCTCCTCTGGAGTGCTGGGATTAAAGACACCACCATCTCCTGGCTTTTATTGTTATTTAAAGAAAGGAACACCTTGGAAGGAAATTTCTCCATCTCTGCCACTTCTTGTTCCTCTCCTGAGACAAAACAGCTCCCAGGTAGCCTTTGCCTTTGGGATTTTTTTTTTTTTTTTTTTTTTTAACAGGGCCTCATGTGGCTCAGGCTAGCCTGAACTTACTGTTTAGCTGGGGCTGGCCTTGAATTCTCCTCTGTCTGCCTCCTAGGTGCTGGGATTTTGGCCTTGTGAATTTCATTATAGAGTAAGTGAGAGGGAGGAGTCTCCTTGCATAGTAAGCCAGTAGGGTCCTGTGAAACTGTTTTCTCCAGGGCTTAGAGAATGGACCCAGATGTTGGACCTGATTTTCCTAGGGGCTGCCTTGGTCAGCGTGGTCAGGGTTCTTGTGATACCCTTGGTTATTTTTCAAGTTGTTTGTGGCAGAGAGATGGTGAAGCTGGAAAACTGGTAACTTGAGTCCCTCCCCAGTCACAAAATTAGGTATCCCTGTGACAGGCCAAGTCTAGCCTCCTAGCCTGCCTGCTTATGAAGTGCAAGACAGAGCTGGGAAAACCCATTATCAGACACCTAAGAGGGTTAGACCACCAGGATATAGGTAGACAGAAGAACACATGCTGCATCTGTGTAAAGGTGGGCTCTGGGTTGATGCAACCCTGCGTCTTGAACTTGGGGCACAGAGGTTGTCTTTTGACACACAGTATATATAATATACATATTATATATTAGTTGAGTACAGGTCACCATCAGGGTCAAATGCTGGTGCAGAGTGTTCTCACCAGTAAACAAGGACATGAGCACTTGAGGCCTTAACAACTGTGTGAAACACTCCCAAGAGTCAGTTCTGCTGGAGATGACAGTTTGCTTGGGTGGGAGCCAGGAACAAGAGGAATGGGCACTTCCCTTACATTTTCCCCCATTCCAGCTTTGTTAGGCTTCTCTGACTGGATGTGGCCTGAAGCTGGGATGGCTTGCTTGGCCACCTTTCACTCTTCTGGTGTGGGAGTTGATGGGGCTTGATTCTAGAATATTCTGTTTTGTTTACCAAGGACCCATATCCACTGGATCCAGGGTGTGTTGGGGATGCAGCTCCTGAACATTTATAGAACAGTTGGAACCACGGGCTGGCTGTTCTTAGCCACAGCGTTTACTAGTTGGAGATCATCTGGCTATTGGGAGCCCTGGCCTAGTCTCAGAAGGGCCACTACCTCATTCATAGTCACTGAGCCCAGGGTATTCATTGGCTTGGCCTCAGCTAACCAACTTGCAGCCTGAAGGTGTTTCGGGACCTTTCTCTGGGGGAAAGGTCTTGCCACTGTATCCGGGGTACTGGATGGAGGAAGTTATATTGGTTAGCAAACTCCTCGCTGTGTAGCTCGGGCCTGTTGTAAACTCATAGGAGGCAGGCCTAGGAGACTGACAGTGGAGGAGGGTAGAATGTAGAAGTTGGCCCTGTGCCTGTTGAAGAGTAGATAGCCTCTCCATGCTCTCCTGGTTTCAAAGAGGTTAGCTTGGCAGACTTCACGTAAGCAGAGGAGGGTCGCTGGTGTGGGGGGGGGAGGGGGTTCCAGCGACCAAGTGATGGTGGAGATGTTCTACTTTCCCAGTGCCCTGTGCTGGGGGCTGAGGTTGGGACCTGCTTCGGGGCCGGAATGAGGTGTGTGGGAAGGTCTGAGAGATTTGTACACAGCTTCCTAACGGGAATGAATCACTTGGGATTCACTGCCCTGAAGGTGTAGGTATGAAAGATACCACAGAGAGTTGGTGTTAACAGCCTCCACCCCCTACTTCCAGCTTAACTAACAGGAATTCTGCTGAGACCAGGGGCTGTTGGGGCAGGGAAGATGCATCCCAGCTCCTCCCTACTCCTTAGGAAGCCGTGATGGAATCCAAGGTCATAGGGGTCCCGCCCCACCCCACCCCGCCCCGCCTTACCTTCCAGGAGGTGGAAGGGCTCCTGGTGAGACCTCCCCTTGGAGCCTGAGAGGCCTAGGAGGGAGGGAGGGCTCATTTAGTGGCGGGAGGAGGGGGTTTCCTGCAAGGGCACTGAGCAGGAGGGGAGGCCGGCGAAGACAGCAGCTCTTTGCTGCACTCTGGCTCGTCCTGTAGACTTGGCGCCAGCGGCGGCTGGGCTCATCCCTGGGCCTCGCCCCCGCGCAGGGGCTCTGAATGCCGCCGCCCCCATGAGAACACTGGCCAGAGCTCCTGTCCCTAAGCCTCTGCTTGCGGAGACTGAGCCATGTGGGTCTGGACCTGGGCCGCTGCAGCCCTTTTCTGGCTGCCGACTACTGGAGTCGGGGCACGGCAGGAACACAAGAAGCCTCGGCAGCTGGCTGCGCGTGTGGAGTCCTCCAATATTACAACATCCAACCACGAGGGATTGCTAGGCTCCTTCAAGGTAGGCGCCGGCCGGGGAGCATGTGCGAGGAAAATGTGCGAGCGCAGTGCTAGGCACAGCTTCCAAGCTCAGAGTGTCTCCCTCCCCCGATGGCTCTGTTCCCCTTTTCCCGGGTCGCACTGCCTGAGACCTTAATTACTTTTTTTTTGCGGAGTTTGCTGCCGCCAGGACAGGGCCTGACCTGTTGGGAGAGTTTCCCTCTGCCATGCCTGCTGGGTCTGAGAAGAAGCAGTACTCCTGGTAGGGCAACAGCTATCGTTTGAAGCCTCAGTGTGCTTTTCAGCAGTCTGATGCCATTGGGTATACTTGCTATTTTAGGTGGGGAAGGACTTCGGGCAGACTGGCGAATGACTGTGTCATTCCGTGTGCGACAACTCCTGAAGTAGGCAATCGTCTGACTAGCCTGACTCCTGTGCTTTCCAGGGACCTGTGGTGGTCTCATCTACTGTGGCATCCTGCATGTCGAGTACCCTGTTAGAGTCCTCCAGAGACAGAAATCTCTCCCGATCACTTGTCTTAAAGCCATTCTAGGGGTCCCCAGAACAGGAAGGGAAGCAACTGTTTTCCAAACAGCCCCCCCACCCCCCGTGGCTCTGAACCTTTGACCTTTGCATCTCTCCTTTGTAGCCTGTCACTGCATCTGCCAGCTTAGTTGCCTCTCAGCCCAAATCAATCCACCTCAAGCGGTGTGAGGTCCCATTTTCCTGATAGACAGAATGAGCGGAGCTGAGGGAATGTAAGCTGTGGGCTGGTTCCTGGGCAGGCAGAAGGGAGATCATGACCACTCATAGTGGGAGATCCTGCAAGTGTTTGATCCTGAGTAATCCTCCTTAGGTACTAGGGAAGGTCAGTGGTGCCCACCCAGCTGAATGGTGCCCTGCCTAGGTTGTCTTTTCAGACAGTTTGGGAAGACGTTAGCAGGGTAGGGCTTCTGTGAACTCACTCTCCAGGTGCTCCTGCTCTTTTTGCTGGGGTAGTCTTGCTCTACATTTCCCTGCAGCCTTTGTCCTTGGCCCAGCTGTGTCTGGTGCCCTCAGTGCTAAGGATTCAAACAGATAGATACTGGGTGGAGAATTTTGGTACATTCAGATGTACCAAAATTGTGTCTGTCTCTGGGTAGGACCCAGGCGGGAAGCAGTTTTGCCAGTTCTTCCTAGCTCAATGACCTGTCTGGAGGAGAGCATCCTTATTTCCGATTAGGAGCTCCAGTATCCATTCAGGACTGACCTTGTGCCGGGACCCTTGGCTTACTCTGGTCAGTGAAGGCAGGAGCGAGCATCTTGAAACAACCAGACGGTCATAGCTAGGCTAGTGGCTGCTATACTCCTATCCATTCCACAAACTGCCAACCTGATACCTCCCATCACCCCATCCTAATTGTCCCCAGAGACAGGCTTGGCCCTTACCAGGCATACTCTACCAGCCATTTCCATGTATCTACAGCCAACTTTGGCTCATTTAAGGCTAAATCAGGTTTGCCCCATGAGTCCATTATACTTTCATGAGGGCAGGATCAGAGGAATAAGGTCATTTTCACAAAGGTCCAAGGTACTTTAGTATCAGGTTCTTGCTTTCACAGAGGCCCCAGACCTCACCTTGCCTGTTCCCTCCCCAATCCCCAGCACATACACACATGGGGACATAATAGGTTCTGATCACCGGGGATTGTCCCTTTGGGCCATGAGCTATCCCTGTGACATTTTACTGTGTACCTGAATTTCCCACTAACCAGAAGTTCACATGTATCTGTGGGGTATATTAGGACAGAGGCCAGGGGCCTGGTGGTCAGTATATTAGCCTTGCTTCTCTGGCTTTCCAGCCAGCAGAGGCCTCTGGACCTGAGCTCTCAGATGCCCACATGACATGGCTGAACTTTGTCCGCCGGCCAGATGATGGGCCCTCAAGAAAACGGTGTCGTGGCCGAGACAAGAAGTCGGTGAGGCCCTGAGCTGTGTGGGACCAGCTCTTAGGGGTTGTTTTCAGCTTCTGAGCCCAGGGAAGAGGGTGACTAGAGTTCCTACTCAGATTCACTTTCTTTTACCTCTTCCAGCGAGGCCTCTCAGGTCTCCCAGGGCCCCCAGGCCCTCCTGGCCCTCCCGGCCCCCCTGGTTCCCCTGGTGTGGACGTCACCCCAGAGGCCTTGTTGCAGGAATTTCAGGAGATGCTGAAAGGTAAGATTGTACCCTGCACCCAGCCTCTTTCAGAAGCCCAGAAAGCTCTCAGGGGCCTAACTCCAAGTGGCTTTCCCCACAGAGGCGACAGAACTTCGATTCTCTGGGCCACCGGACATATTGTCACCCCAGGAACGCAGCCATCGGCTGGTGGTTGAGGCCTTCCACTGCCGTTTGAAAGGCCCTGTGCTAGTGGACAAGAAGACACTGGTGGAACTGAAAGGATTCCAGGCTGTGAGTGAGGACACAAGCTAAAATAATCTATCCTTTGTGCTTATATACCAAGGGGACAGCATAAAGGGGTGGTTCCTTATTGGCAAGACAGTTGCAAGACACATGCCTCCATTGGGCCCTAGAGATACTATTTGTAGAGGGTAAGGGCCAGCCTTTGTTAGGAGCTCTGGTGTGTCTCACCTTATACTAAGACAAAAATGGGGCCTAGAATTGCCATTCCCTATGGTAGCTTTTAGGGTCCTGTCCACCCATGGGAACCTGGCATCTTTGCCCTAGGTCATCCTTGGGTGCAGGTAAGCCCTGTCCTTTCCAAAAAAAAAAAAAGAGGCCCATGAAAAACCTGTTTGGGGTTGGTCTATGGATACCTCTCTTGGCTAGAGTGTACATGGTGAGGGTCCAGGCCCGAATCCAGCCAGTCACCTCCTAATCTTCACAGCCTACTGCCCAGGGTGCCTTCCTGCGGGGGTCTGGCCTGAGCCTGGCCTTGGGCCGATTCACAGCCCCAGTCTCTGCCATCTTCCAGTTTTCTGCCAGCCTGCACGTGGGTGAGCCAGCATGTATGTGCCATATGGGTGGTGGGTAGGTTCTCCCTTGAGGTTGTACCTCAGAGATGCCATCTACTCTGCTTGGGGCTAATACCCTCAGCCCTGGCAGACACTTGAGCCTGTTCTGGGCAGTGTCCTAAAGCCCACGTACCTGCTGCTTTCTCCATAGACCATAGTGAACTACAGGGCAGAGGCCGGTTGCGTACCCGGGACACAGTCCGTGTCCTCATCTGTATTGAGTCCCTGTGTCATCGCCACACGTGAGTGAGTCCTGCTGCCTGCCACAGTCCTCTGGGGTTTGTCCTTGGACTGAGATCATAAGTAGCCACCTGAGGGGTGTCTGGGCACCGTGGGCCAGCGGCCTCAACACTGTTGTCCTGTGGTGCTGTGCCCAGGTCCCTGGAGGCTGTCTCAGGCCTGGAGAGCAACAGCAGGGTCTTCACAGTGCAGGTTCAGGGGCTGCTGCAGCTACAGGTAAGGGTATTACAGGCTCAGGCAACAGGTGGGTGGGTTTCTCTAGCATGGGAGGGCCTCACAGCCTAGTGTAAGTAGTTGCTCGGGACCTCTGAACCCTTGTACCTAGGAGGGTGCTGCCTGGTCAGGATGTTTTTAGATCTGTGTGGACAGTGTATCAACTGTTGGGGCGTATTGGCTGCAAATGCTATCCCTGTGGGTGGGTAGGCTTCTACATTGGGGCCACCCACTAACGATGATGCTCACTGTGTGATGCCTTTAGTCTGGACAGTATGTCTCCGTGTTTGTGGACAACAGTTCTGGGACAGTCCTCACCATCCAGACCAGCTCCAGCTTCTCTGGACTGCTTTTGGGTACGTAGAGGAGCTGAAGAAATGATTGAGGAACCAACACCATGCTTCTTAGAGGAGCTGGGAAGGACTGCTCTCCAGTTAATAGTTTTCATGGCAATAAAGAGCTCTAGACTTCTCCATCTCTCTGGAGTGCTATGTGGTTATTGTGTTGGTAGAAGTGGCAACTGAGTGGCCAAGATTTGAACAAAGATGCACAGCAAGCAGAAGACTATCCACATGATCCCAGAGCAGAGTGAAGTCCTCTCACAAGGTCTCCAGATAGACTTCCAGCCAGTAAGGGAAGGAGCAGGGAACCAGCAAAATGGTTTCTCTACCTGCTGGGGACTGAGTCAACCCTGAGGCAGAGGCAGGCAGATCTCTGAGTTTGAGGCCAGCTTGGTCTCTACAGTGAGTTCCAGGACAGCAAACAGAAACCCTGTCTCAAAAAACAAAACAAAAATCCAAAGTCTCTTTTAAAGTTCAAAAGTTCTCTAAAATAGCCAAGACCTCATACCTGTGGGTTTCTGTAAAATAAAAAAACCAAGTTAAATAATTATTATTTCAAGAGAAAAGAACCAGGGTACAGTCACAATCAAAGCAAAACTAAAGTCCGAGAGTATAAAAAGTTGAGTGCTTTGTGTCTGGGGTCAGTTCCACATGCAGGATGGCTTCCACACGTGTTGCTGTCCTTGGTGATTATCCTATGGTACAGGCATCTCCAAAATGCTGGGCTCTCTTTGGTCCTCAACTTCTCTCCACAGCCCTATTAGTTAGTTGTGCAGCTTTTACCACACCTGAGTCTGTACCATCATCAATGGCCTTTACTGGTCTCAGAGTGTCAGATCTTGTTGCTTTCCGTGACTCTTCATGCCTCCAAAATCAGTATCACCTGGGGAAACCTCCTACATATTACCAAGTTCAGCTGCTAGGGTGAGGTTCAGCCTTGGCTGTTTTCTAGATCACAGATTCTAGGTGCTGACCCTGAGAAAATGCTTTCCAGAAGATTTTCCCTCAATAATGTTTGTCTCTTCCTCCCCTTTCTTTTTTTTCTTCCTCTTTTGTATTTATTTATTTATTTATTTGTTTGTTTGTTTTAATCGCTTTACAGCCTGATCCCAGCCCCTTCCCTCTCTTCTCCCTTCTTCTCCCAGTCTTGCCCTCCTGCCACTCTCCCCTCTTCTCAGAGAAGGGGCCACTAAGGGATACTAACCCACCCTGGCCCTTCTTGTCACAGCAGGACTAAGCACATCCTCTCCCACTGAGGCCAGAAAAGGCAGCCCAGCTGGGGGGAAGGAATCCAAAGACAGGCAACAGAGTCAGAGCTAGCCCTTAGTCCCATTGTTAAGGGACCCACATGCTGACCATGCACATCTGTTACACATGTGTAGGGGTCTAGATCTGGCCCATCCAAGCTCTTTGGTTGGCTCAGTCTTTCTAAGACCCAATGGTGTTGGTCTCATCATCACCATGATTCTTCATCTGACTCTTCATCCCCAGCCAAGATTTCAATGTAGTGGTTCTACTCTCTTGTCAGTAACAGCCAATTCTTCAGCCCTAGCTGACCAGAACCACAGATTCTTAATTCAAAATAACAAATAGCCCTGATAATAGGATTTAAGGGACACTCAAACATCCCCCTGAAACTTCACAAACAAGGCCTTCATCTTCTCTTCTGCTCTCTGCATTATTTTATAAGTTATCATGATAGCTCATTAAGTTCTGAGCACTCAATGGCTTTTCTAGCCCCACGCTCCAAAGTCCTTTCACAGTCCTCCCCAAAGCACATGGTCAGGTCTGTCACAGTAATATTCTACTCCTGGTACCAATTTCTGTCTCGGGGCTTCTATTGCTGTCATAAAACATAATCAAAAACTTGGGGAGGAAATGGTTTATTTCAGCTTACAATTCTCAGATCACATTCCATCACCAAGGGAAGTTGGGGCAGGAACTCAAGGCAGAAAGTGAAACAGGCCACGGAGAAATGCCGCTGATTGCCTTGCTCCTTGTGGCTTGCCCAGCCTGCATCTCTCTCTCTCCCTACCCTCCTTTCTTTTTTCCTTTGGGCAGGATCTTTCTATAGTCCTGACTGTCCTGTCCTAGAACTCTTTGTGCAGCCCAAGCTGGCCTTGAACTCAGTGAGATCTGACCCCTGAGTGTTGGAATTAAAAGATGTATGCCACTATGCTCAGCTCAGCCCACTTTTTTGGGGGAGGGGAAGGGGTTGCAGGTTTCAATACTGGGTTTCTCTGTGTCCTGGACCAACTTTATAGATGAGGTTGGCCCCAAACTCACAGTGATCTGCCTGCCTCTGCCTCCCAGAGTGCTGGGATCATAGGCATGCACCATCTCATCTGGCTGTCAATCCACTCTTATGCAGCCCAGAACCACTTTCCCAGGGATGACACTGCCCACAGTGAGCTGGGCCTTCTCACATCAATCATTAATCAGGAGAATATGCCACAGATTACAGGCCTTTTTGTTGGTTTGGTTTGGTTTGGTTTTGTGTTGGGTTGTTTGAAACAGTATCTCACTCTGTAGCTCTTGAGTGTCGTGGGACTCATTGTGTGGACCAAACAGGGTCTCAGACTCAGAGATCCACCTACCTCTGCCTCCTAAGTGTTGAGATTGAAGGCGTGTGCCAGCACACATGGCCGGGCCAGTCTTATGGAGGCGTTTTCTCAGTTGAGGTTCTCACCTTCCAGATAACTCTAGCTGTGTCAAGTTGACAAAACAAACAAACAAAACTGGTCAGCACAGGGCCCCTGTGGGGCCTGTCCCCTATGAGTAGGGGTCCCAGAAGGGGGCTCAAGTGTATATAAGCAATAAACAAGACTGCCCACTTCCTAGGCAGCTGTGCCAAGCTGAAGAACACCTTCAGGCCAAGGTGTGAGATAAGATTTGGGTTAGGGAAGCCTGCCCAGGCTGAGGCAGGAGTTCCCCTTCTTGCTACCTTCCTCAGTAATGGCCACCACTCCCCAAAGATCAGAGGATGGGTGGAGTATCCCTGTTGGCCCATCTGCTGCAGTCCTCAAGGTAGGAACAGTGGCTAATGTGAGACCCCTCTAACCCTACACTATTTGGCAAACTTGGATCAAAGATTGTAAATTAGCGTAAGGATGTCCTAGCCGGCTGAGCTAAGATTCCATCTCTAGATGGTACCTGGGCCATCAAAAGGTGTTGGTAAGCTTTCTCAACACCTCTGACTTCTTTCACCACAACAGGCCTTCAGAATTTTGTTTTCAAGATTGAGCAGGGGTCTCCCTTGCCCTGGAATGATCTCCCAAAGGGAAATATACAGCAGAGAGGTGAGGAGTCTGCTCATAGGCCTGTGGGCAGTGTGTAAGCTGAGGCAGTAGAAACTGGAAGAGGCCAAAGTATGTGGGCTGTTAACTCACCCAAAACCTTGACCCTCCTTGAGGTGCCATAGGAGGGCTCCTCGCTAGGGTCTTGCTGGGCAATGAGGCAGGTCAACCAAGCTAGTTGCTGAGCTAGTGTGAGTGGCGCCAGTCTATGTAGTAGTAAGCTTGGCCACTGACCCATCTCCACCTTTCTTCTGGACACCCCCGCAGCCCCCATTGTGGCGTCAGGGGCTGGGGCTGTCTGGAGAGGTCTGTATTTCACTTGGCTGCAGCTTTAATGTCAACTACTTTAAATGGGGGATGGTGAAAAGCCTACTAGGGTCCATATGGAGTATACCATGGTCCCTACTGAGTAAATAAAAGGGAGCCCAAAGAAGGAGTAACTGGCCTCCCACTTGCCAATTACTGAGGTCTTGACAGGGAGTCCAGGCCAGATTTTAAAATCCACACTTAGGGATGCCGCTTCCCTTTCTGCCCTCACACCCTTGTTGGGCAGCCTACCTACTGGACTGGGTCTGCAGCTCTCAGGTCCTTCTAGCACTCGGGCCCCTTGGGCTGTGGCATCAATGGACTCTTACCCCAGGGGGACTAGGGCCTCCACCCGCTATAGCAGGGAAAGTAGTTTACATATGGGGTAACTTTTCAGGACCTATCAGTGGAAATATTAAGGCCAAGCTTCCATGAGAAGGCAGAGCAGGGTCTAGGAAGGGGGTGGCACGGAAGTATGGCTTGAATATCTACACCTGCAGATCCATAAACAACCCTCACTAGGATTTTCGGGGCTCTCTTCACGGCCCTGTGATTCCTCTGCTCTACTAGTGACAGCATTACCCTGTGCAGATTGGGCTAAGGCTGGAAGCCAGCCACCCAGTATGGTGGGCAGTACCACCAGACTCCAGAGCCACATATAGGGCCTCCTTGCCCATTGTAAGGGTCTCTCAGCTTTGTTCTTTGGTCTCAGTCTTATTGGCTGCTGTAGGGGCTATAATCCCCAAGATGGAGACTCAGAGAATGGGACTTAGGGCCCCACAAAGAGACAGATGGAGATGAGGAGATGAGAGATGAGGAGACACCATGGTCAGGGGCAGAGCAATGCCTGGGCAGATAGCCAAGATCAGGGTGGGCCTTGTCTGGGTGCCTGACTCTACCTGCATCTGTCTGTCTGCTCTTCCTCCCCGTCCTGCCCCTAATCGGAGGTCATTAGCCACTTAGATGTAATTTCCTTGGAATGTGCTGTCTCTAGATGAGCCCTAGAGGCTGGGGGCCCAAGAGCAAGGGAGTGGGCGTCTAGGGTGGAGTGGAAGGTTCCAACTGAGGGTCCAGGTCACAGATACAGAAAAACCCATGCAACCTGCCCAAAAGAAAAGCAGCCAGGCTTTTCGCTTGTTCTCAGCTGTACCATGTGGTTTTCTCAAGTCTCACATGGTCATAGGCTCTGATGTCCCATATGTTCATGAAGGACACCTGGCATGGCTAACCTAGCCTAAGCATGGCATGCTACGGAAGGCAGACAGGCTGGAGTTGCTAGTATTCAGGTAGCAGCTAGCTTGAGGATTCCAAGAGTGGGGAGAGCTCAGGGGAAGGCGAGTTTCTTCTACACCATCCCATTTTGAAGCTGGTTTATGAAGTGGTCTAGATACTTGCTGTTCTTGGCTGGAGACAGAGAAAGCACTGGCAGTGCTGGACAGCCTTGGTTTGGCTCCTGATCCCAAGCCCTTGTTTTACGGCAGCTGAAGGTGCTGGCTGGCTTTGCTAACCCTTTTGCTAGGTTGACTTCCTAGCAGGGTCAGTCTGACCCTTCTGCCTGCCAGGCTAGGGCTTGGAAGTAGGGTATAACCATGGC
This sequence comes from Meriones unguiculatus, assembly GCF_030254825.1. Taxonomy (NCBI): domain Eukaryota; kingdom Metazoa; phylum Chordata; class Mammalia; order Rodentia; family Muridae; genus Meriones; species Meriones unguiculatus. The sequence continues at coordinate 282,777 of NC_083351.1, read as the reverse complement.
CAAGACCTCCTGACTGTCCTGGAAGGCCATATCCAAGATGGAAATACTTGATCCAAAATCCTTCCTGAGTTTGGTTTTAGGCCCTCACCTGGTTAGAGCTGGTCAGCCCCTCCTAGAAGCAATGTCCCCTTTGGTGTTGGGAGTGTGCTGTAGTATTCAGTCAGAGATTGATCCATTGGAATCCTTGGCACCCTGTCCTGGGATTGAGCACTAACAAGGATGTGGTTTTCATGCCCAGAATGGCTGGAGAGACCTTTTAGGGTACATCTCAAGCTAGGAGATGGAAGGAATAGGCAGGGACAGGGGCCAAGCCTCTAAGACCTCCATTTTCGGTGCTGTGTAGCTTTGCCAGCGCTAGTCCCACATGTACCCACCCTGTGTTCCCCTTTGGGAGTTCAACATATAGAAGCTTGTTCATGCTGGCCTATACATGGGGCCTTAGACTATAGTCTTGACTTTTGGGTGGGTCTGCTCTAAGGGTTTCCTGTCCCCTTCTAGGGCCCCTGAGTTCTCAAGCAGTATATCATAAACCCAGACTACACATTTTGCAGAAAACCAGGAGTGCCTGGCTAGTGTGTAGAGGCTGTTTTTGGAGATGCTTCTCTCCATCTGAGTTTACTTGAGTTCCAGTATGGGCAACTTAATGTCTATATAGCTGACGTCAAGAGCCTGTGGGTGTGCCCTGCTATGTTCCCGCGGAGGCACCCTGAATGTGCACGTTTGTTTGTAGCGGAGGGGAAGGGTATCTGTCTCCATGGATCTCTGCATCCAGAAAGAGGCATGGGCTAAGTGTCCAGCTGACTGGAGCTCTCCATAAGTAAGTGACCAAACTCAGGAGTGGACATAGTTCTTGTACTTGGTGCTGGAAAGACCCGGTGGCATTAGTGCTGCTGCAGTGAGCAAGTAACTCCAGGGTGGGATATATGGTTTCTCATGGCCTGGCACGAGCTTACTGTGAGTACATCCCTGGCAGCTGAGGCTCCCTGGGTAGAAAAAGTGGGTAAAGAGGTCAAGGGAAAGGGGCTTCTCAGCCCCAAAGGGGTTCCTCTCTTCCTGGGAAGAGAGCCCTGTGTTGCAGTGAAGCCTAGTGTGCACTCTGTCTTGCCCCCATGGCACTGGCTTCAGACAAGCTGAAGAATCCACGGCTGTCTGTAGCTTAGAGCAGAACACAAGGGTCTGTGTCCTGGAACCACTGCTCACTGACTGGGCTTGGCCAGTGTGCCCCTAGGCAACCAAGTGAGGCCACTCTGGGCTCTAAGACCTCATGGCTCTACTCCTTCCAAGGACCTTACTGCTGGGGCCTCCTGCAGCCAGCCCAGATCTCTCATAGCCTAGTTCTGAGAACTGAGGCAGGTGGGCTGAGAAACACTCAGGTATGAAAAATAGCCTTGATTTTTACCTGTGCTGGCTGCCTCCATTGGCACGTCTCTCTGCCTATGTGTCTGGTGGTGTGCCTGGACGGGAACAAAGGGTCTTTGTTTGAAAGGATTTGGGGCACAGCCCCATGCTCTGGGGCAGTGACTCACAAGTTATTCCAGGAGATAACATCAGTTTTGCAACAGCCAGCATGCATACATGGAGCCCAGCCCTGGCAAAACTCTGGCTTCTCCTGCACCCACATCCCTACAGCAACCCTGCTGAGACTCGGTGATAGGAGGTGGCAGCCAGAACTGGAGTAAACAGGAAGCAAACTCCATTTCTGCCACTGAAGTATCCCAAACAACCATTCAATCCCAGGCAAGCCCTGGCCATCCCTTGGCCTTTCCAGATAGTCCCTAGTGGCCAAGAGGTAATGGAATTTGCTGCCATAGGCCTGTCTCTGCCACTGCCACAGGATGTACAGATGCCTGACTTTCCAAAGCATTTATAGGGCATAATTCAGGGTTCTTTCTCTAGTGCAGGGCTGACAGGGCTGGAGTACAGCCCATTCAGTATGCTGGGGGTCCAGACTGACCTGCCACCACCACAGAGACCACAAGGGTGGTCACTGACCACCATTTCCTCCCAGGATAGTAAGTGGGAGGCTGCGAATGGTCCATAGTAAAGGCTGGATCAGCCCAGTACTCCCAGACAGCACAGGAGGGGAGTAGCTGGGTCTCAGGTTTCCTTCTCTTTGGGTCACTGAGCTTGGTCACGGCCTGGCGTAGTGGAGAGGCAGAGCTTGATTCAGGCTCATATGGCCTGCTATCACACCAGGCCTGGCCTCAGAGAGGCAGTTGCTACCCATGGCATTTACAGTATGAAGCTGATGTGGCCACACACTACAACTCCCCAACCTGGAGCAGCATTGAGTGCCCAAGGCAGTGTGGCTGAGATGAGCTACAGTGTTGTTGGAGAGCCCCCAAACAGTATTCTTCCTGGGTGCTGCAGTCCATGGGAATACTGTTGAGGCACACTGCAGGGCTTGTTGGTAGTCACACATCGTGCAGGGACCTGAGTTTGGCAAGAGAGAAGCCCATTCATCCATTTCAGGATCATTCTGAAACCTTTGAGTTATTTACATCCTGAGCTTCCCAGATTGTGGGACGAAGTGTTTGCTTTCCCTTAGAACATCCCCCGTCCTCCTTTCTAAATATCCCTTGTCTTATCAGCTTCCCTACAAAGATGAATACCTTTCTCTGCTCCTGGGACTGGACCTAACTAGAAATGGAGAGGGAAGGAAGAAAAGAGATACAATACACAGACATGCTGCTGTTGGGTGAACTGGGCTCTCAGCTGGAGAAGCCACAGCACCCTGGAAGTGTAGTGTGTTTATTATATAGAATTGAACAGGAGGTGGAGTTATTACGTACACATGAACAAGGAGGCGGTGTTTAGCTACACAGCATTTAGCTAATCTCAGTAGGAGTAGTCTCCATGGTAGAGCAACCTTCGGGCCATAAGCACTCAGGGGAAATGCTGTGGTGGACATTGTCTGTACACACTATCAACATACACACATGAGTAAGTCTGCCATGCCTCTGGGCTTCACCCTTGGGATGGGAGTTCAGGGCGAGGCTTATTTTCCCATGGGTCTGGAGCCTTGGGGTTTTTGACATGTCTAAGCCATGTCAAACAGTACATAGGGACTTTCTTTACTCCTCCTGAAAAACTGCTCAATAATATCTGGGGCCACAGGCAGGCAGTTATAGCTTCAAGACACATCACCTGATGCCTTACTTCATGGGATAGCGATGGTGGCCCACTGGATAGTGTGTTAGAGGAAGTTAGGGAGATAGAGTTGAGCCCCTTCCAAACCCATTAGTTTAGCAGGAAAATTGCTTTTGCTGGACTGTGTTCGTGGGATTCCCTTTGTTCCTATGGGGAACCTGGAAAATAGAAAAATGGCAAAGCCCCTAATTCTGTGTAGCTCCACCCTGGGCACTGTTAGCAAGTTTGTACCTGAGACCTGTGGTCTGAGGTAGGATGACTAGAGCCAGAAATTTCTGCCTACATATCTCTAGCTGGGCTCAGTGGCACACGCCTGTAATCCCAGCACTCAGGGAGACAGAATCAGGCAGATCTCTGTGAGTTTGAGGCCAACCTGGTCTATAAAGTGAGTCCAGGACAGCCAGGGCTACACAGAAAAACCCTATCTCATCTCAAAAAAACAAAAACAAAAACCAAAACAACAACAAAACAAAACCCCAAAACTGTTTCTAGAGCTACTACTAAAACAACTTGCATTTACAAAATAGTTGACTAGTAGTTGTTCTGGATTGCACAAGAAGGGAGGCAGGGACCACTGACAGACATGATGAATGGTTTGTGGGATTTTTCTTCTTTCTCTTCCACTTCAGGGGCTGGCCTCTGATTTTCTGTCTCTTCATTTTCTTCAGGCAGATTTGTAGTTTGCTGTCAGCCACTTCAACCTGCTTGCCCTTTGCTCCCCTCTTCCCTTTTTTGCCTTTTTTTTTTTTTTTTTTGTCTGAAGATTACGTTTTTCCTCAGCCTTTTTTTCAGCTTTGTGTCCACCTTGGCAGAGATGGGCTTGGCTGACAGCCTCATGGGGCTGTGCCTGTGTTCCACCTTCACCAGCCCATCCGTGCTAACCTTCCTCTTGGGCACCATGATATGGCACTTGGAGTGGGAGGCACTTGGGATACTTAACCTGCCACAGAGCTGCACTGCACAGCCTACATGAACTGCTGAGACCCACTCAAGGGCTGTGGGAGAACTGGATCTTGGTGGGTTTTCAAAATCTGAAGTGAGCTTGGACTTTTTACACTAAGCACTGGCATGTCGGTAGAGTCCTGCAACATGATGGTTTGGGCCCAGTTACCACAGATGAGTGATACTAGATCTAGGAGAAAAGTGCTACCCATAGTTGGGGGCATCCATCTAGAATTTTGAAATCCAAAGGAAGTCTGTCTTAGTCACTGTTCTATTGCTCTGGAAAGACACCATGACCAAGTCAACTCTTATAAAAGAAAGCATTTAATGGGACTGGTTTACAGCATCAGAGGCTCATCCATTATCATCATGGTTGGGAGCATGGTGACATGTAGGTGAATGTGTGCTGAAGAGGTAGGTGAGAACTGCACATCCTGATCTGTAGGCTGGGGAGAGACTTTTGGCCTTGTATGAGCTTTTGAAACCTCAAAGCCCATCCTCTGGTGACTAAGCATTTAAATATGAGCATCCTTCCTTCCTTCCTTCCTTCCTTCCTTCCTTCCTTCCTTCCTTCCTCCCTCCCTCCCTCCCTTTCCTTCCTCCCTTCCTCCTTTTCTCCCTTCCTCCCTTTCCTTCCTCCCTTCCTCCTTTTCTCCCTTCCTCCCTTTCCTTCCTCCCTTCCTCCTTTTCTCCCTTCCTCCCTTTCCTTCCTCCCTTTCCTTCCTCCCTTCCCTCCCCTCCCTCCCTTCTTCCTTTCCTTCCTCCCTTCCCCCCTCCCTCCTTTCCTCCCTTCCCCCCTTCCTCCCTTCCTCCCTTCCTCCCTTCCTCCCTTCCTCCCTTCCTCCCTTCCTCCCTCCCTCCCTCCCTCCCTCCCTCCCTCCCTCCCTCCCTCCCTCCCTTCCTTCCTTCCTTCCTTCCTTCCTTCCTTCCTTCCTTCCTTCCTTCCTTCCGTGGTTTTGCTGTGTAGCCCTGGCTATCCTGGCCACTCTGTAGACCAGACTGTCCTCAAACACAGAGATCCATCTGCCTCTGCCTCCTCAGTGCTGGGATCACCACCACCTGGCCAAATACAAGGTTTTTTAGGGAGGAGCATTCAAACCACAATACCCACAATACCCACTGTTCCTGCTTTCTTGGGGGGTAGTACACAATAGGACTTTAAGCAAGACCTCCCCCAAATGCTTTTTTTGTCCTTTGCCATGGTGGGGTTTTGTTTGTTTGTTTTGTTTTGTTTTTATTGCTGTTGTTTTGTTTCTGAGACCAGGATTCTCTTTGTAGCCCTGGCTGTCCTGGACTGGCTCTGTAGACCAGGCTGGCTTCAAACTCACAGAGATTCGCCTGCCTTTGCCTCCTAAGTGCTGGGATTAAAGGCATGTGCCACCAGGCCTGGCTGGTCATGGTGTTTTGTCACACAATAGAACGCTAAGACAGACCACCTTAAATCAGCTAACCATGATCTCCTAGGTATGTAACATTTTGTCTTAAGAGATTGTAGCTAGTACTATGACAGGGACAGCAAAACGTAGTAAAAATTTTCCTGTTGACAACTCACTCTTGTGTGTACAACAAAGCTTAAGAGATAGGTCCCTTAAGGACCTCCATTTTTGCTATAGCGTGACACAATTACAAATGTGCACTACCACATCTGTCTTCCTGCTTGGGTTCTGGTGGTTGTTAGGATTATATGGCTAGCACTTTTACTGGCTGTCTCCCTGGGCTCAACTTAAATGTTATCCCTGTGTTATGTTGCAGTTTCCCCTCATTTATGTAACTGCAGCTTTTACACAGCCCCTGCTCCAGTTCCTGAAATAATGATTCTGAGGTTTTATTATTTACGAATAAATAATGCCTAGGTGATGAGCTTTGGCTCATTCCCCTACTAACTCATAACTTATATTACTTGTTTATTCTAGTCTGTGTGCCACATGGCTGGCTACCTCTCCTCAGTTTCGTGTATCCGTCTTCCTCAGAATCCAGGGCAAATCTCCCCTCTCTCCCAGAGTTCATCTCCCTCTGCTGGAACTCCCACGACCTATTTCCTACCTCAGCTAATAGGCCATCAGCTTTTTATTGATGGGTGGTGCTTCCATACTGTACACAAGAGATTCTTGTATGGAGAGCCAGTGGTGGCGCTCTTCCTTAAAACTCTACTTTATTTGGGGTGTTTAGGCCTCTACCTCCCTTCCACCAACCTCCCAACCTTAACTAGGAGAGAGAAAGGTTAGTGAGAAGAGGAGTCCCAGACCCCTTTACTTCTCCCAGCTAGTTAGGGTCACGGGGTTCTTTTAGGGCTTTATGCCAATTTCCTTCAGCTGTAGATGCAGCCAGCAGGTTCCTCCATGATGCTGCACCTGAAGCATTTCTCTCCATCTGTCTACTCCAAATGGCTGCACCATCTCTGGTCTCTGGTCTCTCCAAATTGCTCCATGCCTCACGCCATCACTGAACACCATACTGAATGCTCCACTGAACGCCACAAGGTCTCCTTCTCTGCTTCATACTTGTACTCTCAGAGTCCTAGACCACGCCCCTCTCCATGTGGCATGTGGAAGTCCATTACTAGCAGGCAAAGATCATACCCCAAACGTGACAATTAACAGGTGTGAACAAACTATAGCCCAACTAAAATCCCACACTTTTGATTAAAACAAAAGCATATTTACATAGCACACAAAGAAACCAAAACTTCCATTATAGATTCTCTCTGTACATTTAAAGCAGTCCATCTTGGAAGGAAGCTCTTTAAAATGCAGGATATTCTGGAGAGAAATAAAACATGGCAACCTGCAAGGAACCTGGTTAACAACCCCTGGAAGTTAACAACTCCAAAGCTTTAGGAAGTCCCTCTGACCAGATTTCCTTCCCCAAACATATGTAAGGTATAAGGACTGCTGAAAACCATTCTCAGACGAGCTGAGCCACCTAGAAGAGATAAAGAGGCAGGGACCAACTGAGCTGGGGGCTGGGGGAGTGGCCCTCAGATCAACTATGCCTGGAAGACACTGTCCAACCTGTTAAACCACCTCTAAGTTCTGCAGTGTGCTTCAGATTTTCAGCTTTCATAAGCTGTTCCCCATGCTGAGGTGAGCTGTTGGTGAGGCAGCTGCTTTGGAGTGATTTCTGACTCTGTAAATAACCCCTCACCCATATTCCTTGCAACCAACCCCAGTAACTCACTGGTTCACCAAATTAGATTTTGGGGGTGTATTTCACTTTGGTCTGTCACCAGTTCTGGTTGTTTTTCTGGGGTGAATAGCTATCTCCCTAGGAATAGTATCACACAACATCCTAAATAGCTAGCAACAGTGTTTGTTCTGTTGTTGTTGGTGTGTGTGTGTGTGTGCACACATGTGTGGAGGCTAAATAAACATCAACTTTGAGTATTCCTCTGGAGCTGACCACCTTGCCTGGTTTTTGACACAGGGTCTTGTACTAGGACCTGGGTATCACTGATAGACTGGCTGGCCAGTAAATCTCAGGGACATTCTTATTTCTGCCTCCCCTGGTGTGACCATCCCCAGCAAAGAGCCATTAGGGCTCACAGCCTGGGGTAGCTTCCACTGACCTGACTATGGAAGTAGTCGGGTCAAGAGTACATGACCTGACACTGGAAAGTTTGTCAAGAGACGAACAACCAATGGCAGGCCCAGAGATGGTGTGGAGGAACCTGATTGATCATCCCAAACTATAGAACCTGGTCTCTCTTCCAGAATAAATGAGTCTGCATACACTCACCGTCAAAATGTGTTCATCCAACTCCTGGTGTCTCTGTAGTGGCTCCAGCACCTCTCATCCCCTCAGCTTAGACCCCCTGTCCTCACCCAGGCTGAACCCTTGGGAAGAGGAGCAACATCTGGCACCCACCTCAGCCTAGGCCTCTGAGCATTGGCGAGATGCCACCTGATTCCATGAGTAGGCCCTTTTTCCTGGCTAGGCCAAGGTGGCCTTGGCCCCATCCATGTGTTTCTCAGCTGCTCATGGGTGAGCATGCAGCCCCCTCCTCTGTGTGTTTTTGGCTGCTTGTGGGTGTGCAGCCCCCTCCTCTGATCTTTTCCCCCCCATTTCTCATTCTTCCTCCACCTACCCACTATGGGTAATATTCCAATACCTCCTCCCGCCTTTCCTCCCAATTCTCTGACAAGGAGGTAGATTTTTCCCCCACACGACTGGAATCACCTCAGATTCTTTCCACCCAAACCCAACTGGAGCCTGCCCCCACTTCCCCATGGGCCGAACTCCACCCTTATCGCTTCTCCATAACACAACACTCGCTCTTCCTCCTACAGCCCCACCTCTCATACCTTGTCCTCCCACTCTTGCTTACCAACCACAGACACCCCCCCACACACACCTAATACTCATGGGGTGGAACTTCCAGTACGCCACCCTCTGGCTGCTGCCTACCCTGTTAATGCTGGACATGATGAGGCAGCCCAGTCCTGGTATCCCGCCCCACCTGCTGATTTGGCTGTCATTTGGAAGGTGGCCCTAGAGTCCAGTGTGGACTCCCCCTATTTTGAGCAGGCTCTTCTACAGTGGGCTATTCACTTGCAAACCCATTGTGACTGGAATTCCCTCTTAAAGGGGGTACTTGCTCCTAGTGTGTTCCTTCAATGGAAAGTGTCCTATAACGACCTGGCCAAATCCCAGGCCTGCTACAACCTCAAACTTGGTGTTCCTATTTCCTGGGACAGGCTTATGGGTATGGGTCCCTATAGGGACCTTGTCACCGAGGCCACCATTGGCCTTCATGGGTACTTTGACCAAGTCAAATCCATTGCTTTACAGGCCCTAAAGGCATGCCTTCCTAACAAGCCACAGACTTGTTCTGCAGCCTTGTACAAGGACCCTCAGAGGGTTTACTGACTTCCTTACTTTTGTGATGGAGTCAGTGGACTGATGTAACCCCTCCTTGTCCAGCTAGAGAGGCTCTGGTTAAACAACTTGCTTGAGAAGGAGTCTCCACTGCAGCCCACAATGCCATCACGGCCATCCGAAATGAAGAAACCCATAAGTGGATCACTGCCGCCTAAGATACTAAGCCCATGATAGCACCCTTCGAGGTTCTTATGGCCTCTTTGCAGATCCTGGCTATTGACAGACAACCTTCTCAAAACCATGCTGAGGGTGTGGCCAGCCAGGCTATTACCACTGCTCCTGCCCAAGGGGAGCCTCATGCCCCCATTCCCACACTCCATGCTCTCAATGCTGCAAAGGTTATCATTGGGCTAAAGACTGCAGATCTGCCCTTCTTTAAACTTTCCCCTGGGGCAACCCTCAGCATTGCCAGTGAGAGACCCACCCACACATTCAATGGCCCCTTCCTATCTTTGAGTATTCCCCTTGAATGACTGTGTTCCTAGATGGGGGTCATCCCTGATACTGAAAACTTCTCACTGCCATGGATGTTGTCCTGACCACAGACAATTGTTCCTTTTATGATGACATCTCTGGCCCCTGACACCTCTGGCCTCTCCCCACATCTCTACTCCACACCCTCTTCCCCAACCCAAGGCTTCACACCCCCAATCCTAAGGGCCTCTGTTCTTCCACATCCCAACCTATGCCTCTCCAATGGGACACTTCGGACTCCATCTGAGTTGAACAGTGGTCTATACTGGAACCAAACTTTCCATTCTCAAATCCCTCATGTAGGAACAACTTTTACTTAGCCGTGCTGAACCATCTTATAGTCCACACAATTCCCCTATTTTTGTTATTAAGAATTCTGGTAAATATAGACTCCTTCAGTCTTAGACAAATTAACAAACATATGCTTAAGATGGGCTCCTCCCAAACTGGCCTCCCACATCCAGGCCCATCCCTGTTCACCGCTACTTAGCTATCATGGACATTAGGATTGCTTCTCTTCCACCCCCCTGGCTACTATGGACCAGCCCTACTTCACATTCATGGTGTGGGAACCCAATCATAATGTGCCCACCCAGAGATATCAATGGACGGTTCTACCCCAGAACATGAAAAACAGCCCCTCCATCTGCGCATGATTTGTTTCCTTGGCCAGAGCAAGAGTATAGCCTCATTGCCTGGTTGTCCATTATTGCCTGGTTGTCCATTATACGAATGACTTGCTACTTGCACATCCCCCCAAGGATCCCCTTTTGAACCTACTAAAAATATTAGTCTTGGATCTTGAGAGCCTTGGCCTTACAGTTGCTAATGAGATTCAGACCCTGCCCCCTTTAGCTTCCTGGGATATAAGACTGCCACTGAGATCAAACCTCTCACCCCTTGGATGGGAAGAGAGGAAGGACACCACTATGGATTAGTGTGGGGGAAAAACAAACAAACAAAGAAACCACGTGGACTGAGAGGAAAGACTCCAATAACGGCACAAAAAGGCCCAGACGAAGAATACAAGCAAGTACCATGGGATTATGGATGGAAGGTGGACCAGATGAGGAGGATTAAGGTGGATGGCATTGGATGGAGCTGGGACATGGGGAGGCTATTGAGCCAGTGTAAGTGAAATACCTACCTGTTCCAAGGTAAATAAGGCAATTACAAAATCTAGCAGGTGTCTGTGTCTTATTATTTGTGATATCGGGTTAAATAATACTGCTGTGATAATCTTAGGGTTAATAATAAACATGATATAGGCCAATACACACACACACACACACACACTCTCTCTCTCTTTTTTTTTTTTTTAATTTACAACAACAGATTTCCTACCAGAGGTATTTTGACACCTGTGCTGTTTTCTGTGCAGTTATCTGGAGTCCTTGGCTTGAGTCCTGGCTGTCTATAGCCACATGGTCCATGTTGTTCAGTCTATTCAAGCTCATTCTGAAGGGCAGAGACCATACATTCCTCATGCAATTCCAAGGTTTAGGTGAAACATCCCAGGTGAAAATGATTGGTATGAATCCTGGTCTTGCTATCAATAACGTCCCTAGAAAGCCAGCAGTCCTGTGAGGGCAGTCCCTTTCAGCCCCACTGGATCTCACAAACTCCTAGCTAGGAACCACATACACACAGGGCAGTTCATCTTCAGGAGCCCAGAAGACAGAATCTGGTATTAAGACAGGAGATTCGCAGTCATTGACACACCCTTCTCTCAGATGCAGGACTTTACATTCCAGGCCTGAATCTTCTACTTTAAAGAAAATAACCCAATGACATGGCTTAACAAAAGGGGTGGGGGAAACAGAAGAAAGGAAAAGGAAGAATCCAAACATGCTCATGTACAGACTGAAAACTTAAAGGTGAGTTGATGCATCTCTCCCCATCCACAGTACCACAAATGGGACCAGCAAGGCTAACTCAGACACTTATCCTGGAGCAACATTATTCTATTTTTCTAAATATACCCTTACTACATATATATATTTACATTAAAAGGGGGTATGTAATATTGTTACAGTTTTTGTGGTTGGAGTGCTAGGTAGCAAATACTATTTCCTTAAGAGAGAATTTGGGAAGTCTCAACTCAGGTTTGGATTCCTAGAAGTTTACTGAAAAACAGGTAATCTTTTTTTTTTTTAAGATTTATTTATTTATCATGTATACAGTGTTCTGCCCGCATGTACACCTGCCCAACAGAAAAGAGACCCAGATCTCATTATAGACGGTTGTGAGCCACCATGTGGTTGCTGGGAATTGAACTCATGACCTTTAGAAGAGCAGCCAGTGCTCTTAACATTTGAGCCATCTCTCCAGCACCAAGGGAATCTTTCTGGAAACTTATATTGAACATAGCTTAAAAACTATGTTGTGTAACTCAGGCTTGAGTTTGCTACTAGACTCAGAAGCTTCCCATTGGCAGCTCAAATATGAGCCTAGCTCAGGACAGGCCTCGATATGCTAATGAACTAACCCCAAGGTGGCACTGATATGGCAGTCCATATACAAAAGTGAAAACTTTGAGGGTGGTCTCTAGGATTGTACTGCCAATGCTCTGTGCCAGGTTTCTATAGCCTCTGTGTTAGTATCAAGGACTTTAGACTCTTTGTAGACCTAGCCTCAGAGACCTCTGAACTCCTGGCACTGTTGATTGGCCCACTTAAGCACCCGTCAGTGCTAGCCATTACCTTACACTCTCAAGGACTTCCTGGACCTCTTCCCAGTCTACCACAACTGAAGGATTTCCCAGTGGGCAGCGGTCAAACCTGCACCCTTCTGAAATCTCCAGTGGAACCCTGTAGCAGCACTTCTGCCCAGCTATTCCCAGCTTTGTGAAACATCTGTTTAACTTTTTTATATATTAGCATGATATTGTAAGTAATGTTTGTGTGAATAAACCATTTTGAAAGACAAACTTTGTGTGGACATTCTAACTGCCAAGTGCCTTATAGTCCATAGGTTCATGCTCTCTGAAAAGCTTTAACTGAAAAGCTTTGAAAGTCAAGTCTAAAACAAAACAAAGGGACTGGCTTATGTGTAAACCTGAAAGAGAAATGGACAGTGACACATTCTTCTAAGTTTTAAAGACACCCAGCAGTGGGGTTGGTCACTCAGGTTGTTGACAGATTAATCCACAGATATAAGTTCTGATACAAGTATTTTTCATAAATAGTTTAAAAAATAATTAAGACTTGCACTCTCACCTTTTTTTTTTTTTTTTTGAGACAGGGTTTCTCTGTGTAGTCCTGGCTGTCTTGGATTCACTCTGTAGACCAGGCAGGCCCTGAACCCAGAGATTTTCCTGCCTCTGTCAATTCTTATCTACACAAGCTTACAATTTTTATAAATAGGTTCCAAGAAAACTGAATTACATTTACCAAACTCTAGCCACAGAGACAAAAAATATTATCTAAGCTAGCTGACTTGGAAATCAAGTCAAATCTCAGACTTGTACACAACAGAAAACAGGAGACACAACAGAATGGAACTTTGTCCAAACAATACAATGACAATTTTGGCAAATAACATTTTGATAGTAATATACAAATTAATTCAACATGCTCTGCAGGTGCGTCTATGCAGAACATTCAACAGTGAGCAACAGAATCCAAGTAGGGGCAGAATGAGAGCACTATAAGCTCAGCAAGTGAGGTGGGCTCTGCCCTCCCGCCCAGACGGCTCATAGGTGGCACTACAGCGGGCCAGGGAATGTGTGTGTGTGTGTGGGGGGGTGTAGATGCAGCTTCCAAACTCATAACCAGATGCCCTTACGCAGGCCTTACACAAGACCACTAACAACGAGCACACGCGGCGCAACGGGCCTCAACAGTAATGGATAGCCCAGGCTTAGATCAGAAAACTGGTCAGATTGTTCAAGCGGCCTGGCCTGTTTTTGGAGAGGCCACAGCGGCTGGAATGACATCAGGGAATACCCTCCTTACGCTGGCAACACTGGGAGGGTGGCGCTGACCAGTCATAAACATAGGAGAGGCGCAACTGCACCTCGTGCTTGCACAACTGGCCCCCATGCAGCAGCGTCTGCTGCTTCTCCAGCATGTCCTCCGGGCTCTGTTTGTGTGTTACCAAGTACTGATTGCTGCAGCCTCGAGATTTGTACTCCGTGTCAAAGCGTGGGTCGTGCTCCCGCTGCACATCCACTGGTGCTAGCCAGGTGCCCAGCGACACGTCTTCACTGTGCCACAAGCGCAGGTATTCCCGGCTGAGGCGCAGGTAATGCACCAGGTCCGCGGAGAGGACATACCCACCGCCCAGAGCGTAGGGCAGGTAGTAGTCACAGAGTTGCCAGGCGGCTTCTCGCCAGCGACCTCCGGGCTTGACGCGCCCACGCCCAGAAAAGAAGCCCCAGTAGAGGCGTCGGCGGCGTGCAGGCTCACGTGCACGTAGCTCCGCCATCAGAGCGTCCAGGCGCGCAAAAGAGTCGTCATCTGCCTTGAGCACGAATTCAAAGTCCACGCGCTCATCCAGCCAGGTCAGCATGGCCAGGACCTTGGCCGTGAGGTTCTCGTAGGCATCGCGCAAGGCGGGCAGCAGCAGCAGGTCCCCGTGCTGTGCCTGCTCAAGCTCGAGAGCGCGCCGCTCCTCTGAGTTTAGGCCGCTTGTGCCCACAGCGAAGCGCGCCCACACGTCCGTGGGGCCGCCGCGACTCCCCTGTGCCAGCCACGTGTTGCGCACCGCGGTGCGGCGCTCGATCGCGCGGGGCGCACTGGCCACTAGTACTGCCAGAAAGGCCTTAGCGCGGGGTCGAGCGGCTCCGCCGGCGGCGTGCGTCTCGCCCTCAGAAGCGCAGTGCGCCAAGTACAAGAGCGTGGTGCTGCAAAACGCCAAGCCGCCGAGGCCCAGTGCCACCCGGCGCCGCCAAGCGCGCCGAAGCACCTTCATGGTGCGGGCGGGAGGTCGCCGAGTACGCAGGCGCGAAGGCCTGAAGGCGCCTGCGCGACTGGCCGACCCGCGTAGCGGAATAGGCCTGGTAGTCGTGGGAGGACACCCTGGGGCTGGGCGTTTAGACTCTCTCGGGAATCTGACGTCCAAGGCGCCTTTGAAGGCGAGGGCTAGGACAAGAACAAGAGACACGTGAGCTTACGTGCCATTTTTATTGGTGATTTCTCGGAGGTTGCTTCCGCCCATAAGAAAGATGGCGCCACCGACGTTCATGCCTGAGTCCCTGCCAGTTCTCACGGTTCTCAGCTGACATACTCTCCCTTTCCCTGAAGAAAGATGGCGGCCGCCTGAGCCGAGGTCCGCGTACGACTTCGTGGGTGCCCAGCTGCGCTCCTCAGACCCGGCGCATCAGAAAGCCGGGGTGAGTGAGGGAGTCCCTGAAGTCGCTTTGCGAGGGGCAGGCTCGGGAAGCCACTCGCTCACCGTTTGCGACGCACTGGGTCAGAGCCCGAGTGACCCCGCGGACCGCCCTTTTAAGAGTGCGCCCGCCCTATTGCTCGGCTGCCGCTTCCGGAACTTACTCTGCCGCGGGGGACTGAGGCTCGGGGCTCTACTACCGGCTGGCGTTGTGACCTCAGCTTGTGGCCTAGCATCTCTGCCTCTGTTTCCTCTTCGGTAAAATGTGCGCCATGAGTTCTAGTAATACGAGTTGGAAATTGAAGGCCTGTGTAAAACCTTCATACTTGCCCGGCTTTGAGACAGTTTTCTTTGGCTGTACTTCCTAAAATGACAAAATGACAGATCTTGTTTATTTTTATTTACTTTTTTTTCTTTTTTTCTTTTTTTTGAGACGGGGTTTTCCTGTGTAGCCCTGGCTGTCCTAGACTAAGCTGGCCTCGAACTCACAAAGAACCGCTTGCCCATTCTCTCAAGTGCTAGGATCCAAGGTGTCCACCACCACTGCCCGGTATTTACGTTCTCATTTTTGTGTTGCCGGAGGAGAGCGAATCCAGCACCTTACAAATGCTGGGCAAATGCTCTACTACTAGGCGAGTCACCAGCCCCCTAACCACTTTTGAACTGTCTTAGACTACGTTGTTTTTTATATTGTGATGGTCTTTTTTTTTTTTTTTTTCTTTATCTTTTCCTTTTGTTGTTATTGCTAGTTTTGAGGCAGGGTTTCATGTAGCCCAGATTGGCCTGAACTTCCTATTTAGATGAAGCTGGCCTTGAACTAGTCTGTAATTGACATACTTTCAAGGCCAGCCTGGTCTACTTGGCAAGCTCTTGGCCAAGTAAGGCTACATAGTGAGATCCAGCCTCAAAACAAAAACAAAACAAAAAAGCAAGTAAGCAAACAAACAAACAAAAAAAAAATAGTGTGATTTCATCAGAATTGTAAGGATGGCAGAGAAGTACAAGTATTCCCCAGCCACCCCGTGGGTGCCTGAAACCTGAAACCTCAGGTGAACTAATTCCTGGGTGGACTGTTTATTCCTATAGGTAGGTACAGCAAAGTTCAATTTATAGATTATGCTTAACAACTAATCAAAATAGAGCAGCTGTCACTTAGTTTGACAAATTTAATGTCATTTGACTGCTGTTGATGGCAGATCAAGGGGTCATTGTCACCTCCACTGGAAATGTTACCGGCTTTCCTGCTGACTACCTGTTGGGAACTGATTTGTGTGTAGGAGCTATGACAAGATGAAACTCCTTGAAGTCCTGATCTAGGGGCACAGGCAGGTGGGGAGGAAGAGAGCAGCTGCCCAACCTGCAAACTTTTGCATTACGATACATTTTAGTCATGCAGCAAACTTTTGCATTATGATAACTGTTGTGGCCTAGTAGTGGGCTATGTAGCTCTGTGGCAGAATACTTGTTTACCAAGGACAAGGGAAAAAACTGAACCAATAAGAGGAAGTCCGTTGATGGACTCCTGGTTGTTTGGGGCTGCTTTTACATAAGATGAGTGATTGGTCCCTGTAGTTTATAAAGAATAGAATTGAGAACTTTGTTCTTTCAAGGAGCAAAGTATACTTAATACCAGGAGGAAGTTGTCTTGGTTTTCATGACTAAGAGTAGAGACATCAGGAACAGAGTCATATTTCAGGGCTCCTTGCCCTGAGTTTCATCTTGTCATAGCTCCTACACACAAATCAGTTCTCAACAGGCAGTCAGCAGGAAAGCCGGTAACATTTCCAGTGGAGGTGACAATGACCCCTTGATCTGCCATCAACAGCAGTCAAATGACATTAAATTTGTCAAACTAAGTGACAGTTGCTCTATTTTATGATTAGTTGTTAAGCATAATCTATAAATTGAACTTTGCTGTACCTACCTATAGGAATAAACAGTCCACCCAGGAGTTAGTTCACCTGAGGTTTCGGGTTTCAGGCACCCACAGGGTGGCTGGGGAATACTTGTACTTCTCTGCCATCCTTACAATTCTGATGAAATCACACTATTTCTTTTTGTGTTGTCTGAGTGACAACAGACTCCTTTAGCTCCGGGCTCTTGGTAGGATATACTTCCTAGGGCACACTTTGAGTACTGTTCTAATGGCTTTACACTATGCTTTTGAGTAGTACTTTGTCACAGGATATTTGATCCAATTGTGAACCCCAAAATTGTAACTATAAACCCTGTTTCTTGTTTGGTGTGGTTGAGCGATATCACACAGCTCTAACCCAAGAACTCTGTTTATTGTAAACAGGTGATTATGGTATAGTTCAGCCCTAGCACACACCTTTAATTCAAGAACTTTCTATATGAAAGATTTAATAAATTAACCCTAGGTCAAGAGGCAGAGCAAGAAACCATCTGACAAGGGATTAAAGAGTAGAGGGACTTTGAGTTGAAGGGTATTTGAGACAGGTGTAGAAGTAGAAGTGTTTAAACTCTGGCTTTAGTTCTCTAGCTCTCAATTTTGGGGTTCACAATGGGATCAAAATCCTGCCACAGAACTTCCAGTATTTAGTGTCTCTGGAGACAGCATTGGTTGGGTGTCTTAGATTCTAATAGCTCGGCAATATTGGGATAAAGAAGCTAAGTCAGACAGGGTCCATTCGAGGGGAGACAGCTGCCACACAAAGGTGGGACAAGACTGCTCCTGGAAGTCCAGCAAATTGGCAGGAAGATGGATTTGGGGAAGAAGTAATTGTGTTTTCCATGTTCTGTGCACAAGTAGACTTCCTGGGCACTTAAAGTTTCCTAGTGTTCTTGGTGAGCTTGAGTGCAGACATGTTAGTGCAGGCACAAGTGTAGATGTATATGGTTGGTGCAAGTGCTGGCTGGTGACTGCAGTTTTCACTTATTCAACACACAGTGTACATAGATCCCCACACAAAATTCTGAGGTGGGAAGTAGGGGCCACTTAGTGAGAAACACATCACAAAGGTCAGATGACTTAACCAAGGTCACAGAGCTCAGTGTTAAAGTTGGGATCTGGATTGTGAGTGACCACAACCATATGGTAAACCCTGTAATACTGATCAGGGAGGGACGGGGTCAGATTTGCTTCGTTGTGTTGCTGGCAGGCTATACTGTTGGTCTGTGGGGTTAGGGTGCTGGATAAATGAGCACCTATAACTGGTGACAGCTTTGAGCTGGGACTTCAGTCTGGCCAAATGTGTTCCTTCAGTTTCTTTTTAAAAAGTAAAACATTATTTGTTGTCTTCCCCCCTTTGTCTTTTTCCTGTGGTGCTGGGAATCAACCCTCCAGGAGTTGAGCATGCCAGACAAATGTTTTACTGAGTCATAGCCAGCCCTGTATATGTGAATTTTGTTTGTGTTTTGAGGCAGGATCTTACTGTTTAGTCATGGCTGGCCTGGAGCTCAAAAACTCATAGAGATCCATCTATGTTTGGAGGAACTCATAGAGATCCTTCTGTGTGGTGGGATTAAAGCTGAACGCTACCATACCCTGATTGATTATTAAATCATGTTATAAAATAAATGTTTTTAGTGAAGCATTTGCTGGATTCCACTTACCTGTGGTGGTCTGTCTTTTTTTTTTTTTTCCTCCTGAGACATTATTTCTCTGTGTAGCCATGGCTGTCCTTAAACTCTGTCTGTAAACCAGGCTATCCTGGAACTCAGACATTTACCCACCCTGAGTGCTGGGATTAAAGGCAAGTGCCACCACCACCTGGCCTGGTCTGTCTTCTTTGTAGACTGTCAAGTTCTAGAGGCTGCCATCAGCCTTCATCTTTCTTGGCAGTGCTAGTAACCCAGAACCTCTGTAGTATTCAGGGCTCTACTTTGAGCTGTGATTTCCCTTTCTTCCTTACTGCCGCCTCTGACTCCAGCTCCTGGTTCACACCTTGCAGGAGTTCCATGGTCTGGCTGGTGGCAATGACGTCCAGGCAGACTTCCCTCTGTGGTCTGGCTGCTTATGGGCTCTGGTTCTTGGGCCTTGTCCTTCTGATGGATGCATCTGCTAGACCTGCCAACCACTCATCCACTCGGGAAAGAGCAACCAACAGGGAGGAAAATGAAATTATACCACCAGACCACTTGAATGGGGTGAAGCTGGAAATGGATGGGCACCTCAACAAAGACTTCCACCAGGAGGTTTTCCTGGGAAAGGACATGGATGGGTTTGAGGAGGACTCAGAGCCACAGAGAAGCCGGAGGAAGCTGATGGTCATCTTTTCCAAGTAGGTGTCTTGTGTGTTTCCTGCAAATGCATGCCAAGGGATATAGCATTTGAGGTGATAATCCAGTTGCCATAAACTATTCTTCTAGCACAGCAATTCTCAACCTAGGGGGCATGAACTCTGGGGATTAATGATTCTTTCACAGAGATGGCTTAAGACCATTGGAAAACATAGATGTTTGTTTACATTATGATTCAGACCAGTAACAAGATTACAGTTATAAAGTAGAAACGAAAATAATTTTATGGTTTTACCCTTTAATACAGTTCCACAACATAAGGAACTGTATTAAAGGGTATCAGCATTAAGGTTGAGAGCCACTGCTATAGTACCTTATACTTTGATAGGACTTGGAGGGCCGAAGCTGGGCTGCTCAGCTATATATAGGCCCTCATGGCCAGGCAGACCTCAGGATAGACTTCTGCCTCCACCCTCACCTCTCAAGGACTTTGGGCATCACTGTTCCAACTATAGGCTTTATCGGTTGAAAAGCATAAAGTCAGGCCAAAGTGGAAAGTGGAGTGGCCACAGCAGGTTATAATTCTACCCTTCCTCTCTTCCTCCCTTCTTTCCTCCCTCCTTCCCTCTCTCCCTTCCTTTTTTTCTAAGGTAAGATCTCACTTTGTAGCCCTGGCTTGCCGTGGACTCGCAGTGATCCTTCTGCTTGTCTGCTTGCTTGATTTGTGTTTTTTTGAAACAGGATCTCTCTATTATATAGCTCTGGCTATCCTGGAACTCACTATGTAGATCAGGCTGGTCAAATCCTGGGATTAAAATTGTGCACCATCACACCTGGCTCTCTGTTGTTGTTGTTTGTTTTGTTTTGTTTTTTGAGACAGGGTTTTTCTGTGTGGCCTTTGCTGTCCTGGACTCACCTTGTAGACCAGGCTGGCCTCCAACTCACAGAGATCCACCTGCCTCTGCCTCCTAGAACGCTGAGATTACAGGTGTGCACCACCAAGCCTGGTCACACCTGGCTCCTTCTCTGCTTTCTCAGTGCTAGGATAAAAGTTTTTGCAACCATATCTGCCTTCCCCCCCCCCATTAAGTTTTATATTTACTCAAGGGCAATTTTATTAGAGTTTAAAAGGAAAATAACTCAGGAAAGGCAAGCTGTAAATCTCGGCAGTTGCCTTACCTTAACCCTGAAGAGGAACATTCTAGAGAGAAAGAAAAAAAAAAGATGCTATTTGAGTTACTGGCATGGAAGTTCACCACATTGGCAGCAGATGGCCAGCCACGTAACGGAGAGGTAAGAGGCTTTAGAGAAATAGTAAGGAAGCTCAGGGGAAAAAAAAAAAGCATACGTTTAGTTCTCTTCTTCTACCATGTCAGTTCTTGGCATAAAACTTAGATTGTCAGGCTTGGTGGCAAGGGCCTTTCCTCACTGGGCCATTTACTAGTCCTGATGCATATTCTTTCTTCTGACATTCTACTGTGTTTAGGGGTTCCTGTTATCTATCCCCAAGTCCCAGGATCTTTGTCACTAAGACCTTGGTTCTATTCTTGGACAAAATGTTAGGTTTCGAAAGGGACTTTGCTATTCCTTTGTTGCATGTGAAAGTTTTTGTGTGGTATAGCTGACGTATGTAAACTGCTGTGATCAGAAGGGTTATGAGCTAGGTATGCCTTTAATGCTAGCACTCAGGAGGCAGAGGCAGGTGAGTCTTTGAGGTCAAGGCCAACTTACTCTACAGCATGAGTTCCAGGACAGCCAGGGCTACATGGAGAAACCCTGTCTTGAAAAACCAAATAGACAAGTAGATAAATAAATGAAGGGTTATGATTTTGCCCATTGTACCTCAAGTGGGAGAGAGTCTATGATCTATTCTGTCTTCAGATGGCAGCTTCTGACTTAACTGCTCCCATACAATCTTCCTTATAGCCTCTGGTCCTCCCTGGTGGCCCCTAGTGTGCCCCCAGTCACTGGGTTTTCTGTAACAATTCCAAATGGAGTGTGTTGCTATTTGTGGTAGATTCACGGCTACCTGTGTAATTCCTGAAACTAGAAACATTTGCCTTTCTATTGAGGGTTCTAGAGCCTGTCTGATGCTTGTGGTTTGCCTGCTTGTAGGGTAGATGTGAACATGGACCGGAGGATCAGCGCCAAGGAGATGCAGCACTGGATCATGGAGAAAACAGCAGAGCACTTCCAGGAGGCTGTCAAGGAAAACAAACTACACTTCAGGGCTGTGGACCCTGATGGTGATGGTACAGTGGGCCCAATTGGCAGAGCTAGGTGAAATGGTTGAAGTCAGGCAGGATACTCCAGGTAGGACCTGACCAATGTCCTCAGGCTAAGGGACAGAAGAGTGGAAGAGGACACCATAGGGGTAGGGGTTCTTAAGGCATGTGTTAGTTTCTGATGCTGGCTGTGCATTTGTTGAAACTAAAGGACACAGCAAGTACCACACTGACATAAGTGATTAAAAAAAAAAATCCATGTGTGTGGGTGGGCACACGTGTACACATACTTGTGGAGGCTAGGATTAACATTTGGCATTTTGAGTCCAAAGCTCCCTTGATTTCATTAGTCTAACTAGCTTGTGCCAGAGATTCTGCTTTCAGTCTCTGTTTTCAGTCTGGGATTATAGATGGACCTCCACATCTACCAGCTTTTACACAGATGTTGGGGATTCAAATTCTGGCCTGTATGCTTGCACGGTAAATGCTTTACCTGGAAACCATCTCCCCAGCTGTGACCCAGGTATTTTAGTTGAAAAGTAGTACTAGGCTGGGCAGTGGAGGCCCATGCCTTTATCCCAGCATTTGAGGGGAGGCAGAGGCAGGTGGATCTCTGAATTCCAGGCCATCTTGGTCTGCAAAGTACGTTTCTGGACAGCCAAGAAACCCTGTTTCAAAAAACCAAAAAAAAAAAAAAAAAAAGAGAAGAGAAAAGAAAGTAATACTAGATCCACGTTGGCAATCTCAGTGCTCAAGAGACTGAACAAGAATCTAAGCAGTCAGGGCCAGCCTGGGCTACATACTGAGATCATTTCTTAACACACCAAAAAAACCCAGTAGCTCTTAAATGTTTGGGGTTCCAGCCGGACGCAGAGGCTCACTCCTGTAATCCCAGCACTTGGGAGGCAGGGGCAGGTGAATCTTTTTGAGTTAAGGCAAGCCTGGTCTACAAAGTGAGTCCAGGATAGCCAACACAGAGAAACCTTGTCTTCAAAAGCCAAAAAAAAAAAAAAAATTAGGTTTCCCTTGGTGTTCTCCCATTATGCCGCCAGTCAGTATCTCTCAGCCCCAAGGGATAAAAGTCCCAGCTGACTCTACTGTTGAGGAAATTGGTACAGGGTACTGGTCAAAGCTGTGGGCTGGGTACTAGTTGCTCTGCCTCTGGATTCGACTGTGGTAAATCTGGAGCTGCAGATATCCTCAGCCTCCCCTAGTACTAGGCAGCCAGCACAGAGTTTATACCCTCTGCCCTGTGGCCGTCTGTGGCCCAAGGATTTCTAGCAGATATCCTAAAATAACTGTCTTTTTCATGATCTTCCCTGCTAAGTGTTGTGACAGGATCGTGATCTCTTTTCAGGCCGTGTGTCCTGGGATGAATATAAAATGAAGTTTTTGGCAAGCAAAGGCCACAGTGAGAAAGAGATTGCTGACGCCATCAGAAACCATGAGGAGCTCAAAGTGGATGAGGAGAGTGAGTGCTGGGTACCAGCAGCTGGATATCAGGTTGCTGTGCTTCCATAGGGTGGGCTGGCTAAGAGTGGAGGGCTAGCTCTGTCTTGGCTTGAGACTTGGGATCTGGTGCTTTAAAGTATGGGCAGGGAGGACCTGGGTCCAGCAAGAGAGCTCTTTACTAGCTCCTCTACTAGGGAGCAGCACCCTTTGTCAAGATCTTGAGTCACTTGAGCTGAATAGTGACATCCACAACATTCAGCAGTGCCCTGGGACCTCAAGAGTGATGTCACTTCCAGGTGGAGCTATGGACAGTCTGGTTTGGAGGTAACGTTGACATGCTGGTCTTTGAGATATGGAGCAGGACTCAGAACTGGGAGGAATAGAAAGCCCTGAGGGGCAGTTGTTAAGAAGGGAAGTCTGGAGCTGGTTTGTAAAGCTTAACTAAAGGACCTTCATGGTCCCTGGTCCTAGACCCTTCTCCCCTCATTCCTTGGCTGTAGCTGGTGACTCATTCACAGCCCTTGTCTGGCTCTGTGGAGGGTTAGGACTGTGGTGTCCTGTTATTACCCATAAGTGACTCATCGGCTGGTCACATTATGTGCAGTTCTTGGCAGATGTCCACATAGTGCTCTGCCATCTCAGTCTATCTGTGCAGCTTACCTCAGGAGAGGCCACTGTCTATAGAGTAGCACTTCACACCTTTCGAGACACATTTTGCTTTGATGTCTATCCTGTGTGAGACATGTCACTCCTGTGTCTTGAGCCTGGGGTGTCTTTGTGAAGCTCATTCTGCTATCAGGACTTAGTAAGAGGTGTTTAGAACTTACACTGTTGTTCTGGCTGACTTTTGTGTCAATTTGACTCATGCTAGAGTCATCAGAGAGGAAGGAGCCTCAGTTGAGGAAATGCCTCCATGAGATCCAGCTGCAAGGCATTTTCTTAATTAGTGATTAACGGAGGAGGAGCCAGCCCATTGTGGGTGGTGCCATCCCTGGGCCGGGGTTGTTTTTTTTTTTTTTTAAGAAGGCAGGCTGAGCAACTCAGTAAGCTTCCCGATCAGCTTCTGCCTCCAGGTTCCTGCTCTGCTTGAGTTCTGTGAACAGTGATGTAGGAATAAATCCTTTCATCCCCAACTTCCTTTTTGGTCATGGTGTTTCATTGCAGCAATAGAAACCCAAAGACAACTATCAAAGGTCTTCATGCCTGAGCCTCATCCATATCGGATCTTCTTGAGCCTGTGTATTAGTTACTTTTCTATTGTGATAAAACATTACCAAAGGCAACTTAAAAAGATTTTATTTAGGTTATGGTTCCAGAGGGTTAGCATTCATAATGGCAGCATTCAGTAAGCATGGTGGCAGGAACAGGAAGCTGAGAACTCACATCTTGAACTGCAAACATAAAGCAAAGAGTGAACTGCAATTAGGCAAGACTGTAAATACTCAAAAGCCCAATCCCAGTGATTTACCTCCAGCAAGGCGTTACCTCCTAAACTTCTCCCAAACAGTGCCATCAACTGTGTTTAAATGCCTATACTGGGGTAGGGGTAGGGGGGGCATTTCTCATCAAAGCCACTACATTCCACTTCCTGGCCCCCATAGTCTCATGACCATATCATAGAGAGAGAGAGAGAGAGAGAGAGAACACCAAGGCCTTTTCAGAAAAACAGCTTTAATGTGCATGTATAGGTTCAAACAAACCATGCTCATTAAAAAAGAACAAATAAACAAACAAAAAAAAAAACAACCCAGTTCTCAGGAACAGTGAAATAGCTTTTGTTGTGATTTTTGTTTCTTTCTCTCTCATGTATGCTAACTTACAATTTCATTGGTTATTTGAAAACCTTAAGGTGATAAAGACTGGTGGAAAGACGTTAAGAGGATTGTTGCTTTTGCAGAGTATCTTGGTTCAGTTCCAACACCCACGTGGTGACTCACAACCATCTGTAACTTCAGTAGCAGGAAAATCTGATACCTGGAGTACCAGGTGCATAAGTGTCACACACATTCATACATATAACATAATAAAAATAAATTTGAAACAATTTTTTAAAACTTAGGGTGGTATTCTAAAGATGTCCTGGATGTGGAGGAGAGGAGGGGTACTTGGGATGTAGCAAGGTTTCACATAAGCATTTTGACAAAGACTAAGCCACATGGCAGCCTTTCTGTGTATCTTCCAAGGTCTCTAGGAAGGCTTGCTAAGCAAGGAGGAGTTTGCAGGAAAGCTGTGTTTAAGTTTATGTATATTCAAGGACATTGTTTGACCCATGTGACTTTTGTTTTTAGTTGCCCTGGCTCTCAGGGACCCCTTGTGACAATAGTACAAAATGTTTGTAGTCCAAATTCAAAAGTCCCTGTAGTCTTTATTTGTTTGTTTGAGGCAAGGCCTCCCATACCCTAGGTAGCTCAGCTCACAGAGAACACCTTCTGCTTCCCTAGTACTGAGATTAAAGGCATGTACCACTATATCCAGCTCCCCATTGTTAGATTTGTTTTGTTTTTCAAGACAGGGTTTCTCTGTGTACCTGGCTGTCCTGGAACTCACTCTGTAGACCAGGCTGGCCTTGAACTCAGAAATATGCCTGTCTCTGCCTGGGATTAAAGGTGTTCACTACCACTGCGGGCTCCATTGTTAGATTTTTGAAGCAGAGTAAAGAGACAGAAGGCAGAAGAAGATGAGGGTCTGAATTTCAACAGATGATACTGTGTTTATTAACACACACAATGAGAGGCAGTCTCTCTCCTGTGGGAAACTGAGGGGTCTGCCAAGGGGAAAAGCTATTACCCTTTATAGGGTGGGATGAGAGGCTTGAAAGTAGAGAAATTATTGAAGAACCCAAGGTGAGACAATCTGTCCCCACATTCCTTTCTGGGCTGAACAAGGTCAGTGTAATCTCCCAGGAATCCTGTTTTTATAGGCAAGGTGCTCTGTCTCCCATAATCTGTACACAGGCACTGTGTAAAAGTCCAAAGTCTCATCTGAAATACAAGGCAATCTATCTGTAATGTCTTGTAAAATAAAAATGCAAATTATATATAATGGCACAGGATATACATTACTATTCCAAAAGGGAGGAAGCGGGTCACAGTGAGGAAATACTGGACCAGTACTGGACAGAAATCCAGCAAGGCAAACACCAAATCCCTCCATGTCTAATACCAAAGGGCTTAGATGGCACTGTCCCTCCTGCTTTCCTGCCTGTAGCATACATGTCTTGGGCAGGTTCAGCTGTTGGCAGGTAACCCACAAGTCTGGCATTTCTAACACCTTGGGGTCTCTACCACAACCCAGGATTCACTCTTACGCTGTCATTCAGTGGACCTCCCTACCACAAGCTGCCTAGCCTCAGCAGCTTTCTGAGAGACTGGAGAGGAGGAACCCATCACCTTGTCACTCTTGGATCTCTTTTGCGTCTCAAGCCAGTACCACATGATTGACACTACAAAGTTCAGCTGCCAGCTTGGGATGGTTCCCCCTTGAACCACATTAGTAACAGTTTTTGTTTTCTCTTTCTAGGAGCAGAAAATTCCTTAGGCCTTTTTCTTTTATAAGTTGCAAGCTTAGCTGAGTGGCTTCTTACCCTAAGGGCACTTTCCCTTTGTTTCAGTGCAGATTAGGGCTCTCCTTAATGACACTAACAAATTACAAGCTTTTCCACTACATGTCTTGGTTATAACATAAGCTGCTTAGTATGCTTTTTTTTCTGTACATTTTATATTTTTTCTTCCCAACTTGTTCTTTATTATAGACCTATGTAAACATTAATAACCACACCACAGATTAAATATTATATAGTCTTAACATCTCCACCAAAGAAATTAGTCCATTTCCGTTTCCATGTGTAAACATATATGTACTTATTTTGTCTACATATATGTACCACATGCATTCCTGGTGCCCAAGGAAACTAAAAGAAGATATCAGATCCTTGAAGTGGTGTTACAGATGTTGTGCGTTGCCCTGTGGATACTGGGAATTGAACCTGGTTCTCTGCAGTAGTCAGTGTTCTTAATCACTGAGCCATCTCTCCAGCTTCTAGTCCATTATTTTTCAATTTAGCTTTGTTCAAGTTCTAAGGACAGTGGCAAAGACAGCCAGATTATTTGCCAAAATATCATTAGAAAGCCCTCTAGTCCAGTTGTTAATATTGTTTCCCTCTGAAGCCTTTTTGAGCTGGGCCTCTACAGTCAGTATTGTTCCTAGCACTACTGTCTTCCAAGCTCCTACTCTAATGACCCTTAAAGCTCTACATGTTTTTTGAGTCCGGAGTTCCAAGATCTTCCACATTCTTACCCAAAACCAGCAGGCCAGGTTCTTCATAGCAACACCCACCGTCTGATAATGACTTCTCTGTTAGTTTCTTTTCTGTTGCTATGATAAAGCACCATGACCAAGGCAGCGTATAGAAAGGACTTTATCTGGGCTTGAGGTTCCAGAGGGTTACAGTCCATAATGGCAGTGACAGAATGGTGGCAGGAACAGGAAGAGGAGCACTTTCATCTTGAACTATAAGCATGAAGCTGAGAACATGAACTGAAAGTGAGTGTGACTATTAAACACTCAAAGCCTGACCCTGGTAATGTACTTTCCCCAACAAGGCCTCACCTAGCCCTCTTCAAACAGCATTACTGTTTAAATGCGCTAGACTATGAGGGACAATTATCATTAAAACATCCTTGACATCAGCACACTGAAGGGCCTTTGCTGGTCTTTAGTGATCTGAGCAGTTGGTAGGCTCCTGGGGGTAGGGGATATGCCTTTTAATACCCTTGTGTAATACTGGTGGGTCTCCCTCAGCATTTGGTGGAAGTCTTGGAAGAGAAGTCTGCCTCATATCACTTTTTATTTATTCTGAGACAGGGTTTCTCTGTGTAGCCCTGGCTGTCCTGGACTCAGTTTATAGACCAGGCTGGTCTTGAACTCAGAGGTCCACTTACTCCTGTTGGGTGTCAATTATCTCTGGACTGATCTGCCAGCCACCCAAGTAATGCCACGGAGACTTTTTATTAATGTGAAAGCTTGTCCTTAGCTTAGGCTTGTTCCCAGCCAGCTAGTTTAACTTAAGTTAACCCAATGCCAATCCACACTCTACCACCTAGCTCATCACCGCTCCTAGTACCAGTGTCTGTCTCTCCTCTGTGTCTGGCTGGTGAATCCCCCTGATTTTCCAGAGTTCCCATCTCTGCCCGAAAACCCCACCTATCCTCTCCTGCCTGGTATAGACTGTTTAGCTCTTTATTAAACCAATCAGAGAAGGTGATGGAAAAGATATTTACAATACACTTAGACTGGTGTTGCTTTATTAACAGTTAACAATACCAAAATCCAGCCTGTTTTGTCTCAACTCTCTGCCCCTACAGAAATCAGTATTTGAATAATACAAAGACAATTTTTACACAGTGCACAAAAGATTATCCCAACATCCACCTGCTTTTGGCATTAAAGGCATGTTTTTTTGTTTTCTTTTTTTGTTTTTTACTTTTTGAGACTCATTCAAATGATCTGCCTGCTTTAGCCTCCCAAGCAGCTGGGACTACATAGGCTGGTGCCAGCATATCCTAGTCCCATCACCTTTAATTGAGTCCTGTTATTCAGGTCAGATTAACCCAGGAAGTAATATGCATGAAGGCCTCTTGGTCTGGTCTGTGGTGAGCAGGTATCTGAGGGAGAGTCAGGATGTAGCCATGGGCAGACTAAGGACAATATGGTAAGGCCATGAAGGCAGGCAGAGATTCTTAAGGTTCCTGGAGTTGAGCAATCTGAAAGCCTGGACACTGGGATTTAGTCACTGACTACGTTGAGTCCCAGATAGAGAAAGATTCATTTCTGCCTGAGCAGTATGGAAGACATCAGAAGATACATAGGCAACAGTTGTTCAGAAGAACAAGTGGAGTCCTTTGGAAGCTTTGCTCACTACCTCAGTCATTTCTAGAAACTTTTTTTCTGCATTCTATGCTCTCTGAGTGATAATATACATGAAAATGTAGAGAGGAACAAAAGTGACACCTTTGTTCCTACAGACGTCAATAAGGGTGAGTCAACCTCAGTCTCAGAGAAATTTCCATTTCTGCTGAGGAATAAACAGCTTGGAGTGTGCAAGAAAGGTGGGTTGGGCAGTATTTAGGGTTCTATGTGTCCCTTCCCAGGACCAGGCTCTTCTGGGTGTACTAGCACCCTTAGTCTTGAGTTCAAGCAAAACCTCATGGAATCTTATGGGTGCTTGCCTTAGTGTCTGGCACGTCCAGGTATTCACAGTTGTGCCTCCTGCAGCACAGGAAGTCCTTGGGAACCTGCGAGATCGATGGTATCAGGCAGACAATCCTCCTGCAGACCTGTTGCTGACTGAGGACGAGTTCCTTTCATTCCTTCACCCTGAGCACAGCCGTGGCATGCTTAAGTTCATGGTTAAGGAGATCGTTCGGGACTTGGGTAAGGCTTGTCCTCACCATTGACACTATTCTAGGCCTGAGGGTGGCCAGTGAGCTTGGAGCATACACTGCTGAAGAGGGTTCCAAGCCCCAGGGTAGGTGGGCCTGTCCTGTTTGGTTTTTGAGGAGGTTCTTGAGTGGTGCTCAGTTTTAGGTAGAGCTCCAGCTAAACAGTACCTCCCTCCAACTGTTTATCTGTAGATCAGGATGGTGACAAGCAGTTGTCTCTGTCTGAGTTCATCTCCCTGCCTGTGGGGACTGTTGAAAACCAGCAAGGACAAGACATTGATGACAACTGGGTGAAAGACAGGAGAAAAGAGTTTGAGGAACTGATTGACTCCAACCATGACGGGATTGTGACCATGGAGGAGCTGGAGGTGAGCAACGGTGCTTATGAATGCTGGTGTGTCCCAGGAGTGGCCCTGGGTTTGGAGGGTGTGGGCAATCCTACAGTAAGATCCCAAAAGAAAGGAACTCGCCTACAGGATGACCTAAGACAGTGGGCATTGCCATTAGTACCCTCTTGACTGTGGACCATTGGCCTGTAGAAAGCAACTCCTTAGGCTGTGGAAGGCAACTGGGAATTTGTTTGTTTCGGTACTTAGGATGAACCCAGGGCCTTTATCCTAAACAACTGTTCTGTCACAAAGCTACATTCCCAGTCCTTTGTTGAGGGATTCTTAAGGTCCCTTTCGTATGGGACCAGAAGAGAGCACATACTAGCCCCACTTCTGAACTGATCTTTGGGCTGGCATGTAGGTGTGGGGACTGTGGGCACAGAGCTACCCTACTGACATGTTGTCAGGTATTGGGTCATTGACTTATGCCTGGATCTCACAGAACTACATGGACCCCATGAACGAATACAATGCCCTCAATGAAGCCAAACAGATGATCGCCATTGCTGATGAGAACCAGAACCATCATTTGGAGCCTGAGGAGATCCTCAAGTACAGCGAGTTCTTCACTGGCAGCAAGCTAATGGACTATGCCCGCAATGTGCATGAGGAATTCTGAGCATGCCCCTCCACTGGGGCTAGATCGCCAGTATACGGTCTGACCCTTCCCACACCTCAAGGAGGCTGTGGTCCAGTGAGACCTGTGGTTGACTTGGTCTGGATTGGGTCTGAAATGCTACCTACCCTGTGTCTGTGGGCTACCATAGGCCCCTAAAAGTGCTGCCCCAGAATCTTTCTTTTTCTGCTGTGTCCATATGCTCTGGCTCAGCTCCTGCCACAGCATGGCCCAGGCTTATTAAAGATATGCTTAATAGGCTATGTGTCTTCTCCAGCATGTGTCTGAGGCAGCAGCCTTTCTGTACCAGTCATGAGCTGAGCTGCATTTGCTTGACCAGATCTCTCTCAGTTGCTGTACTCTGCTTCTGAGAACTGCTTCAAGGTGAGGGTGCTGCACATATCAGGACCAGGCGCTCTGGTCCCGCCATGGGCTTACTGCACTGTGGGAAATCATGCAACTCTTGCGATTTCCTTGAAAAAGGAAAGATTAAGATAAAATTAGATCATGTTTCTCTGGAAATGATCAACCCCACAGTTCTGGTAAGGGGTGGCAGGCCATTGGGGTAGGATCTTCCTCAGACACCTCAGAACCATGCAGGATCCCTGACTGCCTTGTGAGAAAGTGCAGATGTTTGTTGTCACAAGCATCATTACTTTAAAACAGAATTGCGTTTTTCTCACTTTTTCTTTTTTTTTTTCCAGACAGGGTTTCTCTGTGTAGTCCTAGCTGTCCTGGAACTTAGCGGTCTACCTACCTATGCTTCCAAAGTGCTGGGATTAAAGGCATGCATTGCCACTGCCCGGCAACACATTGCCTTTTTTAGGTGGAAAAAAGAAAACATCGTGGCTAGGTAGCTTACATTAGAAGCTTTTGAGGTGGACACTGGTTAAAGGGGTTTGTAGCTTTCAATAAATATTGATTCTCCTCATAGAAGTGAAAATAGGACCTGAAGGCAAGACATGGAAGAGAGTGGTGGGATTTCATGCATTAGGAAGCTTATGTGGGATCAAGTTGGGCTATGAGGTTAAGATCAGCATCAGAGCCTGAGCTGGTCAAGGTCCCAGGATTAGTGTTCCTGAAGGTTTGTTTTAGTATTCGGGACCACCACCTAGGTTTGTTAGGACAGCTGATTCCTCATCAGTTCTAGGCCTGCTCTAGATACATGACCCAGTTTCTTCCACAGGACCCTACTTCTGTGTGTTGTATTGAGGGTGTGGGATATGAAGCATGGATCCTCATAGTTGTTAGAGTGTGGTGGCACCTGAGCTGGTTCCTAGGCAAAGATGAGACTTCAGGACCCAGAATGATAATGTGGACAGGAAGGTCTTAGCCAGTCCCAGCCTCTGGGTATCCCAGAGTGATAGAACACACTACTCTGAAATATGGACCTCTCAGCAGACTATCACCCTTGACCACCATCCCCATCCTGCTCTTGCTCATGCCTTGGCCTGGAGTGTCGTGGCTGAGATGGCCTCCAGGACCCTATCTCCAGATGAAGGTGCAGCGCAGCCCTGGAAGCCAGCAGGTACCTGGCAGGTAGCTATTGCACAGTAGCACCGCTCTTTCAAAGGTTCTGATGACTTCCAGCCTGGTACTCAAAGGGCAGCAGCCTGTGGGAGCTGCTGAGGTGCCTTATTTTGTGGAACTGAAGTGGTGAGTGGGGCTCAGAGCTGTTGTCTCCCCTGAAATTTTTAGGGGTCACCAGCTCAGTGGATACAGTAAGGCCAGCTACTGCCAGTGATCTTTCTAGTACCATGAAAGCTATTCAGTTCAGTGTGGTCCTGGATGGAAGCAGCTTCAAACAGAACGGTCCTGCTGTCCTGCTGAGATCCTCTGCAGGGAGTCTCTAGGAACAGGAACAGAGGACACATCCAGGCTTCTCTGTACCTCTGTTGACCTGTGTGCAGAGGCTAAGCTGCTTGGCCAGATGTGACAGCCAAGAATAGCAGAGTTCTGAGGGGAGGAACCATCAGTACCTCCAAGCTGCCTGACCTCAGGAGAGACCATGAGTTGAATGTGAGTTTTACCTTCCTTCCTGCTCACTTGGACTGGAGAATGCTCTACAGGATGCCCTGAGGATTCTTCTCCAGGACCTTCAGTGTACTTCAGAAGCATGGGGAGGCCACGCTTTGTAACCCCTTGGCCCACTCTGGGTTTTCCACCTACTTCCTAGCTCACCCTGACCTTCCAGGCTAGGAGTTTCCATACGAGGACCGGGGACTTCTGCTTTCACCTGTGATCTTGGGTGGGGGATTTCCAGCTCCAGTCCTGTGCCTCATTCTGCAGCTTGACTATTCCTGTACTTTATTTTTATTTTTATTTTTTATTTTTAAAACAGATTATCCATCTATAACCTAGGCTAGCCTGGAATTTGCAGTCATCATGTGTTTGTCTCCTGAAAACTGGGATTACAGGTGTGCACCATTGTGCATAACTATAGCATGTAAATTTCCAATCAATTTGGGAATTGATAATTGTGCCATGTCACAGTTTAAATGTGTGATAAGGACACTGAATCCCTGCTAATTCACTTCCTTCTTCAGTACAGTGGTTTCTATGTAAGAAAAGGTAGCCTGGGTTGAGCCCAGTGACACACATCTGTCATGTATTTGGGAGATAGGTCATCACGATGGTTCACCGGTTAAAAACATTTGCCAGAACCCAAATTTGGTTCTCAGTATTCATATCAGGCAGCTTACAACTACCTATAACTCCTGCTCCAGGGGAATCAGACACTTCTGGCCTCCTAGGGCACCGATGCCACATGCGTATATTTTCCCTAACACACACACACAGTTAAAAATAAACTAAATGTTTTAAAAAAGAAAAAAGATGGAAGCATAGGCTATAGAATAATTTCAAATGTCAGCTTGGGCAATTTAGTGAAACTGTTCAAAATAAAACTTGAAGAGTGCTGTGGATATAGCTCAGTGGTAGAACACTTGTCCAACATGTAAAAGAACTTAGGTTTTTAGTACTACCAAAAATTTTTTAAATATTTTTTTTGAAAAAAGAAGGAAAAAAGTGCATTGACACTGGAGAGCTGGCTTAGTAGTTAAACTTGTACTGTTCTTTTTGGATGTTTTTCTTTTTGAGACAAGGTGTCTCTGTTATGTAATCCTGGTTGTCCTGAAATTTACTATGTAGATTATTAGGCAGAGCTGCCTACTTGTGTCTCCTACATACTGGGATTAAAAGGGTGCAATGCCCTGGCCAGTGGTAAGAGCATGTATTCTAGAGGACCTAAGCTTAGTTCCTAGCACTCAGCACAGTGGCTCACAGCTGCCTTTAACCCCAGCTCTTCTGACTTCTGTGGGCATTATACTTATATTGCACATACCTGCCTCCTCAAAGAAGAAACAATTAAAAATAAACATTTTTTCTTAAAAAAATTGCTTCTGTGCGCATTTGTGTTTCTGTATGTTTCATATACATATGTTGGGTACCTCCCTTCACATGCCTCAATGGCCCGAAGCACTTTCCAGCTTGTTATGGCACTTTGCACACGCCCGTGTCATATACACAGTAACACAGGTATAAAATATGTTCACATACCTTCCTGCCTCTCCGCCTACTCTTCTCGCCCCTCCTCCATAGCTCTTATAGCCACATCCTGCAAGGAAAAACCCCAGACTCCTGTGAAGGCAGAGCCCATACAAGGATGTGTGTGTGGGCTCAGCAGCCCACAGCACTTCTGCTCCTGGGACTCATACTTGGAGTTACAGCCAGGCTCAACTGTGTTGAAGATACCTACCCTCATGGTCACAAGTGCTGCAATGAGTGCCAGCCAGGTGAGTGGCCTGGCTTTGGGATGCAGTGGCAGGGTTGGGGAGGAGCAATTCTTAGGGGATAATGATGGAGACACAAGTACAAAGGTATCCTGGAGGTAAATGTCAGAAACCATTGTCACAGATGTGACAATGTCACAGTCACAGGGCCAACCAAGAGGCTAGTCCAGGAAGAGCCAGGATGCGGTGTCTTCACAGTCCTGGGCTGTAGCTGACTTGTTTAACTTTCTGGGCTTTCCTACAGGCAACGGTATGGTGAGCCGCTGTGATCACACCAGAGACACTGTGTGCCACCCTTGTGAACCTGGCTTCTACAATGAGGCGGTCAATTATGATAGCTGCAAGCGGTGCACACAGTGCAACCAGCGTGAGCTCCTCCTACCCTGACTCTCACTGTGCAGCCCAGCAAGGGAGTAGTTACAACAGTGGGTGCCCATATTTCCCATATGATTGCAAAACTTAACTCCAAGCCATGATGAATCCTGTTCACTAAGGGGTCCTTAGTAACTAGGGCATTTCTCAGGGGCACTTATGTCCTCTGGGGTGAAGGCTTAGCCTGGGCCATATGGAACTGGGGTGGAGCACATGTTGGCCATGTGGTCTTGCCCAAGCTGTCCTAGTGGGAAAGGGTGAGGCCCTGGTGTGGAGGTGGCAGCGTATCTGAGGATTCTGAGTCAGATGCTATGGTCTGGAGATGGGTTGTCAGGAGTATGGAAAAGGGAGCCACAGCCACCCAGTGTCAGCTCAGTAGCTTTCTCCAGGGCTACATGACTAGGAGGAACAGAATAGCCAGGGAGAGGGTCTTAAGAGAGGAGAGGCCTGAAGCCAGGCTACCATAGTTCTCTCAGCTTCAGCTTTGCTCCTGCGCCATTGTCCATAGGTCAGGGCTATGGGAAGGCCTCAGTCACAGTCTCTATCTGATCTTCCCTAGGAAGCGGGAGTGAACTCAAGCAGAATTGCACACCTACTCAGGATACTGTCTGCCAATGCAAGCCAGGCACCCAACCCCGGCAAGACAGCAGCCACAAGCCTGGAGTTGGTAAGCTTCCAGGTGGCCCCCTATACCAGGAAGGTAAGTGTCTGTCCATGGCCAGTATGAGGTGGTCAGGATCCATGGATGCTGGCCCCGTGAATCAAGGACCACAATAATGGTATAAATGAGCCAAGCTCTCACTTCAGACACTGTCACTTCCCTAGCATCTCTCTAATCTTGGCTGAGAACCCCTCTTTCAATGGGTCATGCCAAGTCTTGGACTTAGGGTCAACCCTATGGTCAGTGCTAGTGGGAGGCATATGGGAAGGAAGGAGTTTGCAGAGGCCAAACTCCTCGTATCCACTTACAATGGGGAGTGATCACTAACCATCCTGTCAGCCCCCACCTCCAACAGCTCAGTATCCAAGGCCTACCTAGTCATATCAGAAAACTGACTTAATGTCTTTGCTACAGACTGTGTTCCCTGCCCTTCTGGCCACTTTTCTCCAGGCAACAACCAGGCCTGCAAGCCCTGGACCAAGTGAGTATTGTGGCTGGCCAGGACATTCAAGACTGGTGGTATAGAACCAGAAAGGTTTGAGCATTTAAGAGATGGTGTCTCGGGGGCTGGAGAGATGGCTCAGAGGTTAGGAGCACTGACTGTTCTTCCAAAGGTCCTGAGTTCAATTCTTAGATGCAGACAGAAGAATGTATATATAATGAATAAATAAATAAATAAATAAATAAATAAATAAAAGAGATGGTGTTTCAATGAGTATGTGATGGACCAGTTCAGGGAACAGAAATCCAGGGCCAGGGGTCTTCTGACATCTGACATCAACACAGCCTTGCTGTGCAAGTAGAGCAGGGGTGTGAGATCCTAGCCCAGGCCCCAGGAACATGTTTGCCCTCAAGTTGTGCTTCTTCTCCAGAGGGCTGGAGAAGTATAGGGTACAGGTTGAAAGCACAGAACTCCAGCTAGGAGCAGGACAGGAATGAAAACAGGGTGAAGACAGAAACAGAGACAGGTATGTGCCTTGGTGGGAGGAGGTCTTGGCAGAGTTGAGGATGGTCCAGTGCAACTTCCTCCAGTCTCTAGCTAATGGACACCCTTATCCCACAGCTGTACTTTATTTGGGAAGCAGACACGGCATCCAGCCAGTACCAGCTTGGACACAGTCTGTGAAGACAAAAGCCTCCTGGCCACACTGCCCTGGGAGACCCAGAGCCCTACATTCAGGCCAGCCACTGTCCCGTCCACTACAGTCTGGCCCAGGACTTCTCTGTTGCCCTCTACACCCACCTTGGTGGCTCCTAGGGGTAAGAGACACTGGCCTAGTAGAGGATAGGGAAGAGAAGGCAAGGGTGAATGAGTTCACTCAGTTGGCCTCTCCTTATAGGTCCTGCATTTGCTGTTATCCTAGGCCTAGGCCTGGGTCTGCTGGCTCCCTTGACTGTTCTGCTGGCCTTGTACTTGCTCCGAAAGGCTGGGAGGTTGCCTAACACTCCCAAACCATACTGTGAGTACCTACTTTGGGCCCAATAAAGCTTACTTCCTTGAGGGATGAGACCTAACTCTTCACTGGTTTTTCCTTCTTTGCTTTTCCTAGGGGGAAACAGCTTCAGGATCCCTATCCAGGAGGAACAGGCTGACACACACTTTACTATGGCCAAGATCTGAACAGTACCTCAGGAGTGGATTTTATGGGGCATAGGCAATCCATATCCTGAAGCCTGCCAGTGCCCTCCACACCGTTCTAGGTGCTGGGCTGGCTCTGTATGCTGTGCATACTGTCTACCTGCTGGTACTCCCAATAAACATGCTGGCAACTGTGAGTGTGTGACTGGCACTGGGCTAAGGTTGTATCCTCTTCTGGTGGTTGTGGGGGTTTAGACCAAAGTGAAGGTCCACTCAGAAACCATACTTAGTCATATGTACTCCAGTTTGAATAGGGATATGGAGTCCAGGAGGCCTGAAAGGTCAAGGAGATAGTACTTAGGGAGCCAACTGGCTGGAGTCTTGCTCTAAAGTAGTGGTTCTCGGCCTTCCTAATGCTGCAACCCTTTAATACAGTTTCTCATGTTATGGTGACCTCCCACCATAAAATTATTTTCTTTGCCTCTTCATAACTGCAATTTTGCTACTGTTATGAATCATAATACAATTGTTATTGGAGATAGAGAGTTGCCAAAGGGTTTGCAGCCCACAGGTTGAGAACCACTGCTCTAAGGGGACCTAACAGTCTTAGCCAAATGGGAAGGGCCCTGGTCACCAGAGAGGCTCATGAAGCGTGGAGCTTCTTTTGACCCCCGTGGCTCAGGCAGCTAACAGAGAGGTATCTGTTCTCTCCAACTACCTAAATGGGGAGAAGGTGTTTGATGGGCCTTGGGCACTGAAGGTCCTACCTTCTCTGTAGCAGGCAGTCAGCCAGCTGTGCTGGGAAACTGAAGCTGCTACTTGAGCCAATTTTCACACAAACACAGACACAAAAATACACCTGAGGACCCAAGGTCCTCTGCTGCCCTCTACTGAAAATGGTTCTAGGAGCAGCATCTGGGAATGGCAGTGTTGTTCAGGAAGCACAAGTACCCAGAAGTTCAGTGAATTGAAGACAGTGCCAAGCTGCTTGTGGAAATAGCCAAGTGGTTCTGCCTAATCATGTAAGTGAAACCAGAAGCCAAGAGAGCCAATACTGGTGTCATGGGTTGCATGTTAAGAGTCACTAAATGAGCCAGGCGTGGTGGCGCACACCTGTAGTCCCAGCACTCAGGGAGGCAGAGGCAGGCAGGTCACTGTGAGTTGGAGGCCAGCCTGGTCTACAAAGAAAGTCCAGGGGG
This sequence comes from Meriones unguiculatus, assembly GCF_030254825.1. Taxonomy (NCBI): domain Eukaryota; kingdom Metazoa; phylum Chordata; class Mammalia; order Rodentia; family Muridae; genus Meriones; species Meriones unguiculatus. The sequence goes on along the minus strand of NC_083351.1, from coordinate 245,075 downwards.
CTGGAGAGATGGCTCAGAGGTTAAGAGCACTGCCTGCTCTTCCAGAGGTCCTGAGTTCAATTCCCAGCAACCACATGGTGGCTCCTAACCATCTGTAATAAGATCTGGTGTCTTCTGGCATGCAGGCGTACATGCGATAGAACATTGTATGCATAATAAAATAAAATATTTAAGAAAAAAAAAAGTCCAGGACAGCCAAGATTAAACAGAGAAACTCTATCTCAAAACAACAACAACAAAAGAAAAAAAAAAAAGAAAAGTCACTAGATGGCCAAGTGTGGTTGCACATACCTTTATTCTCAACATTGGGAAGACAGAGGCAGTTGGATCTCTGAGTTCAAGACCAGCCTGATTCAGCTTGGCCAGGGCTACTAGTTGAGATCCTATCTCAAAACAAACAAACAAAACAAAAACCCCAAAACAAACAAAAAATAAGATAAAAACAACAACAAAACCAAACCAACCCAAACAAAAACAACAAAAGAGTCACTAGATATGCTCCAGGGGGTGCCGGGCTGTGTCAGCTGTGCTCTGAGGAGGCATAGGAAATATAAGGAACTGTAAAAATGGCTGTTTCCTGCCGCTCGCCACCCTGAGGCCACTGGCCTGACAGTACAGCAGCATCTTTTACTTGGTCTGTTGTAGCCATATATGATGACCATAAGCCATTACTTCTGCATGCTGGGGCATCCTATTACTTCCAACTCAAATCACTGTGACCCACATGGGGTGGCTGGACAAAACTGAGATCCTAGTTCCCCTCCTACCTTTTTCTTCTCTTTCTCTAACAACATTCAGCTGCTTCCAACTAAAGAAAACACCCACCAAACCACTGAATGCCCTTCATTGGGTGCCCATGTGCAACCACACCTTAAGCTCACCCCCATCACAGACAAGTCAATGCCTAGAGAGGCCAGCAGGAAGCTGGGGAGGGTTGGAGGAAGATTGCTGTGGGGTTTAGGAGGTTAGAGATTGTGGGAAAGACGTTTCATCCCCTCAATAGGCAGGTCATAGCTATGCCTCCTCTTTGCTGGGCACAGGTCTCCAGTCTTCCGGCTGTATTCTGCTCATTTTTGGGCTGCTGGGCCTCTTCCCAGATTGAATATCCATGACCCTACCTGCACAGAAAATGGGTTTACTTTCTTTTCATTCTGGTGCTGTCCCAAAGTACATTCTCTATACCCTATCATCTCAAAAACTCCCTAACTGCCTCTACTGAGGCCCCATGTCAGTTTGGGAATTCCCCACAGGGTCAAACTGCCAGGACCCTGTGCTGCCTGGAATATACTCACTGAATCCTGTGAGACAAACTTCATGGAAACACAAGGAGTTGCTCATAAAGGAGATAGCAGAGCGCAGATAAAAGTCACTCTGCCCACCACCCAGTTTTGTGTTCTTGGGAGTCCCTTGCAGTAGATACCTAGAAGTGGGTGGGACAGGAAGTCTGACATAGGTGCTGACATTTACCAATGTCATCTGCTTGAAAAGATCTCCCCAGGTATACGGCTTGTGTCTTTTGATCTTTGTGGTCTGTGTGTGGTTGACACAGGAGCACTGTGTCTCTTGGAAAGAACCTCTCTCTGTGGGACTCACTAACAGCCTGTACCTACCTTGCAAGTCTATATCAAGCAGACCTTGCCCTTGGTTGAGCGAGGACACAACACCAAGGCTAAAAATCCAATGGGACACCCCAAGGTACACTGCATGGCAGTGTTTTGGGGGTAAATCAATTCTTTGTTATCTCTACCCTGTGGAAGAGGCTCTTGGCTAGAGAACAGGGATCCCCATTGTGAGGGTTTCATGGTTGGCAGGAGATACCATGTGTGTATGCATTTACCACAGTGGGGGTGATATTATTACTGCTTAGATTTTTGTTTGTTTGTTTGTTTGTTTGAGACAGGGTCTCTTTCCATAACCCTGGTTATCCTGGAACTTACTATATAGAGCAGGCTGTCCTCGAACTTAGAAATCCACTTGCCTCTTCCTCCCCAGTGCTGTGATTAAAGGTGTGCACCACTATGTTCATCCCCAAATATGGAGTGCTTCATGAATTTTTTTGTCATCCTTACACAGGGGCCATACTAATCTTTGTAATCTTCCAATTTTTGTATATGTGCTACCAATATGAGCATTTCCTTAGATTTTTTAAATGGTTAGAAACACAGCCAATACTGCCCTCAACACTTTTATTGGTGTCAGGGAGTGTGGCTTCCCTTCTGCCCTTCTCAGACTCACCTCTCAAAGAAGAGGTTCTGCTGAGGTTGGCCTAGAGTGGAGTACCCCGAACTCCCTCTCTACCCCGCAGTGACTAGGGCTGTCTCTCAGGAGGCTTACACACCTGACACCAGAGAGCAAAAGATGTTCCACAGATGCTGGCAACTTCTGACATTTCCTAATTCCTCAACCTCCTCCAGCTTCAGCTTAAAGGGTGTCAGGCCAGGTTTCCTGGGCCTTCCACAGTCACAATGGTCTCCAGGACTCCCATGCCTAGGTACAAGCATAGTTATATCCTGAGATATCCAAGTCCATGCCCACCCCCTGTATTCCCAAAAGTCATCACCATGTTTCCTTCAGCTGGAAGATGTGGGAAGTAAGGCTGAATAATACAGAAGGGCTTCCTGGTAGATGCAGAGTTCCAATACCTGTCAATGGCCACAGGAAGAAACTGAGGTTCAGAAAGACAGGATAGTCTCACCATCAGGGAGAGGCCTAAAGGGACTCCTTTCCTGTTGTCTAGAATTGTGTGAGGAGGTGAACAAAGTGGCTCCAGAGAGAGTCAAAAGATCCAAGCTGGGACTGCCAGGGCTGGATCTGGGCAGGCCATACTACCTTTGGCTTCATGTGCTTGCTAGGAAGGCCCAGGGTATGAGGACCTTGTCTGAAAGGCATGATACATGCTCTGGACTCCCCTCTGTGGCTCTTCTAGTTTCCCAACCCTAGAGGAGCTCCCTGGGGTAGAAGAGAAAAGGGGGAGTTTTGCACAACAATGGAGAGTGCCCACAGGCAGCAGCAGCAGCATGTGTAAATGGACATTTTTTTTTTCCTCTGCAGTCTAGCCAGGGAGGGTATGCTGAAGTTGGAAAAAGCTTTTTGGGGTTCAGGAGATGTTAAGAAAGATGGTGGCATTGTTTCACACTTTATGGAAGGCCTTTACAAGAACTACAGATGCCTACCGGAAGCTGGGGGTGGAGCTGGCCTGGAGCCCAATCTGAGGGGTGGGGACAGAGGCAGAGGCGGAGACAAGGCATGTTGTAGCAGACCGGGGACTCCTATAATCAGCTCCCAGAAAGAAGACTGAAGAGAAGCACTATGGGAGCATGGGCCGTGCTGTGTGGAGTCTCACTGATTTGTGTGCTGGACCTAGGTCAGGAGTGTGTGGTTGAGCCTAGCTGTGGCCGTGACAGCTGCCAGCATGGGACTGGCACCAACAAACGCTGCTGCACATCCATTCCGTGTGCTCCAGGTAAGGCAAGGAAGGGAGCAGGAGCCAGAATATGCAGCAGCACCCTTCTCTGCACTCACACAAGGACGGTGGGCACAGTGCACACATGAGCGGTAGGCAAACTTTCTGGGTCTATAGCCTTGAGTCTGGAGCTCTGAGAAAGAGGTAGAAGGTCTATCCTAGCTAGTTGTCCAAGATCAGCAATGTGGGAGCAGAGGCAACAGGGGCTGGAAACTTCTCCCTCAAGAGGGATCTGGGGTCCATGGTTAAAGAGGACCATCCCAGGGCTGTTAGGTAGGTCAAACCTTAGCCACGAAGCTACTCTCTGTCTGGGTTGGTGTCCCAACATTCTCCTCTGCCCTGTCCACTGTCTGTGACAGAGTTGTGGCTGTAGGGCAGTCTGGGGACCCATCAAAGAAAAATATCTCAGCACCTAACCTGCCACACCTCTGGTACAGAAAGGGGCAGCTCTGAGGGCCCATGTTTCTGTGATAGAAATGTGGACAGCAGTGAAGGCAGCTTCTGAGGTGTTCCTAGTGCCTTGAAGGACAACATAGGGTGGGAATGGAGCAGCATTGGCCCAAGAACCTTAGGAACCAGGTGACTCCCACATGTAATGGGACTTATGAAGCCACAACTTCGGAACAGTGGAAGGTAGATATAATAGCAGTCATCCATGTGAGATGAACACTGAGCTGGACAAAGCCTAGGGTCTTACATTGGTGTTAAGAATGGAGGCATAGCACCCTTGCCACCTGACATACCAGTAGTAGCTCTGGAGACAGAGGGGCTCTGCCTAGTAGCTAAGGCTCTCATTCTTGCCCAGGCATGGAAGTCTGTCCTAAAGAAAAGTGTGTATGTGTTGTGCCGGAGTACCATTGTGAAGACCCTCAGTGTAAGACCTGCAAGCATCACCCCTGCCAACCAGGCCAGAAGGTGCAGTCTCATGGTATGTCTGAGGGAGACTACTAAAGGTCACAGATGTCCCTAAGCTGACCATGAGTTTGTTCGAGGGCCATATAGATGCTCAGTAAGCATGTATAGGTGTGTAAGAAAGCTTGCACATACAGGGCTCATGGGTATATCTTCTGGGTAGACAAGGACCTGAATCCTAGATTCTAGAAGGGATAGGTGGGCCTAAATGGTCTCAGTACCTGAGTCCTTCCTGTTAGCCTGAGATTCCCCATCATAATGAAGGTGCTGAAGTCTCTTTAGGGCTTGCTGTGAGAGGCTGTGGGGACTGCCCCCATGCTGGTCTGCTCTCGACTGTTATTCTGGCTATGGCCATATCTTACCACCAGTTCTGTCCATCTGCATAGGGACCAATGTATCATGCCAGTTCTGGAATAGGTATACTGCCTATCAAGGCCCTGGTCCTGTGGAAATTAGACCTGGTGAATAGATAGTCTGACTCCTAGTCTGACTCCTTCATTAATCTCAGTGGCCCCTACAGTCTATCTGTCTATCTACAGGAACTATTAAGTTTGGTTTCGAGTGTGTTGACTGTGCCAATGGCACCTTCTCCGCGGGTCGTGAGGGCCACTGCAGACCTTGGGCCAAGTAAGTCCTGGATGAGTAGCCTAGGCCTGTTCTGAGGGAGCCTTTCCTATCCCTCCCTTGTAGTTACCCCCAAGAGATTCCATTCATCTACCAAATGGCTCAGAGAACAGCAGTCCTCCTAGTGTGGCTGCTTGTGTAACCGAGCCTGACAGTGTCTGTGTCTGTGTCCCAGTTGTGCCCAGTTTGGATTTCTCACCATGTTCCCTGGGAACAAGACCCACAATGCTGTGTGCATCCCGGAGCCACTGCCCACTGAGCAATATAGTCATTTGACTGTCATCTTCCTGGCCATGGGAGCGTGCATTCTTTTTGTAACCACAGTTCAGCTTGGCCTGCATGTATGGCAGCTGAGGAGACAGCACATATGTCCCCGAGGTCAGTTGTGTCCCAGGGAAGGGGAAAATGTGCCTCAGGCCACTTGCTGACCATTGTTTCACCACAGAGACCCAGCCAGCCCTGGAGGTGCAGTTACCACCAGCTGAGGATGCTTGCAGCTTCCAGTTCCCTGAGGAGGAGCGTGGAGAGCAGATGGAAGAAAAGTGTCGTCTGGGGGACCGGTGGCCATGAGGCCTGTTTCTCCTCTACCCCATGCCAGGCCCTCTAAAACTTGTCCAGACCTACCCTTAGTGAGAGCAAGGGCTATGCTGTGCCTCCTTCCCTGAGCCTGGCCCTGCTCCACTCGACAATGGCGGGAGTAAGATGTTGATAGTGGTGAGTTACAGTTGATTGTGAAAAAGAGAGGTAACTACAACCAGGTCCTATAGTTGCCTTCTTTTGCCAGCTCTGTTGGAGTAGGGATTTTGGGCCCTCCAAGAGCACCGAGAGTTTAGACTTTGTACTGGTGGTCTTCAATAAAGACTTGTCTAGTAACCTGAGGAAAGCAAGGGCTTTCCTAGGGCTGCATTTAAAGACACCGATTGTCATCCTATGCCTACGGTCATTTCCAAGGTATAAAATGGGGAGGGCTCAATGTGGTGAAATACCTCACGCGCACACACACATGTACACAAATAACTTTTAATGGGCAATGTGGTGAAATACCTCACGCGCACACACACATGTACACAAATAACTTTTAATGGGAGTGGGCATCTGAGGCCTGTCCTCAGAGCTTCCTCTTGGTGGTAGTGGTAGGGGTACAAGTCAAGGTTAACCTTGGCCACAAAACCTCAGTAGTGACTATCAAGCTAAGGAGGCTTCTAGGAAGTGATAATCTATACTGAGTACGTGCCTTCTTTGCTTCTTTGTGTGTGTACATACCTTGTAAGTTTCTGTGCATCATGTGTAACTCTCTTGGAGCAAGAGTCATAGATGGTTATGAGCCGCTATGTAAGTGCTGGAAACTGAACCTAGGTCCTCTGGGACAGTAGCCTATGCTCTTAACTGCTGAGCTAGCTTCCTAGTCCTGCTCTTGGCTTCTTGTCCAAATCACTTCCCCCCACCATATTAGGTAACCATGTAGTGAGTGGGTAGTTCTTGGGCTACTGCCCTTTTGGATGCCTGTGGTTTTGATAGCACTTTAAGACATTTGCCCTAGCCTAACTGCTTCATACTTAGGCTTTTGCCAGTTTCCATTTTGGGCAATTTCTGGCATGAGACATTCTCTGAAGTGAATGGTTTTGGCTCTGAGGCACTCTCAGTGAAGCACCCTTTGTTTTGTGGCAGTTGGAGGGGTTGCTCATATGCAGAGCCACGTCATAGTAGTACACCTTTCATCCCAGCATTTGAGAGGCAAAGGCAGGCAGATCTCAGGAGTTTGAGGTCACCTTGGTTTACATAGTGAATTCCAGGACAGAGAGAGCTACATAGTGAGACTATTTCAAAAGAAGAGAGAGAAATCTAATGTCATCTTGGCATGGATGCCCAGGGAGTGTCAGGCCAGAGGGGAGGTACCTGCATACCTGGCACTTCCTCAGCCCATCTTTCTGTTCAGGGCCTCCTGTCTTATCAGGTAAGTAAGGATTGAGGGTTGGATCTGCAACTTATGCTAACAGCCCCATCTACACACAGCTCCTGGGAGAGACTGAAGGACATGGAAAAATTACCATGAAGAACTACATTAGGATCAGAATATGAAGAGCTCAGGGCCACATGAAGTCCCTTGGTGGTGTACCAGCACCTTCATTGCCTGGAACTGCCTCTTCTGTCCCCTGCTGGGTGAGTGAGGAGTCAGCCACAAGCTACAAAGACTAGAGTCAGCCTGGAAAGGGAGGTGGGGTCCGGGGGCATCTCCCAGCTTGCCCATCACACCACACCTCTAGGTTCTGAGCCATAGGCAGTTGTACTGGAGCCGCACAGGTGGGGCATCCCCAAGTAGCATGACGTGCAGATACCCACAGGCTATATCTGTTGGAAACTACTCCTGTGGGTGGCTGATGGGTGTGGTTTAGAGATGAGGGAGATTCTGCAGGGTGGGGTGAGGACTGCTGTAGTCTCTGCTCTACCCTTTAAGCCAGCCGCCTCCCCTTTCCCCATTCCACTCATGGCTACCTCAGGGGCATGAGATGAGCTGTGTCAGCCTGTGAGTTAGATCTGGGGATTTCCACTGAGAACTGTGGTCTGTGCGGGGTCTGTCAGGTCCCAAGGGCTGAGGCTGAGGCTAAGGGCATGTCATCAAGGAGGGACTGCAAGCAGGCGACTGCAAGCAGGTGGGTGTGAAATCCAGAGGTGCTAGAATGTGGGAAAGAGGAGCTCCTGAAAATGTCCTTCTGCTGAGGTCTCCTACCACCCTAGCAGAGCCCACACCAGACCTGCCTTCTGAAGTAGGGCTGGCATTTGCCCACCTGAAAAGTCTGGCAGCCACAACAGTTAGGTGTGGCTCTGCCTGGCCTAGACTAGCAGGAGGGAGGCGTCACTGCAATTCCCAGAAACCCCTACCCCTCAGCAGCTGCTCTCCAGTTCTTCTGGAAAACCACATCACACACACACACAGACACACACATTTTATCAGTCTCAGATAAAGGCCAGATAAAGGCCAGAGGCTATGTCAGTTCCCAGAAATGCTTCCGGCCACAGCTAGTGGCTCCTGCCCCAACCTCCACCCTCTTATCTTGCTCAGAGAGAACCTATCATTTACTCAGTGTGAGACATACCTCAGCTTGACAAAGTAATCTGTATTATGGGAAGTGAAATGCCTTTTCCTTTTTACAGCTGGATAACCCTTCCCTCAACTCTAGGCTCTAGATGGGCAATGACGATCCATAGCTTCTGAGGTATGCTCTCACTGACCATGCAGTACCTCAGCCTGTAGGTCTTCCCTCTACTGGGCTGGGGTCATATCCCAGGGACTGTCCCTTAGGCAGCCTCTAGCCTCTGTGTAAAGAAGCGCATCTTCCCAAGAAAATCCATGAATTGGAATGCTTTTCCGAAGACCAGGCACTGACTGTTCTGTCCCTTCTTAGATGGAAGGGACTGGAGTGGGCAAGGTATTTAGGATGTCCCACTCTTCTTTGGCTGAAACTAAGATGCCCAGAAAACTCTAGACCCTGGCTGAGGGAAGCTTTAGTATGTGTGGGGTAAAGGTCTATACTGGCTGCAGGGACAATAGGAGGTAGAGGGTGCTGGGGTCACAGTTGTGAGCAGCTCAATTCCCCATATCTTCTGATGGTAGAAGAAACTTTTTAACTCCCTGACAGCAGGGCCTCAGGATTCCCTCCTAGGAGAAGAGGGAAGGAGTTGAGACAGAAGGGTGGATAAGAACATTAAGCTATCAGAAGCTCTATTCTGGGGTCACTAACCCCAGTGGCAATCAGTTGGTCTGTAAGACCAGACCAGTCTTGATGACATCATCCAGCTTCCCAAACCCTGATCCTGTCATATTATTTGATTAGAAAATACCTTGAATCAGTCAGGTGGCTAGATGACCTTCAGCCCCTCTCCTGCCAAGGCTTTATGTGTCCTAAGCTCAGGGCTCTGGAGGACTTACATGTGGATTGTAAGGGGCTGAGGAAGATCTAGAGGTGGGTAGATGGGGCCGTCACTCCTGTGGGCTGGGTGACCATCAGGAGGTCTCTGAAACATTTATTCACTGCCATGCTCTGCAGCCTCCAGGAAGGAAAGGGAGCAGACAACCCAAGCCCTTTGGGAGCCTGTGGTTGGCAGAAGCTCTGCTTGGATAGCACAGGCTACAGCCAGCATTTATCACATCAGGGTCCTGGGAGAGGTTCCATGTCCCCAGCAGTGGAAGCAGTTTCCTCATAAGAACTTTATCACCTCTGCTGCCATCTTGAGATGACTCCCTGCAGGGGTGGGGGTAGGGCTGCAGGTCTATGTGGCAGCTGAGAGCAGAAATATTTATGACACTGGTGATGCCATCAAAGGACACAGCTCTGACTTGATCGGGGAGGGAACTGTGAGGAAGGGGAGAGGTTATGGGAAACAAATTGGAGGTGGCGCAAGTTGATAATGTCAACAGATGGTCCCAAGGGATGTGGCTATTTAGCCAGCAGAAATGTGGCCGTGACTACAATAATAGGTGTGGATTCACCAAGACCTAGGTACTTAGGGCCTGGGGAGACTGGTCTTCATTTTCCTAGCTTTAGCGAGCTTCAAATATCCAGAGACCCACGGGCCAGGAGCAGGCTCTTTCCAAGAGGAACCACAGACTGCTATAGGAGACACCTGACTTGGTCACATAAGGACAAGAATGTGCTTACACTGCACCTTGTACCTTATGCTCTGGGCCACAGCAGGAAGTCGGAAGGCTAGAACATCAGGGGCTGAATAGGGAGTCTGAATGGAGAAGGGTCGTGGAGGGGTGGAGAGCTGTGGGCGTTTGTGAGCTAAAGCAGGGTCTCCATGATCGGTCCTCTGGGACCTGAGCACCTTGGGTTACCTCTTTGAGTCTTGTTAAAGGGTTCCTGCACAGAACGGTCCTGTATGCTGGTCAGCGGAACAGTGGTAGACAGAGCCCTCTAGCGGTGGGCCAGCCATTGCATCCTAGAAACCATGCCACAGTTGGAGACTGTTGTGCCAGGAAGGTTTTCTTAGCAGCTGAGGGGACTAGTCTGACACTCCTTCCACATGTGGTAGAGCTAGGCTTGATGTTTGGTACCAATAAAAGGTAAGAAGGGAGGGCGACAAAGAGGACTCTGCCACCTTGGATATGCAAGAGAGGATTCAAGTTGGGCAGGGCCTTCTGGAAGTCTGTGGGAGGTTGTATTTGGAGTTTTGTAAGGGTGGGATTGAGAGGGTCCTGGCCACTTTGTTGTAAGATGTGGACAACTCAGAGGTTTAAGGTGGTCCGTGTTCTTTCAAACCCCAGTGCATTAGGGAGAGCAACCACCATCAATGCCAGCTTAGCATCATCCTTCCTGGGAACTGCCCTGTCATGGCCAACTTCTCCGTGCGTGCCTCGAATCCCTGATAAATTCCAGGGCAGTTTGTAGGGAAGTAGGGGCTATAGGCTACAGACCCTCCACAAAGTGTCTGAAAGGCCAGAAGAAAGCTGTTGGGCAGGATGATGAACCCCAGCTCTGCATCAGAACAGTAATAGGACAGGGTAAGTCTTCCGGAGTTCCATGTGTAGCCAAGGCCTTTCTTGGGAACTCCTCTGAACAGTGGGTGGGCCCCACTGCCAGGCCTATGGAGGCCATGGAGTTTCAGGAGGATCCTACAGGATGACTACCAGAGGCCAGAAGTGGGGGACCCAGGATTTGGTGGGCTGCCCCAGAGAAGGAAAAAGGGGCCAGTGGAGATTTCCCCTTCCTGAAGGACTCACTCCCATTCTGCATGCAGTTCCCTCTTCTTCCCCTAAGGGCAACCAAGGAGCAAGGAGAGGAAAAGGGACAGAAAGGCTTAGGGCGCCCGTGTGGGACCCGCTTCTGGAGGCCGCATTTGTCACAAAGTAGCTTTTATAGGTCCCGAAGAGGGCACGGGCCGTGGATACTTGCGGCGGCTAGGAGCCCCGATGGCTCGTGCTCCTCTGTTCCTCCTCGCGCTCTTCATCGGGCGGCCCCAGGGAAGGTTCCCCGGCTGCGTTCCTGCTGCCTTCCGTGGGCCTAGAACATAGAGAGGGCTCGGACTCTGCTACAGAACCACTGCCTGAGTCAGGCTGCCGTGATTTGCGGGAGGTGCATGTGAGAGCGCCTCTGGAAGGCATCGACTTGCGTGCTCCAGGCCGGTCTGCGGCGGCACGTGCTGTGGACAGCACAGAGGGTGCGACCTCACAGGAGGGCCGGGGAGGAAGTGGAGGCAGGCGGGCAAGGGGGCGCGAGCCCCCCAAGCGTGGCCACAAGTCTGTAGTCTCGCCATTGTAAAGGAGCACAAAGCGACGCTGTGACAGCAGAGGCAGCATCTTCTGACTATGCAAGCTCTTTTGGCAGGTCTCAAGAGCCAGGTCTGTGGGGAGGCAGGAGAATGAGAAGGTGAGAGGGCAATTTGGAGCGGGAGGGCCTCAGGGGCCAGGGGAGGGAGGAGGGGGATCAGCATGTCTGGAAACAAGGGAGGAGGAGAGGGGTCTGTAAGGGATTGGATGTAGGCGGGTAAGGTGACAGAAAACTTAGAACAGAGGGCTTGGCTGACATGCAGATTGTGGAGCCTTGGAAAGCCAGGCTTGTGGAGTCTGAACTTGGGGGCAAGTAGGATGAGGTCCCCAGAAACGGAAAAGAATATGGAAAAGTTGTGATATGGGACTGCCTAGAGCTCACCCAAGGTTTCCATAACCACTCCAGGGATCACCTCCTTCAGGACTTCACAATTGGTATGTAGGGCAGGGTTGGAGTTCATCTCCAGCAGCCACACCTGAGGCAGACAATAGTCAGCATCTCTCTCTACTCACCTACAGCCAGTTGGCCAGTCAGAAGCTAGACTCTGATCCCTATTAAGCCATGTGATTCTGGGCAGATTGTATCTTTCCATGGCTTTGTTCCCCATTTGCTCAAGGTGAAGACTGATCTTGAGAGCTGCTCAGTTCCAGTAGGAGATGAGCTTTATGGACAAATCCAAACCTATGGCTGAGTCCACCCATTGGGTCCGCTTATGTGGTCAACATACAAATGGGCCCTCCCTCCTGCACCTGCCTACCAGACCTCATCTTCCCAAGACAGCACCTTGAAGTTCTCATCAATCAGGAAATCACAGCCAATGAGGTCAAAGTAACCCAGCTTGCACTCCAGCTTGGACTTGACAGCCAGGAAGCAGTGGGCCATGATCTGCTGCATCCGCTTCTGTGGGTGAAGCAGGGAGGAATCCTGGCTGTCACCTGTTGGCCGTGATGAAATCTCCTAGGCTTGAACAACCACTCACACCTCATCTGCACTCTCACCCTCATCTGCAGTTTTAACTGCCCACACTTCCACACGCTCAGTCACAGTCAGAAGTCCATTCAGCAAAACCATGGAGCTTCTACTGTGACACCGGCACTAAGAGATACAGAAATGAAGACAATTAGAACTCACAGCAGGAGACACAGAAAACTAGAACATAGAAAATGCTGGTAAGAATAGAGAGCATGGTGGCTCATGCCTGTAATCCCAGCAGTGAGGGAGGCAGAAGCAGGTGGATCTCTGTGAGTTTGAGGCCAGCCTGGTCTACAAATTGAGTCCATAACAGCCAAAGCTACAGAAAGACCCAGTCTCAAAAAATAATAATAAAAAAAGCATTTCAAGTTGCCCAGTTAGTTTCATTCCATTATTTTTCACCTCAGTAAAAATCTTGAAAAATATATCTCAGTATCAGAAATAGCAGAACACGACTAATTTACAAATAATTGTATTAGTTTTCATAAGTTTGGAAGTTTGATGAAATGCTACTTTAGAAAACACCAACGGAAAGCTGAGGATGATATCTCAATCAAACAAAATATCAATGAAGAGATACGAATTACAGAGGCCATTAAGAGGGCCATTGGTTAAAGTCCCTGATGCTAAGCCTAACCCTGGGACCTACGTAATAGAAAAAGAAATGGCTCCCATATGTTGTTCTCTGACCTCTGCAAATATGCATGGCATGTGCCCATGGCACATGCACCCTCTAAGAAAAAAATTTTTTTTTAATTTATACAGTATTCTGCCTGCATTGTGCCTGCATGCCAGAAGAGGGCACCAGATCTCATTATAGATGGTTCTGAGCCACTATGTGGTTGCTGGGAATTGAACTCAGAACCGTTGGAAGTACAGCCAGTGCTCTTAACCTCTGAGCCATCTCTCCAGCCCCCTCTAATAAAAGTTTTAAAATGTGATTAAAAATTTAAAGCAATACAAGGTATAAAAGGAAATTGACTAGAATTTCTGGAGTAGAAAAATACAGTAATTACAATTCTTAAAGAAAAAGAAAAGAAAAAAAGAAAAAGCACAGATCTTGGGGCTTAAGAGGTGGCTCTGTGGTTAAGAGTGAGTGTTTCTCCAGAGGAGATTTGAACTTACCCTTAGAGACAGAGAAAGTGCTCTTAACCACTATCTCCTCAGCTCCCCAAGAACATTTTTAAGATACAGTACATCCCGGGATGAAGAGTTTTCATTCATTGTTACTTTTTCTGTTTAGTAGGCTGAAACCTAAGAGACTTATGCATGCTACTGAGCATCACCCTAGCCTCTGCACTTGTTTATTCTGAGTGGATCTTACGTAGACCAGGCTATCTCTGAATTCTTTGTTAAGATGACCTTGAGGTTTTTTGTTTGGTTGTGTTTTTTTTTTTTTTTTTTTCAAGAGACAGAGTTTCTCTGTGTAGTCTTGGCTGTCCTGGACTCTCTTTGTAGACAGGCTGGCTTCTGCTTCCCAGAGCACTAGGATTACAGGCGTGTGTCACTGTGCCCAGCTTGACCTTGAGTTCTTAATGCTCTGCCTCCCAAATGGTAGGATTATAGGCTTTGTGCTACCCCACCTGGCTCCTGGCTTTCTCTTTCCTCCTCTTGTTGCTCTTTTTCTCTCTCCCCCACCACCCATATCGTCTGGTGGGCCTCACCATGTAACTTCTTTTGTTTTTTAAGATAGGGTTTCTCTTTTTGTTTGGTTGGGTTTTTGTTTGTTTGTCTGTTGTTGTTGTTGTTGTTTTTTGTTTGTTTTTTAAGATCTGGCTGGCTTGGAACTCATTCTGTAGACCAGGCTGGTCTCAAACTCACAGAGATCTGCCTGCTTCTGCCTCCTGAGCACTGGGATTAAAGGTATGTGCCACCAATACCCAGTTCCCCATGTGATTTTTATTGGCCTGGAACTATATAGACAAGACTGGCTTCAAACTCAGAGCTCCACCTGCCTCTGCCTCCCTGAGTGCTGGGATCAGGGGTGTGCACAACCTTGCCCAGCTAAGAATAGAAAGTCTTAACAGGCACCAATCAAATGAGGTTAAGGAGAGTAGTAAGGCAGTGTTAGTGACAAACCTTCCCACAAAGGGAAGTCCAGGCTGCTTCACAGAGTGTGTCCGTTTTTGTTTTTCTCACTGTAACAAACAGCTGAGAGAATTACTTTCATAGAGGAAAGATTTTTGCTTTATAGTTTCAGAGGTTTCCATCTAAAGTCTCTCAAATCCGAGCAGGGCAGACCATCATAGGAGTGAGATGATGTGGCCTGCTCATCTCATGTATCAACTTAATCAAACCTCTTCAGATAAGCATCAAGCCTCTAAAATTGTGAACCAGAATAAACCTTTTCTACAAATAAGTTGATTATTTTAGATATATTATGTAGTAAAAGGGAAATAATACATTTTGGTATCAAAATCAGATAAAATACTAAAGAAAGGCCATAGGCCAGTATTACTTATGAGCATAGACACAAAAATACTTAATTAAATATAATAAAATAAAACTCAGAAGTATATTTGAATTATACTGCCACCACTTAGGATTTATCCCATGAATGTAAGAGTAGTGAAAGCTAATCAATGCAAAGCACATGAATAGAATAAAGGAAAAAAGAACATGCAATCATCTTAATTTGTACAGGAATAGCATTTTACATTACTCAGCATCCCACCCTTAAAAATTCTTTTTTTCTTTAAAAATGAATTTTATTTATTTATTTATTTATTTTTATTTATTTTTTATTTTTTATCAATTACATTTTATTAACTCTGTATCCCAGCCGTGTCCCGATCCCTCATTCCCTCCCAGTCCCTCCCTCCCTCCCTCATCTCCACCATGCCCCTTTCCAAGTCCACTGATAGGGGGGACCTCCTAAAAATTCTTAACACACTAGGGAGAGAAGGGAATTTGTGAGCCTTTCTTTTTTTAATCAGAAGAAATACTACTTTTGCCTTATCAACTTGATATTAAAAAATTACACCTGGAAGCAATTAGTCATGGCTTCAGTACAACTACATGCTTTCATGAATCATGAAAGCCACGTGCCTAGCCCATGTGGGCAATATGCACACAGAACCCAACTCAAAGCCAGACTGACCGTGAAGGTGGTGAAGACCCAATCTCTGGGGAGGCCCTTGGTCTTCCTAAACTTGTCATTGATGTATCGGTTGAGGTGCTCCATGCTCCACACAGTGCCTTCTTTCAGCAACATGTACAGGGGACTCTTCTTCTGCATGAACTACAGCAAAAGCAGAACCTACAGGTCACCTCTGAAGGGACGTATGAAGGCTTTACCCTAACCTCTGACCCTCAGAGGTTACCATCTCCCATGAGAACTGCTATGAAACCCTTGTGCATACACCTTTAGGCCTTGAGATGTTCCAGTCAGCAAATTCCCACAGATCCTGAACAAGGAATCCCTTGTTCCAGACACTCCCTTGGGCATTTGATCAACACACCAATAGCAGCTGAGTCAAGGATTTAGGCTCTAAGGTACTTCTTTCTGTAGGACACCCGAGTCTCTAGGGCACAAGGAAGTAGCTGCTACTTCAAAGCCTGGGCAGGCAAGTCTATAACTAGACCTTTTCTCTGTGTTCCCACACAGTGAGTCTTTTTAGTTTTAGCTCATTCATACCTGTATGAAAAGAGTGTCTATAAGGGGTTTCTTACCTGGTTGGTCAAGTGACCACTGAGGTCACTGGAATGAGGATCATACAGGCTGAGGGTGAGACGGGCATAGCCATGGCCAAAAAAGACCATGTAGGGCATGGCACAGGCGATGAGCAGGTAGGAGCGCACGTCAAACTTCTTTCCGTCTAGCAGCAGCGGGTTCTGGACATATCTAGGGGGTACCACAGGGTACCTGATGCTGAGTGGCTTAGCCCAGTTGGCCTAGATCTGTCATCCCACAAAGACCATTTCCTCATTACCTCCCACCTATCTCAGGCATTTCCACTGCCTGAATATTGTCAACCATTAGAGGCCTCTGAACTGGTCAGAGGAATTAGGAAGAGGGTCTCATAACCAAATCTTTATCCATTTTCAAGTGTCTGGGCCACCTTAAGGTGCAGCTCTTACTAGGAAGCTTATGGGAGCAGATTGGGCCCCTGTGGTAGGGAGGATTGTCTGGAGGAGAAAGGTTGACATTGGACTGTGAATGATGAATGGCTTTCATCTCGGGAAAGGGCATTCCAAGTAGGACAGTTCAGGTCTTCAAGACTTAAGGTAGGGAGAGCATGACTGGGAAGGCCACATGGAAGAGGACAGGCAGCAGACAGCAGCTGTGGCCAGAGAAAAGGTCCTTATTGGCAGAGGGTAAGGCTCTCCTGGGATCTTTCTAAGGATGAACTGAATTTTTCCTCCTAGTCCCAGGTGAAACTGAGGTTCTGGACCTCACTGTAGGCAGATGAGCCATTGGTCAGCTCTGTGTTGCAGATAGGCTTTAACCGGCTGGCTGGGCTGGAGAGTAGAGGACAGCTGCAGGACAGAGGACAAAGGGACCAAGCCCTCCTTGACTACCCCTCCCTAGAGCCTGTGCTTATGAGCACTCTTGTCTGCTACTCTAGCAAAGCATGACACCTCCCCTGAACAGGCTATGGGGCTAGATATAAGCTGCTCGAGGCAGGTTGGTTGGGTGTTGGCGGTGCTGAAGCCGGCTATGGCCAAGGGCTTCTCTGCAGCACTGCTGACTATCTCCAGTGTTCACAGGCACCAGCCAGTCTGCTTTGTCCCTGCTGAGACCCAGGCCCTTCCTGGCATCCATGCCCACACCTCTGCACCACCCGCGCCTGAGGTGCACGGAAGGGCATCTTGCGGTAGATGGGGTCGTCCTCAATGCTCTGGGTCTTGGCCTGCAGGGCAGCAACCTCCTCCTGGTTCCTGATCAGAAAGATGCCCTTTCCCTGGTTGGAGGCCGTGGGCTTGCAGATCCATATCTGGGTTTCTGCAGGGAGTGACCCCTAAGCCTCTGGCCCTGAGTCCTCCTTGCCCCTCCCACCCCTCACCCCGCCCTGGTCCTAACCATACCCCACCCTTGACCTTCCCTTTCACTAACCTTTCCTGAAAAACCTAAGCCTACATTTCCCCTCAGCCCTGACCACTCCAACCAGCCTTAGCTGGTTCCAACCCTGATCCTACCCTGATTTCACTGCCTTGCTCCAGGTTAGAGGGCTATTCCTTTGTCTCACCTTGATCATACCCATGATCCAGCTAAGGTCCTTGCTCTGCCACACCCATTACCTCTAACTAAGGCCACCGCCTTCCTTTCCCCCACCCCTCAACATCAGAAACCACCAGGCCCCAAGCCCTGGCTTCACTTTTTCTCTTAAGAACTATTTCACCATTTCCAGGTCTGGCCCTGCCCCACCCTGCTAGAGTCCAAACTTGATCTTGTCTACCCTTCTAGCATGCCTGGTCCTACTCAGGGGCCTCTCACCATCAAATAGAGTGAAGAATGTCTGTCTCTCATCCCTGATGTCCAGTCGATAAGTCTCTGGAAAAAACTCTTCCATTTTCAGGACCCTTGGGAGAGCAAGGAGGTAAAGACATGGGGAGTTCTCTGCCTCAGACCTGACCAGCAATCTGGTAGTCTGACCTGTAGACTAGCTGAAAGGGGCGTTTACTGTTTTAAGGCCTCAGCCTTCTCGGCTAGTTCCTTTGCAAGGCCTTTGCTCACACTGTGCCCTCATAAAACATTCTTTTATCATCTCATACTTTCAGCTTCACTGCAGCAGCCAGCCTTCTGGCTGCCAACCCCACTGTGGTTTCTTTGTCTCATCTCGCTGCTTTCTCTCTTCCAATTGCTCTCTTCTATGTGGATTGGTTTCCAGTGCCAAGATAGTACCTGGCATAGAACCATAGTCAGTATATATCTGAGCTTCCAAACTGCCTTTCACCGATCACCAGGTCATAGTTCCGCTCTCTCCCCGCTGTCTACCTCTGTGCCCAAGGCATCGGGGGCTGGTCTATGTAAGTTCCTCAAGGGCTGGTATATCCTTTCCAAATATGCAGCCCAAAGGGATATAAACCCTGTGTGAGTAGCTATCTCCAGCATGTTTGGAGTTGTGGGTGGGATATGCAGAGTGGGAGTACAGATGGGCAATAGAGGGAGGTGGATGGATGCCTTAGGAGAATGGCTCTGAGTTGCTGATAGAAGTAGGCAGTGGACAGCTGGACACACAGCTGTCCAGAGGGTGTCATGGACGGCTATGATCTAAATGCTGCCTTGAGGGGCAGATGGTGAGCAGTTGGTTGGATCAGTAGATAGATCTCTAAATAAATGTTTGGGTGAGAGAATGGCTGGGCAAGTAACCAGTGAACCAGGAGTAATCCAGCTTGGCTGTGTGGTGGGGGTAGAGGAAATCGGATGGACATGGCTGGATGGATAAGGACTAGTAGGAGTGAAGTGTTGGCAGAGTGGATGGGAGCAATGGATGGCCGTTGCTGGGGGCCATCTATTGTGGGCATAGAGTAAACATCTAGGGAATGGTGGATATGCCCTGGAGTGGAGGCAGACGGGAAGCTCAGTGGGGAGACAAATGGAACATGTGAAGGAGAGTGGTTAGGTCTGGTAACCGGCTGACCTCTTGGGTAGGATGGTGAATGCTGAGGAGCTGCAGATGAAGTGGTGAGTTTATGGAATGGGGAAAATGGTTCTAGAAGACAGATTGAGGCAGAAGTGAGTGTGCCTCTGGGACTGGGCAAGGTGGGCTCACTTGGCTTGGGTACTGGGCAGCAGCCTGGCTTTGCTCAAAGTGCGTGCATGCTCCCTCAGAGCACTGAGCAACCCGATCTTGGTAGTAAGCAGCTTGTTGTTAGGCAGCTGGAACAGCAACTGCTGGCCTGGTGAGACAAAAAGGGTTCCGTGGGTGGCGCCTTGAGGCTGTGCCGCAGCCCCTCGCTTCAGGGAATCTGCCCTACCTTCTCGGAAGCTGCAGTAGTTGTCCCTGCACTTGATCTCGCACCACTTTAGCTTGTAGTCCTCACAGCGGCTGTCCTGAGTGCGTTGCCAGCCCTTGCTCTCACAGTAGTGGCTGATTCTGTGGGGTAGAAGGCAATAGTAACACTGGGGGACTTGGGATTCCCTGAGGAAGGCAGGGCAGGAGTGGCTGCTTAGAGCAGCATCTTGGGCTAGAACCAGGATGGGGTGGGAATGCAGACCAGGCTGCCCAGACCCCACTCACATTGATGCTCCATTAGTGCCTCCGATGTAGAAGAAAGGACCTTGACCAGGAGTAGGTTGCTTGTCCCCTTCCATCAGGGCCCCCTCCAGCGAGGTCACTGGGAGTCCGACAGCTTCTTCCTCCAGGAGGTCTGTGGGCAGGTAGGTGGTCAGAGGCCCAGGCTTCTGGCTCACTAGGGTTTTTTTTTTTCTGCCCCTCCCAGCTGCCAGCAGCCCCACCTGCATCTTGGTCCAGCTGACTCAGCTCAGGCCGGAGCCCCTCCTCGACACTGCTCCCCATCCGTTTTTCATGGGACCAGCCTGGAGACCAGTGGTATCAGGGGGGGGAATAGGGAGGTACCCATCCTATCTGCCTGAGCCCAGCCAATGCCAGCAGCTGCTGGGAACTAATTCAGCCACTCTGGACCTCTCTTTACCCCAACATGGACCTGAGCAGGAGGTCTGAGGGTCATTACACCCAAAAAAGGAGGCAGTTACCACCAGCTTTAAGTCAGGCAGAGTCCAGGTAGTATGGAGACTACAGTGGGGATGAAGAGGGTTACCCTACCTCCGCCCTCCTTACCAGCAGGAAAAGCTCCATGCAGGGAGTGGGCTGGAGTGTGAGACAGGAGCCCATACAAACATGATGTGGGGATGTCTCCAGAGGGCAGGGGTCACAATGTCTATGATGACATCATGGGTGACCCAAGAGTCTATAGGCAGCCAGGAGAGATGAGAGGTTGCGCTAAGTAGGGTTGGGGTAGGGAGAACCCACTGCTGTGGCATGGACAGGCAGGACCTGCATCTTCTCAAGCACAGTGTCCCTCGAGTGTAGGCTTCTGCTGGCTTCTCTCAGGGCCTGGCTGTCTGGGCCTGGCCTAGTGTGAGCCTAGTCCCTCCCCATGAGATGCTATCCCTGAAGGCCCTGACTTGAGGTTATGTGAAACCAGTTCCAGGGCCCCTTTGCATTCACCTGGTACCCGCGTGTGGCATCGACGGATCCTGGACCGTTTGGGTCTTTTGGAGCCAACATGGGTTCGAGGGGGCGTACCCCGGCAGTGGATAAATCTTGTTCGGCCACGTGTTGCAGGCACAAGAGCACCAGGGCGAGGAACCTTTGAGGCAGATGTAGTCCCTACACCCCTTCGGGGTCTTCGAGCAGCCCGAGAGCCCGGCTCTTGGATGGGGCAGACACCTGGTCCCACCCTGCCTGGGGAAGGGTGCCTCCCTGTGTCCTGGGCTGCAGCTTCAGCTTGTGGCTCACTTCCAACTTTGTGATGGCCATGAGGCCTTCCAGCCTGTAGGTGAAAGGCAATCTTTGCATCCTGTCTCTGCTGGGTGAGCCTTCTTTGGCCAAGACCGTCCTGGCCTCGACGAGTGTGGCCTCTGTGTCTGCTGCAAAGAGGGTGCCCATCAGGCTTACTGTTGGTAGGATGCCCACCTTGCAAGCTTGAAGGGCAAAGAGGCTCCTGACCCCAACAAAGGTCTTACCAGTTTATGGCTACCCAGGTGCTCAGCCCAGATCCTACTAACACAAGCTGTCTATAGCTACCACCACTGTTCTTCCCCCAGGACTCCTGTCTTAGATGCTGTCCTTTTTCTCTGTTTGCCATCTTTGGAATATCTTAGAGCATTTTAAATTAATTCCTAGACAAATCTTTGTGTCTCACATAAAGGAAATAAGCCCAGTTTGTTGGCGCACAGAGACCTGAAAAGGGAAGGACAAGTTGAGGCCTCTGGACAGGAGCAGGTCAGCTTTAAAGAGGAAAACAGTTCTATGGATAGATTGATTGACAGCAAAGAAAGAACAAGTACAGTAAGCCATTCAGGCACTATGTATATCTACCAGTTCCACCCCCACTGATTTGACAGGAGAGGGGAAAAAAAATTCAAAAAGTTCTGGAGGATGGAAAGAATGTTCGTAATGAGAAACTCATACTTCTGTAGAGGGTAAGCTGCCCTGGAGATCCCTTCCCATTGAGGAAAGAAAGGATCCCAGGAAGAGGCTGAGGGAGCAGCTTTAAAATTGGGCAGGGGTGGGCTGGAGAGACGGCTTAGAGGTTGGGAGCACCGGCTCTTCCAAAGGTCTGGAGTTCAGTTCCCAGCACCCACATGGTGGCTCACAACCATCTGGTGCAGTCTTCTGGTGTGTGGCCATCCATGCAGGCAGAATGCTGTATAAGTAATAAAGAAATAAATTTTTTAAAAAAATTGGGCAGGGGTGTAGGTGTGGGTGACTCTGCAATCACTAGGAGGTCCCTATGCACTGGGTTTCCAGAACCCAGCAGCAGGTCAGAGGGACTTGTTATGGAAATGGGGCCTGAAAGGGACTGGTATTGTCCACAGCCTGAGGCTTCAGGGCCCTCAGGGATATCTTAGAAGACCTCCTAGAACAAGAGGAAGTTAGGCACACAGAGGAAGAGCAGAGTGGAATAGAGATGATGTAGAAACTGAAGGAACTGAACTACTAGAGAGATGGCTCAGCACTTAAAGTACCGGCTGTTCTTCCAGGTGGACCGGGGTTCAATTCCCAGCATTCACCACTGTAACTCCAGTTCCAAGGGATCGAAATTGAAGGAACCTAGCTCACTTCTAGAATGTGTTTGGCTGTGAGAAAGATACCATATCCTGAAAGGGCATTGGGTTCTATTAGAATAGGAAAGAGCCTTGGGAATTAATCATGTAATACAAAGGTCAGAATTAAGCGGGTGCAGTGCCTTATGCTGTAATCCCAGCACTTGAGAAGGCAGAGTCAGGAGGATCTCTGTGAGTTCGAGGCCAGCCTGTTCTACAAAGTGAGTTGAGGACCACCAAGGCTACAAAGAAAAACTCTGTCTTGAAAAAACAAACAAACAAACAAACAAACAAACAAAAACAACCAACCAACCAAACAGAAAACAAAGGTCAGAATTAAGTCCAGGAAATTGTTCAGAAAGCACTGAGAACAGGGCTGAATGGATCAAATCGAGCACAAATCCACAGAGACCCAACAGTATAGCTTAGTGAGAGATGAGGAAAGAAAAGAAGTTGGATATACGATTGGGAATGGGGGTGGAGGGTTGCCTTGTGGTCAGCCAGAGCCCTCTACCCTTTGAGGAGGGCACATATTGGGGCGCCAACTCTGGGAACCTGGGGAAGTGAGAAAAGAGTGGTCAGAGAAAGATGCTAGGAAAAAAAAGATGGATCCACTGTTACCTAATTTGTCCCTACTTCAGTTTTATTACCTGCAAAATGGACTTGGAATAAGAGCCTGAAAGGATGCTATGCAGATAGTTTCTGCCCAGAACATGTTAGGATGGGGCAGGTTGCCCGGGAAGTACACAGTGGAGTATGAGGACAGCCACACAGTCCCAGGAGGATCAAAGCTTGGGAACAACTAAGCAAAAACAAGTGAATACATGAGGCCATGAGTGTCTTAAAGAAAACCTTGCTATATAGCAGCTCACTTGGACTCTGGGTACTGTATGCACAGGGACAGCACAAATAAAATAAGAAATCAAGTTCCAGTAATATCTGCAAGCAACAGCAATGTCAGGGGCTGTTTGGAAATAACTGGTTAAACCAGGTAGTTGCTCACACCTTTAATCTCATCACCTGGGAAGCAGAGGCAGGAAGATCTTTGGATCTTTTTGAGTTTGAAGTCAGCCTAATCTACAAAGCAAGTTCCAGGTCAGGGCTGTTAACACAGAAAAAACCTGCCTCCAAGCAGACAAATAACCCCTCCCCCCAAAACCCCTATTTGAAATCTCAAAAACAGCAGATTTATCTACTCCCTTCATGGATAACCTCCCAACTCTACTTTCTCTTGAATAAACCGTATATATTCTCCTGACTTTTCTAACTTCATATTCTTATTTTTACAATGAAATCAGCTATGAATTATAATTCCTTGTCATTCATATTTACTAAAACTAAGCTAGGAGTGGTGACAGAAAACAGGATTGCCAGAAGCTTGCAGCCAGCATAGGCTACATAGTGAGACCCTGTTTCTGGAAAACAAAAAGTATCAAGGGCTCAGCTGACAGAGTGCTGCATGCATAAGCCTAGGTCTGACTCCCAGCAACATGAGACAGGGATGACAATGTACACTCATAGTCTCAGTACTTAGAGAGCATCAGAAGTTCGAGGTAATCTTTGATTACATAAGTTGGAAACTAGCTTGAGCTAGAAGGAACCCTCTCTCAAAAATTAAAAAACAAATAAAGCCCCCATAAAATAACAAAAACTTCATAGAAAACCTAAGTAGGAATATATCTACCTAAGAGAAGAAGGCCTGCGATGCAGCATCCAGCCTGGGAAGCTGCCAGCTGCTGCACTTATCTAGTGAACATGTTGTAGGGTCTCTCTGAGGATGAGACCCAGGACCCAGAAAGGAAGTTTCACAGAAAAAGTTTCAGTTACTATTTCAGGAAGCAAGTTGTCCAATATTGAAGCAAACCATGTGGTCATGAGTCTCAGCATATTACATAAAAGCTGAGGAAAAGCTCTAGGCGAGGAGCCAGACACAAGCCTAAAGTCTTTATAATAAGTTTAAAATAAGCTTTTTACCTGGTCAGACAAAAAGAAATCACACCCCCGTACAAAGGGCAGGAGATGCGGTTTTTAAACCTGAAGAAGATGGTCAAGAAAATGACCATTGTCAGTGCTCTGCTGAAGTTTTCCCCAGACACGCATTTGGCATTGGGCTCTGAGAAGGTGCTGACATTTTTTGAAGGGCTGGTGCCTCCCAAGCAGCGCTCACTGGGGATGCGTTCTCTGTGGATTTCAGGAGGTTGCCCTTCTGAGGGGTCAGTTCTGGGGGGAGACAAACATGGCTCTAGGCAAAGAGCTCCTTCTAAGGGATTCCAGCCCTCCCCAGAGTTTGAGTTACCCACATGGGCCAGCCCCACCCCACAAGAAATGCCTTTCTTGGCTGAGACACCAGGGTTTGGAAAGAGAGTGGCCTTGGCAAAGGGCTGAGCTCAGCTAAGCTGCCCAGTCTCTGTCTACTTCTGGAAAAGGGCAAAAATGGGGCACAGGAGGGCAATGACTCAGCCTAAGCCCTAGTCAGGACCCTCAGCTAGTGACCAGCTAGTCTGTCTTACCTGCTCTGCAAGGTCTTAGGAACCCTCTGTGGGGATACAACAGTGGTGACCTGGCAACTGTTTCCAGGCAACTATTACTAGGGAACTATGATTCAGCAGCTGCCCAAAGGTAAACAAGAGTTTTAGGTGGATGGTGAAAGGGGCCACTGTAGAGCTGATGGGCAACCTCACAGAAGCTGGACAGAACAAGAGGTGGAGAATGAGGTCAAGTAGGTTGGGGGGTGCTGAGGCTGAGTAGGGGTCTTGTATAGATAACCCCTCCCCATGTCCCCATGTCTCCCATAAATTCTTCCAGGATCATCCTGAGCATTTACAGGGACTCCTTAATTCAGACCTTGTGATATAAGATCTGACACTAAGCCGACCTTACAGTGGCTTTTTTGGTGCCGATTTATAGTTTCCTCCTGAGGTCCTTAGGGCCTGGTGTGACTTCTGCTTCTGAACCCAAGTTTTCATCCATATGGTCCTCACATGTCATCTTTCAGAGCCTTGTAAGAGTTACAAGGGTTTGACAGGGACTATACGGTGCTTCCAAAAAACAAGACCATATCTTGAGTCCTGGAGACCATGAACATGACTTTATTTTTAAAAGAAAAGTCTGTACAGATGTGATGTATTTACCAGGTGAACTTTAAACCCAATGACTGATGACAACCTCAGAGAGAATCACAGACAATGGTATGTTTTCGAAAGCCATGGGGCCTGTGAACTAAGGGGAGGAAGAAGCATGAGGACTCCCTCTACGGCCTTGAAAATTCTGGAAGACAACTGTTGTTTTAGGCTGCTCTCTAACCCTCTTCTCCAGGTTTTTCTGTGGTTCTGCCCATGCTAATTAGGTGCTCCATCATCTTTTCTGAGGCTGAGCCCCTCTAGTCACCTATGTGACTCCTCACTTGAGGTCTCTTCTCCCGTTGCAGGGTGGGTGGTTGTGTTAGGCTGAAAGAGCACCATCCACACCCGTGCCTGTGGGGACAGGAGTGCTGATAGGCTGTTATTCTCCATTTGTGGGACTTAATGTCACCAATCCTGCCCTTCCTATGCTGTGCTGGGGGCAGGGGTCTTTGTGGTTAGTCCAGTGTTGGCTTAGGAGACCTCTCTGCTCCAGATTAGGAGGGTGGGACAGCAAGTGAGCTGGGACACAGAGCACTTCTGCTAAGCCCTGGACTGAGTTATTGGGGCTTATGGTCTCCAAGCCTAGGCAGGTAGCAAGCTCAATCCTGGAGAGAAGCCAGCAGTCCTGATCCTGGGGTATGAAGGACATTTTCAATTCTCACCCCCGGGGCTGGGGATGTAGCTCAGTGGTAGAGTGACTGTTTACATTCATGAGACCCTGGGCTTGGTTTCTGCCTAAAACAAACACCCAATTCTCACTCCAATGCTGACTCTTGGCTGGGATACAGGCCCCATTTTTGTGGATTAGCTTGTGTGGTGACTGGCTGGGTACAATGAGCCCCGTGTCTCGCCCCGTGTCTCTCTTCTGTAGGTCTTCTCTCCTCTCTGCTGGGAGCACAGATCATTGGAATCCCTGTGTCCTCAACCTGGTCCTTCACAAAGCTGCTTGTTAGTGTTCGGTATGGTTAAAATGAGGCGATCAAAGCATGACTTCACAAATCACACAATTTATTGCCTTACAGAGATTTTCCCCCCTGCCTTTTTTATTTTATTTATTATTATTATTATTTTTTTGCAATGCTTTAAGAGAGGACAATAAGGAGACTACCCATCACAGAGTGCACAATGGGCAAACAAGTCCCCCAGCCACACAGAAAGAACCTTAGATGGAGGGTCCAGTTATTCACTTGGGGCACAGCAGACCTCTGTGGGAGGCCAATCTCCATATAATGGGCCTGGCTCTGCTGGACTCAGACTGTATTGGCCAACTTCAGGTTTGCAGGAGTCAAGGTGCTGAGGTACATATAGGGTCTTAGAAAAGAGGTTCACTTTAAAACTCACGCTGTTCATACAACAAATGTTGTAAGGGTTGGCAATCATTCTGGAGGGACAGTTTTAGAAACAGCCTTTAGAAAATTCTCAGGGATAGGGGGGTGGTAGGTTTTAAGACTGGGGTATTCAGCATCCAGAGTTACTGAAGGATGGCTCCTCTGGTCCTAAGAGCTGGAGGTGGGCTGCTCATGAGCAGGCAGACAACACATGGCTATGCAGCCAGCATATTCCCTGGGTATGGGTCACTATCACTTGGTCTGGCATCTGGGCAGTAGCCCTGCCTCTGAAACCCATATGCCCTATTTTCCATTCTGGGTTTGGGCACAGTAGTTAGCCCTGTTTTTTATCTACTTGTGCCCATGATCTGAGAATTTTGGAGAGGGGACTAAGGACTAAGGCTCTGGGTCTCCTCTGGTTCCATACCAGTGTAAACACGGGCTGAAGAACCCACAGGTGCCAGCCAACCAGAGCTGGAGGTCTCTCAGGGTGAAGCCCAGTGGGCTATGGGGGTCAGTGGCACCGTGACAGCTCCACTGACTGCTCCTGAAAGGGACAGATGTGGAGATGGAGGGAGGCCAGGATCTGCTATGGCTATGATGGAAAGCTACCACAATGTCAGAGGGAGACAGTTAGGGCTGGACTCAAACTCTGGTCTGTTTGGATAGAGGGCATGAAGGCCCCAGCCCTGGACAGTTGTCTCTACTCAGTGTCCATAAGGTGGTGAGGATGTTGTCTCCAGCGGTGATTGAGCCGTGGATGGACGGCATTACCAGACAGTATTAGACAGAGGCATCCAGATCTAACCATGTCTGGTAAGACAGCCATCAGCAGGCAGCGCATTGTGCGAAGGCCTCCCCATCTCGGCAATTATTCCTGATTTGACACCTGTGGATGGAAGATGGGGGATGTTCCTGCCTGCTCTGGTCCAAGGACCATTCTTGGGGTTCACCCTTCTAGGACCTACTCTAAGGATTTGTTATCAGGCCCCAGCCTAGTGCCTGGTCCCCAAGGGTGGAAGTCCATAGGTGCGACAGGGGAGTCATCTGCTCATTCTTAACTGGCAAATGCTCATCACAGCACCTCTTTGGGTTTCTGAATGGCTGACAGGTTAATGAGTAACACTGAGGCCAGGAACAGACCCCCTCCCCAGGGAGAGGCTTCTAGGTTCATGCTGGGTTGGGCTCCTTGGCCCTGTACTCTGGCTTTAAATAAGAAAGATAAGAAGTAATCCTGGATGCTGGTTTGGGGCAAAGTTCCTATTCTGGACAGCCATTGGGAAGGAATGGAGGTTCCTTGTACTTAATTAGGAAACAGCTGGTGACATCACAATTCTGTGTTCAGGCTCAGCTCCCTGATCCCACCCCTCCCATTGGTCCCATAGGCACCTGGTAGTAAGAGTCCTTATGCTAACAGTGCTGTCCACTATGTCTCCTTACCTAGCCCAGCATCCTGACAGAACCCCAAAATCTAGCCAGCAGGGAAGTTGGCAAAGGTAGGACATTGTTGCTCTGGAAATGAGTGACAAAGTGCCTCTATCCCAGGACCCCTGGCATGGTAAAACCAGCAAAAAGTAATAGACAAGGGTTCCCACCTTGGGTAATGTCTAGCCCCCATTGACCGCCGATCTGTAGAACTGAGATAGGCCCTCTGCAAGCCCAGCACATCCTCAGTCTTGGCCTATCTGGAGTCTAGGAGCTAGGACAAGTGTATCATCAACCTGTCTTCGGCGAGTGGTGGGTCACCTTTGAACATCGTTACCAGACAGTGTTAGAGTCAAGCCAAGAAATCCAGCACTGTCCGGTAAGATGCCCACAGAAGCCCAGGTATGCTTTGGCAGGAAGATACAGAGTAGGTTATGCAGTTTCCACCCTCAGGGAGGCCCAGTCGGGACCTGGTGCCATGAACAGCCAAGGATTATATGCACATTGGAATAGGCCAGCAGAGAGGAGTTGACCTTGACTTACACTGCCTGCTTGGTCCAAAGCAAGGGGACTGCTGGGTGCTGCTGGTCTGTAGTTTAATACCTACTTGATACAGGAAGGCAAGGCATCCCAGGCTTGAGTAACCCCACTAGGGGTCAGTACACAGCTCCCAGATCTGGGTGAGGCAGCTTTTGGCATGAGGCCCTCTGAGCCCAGGCTGAGACTTAGCCCTTTAGAGCCTTTGCTGCAGTTCCACCCAGCCCACACCTGCTAGGTGTGGTGGCAACACCTGCCTGGGTGTTGTAGGCAGGACCCAGGGACACGAGTGTCCTAATCCCCAGAGCACTGGTAGGGGGGTACCCCCAGGGCAACGGTAGGAAGCCCCTAATCCCAGGACACAGAGAGGCTCTCAGAGGTACCTGGTTAGAGGAAGCTCTCCTAAAAGCCCCTACCCCCAAGGTTAACTTTCTGCCCCATAGCCCAACCTTGGATAGAGTAGGCGATGTGTGGAACTAGAGCTGCTGGGGACTGGGATCAGGAGGCGGCTCCATTGTTGAATGCAGGGCTCCGCCGTCATCATTACCAGGCAGTATTAGAGATCAGACACTATCCAATGCTGCCCAGTAAGATGGCCACGACTGCCCAAGTTGGGTATGGAGGCCGCCCAGCAGGGAGTTGAAGAGGACTAGATTCCATGGTCCTAACCTCCAGAGTACTGCAGAATGAGGGTACCCCCAGGACAACAGTAGAGAGCCCTTCATTCTGAAGGGCAAAGAAGGGGAGACCTTATAGTACCTCCCATCTCCAAAGATAGGAAGTGGGGAGCTCAACAGCTTGAATTAGAATCAAGTTCTCTTTTGGAAATAATATGGAAAAAATTTAAGATGGCAGGCTCATGGACCCTGAGG
Organism: Meriones unguiculatus; assembly: GCF_030254825.1. Lineage (NCBI taxonomy): Eukaryota > Metazoa > Chordata > Mammalia > Rodentia > Muridae > Meriones > Meriones unguiculatus. The sequence continues at coordinate 215,815 of NC_083351.1, read as the reverse complement.
CCTTTGTCTACCTCTCCATGAGGCTCAGAGGAAGGGTTTGGCATCAGTGGCCATAGATAAGCTCCCGTGCCCAGCCAGACCTGGCCTGCAGTGGATTAGCTTGGGGCCCAGGTGAGAACTTGGGAGCTCTTTGACAGCCCTGAAGAGTTCCATATTACCAATGGCAAAGTCATGATCAGGCCATAGATAGGCCCTCCATCTAAGGATACCTACTACAGAATATCCTGGACATCAGGCCCAGTCCCATTAGGCCACAGTCTATTTAAGGTTGGTAAGGTTCAGCCAGTGGACAATGGGCCTCTGTCTCTGGGTGTCTACTTTCCTGCCCAGCCCCCACTTGCCTTTCTCAGGGCCAAAGAAGGGGTACTGGAATGAGAGACCAGGTGGTGGGGTTTGCTGTCTGATGGTCTGAGGTCCGACATTTTAAGTATATGGGAACAGCAGCCCCCCAAAGAAGTACAATGATCACATCCCCACAGCCTGCAGTGCCAAGCCACATCTGCGTAGGTATGTTTTGAATAGGAGTGTTCTTTGACCCTTTTGTTACTAAGGGAATGGCCTATAGTCTCCACACAGAGCCAGAAACCTGAGCACCTGCCCCCAAGGATACTTGGGACTGAAAGAGACCAAGTCTGTGCCTCCCCTCATCCCATCTCTGTCTTTACACGAGTATTTCCTGAGTTTGGAGAGACTGCCAAAGCAGTTTATCATGTTTTTCTGGCATCTTCTGTCACAGAGGCCACACGGGTGGTTCAGGCCCTGTCCTGATTTCCTTGGACCACAACAAAGGTCTCACTGCCTCTGAGCAGCTGCTGGTTAGAACTCTCCAGCCCCTCTCCCCATGACCAACAATTCTCAGAGGACCTGACTTGGAGCAAAGGCCTAGCAGATGGGGGTGCACAGACTGTGTGTCTGGGGCTCTCAAATATACTTTCCTTTCCCTGAGGGTTTTTTTTTTTTTTAGCTCTACCTATGAGACCCATAAAAATCAGTGCTTGAAGACTTTTTTTTTTTTTAAACTAAGTGGAATTTCAGTTGTTCTGTGGGAGCTGGATGAGGGTAGCACCAAGGATGTTGCCTTTCCCCTTCTGGTCGTGTCAAAGATACAGGGAAGACAGATGGGTATCTGATGAGCCTGGTGAGCCTGTGTTGCTGACTACTCAGGCAGAGCATTTCTTAGGGAACATGGAAGGGTAGGGTACAAAGCTGGTCAGGCCACAAGCCAAAGGGTCAGACCACCCTCTCTGTACTGAATCCTGTTCTTGCCTAGCAGGCTGAGATGTACAGGGACAGGTGCCCAGACAGCAGAGAGAGAGAGAGAAATTTGTGTGTAGGACAAATTCTCTGATATGCAGAGCCTGCAGGTCCTCAGCAAAACTTAAAAGCTAAACAGATGCTAGAAGTCATTAGTTGGGAATGGGTGCCTTGGTGTCAAAGCACTGCTGAGTTTGGGAGAGGTCCTGCTTTATCCAGCACAGGGAGGGGTTAGGAAGAGTCAAGAAACATGACAGAAATGGGTCAAGAAATGAAGAGCAAAAATAGAGGTTATAATTGGAGCCCTGTGTGGTGCCCATCTGGTCAACTGTGTCTGGGAAGTGAGGTTTGGATCATGGTTCCCACAGCATCTACCAGGCTTAGTTTAGGAAAATTGAGGGATAGATTCAGAAGTGCAGGGCCCCCAAGACTCCTGTGCAGTAAGCACCCCCTTTTTCCAGAGTGCCTTAATCCCCACCTGCAAGTACAGCGCAGGTAGGGATTTATGGCAGAGGAATGCAATCCCAGTGTGAAAAAGTGAGTCGCTGGTTAACTTGCCCAACAGGCCTTAATCAATGGTGAGGCCAGAGAACAAAGCTCTGAAATTCAACCTCTCCCGCAGCAGATCAGCCAAACTTAGATGCCAGCGGCTGTGGGGGGTGGGGGCAGGAAAGGCTTGTCTTGTCTACACTCAGGCTACTTAGCGTCTGTTAGAACTACGTGTCTTCAAGGCAAAGCCGCCATTTCATCCACACAGCGGTCAGCATTGCCCCTCAGCCCTTCAGCTGTATAGCACACCCCCCACATCCACTGCACCTGAGTACTAGGCTCCTTTTTAGGCCATTTTACGTAATCCTAACAACACACTAAGAACATCCTGACCAATTGATTTTGCAAATAAGGTATTTGCAAATTACGAAGATGTCTGAGAATTAACAATGGACCGCATCCATATTTTATGGCTCAGTTGCATTTTCATAAATGCAAAACATTTTGCTTAATTCAACAATCTGCCAATTGGTCTAACATTTTATCTGGGTTACTAGAAAAACAAAACAAAACTGAACTACTTTTCCAATGCTCAAAAAAGGCTTAAAATGTTCACCATATATTAATCAAAACCCTGCATTCTTGCATCCTACGGCTTGTGTTCAAGAACAATTAAACAATATGCTCTATATTATGCCTTAAGAAAGCTAACCTTACTTCCTTTCAATGTTATCACCTCCTAAGTTTAAACTCCGAGTTGGCCATCTGGATACAAACTCAAGGCTGAGCATGCGTGGACACCAAACACAGGCTAACAGTTCCCCCAACCAGGCATTTATACGGTTGTTCATGAGTGCTGTGTTATTTAGCATAGAAGAAAAAAAAATCTTTAAAATAGACTTTGACCTTGATCCTAAGTAATGGTTGGAGGAATTTGTTCTGTCGCCTTCAGTATGGTCCTGGCTTTGTTGGCACCTCAGAAGTTAACAAGTGAGAAAAAGCCGGACAAATGAGGGCAAGACAGACCAATTCTGATCTCTCATTGTCACCAATCTACAACCTCTGACCATAGGTCACTCTGGGTCACGGCTGCTGGCAAAAGCAAGCCCTTCCCAACACAGAAACCCACCAGAGGGATGAGGTCCACAGGCCTGCCAGCCGCACCCGTCCCTGCACCCACCTCTGAGGCGGCAGTCTACTGTGCCGGAAAAAGTATCTCAGGAACAACAGTGGCTGCTTTAAGAAAGAACTTTCCAGAAGGATATATTTCCAGGAATGGCAGGAGTCTGTTTTCTGCTCTCCAAGTGCTTGAACCCACCTGGTCTAAAGATGCAGTCTGTGGAGCCCTGGAGACTCCCAAGCCTAGTCCAAGATGGCTCCACATCTGAATCCCGGCTGTGGCACGGTTGAAGGAGCCACTTTCTTCTTTGGAAAGAAAGCCTGTTCTGTTCTGCACCCACCAATATACAGTTCATAGACAGAGGCTGATCTACGAGGCATAGGTTTGTCACCACCATTCGTCCTACTCCATGTCAGACACATAGGGGCCGTCCAGCCTCTCCCTACAGTGGTATTCTCAGGCCTGTGTGGCCTCCCTCCTGCCCGTCGCTACCTGCCCCAACAGGTTCCTGACAGGATCCTCCACTGCTGAGCAGAGCTACAAGCCGCTCCACCCCCAGTATTGAGGCAGCACTGTGCCTGTGCCTAGGACCCGCCAGGTGGGGTGTAAACCAAGGTTTATAAAGGATATGAAGAGGCTTGGGCATCCATCACCCCCATATATACCTGTCGGCCGTGGTGGATAGGGCTGGGAGCCCAGCTTTGGCATCAACCCAAACTTTCCCTCAGCCGGATTCAGCCTCAGGCGTTGTAGCTGGGGAGTCACAGGAAACTATGACTGTCTTCCCTTCAGGTGAGTCTCAAACACAAAGGAAACTAGGGTGCACGGTGGACTGGCACAGGTCGACTACTCAGGGACAATGGGGAGGAAAGAAACAGCTCGCAGCCAGGAAGGGGAAGGACAGTGTGGCCTGGGCTCGCCTTACATGTAGCTACTCACTCCGCCCCATGCAGGTGTCTGTTGCCTGCCAGCCAATCTCTGCTCCTGGCCCCCAACAGGTGTGTCTCCCGGGCTCTGATAGGCTAAGAGGCAGGCAGCTCTGATGACGCAGGCAAGGGGGCGGTAGGCTCACACATTCCTGCCCCCATCTTGCCCGCCAAGCCCAGGTTGAACAAAAACCAGGGTAGGGAGGCCCCTGTGAGGCATGGTGCTTGGGCGGCTAGGCCCAGACCATAGGAACTGCTGTAGGCAGCAGCTCCTTTCCAGATCTGTGGGTACTGCAGGCTGCCTTAGGAGGGAGAAAGGTGCATATTGTACGAATGCACGGGACGTGACCCCCTCACCTCTCAGACACCAGCCCTCAACTGCGGCTATTTCCGCTGGCTGGAATCTATTTCTCTGCATCTATTCCTGACCAGAGCTTAAAGAAACTGCATTCTCCTAGCCCCTCTCTATAAGCAGGTTGCCTTAGAACTCCACAGACACAAATACTGGGGTCATAGGCGTTACTGGGGGGCCTTCTCTGAAGTAGGACTAGCCTGGCACAAAGGCTACTGCAGTCCCAAGCACCCTAATGAGCAGGGCATGGTGGCTCATGCCTTTAATCTCAGCACTCCAGAGGCAGAGGTAGGTGGATTTCTGGGTTCAAGGCCAGCCTGATCTGAAAAGCAAGTTTCAGAAGCTAGGGCTACACAGAGAAATCCTGTCTCAAAAAACAAAAACAAAAAGGATCAGACTAGTGGTGCAAGGTTTCTTGTTAGGACTTGGAAAAGCATATGGTCTCTGGTTCTGGGGATGGGAGGGTATGGCCCCAGGGTAGTCTGGGAATGAAACCATTAAGTCCCATTCTAAGAGTTCCCCGTGATTCTACCAGACATGTTTGTTTCTTGGGCTCCCAGGGGAAGGGCCTATAATGAAACGACAAACGACTCCAGCAATTAGCCAAACCAGCAGAGAGATCCCAGGAGGCCCAACTATTTTCCATAACGAACTCAGCAGCTCTGTTGGAAACTCCTAATTATGAAGGACCTGTCTCCTGGGCTCCAACACTCGGTGTCCCTCTCTGCCTAGGAGTAGAGAAAGCTTTGCAAGGTCTGCTGGCTGTCCTGTGTACAACCTTCAGGTGCAAACTTTCCTCCAGGGAGGCTGGCCTAAATCAGGTTGTAGTTTCCAGCAACAAATGGAGTTAAGGCATTGCCCTTCAGTTGTCTAGACTAGCCACTTAACACTGAGGGGTCTCAGTGCTTGCCCTAGACACCCTAATTCACATCTCACTTGCCTGAACCAAAGGGTTATACTGGAGGTAGGGGTGTCACAGCTTGACCTACATTCCTCTCCCTCTCTCTTCTTTCTTCTCTCCTTCTCCTTCTCTTCCTCTCCTTCTCCTCCCTCTCCCTCTCCTCCCCTCTTTTCCCCTCCCCTCCTCTCCTTTCCTTAGAAAAGCTGTCCATGCAGCATGAGGGACCTCTGATTTCCTGATTCCCACTTCTTCAGCCTGTCCCTTCTCAGTCATCAGGACCCTTGCTCAGCCTGATGTTCACACAGAGTATCTGTGTTTGGAGGAGAAGAATGAGGCCAAGATACTCCTGGATACTGGGCACCTGTGTTCTGGGAAGACTGAAGCGTTTCCTTCTGACCCCAAACCTAAGGATGTTTGCCAGTAGGCACAGAACAAGAGAGGTGTTTCTAACTAACTTCCTGGCTCAGGTTTACCTGTCCTTGTCTAGTGGGACTCTCAGTCATCTAAGCCTGGCCTGGGGAGGTGGGCTGAGGTTGTAGATACTCCCAGGGGTGATAAGAGCAGCCACTACCCAAGGAGCCCTAGAATATGGTGGGGGCCAGACAGGACCCTGAGGTAGAGACCCTTGGGGCTATGTCTACATAGCTTAGTTTTGGTGTCTTGGAAGGACCAAAGAGCTGGAACTAGAGAAGAGGTGTAGCACATTAGCCTAAAGGATAGTTGAGATACAGGTCAAGTCTAGGGGCATAGCATGACTGAGACTAACTCTATGATAGGAAGAATAGGTCTTCAGATACTTTCTGCTCTGACTGGCTTTCTCCTGGGTGAATTTGCTTGAAGGCAGAGGCACTCCTTGCCAAGGTGGAAAAGACTCGGGGGCTTCTGGTAGAAACATAGCAGCCCATGGAGGGACCTGTCTGTTGTCTCCATCTGTGATGCACTTGTGTCCACCTGTTCTTTTGTCTGCACAGAGGGTGCTACCCTGCCCAGACTCAGGGAAAGAGTACAAGTACAAGCTGGGCCTTACTTTATAATGGACCCAGCTCTAAAAGCTCTGATCTCTGCTCAGATGCTCCAATTAAAGTCTGATGAGGACATTTCCAGGGCATGTCCTGGGAGAGCCCAACAGCTCTGAGCTGAAATGTCACATGAACATGTAGATATCTTCCGATGAGATTGAAAGGCCTGGGCCTGGATGAGGAGGTAAGCTGAGAGGCTCACCCGGTTCCTGCTTACATACACAGGCATCTGAACCTGTCTCTGGGTGGGATCCTACATAAATGTTCTTTCCATGGTCATCAATGGCTGGGTGCTACCAAGATGAACAGACACATGCCATCAGTCCTAGGTCACAATGCTGAAGAGCTAGTGTAAGTCCTCCTTCTTCCCTTTCCTGTATGGCTGAGCATCAGGAAGAAACTCAATTATAAGCTCAGGACTCTTCCTTTCTTGTAAATGCAGCAGTGAAACCTCCTGTCCTCACAGATCACACTCACATCTATTGCCAGGATGTCAGCACCTTCTACACAGACCCAGAAAGCTCTCAATTGGAGTTTGTTCTGTTAGCCTCAAAGTACAGAGACAACCAGTTCTTCACAGGAGACTCAATGACATGGCTCTACCAGGGAGCTGCCATAGGAGTGGGATGGAGCCCTATACAGAAGTGTCTACTGATATTCCTCTAATTTTCTTGGTCCCAGATGGAAATGGTCTGAATGAAGCTGAATTCTGGTCTATTCTGTCATAGGCCATTCACAGAAGTTATGCTGAATGGCCAGTGACATTCTAGAATGTTGTTGGGGAATAAAGTTGTTTTTAAATATTTTCTTTGGCTGTCTTGAGGAGTCTGGACTGGCTGACCACTGGCTTCTTATTCCTGCAGTTATCACCCACCGTTTTCTTGTCCTTCTTGACTCCTAAATAGAATAAAATGACCAGAGCTATCTGTGTCTATAGTAGCCAACTGGTCTAGAGAAGACAAGGTTTCTACATATTATCACAGGATTTTGAGCAAAATAATCAATTACCTCAGGATATCCCACTGCAGAGCTTCCTGCTTGAAGAGTTGGAGCCTAGGCTGATCATCCAAGTCCAGATCCAGCGTCATGGTGGGGTTCAACCTAAGGCTGTCCATCCTTTTCCCATCTAAAACAAGGTAAAACTTGCTGATGCCTGGGTGCTGATGGCCAGCCTGAGCACCCAAATGGTCAGTCTGAGTTGTAGCAGGGTCCACTACCTGCCATGTGAAAAAGCATAAGGAGGAAGGTTTGGGACTCATGTCTATCATAGAGCTTTCAGGGCAGGTCCCAGGAGAGTTCTCTTTCTGTAAATTCCACCTGTCAAGGAGGTCAGTGATATGGGTACAATGAGGGAGCTATTGTGGCCTTGCTTCACACAACACACCAGCTGTGCTGGTGTCAGAATCACTGTGAAACCAGACAAAGGTTCTGCCTGGCCCACCTGCTGGGCAGGGCAGTGTTACCATGACAGCAAGGGAGGAATAGTGGGTGGGAATCTATAAGGAAGGGACCTGGGAGGCCTGACAGCTCCTCTCTGTGGCCTCCTCAGAGAAGGGGCTGGTCTGAGATGTGTGGCAGAAACCCCCACATTAGTCTGGTGGTAGAGCTGGCCTGAGGGAACCCAGCTTCCAGTCCTTCGGCCCTGGTCAGGCTGAGGCCTCCTTGGGTGCAGCAGACACAACAAAGGCCTATTGTGCTGGCAGCCAGGCTATTTCCTGCATGGCTGCCAGTCTTGTGAGCACCCAGAACAAGCTGAGGAGGGAGTCCTACTTGCTGCCAGGGGCTCATCTTCTCTCTGGGACAAACTGGGCGAAAAAAAGGAGGGCTCTGGAGTCTCCATTTATGCTATGATTCTCTCTCAAGCACCGCAGGCTTCAAGGTTCCCTAACTCAGCGACAGTCCATTTCTGGCTTTTCTTCCATGTGAGCCAGAAACCTTCCCACTGGCTTTGATTCTTCTAATTTGGACACTAACCCCTGGGACAGATATGAGTGGATGCTAAGAACTACCTGACCTACATAGGGCCTATCTTAAAGCCAGCATCCCCTTCCAGGTAGTTTAACCCAGGTGGATCTAACTCTGTTACCTCAGTTGAGGGCCTTTTGCCACATTGGAGAGGGAGCGCTAAGCTCTCCTATTGCTCTAGGGAAGGGTTGGTATCTCCTTCACTTATGATGAACAGTCTGTGGGTTGTTTCTGTCCCTCCCTGCTCTAGCCAGTACTGTCCTAGAACACAGACCATTTCTGTTTAAGAAACCTAAAAGGAAAACTTAGCTCATACAGTAGTTCTAGAGCCTCAGTCCCCCCCCCCAGGGCCAATAAAGTCCCATCCTAGTATTTGGGATTCAAGCAAATTAGGGGTTCTCCCCAAGAACAAGGGCCACCAGTTCTAGCTCTTTATGCCTCCAAGCCTACACTATGCCTTCTCTTCCTATACTAATCTGCCTCATCTTCTCAAGAAGGCCCATAGGATTGGTAGTACTGGAGTATTTATAGAGCCCTGAGTCTATAAATTTGTTTCCTGCCCTAGGTCCATGGGGCAGGTGCTTCTCAGCATGTTGCTCCTTCTTAAGGGTAGGAATTAACAGATAAACACACCTGAGAAGTGGCCCAGACACAGATGCGCACAGACCTGCTTTTATACATCTTCTTATCCAATCTTCCACCTACTTGTCTCTTGAAGCTCTTCCATCCTCTCAAGGGCCCATAGACTCTTTGACCATGGAAAATTCAGGGTATGAGGGTTCAAGCAAAAAAGGTCATCCTGTTAACAGGTCCCTCCGCAGCCCTGCTGCACCATCTTAGAGTAGGTGCATCATGTGGCCTTAGGCCTGACAGAGAGAGGTGACACAAGGACAGAGAGGCCAAGAACAAGGATCCCCACCTACTCTCTTGAATAAGTCTTGAACTCCCTCCCTCCCTCTGTGCTCTAAGCTTCAGGGACAATCTAAGTATCTAGTTAGGGTGAGAAGGACAGAACAGACCCTGTTAATACTGGACCAGGCCCTGTAGGCAGCCTCAGCCTTGACAGGGCCAACCTCTGCCTAAGCCCCCACTCTCCTGTGTCTTTCCCAGGCCACCCTGAGGGTTGTGATATTAACCATAGCATCTTTTGAAATCTCAGGAAAACATGAGCAGAAAACACAGAACTTACACTCACACTCACTTAGACATAGTGCTCTGCTACATTTGTCTGACCTGAGACTGTATACTTCTTCTTCTCTGCTGCTTTTTGAGATCCACCTTAATTCTTCATAACTCCATCCAGGTTTTCAGAGGCTCAGCCTGTGGTCAGATACCTGAACTTCTCAGTCCAGCCTATCAGCTTCTGATGTCCACATGCTTTGCAGTTTTGTTCCACTCAGCCATGAGATCACAGGTGTCCTAAGCCTCCCCCATTTACATCAGGATGCCAGTAACACTGAAGAGAGGAAATCTGAGGATAGAGTTCTGGGTAGCCTCTGATCTGCTCAAGAAGGTCCATGTGGAGAGTTCTGGTGGTTGATAGGCAGTACATTTGATAGTTTCTATTGATGGTAGGAACTAAGGCCAATACATGATTTACTGTGCTGTAAAAAAAAAAAAAAAGAAAAGAAAGAAAGAAGAAAGAAAGAAAGAAAGAAAGAAAGAAAGAAAGAAAGAAAGAAAGAAAGAAAGGAAAAAGAAAGAAAGAAAGAAAAAAATCCCAGCATTTGGTTGGGAAGCAGGTGATCACTCTGCAGAACAAACATAAGAAAGAATGGGGTCTGGAGAGCTGACGGAAGAGGTTCTTCTCCTGGCCTACTTGGGCACCTGCACACACATGGTACTCATACAAACAAGCAGATCCATATTCATAAAATAAAAATGTATTTTTTTTTTAAAGGAATTTGCTGTTGAGCTTCTATGGTATTTTTGGGTGTTTATCAGTCCATAGTATTGATGACCATCACAGGTAGGCTCTTGAACATGAGTGTGAAGGTCAGGATCCAAGATGCCTCTAGACCAAATCCTTTATACCAAACTCCATACCAAACTCAAGGAAACTTAAGGATCCTTCAAATAAAATTTCAGAAACCTCAGCACCATAGGCTCTTAGTAATCATGCCAAGCAAGCAGCCCTGAAGCTCAGCTGGCCCATGGCACCTGAAAACCTACTCACAAACCTCCAGGGGGGCTGGCTCTCTAGGGCTTGGAACAGAAAAGGAGCTGGGTAGAGAAATCCCAGCTGGTGGAACCAAGATGGCTATGGAAATCTGAGGCAAATCAGTCTCAAAAGGCTCCAATTCAGCCTCACCCCTCTCAACCTGTCACCTAGGCATCTGAAAGCACAAAACTGAGGATGTGAAGTCTGATAGGACTATGGGAATGGCTGTCCTGAGAAAGGGTCTCGGAAGTTTGAGGCCAACTTGCTGTCCTGTTGAATGAGAGAAGATACCCAGGATGAGTGGTAGCATGATTGCTACTTTTTGTACTAAAAGAGCAACCTTGAGGATTGATGGACTTCCATAGTAGGGCTTTGGGTAGCCTCTCTGAAGGAGGGAGTGAGGAGGTCAGGGTTTCACCTACCTCACAGCCCTATAGCTCAGGATTCCTCAGACCCTGAGAAGGAAGGGGAAGTGGATAGGCAGAGCCACTTCCTGCTTGAGTCTGGCTGGCTGAACCCTGCCCCACAGCTGTATCTTTACCTAATCCCACCCTCTTGCCTCTAACCTCCAAGGTTTTCCAATTTTCTACTATGTTTCACCCTAAATTCAAGTGGTACTTACAGGTCAGTTATGTGAGTGGCCCAAGGTGGGTCCAAGCCAGGCTGGGCTTTTTGCTACTTTGAGGAAGGCAGGAGTCCAGGTAGGAGCTGCAGGGAAAGTGTCTTTGGTGTTTGTTGGATGAACAACCAAGGAATTGAGACCTGCAATGTGTCCACATGACCATACAACTCAGGGCTCCCACCAAAGAGAATGATTCTTACACAGCTGGATCTATTTCCTGATAAACTCATGTCAGCTTTGTATTTGCCTGGGACACACACCAGACCATCTAAGTGGTTGTGAAAAACAACAAAATATTCAAGATCGATTTTTTTTTAAATTTCTAGCAGAGGATGGTTTTGATCTGGGTTATGGACCCAGCATGCTTCTGCTATACTACTCTGCTTCAAGATCAGTCTTTTATTGGCTCTGATTCTGCTTTTTGCTTTATTTACTTTGAGAAAGGATCTCATGAAGGTCAGGCCAACCTTGAACTCTCAATGTAGGTAAGGGTGACTTTTAACTCCTGATCCCCCTGCCTCCACCTGTAAAGTGCTACTGGCTTATTGGTCATTCAAGTCTGTAATCTCAGCTCTGAGGAGGGTGAGTTTGAGGTTGGCTTGGCCTACAATATGAGATCCTCTCTCAAAAATAAAATACAACAACAAAAAGTGGCTTTGAGCTAGATGTTGTGGTACATATAACCCAAAATGTTCAGGAGGTTGAGGCAGTAGGATACCTTGAGTCAAAGAGCTGGATATGAGCTTGGGCAAATTCTCTTATCTAAAAAAAAATACCATGAACAAATAAATGTAAATAAATAACCTTGATGCTGAGCCTTCCCCTGAGAGTGTAGGAAGCTGTGCAGGCTTTGATCAGCACTGGAAGAAGAGGGAACCTGTACTTGTGGGGTCAAGCAAATCTGGCTAGTTTAGTCAGTATACAGAAAGACTAGCTCTGTGTACCCACGGCTAGCCCTGGATGTTGCATCTCCTGGTGTCTACACTAGGGAGTTGCAGAGAATCCAAACACAGCTAGCTTTTTTATTTTATTTTATTATTTTTCACCCATGGTGAAATCTAGAACCCCTGCTCAGATGTAGCCCATGGCAGTTCAGTATCCAAGTGGGTTCCTAGTAAGGGAAACAGGGTCTGTCTCTGACATGAACTCAGTGGCTGGCTCTTTGATCACCTCCCCCTGAGGGGGAAGCAGCCTTGCCAGGCCACAGAGGAGGACAATGCAGCCAGTCCTGATGAGACATGATAAGCTAGGGTCAGATGGAAGGGGAGGAGGTCCTCCCCTATCAGTGGACTTAGAGAGGGGCATGGGAGGAGATAAGGGAGGGAGAGTGGGATTGGGAGGGAATGAAGGAGGGGGCTGCAGCTGGGATACAAAATTAATAAACTGTAATTAATACAAATAATAAAAGTTTAATTTAAAAAAAAACAGCATCTGGAGCCAGCATTAGCATCTAATTTGAAAATTCTTAGATTCAGGAGAAAGGTATGGGTTCTTGAGCCCAGGCTAGAGCCAAACAATTGATAATACAGATCTCTCTCTTGGGGCAGGAAGTCCTATGAGTTGCAAGAATGCCCTCCAGACCTATGGAGTAAGGCCTGTATATTGACTCTCAGTACTCTCAGCCCCTAATCTCTGAGCTGGGTCCTGAGCCAGCAGGAAGGCTTGCTTGGGTGGGGCAAAACATATTCTAAGGAAGCATGGAAGCCCTGATGGACCCCAGGCTCTGGCCTCTACTTTTCTTTGTATGACTTCCCAGTGGCCACACTGACTCCTAGCACTCCAGGTCAAAGGTCTATAACAGAGACCTGCTGACTTCCCTGAGCAGGAACTAGGGCAATCCCAGTTATAAACTCTTAGGGGGTGCTAAAGGCTCTAACTAGTTGAAAGCCAACAAGCACTTTGCATTCTACTTTTGGGAATCCTAAGCACCCAATTACAGTGACACTTTTGCTCAAGTCTCCTGCAGTTCTGGGTGCACATCAGCCATTTGGCCCCTAATTGCTCTTTTGTCCTATCTTCTAACTACTCCTCATCTCAGCACTTTCCCTTTCTCATTATAATTAACCCCTTGTAACTCAGGTGTCCCAGTGCCTCCATCCCTCTTTGCAGGCTATAGATCAGAATCTATTATTCTCAATTTACTTACTTATTTATAAAAATAAAATTTATTTATTCAAGGTTCTAGGTGTCTGGCCCAGCATGGGGCCTGTGAGGCCTCCCTGAGGTAAGATGGGAGCCAGACTGAGGTCAGGTGGGGTTAGGAAGTCAATCATTGTGGTAGGTTTGACTGATTGGTCCATGGGTCGGGAACTGGGAAGAGCTGGAACACTAGCCTTACTGGTGCTGGGGAGTTGCAGCCCCTGAGCATAATTAGATACCAAAAGTGGAAAAGGGTGGTGATTTTCTGGTTCACACTAGGGTGTGGACCAGTATGGTGGATGACTTCTGAGGAAGAGGGAAGCAGGGCCTAGAAGTGCCAGGCACCCTTGGAGTAGATGCTGCCTTAAGCAGGGGAAGGATTTCTGGAGGCCCAGCTGAGCAGAAGCTAAGTGTCCCTGTGGTGTCATAGAGTTAGACTCCTGTTGGAGCAGGTGTGGAGGGCTTAGCACCATTTGCAGCATGTGAGGGTAGAGGGCAAGCACAGGTAGGTAGAGGACACTAGCTCCTCTTATGTGAGAAGACCTGACAGAGAAGCTGGAGTAACCCTGCTCTGGGTGAGAACTCTTCAAATTGCATTGCAGAGGAGGGAAGCAAAACCTTCCAGAAATCCCCAGAAGGCAGAGTCCCTGGTCCCAGAGACTGAGGCCTCTCTATAGCCAAGCTGGGAAACTGAACAGGGGCTCCAGGTTAAAGCCAAAGCATTGTGCCTGGTGGCAGAACTAGACAGGGGAGAGTGCCACCCTGTTTTCTGTACTCCCCAAGCCCCAGGTGCCACAGCTGGGCCCCTAAGGCACTATCTGATGCAACACCAGAACAGAAAGAACTGTGGCCTATAGCCAAGCAGAAGGAAGACTCAGTCATAAAATATTATTTTGTCCACCCTTGGGACCCTTGCTCCTGGCAGAGGTCTGGGCCCAATGGGCCAAGTGAGGCCCCTCAGCCCCTTCAGGCACCCAGCTGCCCAGAGCCTTAAATCAGCCATTCTTTCTGGCCTGTCCTCCCCCTTCCTTGCACAGCAATTCTGGATTCTTAACAAGACCCCTGGGTCTCCCCCTAGGTAATTGGTCTCCAAAGGAAAGTGTCATGGAGACAGAGAGCCAGGCCTCATGGGGTGGGTGGAGTCAGAAAATCACCACCCTTTTCCACTTTTGGTGTCTAATTATGCTCAGGGGCTGCAACTCCCCAGCACCAGTAAGGCTTGTTTTTCAGAGAACTGGAGTGGAATGGGCTCATTGGCTTTCCATTCTCAGACACAAAAGACTACTTTACTTTGCAAAGTACTCAAATAAGTCCAGAAATCAGGCCTAGGGTAATAGGGCTTGGGTGACAAGGGTTTAGAGTTAAAGCTACTCAACCAACAAGAACTGTTGCTATGAGAACTCCAGGGCTTGCAGTATAGTCATAGTGCAGCTAGATCTTGGACTAAACACAAGTAAGGCTGGAGGCTGTGTTTCTGTGTTTACAGTTTATTTCTAATTAGGGTCAAATTCACATGACATAAAATTAATCATTTTAGGGAAACAATTTATTGCACTTCTTTCATAGCATTTCAGTAACTACCAGATCTAGTTCCAGAGCATTTTTATCATCTGAGAAAAACCCCTTGCGCAGTGTTCCTCAGCCTCACCCCTCTTCAGTCTCTATATCTATGGGCCAAGTCTGTTCTAGACATGTCTTAGGAACAGGTCACCGTGCACACAATTATGGGTTTTTGTGTCTGGGCAGGGGACCAAGAGCCCCCCCACCCCCCACATGCAATTCTAATCTTCCCATAGCTAAAAGTGTTGATATTTCTTGCTGTTGTCTTTTCATCTCATGGGCTTTTGTTGTCTAGGAAGACATGCACCTGCTCATGGTCTATCATATTGTCTGAGAGGGCAAAGAGAGAGGTTCCCGTAGGGAACCCCAAAGTTTAATGGAATCAGAGCTGACTGGTAATGAGAAAGCATGTGCTCTCTGCCTTGGCTTGGTTAGGCTTGTTGATATATGTGTAGTAGCAGCTGTGTCTCCAAACAGGAAGACAGCATTGGGAAAGAATCTAGGAGTCGATATTTTATTATGAAACCATTATGTGTGGTGAGAATGACTCTGCTGACCCTCTATCATGAGGTCACTTTCTTCAAACTATGTGTGAACAGGGAACATCAAATAGAAGGGGAGAAGCAGAAAGAGACACAGTGGCTTTACAGTCCCTGGGTAAAAGAAGGTCTCATTTATAAGTTTGAGGACATATGTCCAGGAGCTGAAGAAGCATGTAGCATAGGGAGCCAACCAGAGAGCTCTGAACATGGGGTCTGGGTCCAGGTCGTGGCAGCTTGGTGTGTACCCCAGGACAAGTAGGTAGAGACAGCTCTCAAGAGGATGGAGAGTAGCCAGGCATGATGGGTGGCACATGCCTGTAGTCCCAGCACTCTGGGAGGCAGAGGCAGGTGGATCTCTGTGAGTTCAAAGCCAACCTGGTCTACAAGTGAGTCCAGGACAGCCAAGGCTACACAGAGAAACCTGTCTCGAAAAACCAAAAAAAAAAAAAAAAAGAGTCCTGGAAGCCTCAATTTCAATTTCAAGCCTCAATTTCAAGTTGTCTCCTATTGTTATGGTGAGCTGTGGAAACAAAGGATTGAGGAGAGAGTGGTCAGGGGCAAACAGATAATTTTCTTGGAGGAGACAATTCCAGGTCTTGGCTAGATCACACCCAGGGACCATCTCTCCTCCTAAGTCCAGGCCATAATGGAGCAGGCTAGCCCTGAGGGAATGTGGAACTCTGGCCTGATATAAACTCTGTGAGTTTACTCAGTGATGCGTATCCTCATCTTTCCTCCTGCTAGGTGCCACAAAAATAAGACAGTTTGTCCTGCTTCCTGGGTAAAGGGGCAGATGCTAAACTAACTGCCCAGTGCTGATAACGGTGATGCTTAGAACAAAGTGGGCTTGGGTTCCAGGACTCTATTCCTCCCAACATGACTGCACCCTAGCTCATGGGCCCATGCACTATATTTCCCCCACATCTCATCCTAAAGATTCCCAGTCCTTCCTCAAGTGCTACTGTGGTGCCATAAAGCTGGACTCTCAGCGACTTCATGGGGTCCTGCTCACCCAAGTCCCTCTGGAATGTCTGGTATCCTAGGGCACTACTGAGCAGCAGGAAGGAAGCTGCACATGTAGGTTGTAAACAGGCTTGTGTGAGGTGTGCAATTCAATTATATGAAAATGGCTGTGTACATACTGGCAAGCATGTAGCTACCCATGTGTATAGATCTGCATAAAGGCAGGCACTCGAATGCGCAAACAGGTTTGTGGGGGAATGTGTACATGTGCTAGAATATACACATGAAAACATGACTGTGAATATACTGGCAAACATGCAGATATAAAAATCTGTGTTTGCATACAGGCAGCTGTGTGTGTGTGTGTGTGTGTGTGTGTGTGTGTGTGTGTGTGCAGTGCCTACTCATTAACTCTAGCCTGCTGCTTCCTTTTATTGTTAGATGATGACAGTGAAAATGAAAGAGGATTATGAAAGGCACAAGATAGTAGTGGGTCTACTTACTGGCCTCCAGGTTTTATTATTTTTGCAAAATGATGCTTTCTGTGCACTTTTCCTCAGGGGCCCTGCAGAGCCTGGAACAAGTATCTACCACTTGAAAGTAATGACTGTGCCTGTTCAGAAAGGGCCCAATGTCTGAGGAGGAACTCTGGGTTTATAGAGCTTAGCAGTCAGTAGAGGCAGTCTGCAGCTGAGAGGTTTCCTGGAGCATGCCTTCGGTGGACTCTTAATATATCTCCCAAGTAAAGTAGACTAGATCCAGGGTAGAACAATGCTCAACCCAGGGCAGTGGCCCTCAGACTGTGGGTGAATGATCCTTTCACAGGCTATCAGAAAACACAGATATTTAGGAAGGTTGAGAAACACTGCCCTGGCACAATAGCCTGGGAGGCTTCATGAAGAAAACTATGTCCCCCAAGGTGACACTATTCATTCTCAATTAATGCAAAGTGCCCACTTGCCCACTTTAAGGAACCAAAAAGCTTGTTCCTGTACCTACTGTGAATGGCCCACACCGTTTAATTAAGGAGTCTAGATATCAACAGATAGATATTTGCCCCAGTAGGAAAATTACTAATTGGAAATGGGATAATGAGCTGGGCATGGTGGCACACGCCTTTAATCCTAGCACTCGGGGAGGCAGAGGCAGCCAGATCTCTGTGAGTTCGAGGCCAGCCTGGTCTACAAAGAAAGTCCCAAACAGCAAAGGCTATACAGAGAAATCTTGTCTCTAAAACCCAAAAATTAAATAATAATAATAATAATAATAATAATAATAATAATAATAATGGGAAAATGCTATGAGGATACCTGGCAGCTGAGAGGGTTCCACTATGTAGGTTATTTTACATGGGAAATAAGCTTCAAAAATAAAAAATAAAAATATCTGTGTGTAAAAAGTGTGTACCAGAACAACAACAAAACAACAAAAGCTGAATGTGTGGCTTACATCTTTTGACTCCAGCACTTGGGAGGTAGAGCAGGTGGATGTCTGTGAGTTCCAGGCCAGTCTGGTCTACACGAGTTGCAGAACAGCCAGGGCTATGTAGAGAGATCCTGTCTCAAGCAAGCAAGCAAGCAAACAGTATGCTAGAAGTGCAAAACTACACTTAAATTACAGATGATTCACCAAGTATGGTACCCATCAAAGCCTTATAAGGGGAGACAGAAACACAGACTTAGAAAGCTGTATGACATATTTTTAATTTCACAAACAAAAACTGAGGAAAAACTGAAATTTGACGACATTCTCCAGTAAAAGATGCTATGAGAAAAAAATAAATTATAAGTAATAGATTTATGGAAAAGAACAGGAGGAACATCTTATACTCAGAGTTAATATTCAAAACATAACATTACTCACCCTCCTTTTCAAGGGCCCTGACTCAGAGCGTACTCATTCTAGAAAGATAGACTGCTATGAGGTCTTCCCTGCATTTCATTGAACATAGGGCCACAGTGTATGTGCTGAACCCAGAACCCGGATCACGATGGAATCAGGCCCTTTCCTACCTGGACTATTTTGGCCAAGCCTCAGCTTCCTATCTGTACCAAGAAAACACCTATATATAGGCTTCTGGAGGATCCACACACGGTACTCATACTTTTCTCCTTTCTTCTTCCTTTTCTAAGACAAATACCTAGAGAAGGTGGGAAGCAAGAAGCAAAAAGCTACTCTGAATAATTGAAGTAGCTGGTACCCAAAGTTAAAATGTCCCTTTAGCACAAATTTCTAAACAAGGCTTTAGTAAATCTTGCTTTCAGCAGGATAGCTCAGATCAGATATGTTCTCTGTTTGCACTAGCTGGGACTGACATATGACACACCTCAACATAGAGCCGACAGGTTTCTGATCTTGAGGCTCAGGCAGGGCTTCCTCTTGCCCTCCAGGGTTCTGATGTCCACCACATTGCACTGAACACAGTTTAAGCCATTGTTTGCCCCTTCCCTCAAAATCACAGACCTGGAGCTGAGGGAATAGCTCTGTAGCAGAGAGCTTGCCACTTGCCTAACATATGCAAAAACCATAGTTTGATACCCAACAACAAACAACACACTCACACACATATGGGGGGGTATGTGAGCTTGCAAGTTGTCTAAGACCTGGACACAAACCTACTGTTCTGGATTTTTGTTGTTGTCATTCTTTTGTTTTGATTTGAGATAGGGGTTTTCTATATAAACCAGGCTGGCATAGAGATAGTCTTGTCTCTGATTCCTGAGTTGATGAGATTAATGTCATTAAAGACATGTGGCACAATGCTCAGCTATGCTGGATTTTGAGAACTTCCATGTATTTGTTTGCCAGAAAACACATTACAAATGCAGTCATCAGGGCTGGGGAGATGGTTCCATAAAGTGTTTGCCACACAACTGTGATGATAAGTTCCCTAGGACCCACATAAAAGCTGGGTGCTGAGGTATGCATCTGTAATACCATGACTGGGGGAGGCAGAAACAGGAGAATCCCTGAAGATCATTGGCTTAGCTAAGTGGGTGAAAGTGTAAGGTTTGTTGAGGGCAATTGAAGAAGAGATCCAATGTCAACCTCTGGTTTCCACAAGCACACACACACATGTGCATACAAGCACACAAAAGCATACATATACCATATACACCAAACAAACAATGTCACCATCTATTAAGCAAAGGACATCTTTGGGTGTTGGGGATGAAACTCAAGGCCTAGGATTTGTCAAGCATGTACTCTAGCTTTGACCTATATCCTCAGTGCCTATAGATGACATTTCAACACTAAAAAAGCTGGAACTGGAAGCCTTCCCTCTGTCTGGGGTGTTCCCACTATAGTTCAGTAGGCTGAACAAACCAACTAACCAGTAAGCTGGGAGTGCTGCTGGCCACACCATTGAGAGCCACAGTGAAGTGAGAGGGGGTCCACTGGCACAGCACCACCCTGTGTAGGAAACTGCCCCTAGGGCTGAGGTGACTTCAGAACTAAGAGGTGCTTGTTCCGAATTCCAGGAAGGCTGCCCCTGGACCCTACCATGGATCCTGCCCCTGGACCCTGCCATGAATCCATGGCCTTTACGTGGTCTCTACGTTTCCCCACAGGGCCAGACGCTCTGAAGACCTTCTTGAGGGTTGTGGTGAGTCCAGAAGGACAAGGCACCTCCTGCCGGGGCTTGCATAAGCACAGAGAGCTCAGAGTTAAAAGAATCTTCCTTTGGCCAGGAGTGGTGGTGCACACCTTTAATCCCAGCACTCTGGGAGACAGAGGCAGACAGATCTCTGTGAGTTTGAGGCTGGCCTGGTCTGCAAAGTGAGCCCAGGGCTATTACACAAAGAAATTCTGTCTCAAAAAACAAAACAAAACAAAAAATAAAAAAATAAAAAAACCAAACCAAACAAACAAAAAAGAATCTTCCTTTGAATTGCTGTAAAGTTTTCCACATTCCCTAGATCCATAGGCCTTGGAAACCACACCTACAAATCGGAGGCCAGCTGATATGGAGACCACCCTTTCTGTGCTCCTGGAAGGGCTTCTTAAACGCACAGCTGCAGCACTTCTCTCTAAGGTGTCCAACAATGCAACTTCCTGCTAACCTGTCACTTTTCTTTTCCTATCCCTGCCTCAATTCCTGTGTCCTCAGGAATGAATAAAATTGTTAACATTCAGTGCCTGGATGTACAGAAGACAATCGAGGGGGCTTCCTGGAGGAATGGGACCTTACCAGGAATTTCCACTAGCTTGCTTGCCCAGGTTAGAGAAAGTGGAGCTGTTGAAATAAAACTTTGGTAAGCCCTCCAACCAAAACAGGTCAAGAGGCCCCCAGACCTGAGAAAACCCCATAAAAACAGTCTTGTCACCTGGATTTTTGTTTTTGTTTGTTTGTGTGACTGTTCTAGTCCTTTCCTAGACTTTGCCCCAGGCCAGCAGAAGGCAGAAAGCCCACGAAGGAGGATGCACCAGGAAGTGGTTTGTTAGAAGCTGTGTTGAGGCAGAGAGCTTTGAAGTGTTTAGACTGCAGAGCACATACATGCTCACTGTAAGGGAGGGTGTTTATGTCTGTGCATGCATAATTATGTATGCATGTCTATGTGCTTTGCAAATAGTGGCTAATGCACAGGAAAAGGGGAGGACTGGAGGGGTACTTCCACCCTGGGGCAGGAGCATAAACATAAGGTCACAGGTGGTGCCACTCTCTAAGGGTGTGTTATGAGGGAGGTGAAGTGGAGTTGAACCTCCTCTCCATGAAGCTTCTCCCTGGAAGCCTGTCCCTCTGTTTGGGGAGTTCTCACTATAGCTCAACCTTCTACCAGACCCACACTATCTGGGAAGCTGGGAGGGCTGCTGGCCCTAACCTTGGGAGTCACAATGAAGGGAGAGAGAGTCCACTGGCGAAGCACCATCCTATGCCAGGAAACTGCTCCTAGGGTTGTGGTGACCTTAGGGCCAACAGTGCTTGCTTGGCTTCAGAATTCCAGGAGAGCAGCCCCTCTCTCCTGCCGGGAATCCCTAGCTAGTCTCAACCCTTCCCCAACAGGGCTGCACGCACTGAAATGCTTCCTGAGGGTTGCTGTGCATCCAGGAGGACGCGGCCCCTCCTGCCAGGGCTTGCACCTAACAGAGACCAGTCCATGGCCTGCAGGCAGGGCAGTCTTACTCGAGCGCACCTGGCGGTTCTGGTTTCCGCCTGTGAAGATGGCTCCCAGCCAACTCGAACTCAGAAGGAACGGAAGGGGACCGCGCCACCCAGCACCTCCACCCATTGTCAGCAGCAAAGTGGGGGTTGGGCGGTGCTAGGGAGATGTGAACAGGTGCACGCTGACCGAATACGGAGGCCCAGAGGCCACTAGCCACCCTATGCCTTTCGGCCCCAAGCCGAACTGCCTGTGTGCACAGGGTTATGGGGTCTCCACAGATGGGGAGTCGTCAAGTCCTGGCCAAGGACTGGTGGGTTTCTAATCTGTCTTCTGGCTGCCAACCAGGTTCCGCCCACGCCGGCGGGAAAGGGTTCAATGGCCAGGAGACCGCGCCTTTGTTTGCTTGAGATCCCCACCTGTGTCCAATTAACTCGGACAAATGAAGGCGAACTGGATTGAGTGAGTGCAACCAAAATAAGAATTCACCCCAGGGAGTGGCCAGATCCTTCAGCCACGCCGGCGCCTGGCTCTGCAGCTGGCCCTCTTTGCCTCATGCCTAGGAGAATTTTAAGAGAGAGATGCCTTCCCTCCCCAGTTCCAGACTTTTGAAACCATTTTCTCCTTCAGCCAGAATATCCCTGACCTCTCATGCCTTCCACATTCTGCTTTCTCCTAAAACCCATCCGTCCTAGCCTCCTGGTGTGAACTTTGAGGCTTCTCCCCAGGACAAGGTCATTGGCCATCTTTGCTGAGCCCCTCAGGTGTCTGCTTAGCACCTGCCCTACAATCAGCCTACCCCACCTGCATGCTACTTCACTTCCACATAGATTCTAAGAGCTTTGCTCCCCGCTGGAACCCTGCTGCCCCACACCACTGGCAGTTCCCCCAAGGCTCTAAGAGAGTAGTGGACTACCGGCTCCCTTTGGCCTTGCTGGCTCTCAGTAAGGGTGAGGGTTGCTGTTCTCAGACCAGTATTGGGCATTCAGCATCATCAGGCAGCCATAGGCCACATACAGGGCACTAGGACTTGCTTTCTTTGACCTGGGCTCAGACCCCTGTATGGAGGAAACCATTTTTAATTTTTAAATTCAAAACTGGAGACTAGGATATGGTAGAGTGCTTGCCTAGAACTGGGTTCAATTCCTAGCAATGCCAAAATAAAGCAAAAAAGAACAACAAAAGGATAGGATTTAAAAAATGTAAACTCTAAATTTCTAGAAGCCAGGCCTTTGGGCAGCATGACCCTTGTTCAGAGTCGACATGGATCACAGCTACTGACACGTAAAGCTTACTATGACAGAGACCATTTTAGCAGTGACCCCAAGGTCTCTAAAGAAGATAGATGGGCACTGACAACTCCACATGTATTGTACTAATGCTAACCACTGGGCATAATCCCACTGCCAGGATCCTGCCCACACTCTGGACAGCTGGACACTGGAGAGTTGCGGTTCTACTTTTCCTGAGCAAAGTAAAGTCAGTCTCTCAAGTTCCTCTTCCATAGGAAGGCCTCTCAGATTTGCTGCGTCTGGCAGCCAAAGACTGATGCTGCCTTAAGACTTGTGCCCTCAATGAAGCCATTGACACCACAGGAGTCAAATGGGTTGTCCATCTAGATATTGGGTAAGCCTCTGTCATTTTAACTGAAACATAAACCATTTAAATCATACTTCTTGCTATAATTTATTCTTCTCAGATCTCTGATGGTCTTGAAGACTAGACTAGTGAAAGAAGTAACTATTTCCTTTATTTAAAGAAACTCACTTTACAGTGACTGCTCCCAGTAATCAACCACCTGTGTCTCAAAGTGGTAAATAATTGGATAAAAAGAAAGTATAAAGTTTAAGACTTCAAAGTTCAGAGCTTTAACATTAATCAATGGAATTCTCGTAAATTATTAGTCTACCTCTGGTAAAACATCCCACTGTAGACCCACTATCATAGTCACAAGCTCAAGATTTTAAATTGTTTCCCAAGCTTATGACACAAAGGCATGAGTCCACTGCCTTCTTTGCAATGTGAATTTCATTACAGATTACAAACTGTGGTGATACTAACATATAAAACTTATCCCTTTCTGTAAATTTAAAAAGATTCTTGTAAGCTTTAGGGAATCTATTCAAATCCACCTCTCACAGGTCAAATGGGCTCCAGATAAGTACTGTCAATCTAATAGCCTTTCCCTCCCACCTGCCATCCTGAGGATGGATCATTTCCCCTTTCCCTGGTTTTGGGATTCTCCCCACCCTACTCCAACTGTCAAGATCCCGGGCCTAAAAGTTTCAAATGCACACCCATGAAAAAAATGTTTCTCCCTAAACTCCTTCACTTTATCTTCTGCCCCTAACATATATATCTGTTCCAGCATCCTGCCAGGTACAGGTGTTTCTTCAAAATCTGCATCCAGATCAGCTCCAATAGCAGCTAGCCCCAGATGGTCCTACAACCTGGAGAGCAAGTAAAACAGGCTGCTCTTCCTGAACTTGGCCAAAATTCCAGCTTTTTGTTTCACCCTCAAAAGGACACCCCAGTGCTAGCAGGAAATAGTCATGGATGATTATGTCACCCCTTATTTATTTATTATCAACAAAAGGCTGGATTGTTGGGTTTCAAACTCAGGACAAATGGCCCAGGTGTCTATTTAACATATCAAAGCAGATCTGGCTTCCAGGTTCTCCCAGCATCCCTCAGTCCCCACCTGTAACAAGGCATGGCTGGCATACCCCACCCTCTGCCCTGAAATTTCCAGTCCAGAGGCTGGGTTTCACTTCATGCAAAGTTTTTCCCTATATAATCCAGACATTTTGCTCTCTCTGCTCTCTCCTCTCTCTCTCTCTCTCTCTCTGTGCTCATGTTCTTTCTTCCTTTCCCCTTCTTTGTCTCCCTGTCTGCATGGTGAATTTCCTGGTCCCGGTCCTTGGGACCAGTGAACCTGCCCGAGTGCTGCCCCCAATAAACCTGCTTTTATACTTTAATTTGGCTTGAATTGGCTCATTTCATCACTGAGCAAGAATGTGAATGGATAGATCCTGGGGATCCATGGATAAAGGGTGGTTCTATCTGTTTAAGATGGTAGCTTGCATGTGAGAAGATCTCCAGGGACAGGAGCAGCAGGATCTGGGAGCTGCTCAGGTAATCTAGGGTTTTGTAAAGATGAGGAAGGTGAGTTGTCCAGGATAGCAGTGACAAGACAGAAATAACCAGGGTGTTATCTGAGGCCTCAGGGCTTCAGGGACTCCTTCAGGGAACAGGCCTCTGCTACACCGATCAGCTAGGAGTTCTTATAGTAAAGATCCCAGCTACAGTTATCACCAGCCATGGCATGGTAAGAAGACTTCCATTCTCCATCCTGTTTTCTCAAGTCTCAATATCTTCTCTATGTTGCCTTCATTCACCACCCACCTCTAACAATCCTTCCTGGAGCTGTCTTTGTCAGGACAAACCTGAACAGTTGTTGTGAACACTGACTTGGGTCTCTCACGTGGGCCTCTTTTCATGTCTCCTTCCCTCCAGGTGCTCTATGTGGTCTGGTTCTGGGCACCTGTGGGGAATCCTGGGTTCCTTCCTGTATCTGTGCCTCATGGATTTTGACTGTGAGAAATTAATTTCCACTAGGACATTGCATGGAGCTCTAGTTCTTGTGTTATCCAGCTATACTGAGGGTTTGTATGTACCAGTGCACAAACGACTCCTATAAGACACTGCATATGCCGAGGGACCATATCATTATGCTCTTTAAGGTAGTCTCTTCTGTGGCTAAGGAACAAACTCCTTGTCCTCACAGGACAGCAAAGAACAGTTTGAAGGACCACAGTGTCAAGGTCTATTCTGATGTGCTCAGTGGGATTGGGGCTTGAGAAGATAAATGATTTGGGACCATAGACAGTAGGGCAAGTGGGCAGAAGGCCCTAGCATTTCACACATTATACTATTTACATTGACTCTTGGGGAAAAAATCAGTTTCTCTGACACTAATGTCAAGGGGAACAAGTTCATCAAACATCTTTTTCAAGAAAGACAACTTGGAAGTTGGGTGGGTGGCTTGTAATCCCAGCACTCAGGGAGGCAGAGGCAGGTGATCACTGTGAGTTTGAGGCCTACAAAGTGAGTCCAGGACAGCCAAGACTACAGACAGAAACCATGTCTCAAGAAACAAAGAAAGAAAGAAAGAAAAAATAGACAACTTGGGGCATATTTGTGCACACCTTTAACCCCAGCATTGCATAGACAGGTAGACTTCTGTGAGTTCTAAACCAGCCTGATCTACATTGTGATTACAGGCCAGCCAGGGTTACACATAAAACAAAAACCAGACTCTACCTCCTAAGAATACACTTTTCCCCACCCAGAGGGGCAAACTCTAAGGAAATGTCATATCCAGGCCAGATAAAAACTCAGGTGCTAATCATTAATAGATTGAAGTGTGTGTGTATGTGTGTCCCAAAGCTCTTGATATCCTTGGAAGCAAGGTTTAGCCCCACCCCCAGAGACAGCCAGGCTACCTTGTGCAGCTGGGTTCAAGACCATAGCTTAATTATTTGAGGAAGGAAGTGATGAAATGTTAAAGTGCAAGACTAGAGATGGCTTGCCTTCCCAGAAGGCTAAGGATACTGGAAGAGATAGATATCTATAAGGTTAGACAGGTGCTTTGAAGTGGCTAGCCAGCCAAGTTGACATCATTTATGAGGAACTACCTGCTGGAAAGAATACACCAGGGTTAGCACACTAAGATAGCCCTATCCACAGGCCCAGGACCTCTGAATGTAAGTGTGTTTTGAGGCAGGCCTTAAAGGAGGAGGTCTCAAATCCCTTGGCTAATCTGACTGGGATCTTCAGAGATATTGGAACATTCACAAGGACACCAGGTATGAAAGGCAGGCACGAAAAAGAAAACCACGTAAAGACACTTGAAAATGTACCAGAAAGAGAAGCCTAGAAAACATCCCTGTCTACATTTTGGTCTCAGCTTGTAGTCCCCAGGGCTATGAGGAAACAATCTCATTTCTTAAGTCTGCAGTTTGTAGTGTTTTATTATGGCAGCTTCAGCTAAGACATACCCAACTAGCACTGCAAGCACTCAGCTTCCTACCACATGTTATAGGAAGCTACAGGGGTGCTTTCACGCTGTCATCAAACCCAGGGAACCTAACTAGAACAACTATGGAAGCATTTGGTGGAGCCAAGGTCTACACTGATGTTTACAAACATGCAGCTCTTGGCTGATAAAACGGATGGCACCCTTGAAGCAAAGGCTACATACCTAGGCTCTCCAGCAAAAACTCTCTTCCCCTTCTCCTTTTGGCCATTAGGTATATCAAAAGTAAAATGAGGTGTCCTGGGCTCCTCTCAACAGGACCAGCCCTAATATCTAAGGTTTAAAGCTGCTCACACTGCCTGACCTTGAGGTAGGTTTGCCCTTCTGTTTCCTCAGAAATGGAAACCCCTCTTGGCCATGTGTGACAGTGTGAGCCTGGCATTCTAGTATTTGGGAGGTAGACAGGAAGATCGCAAATTCAGGACTAGTCTTGGCTATGCATCCAATTCAAGATCAGCCTGGGCTATATGACATTTGGTCCCAGCCTCCCCATCTCCACCCCAAACAAACAGAGAGCTGGCAAGATGGTTCAACAGGTAAAGCCATTTGGCACCAAAACTGATAGTCTGAATTCAACTCTGGGACAGATATGATGAAAGAAGAGAACACACCCCTGCAGTGCCCTTTGGTGTCTGCATGCATGCACACACATGTACACTCCAACAACATTTAAAAAGAAAAACAAAAGAGCCGGTGTGGTGGTACACATCTTTAGTCCCAGCACTCAGGGAAGCAGAAACAGGTGACTCTCTGTGAATGCAAGGCTCGTCTGGTCTACAAAGCCATTTCAGGACAGCCAGGGGTACACAAAGAAACCCTGTCTTGAAACAAAACAAAAGAAAACAAAAACTACAAAATAAAACAAATACCAACAAAGAAAAAACAAAAACAAAAACAAAAACAAAAACAAAACAAGCCCCTGAAACTGAAGAATAGAGAATTCCAAACTGAAAGAGCCACTGGGCACCTAGCAGAAGGGCGGAGAGTGTAAACCCATGTGAAGGTTCATATTTGTGAAATGTCAGAATCATACAGACAAAAGAAAAGTCCCTAAAAACTCCAAAGGAAAAAACTAAAATCAAGTTTCATACCAAAACCAGGGATTAAAATGGCACTTTCTGTATTGACAGAGGCCCTGGAGAACACTAAGGAGATGTGCATAGCTCCAAAATGAACCAGCTCAACTAACATCCTAAGTGTATCGTAGACTAGCACCTTCCAAGCCATTTGTTTCCTAGGTCCTCCTTTTAAGAAGCTACAAAAGGATCATCTACTTTGACAAAGAGCAATCCAAGAAATGTGAGGGAATCTGATGAGGGAAGTAAGGGGGGGTTCTTCAGAATGAGAACCAGGGGCCATTTCAGGATGCCAGCTCCATCCCAGGCCCAGGAGGATCAGGCCAAGAGCCTTCCTTCCCCAGAAAGGCCCAGTGCAGATGAATTAGTAATTTGATCACAGAAAACTAAGCAAGCAAGGAAGAAAAAGGCAATTATTAACCCTTTGGAAAATAGCACAAGAGTTCAAGTTAGAACAAGTATTAGAAGCATAGGCTCCTCAAATGCAAATCTTGTTGTCAAAAAACAGTTTAACTGAACCCTAGCATAACTATGGGAAAGATAGAAAACCCAGGTATTCAGTGCCAAGACAGGAGGTGAGAGAAAGACAAACATACTCCTACCCAGGTGAGATCAATGGGTAGCAGCTTTTATCCTGTCAGGGCAAGTGGCAGTGAATCCCACTGGAGTTGGGGCAGGCGCAGGGTGTGGCTCAGAAAGTGTTTGTCTAAGTCTTTTGGAATATTTCTCTCAAACAACATTCAAGTATAATGCTAATTGAAAATGAAAGTCAAAGTTACATAGGTGTACTCCCTGTGAGGCCTAAGTGGTAAAATAATGCTGTGCTATCAGAACCTTAACTGAAGTTCTGCTGAAACACTGTATGACTTCTAAGAATGTGTCTCTAAATCACCTTTCCACTCTTTCATAATACACATTTCATGTTTTATACTTCACCTTGTCTTGATGGTTTGTACTGGTTGGGTTTTCCCATTATGGTGTGGCCTCATGAGGTCTAATTTTCCCTACCCATGTTAAATGGCCTCCCTATGCCTCCTACCCGGCACAGTGCCCAGAAACCTTGCTTGCTTGGATCTCCACCTGAGACACCCAGTCTTACCCTACCTTACTTCAGATCCTACAGCTAAAGGGCAAGTTAAGTACACCTGTGACTCAATTAATGAAATAAATCATAAGTACTCCCCTCCAACTCTCAGACACAGGCTAGATGCGTTAGTAGGACCAGGTTAGAATCTTCACAACCATCTTTTTCTCACAGGAAGCTTAAGACATCCATAAAACATCTCAGTGGCTCAAGACCCCTAACTTCTTCTAGGAGCTCCTGGGTTACTGCATGGTTATTCTATAAGCTTTTCTCAGGCCAGTGAGAAAGACATAGTCTTCATGTGTCCAGCTACTTAGGCTATTTCCAAAGAATCCAACATCATAGTCTGATCCTCATCACAACTCCCAGCTTACAATGAAAGTGGTTGTAGCTTTCGGCAAGACCCTTCCCTGCCCTCTGCAGAAGAGGCCTCCTCTCACACAGACTTGAGCAGAATGGTGTCCAGCCTGCCATGTCCTAGAAAACACCCTCCCAAGATACTGACATCTACATATGGGGCAAAAAAGAAAAGCTGTCAGGGTAGGGCCTTGTTCAGACACACAGAGTAATCAAAGTAAACTACAAGTCCACAGATAATTGCTCCAGTTCCCCACAGACTCTGCTGGAATCTCAGTCCTACCTGGTCCCTGGGGCCTCAGGTGCCTGGTGGGCTAGCAGGGCTGCCTTATCACAGCCTGGCTGGACGGAATGTGGTGAAAACCTTTGCCTGGTACAACTGCTGCTGCTCCACAGCCCAGGAATTTTGTGTTGAATAATTTTTAACTTCTGCTCTGAGAAAAAACAGGGTTTGTGTATAATGTTCATCGACACAGGAATGCCAAGGGGCTTTCATTGAAAAGTGAAAACTTTGTAATAATGAGGAGAACCTGACTTGGAGAAACAGGAAAATGAACAACAAAAAAGGTCAGAAGAAGCCCTGGGGGCTTACAGACCCTGCTGGTATTTAGCCCTGGTGCTGGACCCTGGCCACTTGCAACTCAAGGGCAACAGTTCTCCCTGGAGAAAAACTGAAAACACTGTGGGAGTAGGGACAACTCCCTTTTCCAGGATAGGTTTGTGCTTCCTGTAGGAATAGAAACATCCTCCTCCACACATTTCTGCATGCACTGCTTGTTCTCTGGCCACTCACCCCATCTGGCCCCTAACCCAGTGAGATGTCCTGAGATTGTTAAAGATCTTTGTATTACAGAAACCACCCTGTCAAGAAACACAGAATCACTCTGTACTCTTTAGCTAGCTTTTACAACCATGACACTCAGTCTCAGAGGTGGGCACTCAGAGTCTATTCCAGGAGGGTATTCAATATTCAGGCTTGTGCCCTGCCTCCAGGGCATGCCTCACTCATCTACCAACGTCCTGCACCATCAATTAGTCTGATACCCTCTTGCTCTACCATGGTGGGAGTCTAAAGTAATGATGACCTCGTGACTTTACAACTGGACAAGGACGAGACTTGTCCAACTGGACAAGCCACTGTGTGTGGCTGCCAGGGACCCTGTGGCCACTTGCATGGGAGGTAGTCCATGTGTAAGGTTCATCTGGGACAAATGTAGACCCACCAGGCTTTAGATGGCCAGGAGTCCTCAGACAGAGTGTTTGTTCTACCTTGGGAGAGGGTTTGCTGGCCTGCCTTTGCACTTCTGTGCCCTATTCCCTGTGAAGTGTTAAAGATTGGTTTGGCTATGAACACTAACCCTGTTTCCCTTTCACCCTCCCCTTATTCACCTAACATCAGGTATAAGAAGCATCCATGTAACCTCTGAGTTATTGCTAACTCCTGTGCTGGGACAGTATCCAGCACAAAGCTCTGCAAGGGCACTCAACCTATTATATTGGGTCTTTCGGCCTTCCCCGTCTAACCTGCTCATGATTCTCACAGCCCACACAAGCACCAGTGCTTGGCTTTGCCAACTGACGCATGATCTGAGCCCTTCTCACCCTTCCATTTACAGGTCTCTAACTACTGATTCTGTGCCTGTATGCATGAGGGCCCCAAGTTCAGGGCACCCTTTTATGAAAATGTCACTTAGAGCCTTTTGCTAGTTTTTCCTCTTTCCTATGGAATTGCAGAATTCTTATTTGCCCAACTCCAATCACATTTAAATTGTTTTTATTACATTTATTTGTTGATTGATTGATTGATTTTGTGTGTGTGTGTGTGTGTGTGTGTGTGTGTGAAGGTGTAGTGAGAACTTTGGAATTTTGGTTTCTTTAAAAACAAAGAAATAGGAAAGGAGAGATGGCCCAGAGGTTGAGAGCATTGGCTGTTCTTCCAAGGGTCCTGGGTTCAGTTCCCAGCAACCACATGGTGGCTCATAACCATCTGTGGTGAGAGCTGATGCCCTCTTCTGGTGTGCAGGTACACATGCAGGTAGAATGTTATATAAATAATAAATAAAGAACACAAGCTTTCTAAAAAAAAGAGAGAGAGAGAGAAAGAGAGAAAGAAAGAAAAATAAAAAAAGAAGCTGGGTGTGGTTGTGCATGCCTTTAATCCTAGGGAGGCAGAGGCAGTTGGATCACTGTGAGTTTGAGGCCAGCCTGGTCTACAAAGTGAGTCCAGGACAGCCAAGACTACATAGAGCAACTATGTCTTGAAGAAAACTGAGAAAAACAAAACCAAACAAAACCCCACAGAAATATTATAAGAATATGTTTTTGTTTTAATCTCAGGTGTGGAGCTGCTTCATAGAAGCTGACTGTGGTTTGCCTAATGCTCTAGTAAGACATGATCTTGTCAGCTGAAGATAACTTCTGCATTTGTGTGACATTTAGAATTCTGGGGACTTTTTAGAGGGTATATAAATGCTAGGGCCCCAGAGGTGGTGTGGGTTGTTGGTTAGTTGCTATTGGTTACTGTTAGTTGCTGTTGGTCATTGTTTGTTAAGTAGTCATGTGCAAAAATAAATAAATAAATAAATAAATAAATAAATAAATAATAAACAAACAAGAAGAAATTAGATATTTTGATGGTGAGGATCAAACTTGTCCCAAGGAGCTCAACTCCCCTAGTCAGTAAGAAGTAGGTAACTATAATGTTGCCCCCTTTCTAACTCTTGACTTAATTCAGGCCTCTCTTTACTCTCCTCTCTATCCTTTTTCTTCTCTTGTCTAGTGTTAGGAGGTTGAAAGGGTGGAAGAAAAGGGGTGAGAAGGGTGGAAGGAAGAGAAATCCACAAAGCAGCTAACATTTTCTATATGGAAGTCAGGGAACAGCTGGCAGAACATAGCTCTCCACTTCTACCATGTGGGCCCTGTGCACTGAACTCAGGTTGTCAAGTGTGGTGGAAAGTGCTGCTACCTGCTGATCCATCTTGCAGATCCCAATCACATTTAACATGGTTTATGGATGAGAAGTCAAGGCCTGTCACCTTTCTCCACCTCATCTCAGATCCCAGAGATGGGTAGCTTGCTGAGGGGAAGTGGGTTCCATTTTCCCTCCCATCACATACTTGTTTTTTCCAGCCCTGCCAAACTCATCCCCTTGGCTTGTGGAGCTCTGTTAGTATACATTGTAGGAAGCCTCTCTCTTGACATCATTTGTTCCTGTACCGAGTACAAATATGGCAACTGCTTTTTCATAGACCCTTAATATCTGGAGGAGCTAACTGTCTTTGTTCTTTCTTTCTTAAGGATAACTTATTTGTTTATACTTTTTTTTTTTTTTGAGACTGGGTTTCTTTATGTAGCTCTGGTTGTCCTGTAACTCACTATGTAGATCAGACTTTCCTGGAACTCGGAGAAATCAGCCTACCTCTGCCTCCCGAGTGCTGTAATAAAGGTGTGTGTCACCATAACTGCCTTTATTCATATCATTTGATTTCATAATGTTTAGAATAAGTTTAGCTAGTTCCTGAAAATTTCCAAATGCAGTTTGGAGTAGTTTTTATAGATGTTACATTGAGTTGTAGGAGCTAATAGTGTTTGATTTTCCCAGAGACTAAAGACACCGGCATAGCTCAAGTTCCTTAAATTTTAAAGATTTAGATAGATTTGGTTGCACTCACATAAGTTAATTACTTGTTGAAATCATAGGGGTTTTTGGTTTGGTTATTGTTTTTGTTTTTTTAGAGACAGGATTTCTCTGTGTAGCCTTGGCTGTCCTGGACTCTCTTTGTAGACCAGGCTGGCCTCGAACTCACAGAGATCTGCCTGCCTCTGCCTTCCTGAGTGCTGGGATTACAGGCGCGCACCACCTTGCCCAGCTGTATTTTTTTTTTCTATACCTGCTCTTAGCTCCCACATAATGAGACAGAGACCTGTTACATTTATTAATAAGCTTTATTACCAAAATTAGGCAGATATTGATCTATTCTAACCATCTATACTAGCCTGACCTACTTCCCAGCCACGTGTCCAGTGCTACTTGTCATCAAGTCTCGGGTCTCTGCTTCTACTTCCTCTTTACCCTCATGGTAACCTCTCACAGCCCAGTGCTCCCTGTGGCCTGGTGACCTTCTCCTTCCCCTCTTCCCCTCGCTCTCTATCTGGAGACCCCCAGACTGAGACCAGAAGTCCTGTCTACTGTCTCCTCTGCCCAGCCATAGGTTCCTTATTAACCAATCAGGGATAACTGGGAAGTTATTTTTACACAACTTTGAGACAGAAGATTCCTCAATAGCAATGACACCACCAGAATCTGTTAGCATTTAGCTCACTAAGGGTTCAACAATTAACAATGGAATACACAGAGACACACTTTAATATGGCGTGAGTGAAGGCCACCTTTACAATTACCATGTTCATTCTATTGTGAATTCCATGTTTTTCCTAATTGGTTAATGCACATATTGCGCAATAGTATCCATTTTTGTTGTCATTGTGTTTTTCCCCCCATTAAAAAATTGAGGTAATCTGGGCAGTGGTGGTATATGCCTTTAATCCCAGCACCAGGGAGGCAGAGGCAGGCTGATCTTTGAGTTTGAGGCGAGCCTGGTCTACAGAATTCCATGACAGCCAGGGCTACACAGAGAAACTCTGTTTCAAAAAAAACAAAAACAAAAAACAAATATATACATAAATAAATAGATTAAAAAATTTAAAAATTGAGGTAAGGTTGAATGTGGTGGCACAGGCCTGTAATCCCTGCATTTGAAAGGCTGAAGCCAAGAATAAGACATGTAAGGCCAACCAGGGATATAGAATAAGACCCTGTCTCAAAAGACAAATGAATTTTTAAAAAGAGGAGGCAAAATCTACATAAAACTAACCATTTTAAAAAATAATTTATTTTATGGGCATCAGTGTGAAGATGTCAGATCCCTTAGAACTGGAGTTACAGACAGTTGTGAGCTGTCATGTGGGTGCTGGGAATTGAAGCTGGGTCCTTTGGAAGAACAGCCAGTGCTCTTAACCACTAAGCCATCTCTCCAGCTCCCAAACTAACCATTTTAAAGTGTGCATTTCAGTGGTGTTTAGCACACTTACCAGCCTGGACCCACCATTATATCTATCTTCAGAGCATGTTACCATGTTTGTATTTCCATACTCCCTGGAGGCTTTGTACTTCCTGGGTCTAGCTCCCATCTGCTTTATACTTCTATAGATTTTCCTGTTCTAGACATTTTATGCAAGTGGAATCACATACTATGAAACATTTTATGTCTGGTGGTGGCTGCTTCTTCTTTTCTCTTCCTCCTCTTCTTCCTCTGAGAAAAGAGGGATGGGGGAAGACAGAAAGAGTCTCACTATGTAGGTTTGTCTGTCCTGGAGTTCCCTACTAAACCAGGCTGGGCCTTAAACACAGGTTTTCATCATGTCTATTTCTGGAGCTATGTCCCCTTCCCCTGTGTAATGATTATTTTTCTGAAATGCTACCTCTCTTCACATACCTAAATTCTCATTCCTGAGATTGACATAAACATTTTTTTTTGAATGTCAGAGACAGGATTTTACTATGTAATTTTGGCTGTATTAGAACTCACTCTTTAGACCAGGCTGACCTCAAATTCAGAGCTCCACCTGCCTCTGCCTTCTGAGTACTGGGGTTAAAGGCCACCAATAGTATTAAAGAAGCCAACATGATATGATATGTTATGATATGATATGATACCACACATCTTTAATCCCAGCCCTCTGGAGGTAGAGACAAGTCGATCTCTGTGTGTTTAAGGCCCAGCCTGAATAGGCCATGTCTTGTCCTGAGCCAAAGAGCAGAAGGGGAGTTGGGCACTGATGGCATATAGGCATGCCCCACTCTTTGTCCTGTGTAGCTGGTCTTTCCCTCTCTTCACAGTGACTTCAGATGTCCAAACAGTCAAAAGAGGCAGCAGCATCTGGAAGCCTTTTCATCTCTAGAGGTTAGTTAGACTTCCCATGCCCACTAACCTGTGTGGCAGCAAGAACCCAGAAAAGCAGCAGGGGATGGTACTAGAGGAATGAATACACTAGACATGTGTGTACATACATGTATGCCTGTGTGTGTTTAAAGTGTCTATTGGCACATGTATGCCTGTGTGTCTATGTGTATTGTATACATATATGTCTGTGTGTGTGTGCCATGTGAATATATGTATCCATATGTGCATGTGTCTGCATTTGCTTATGAACACATGTGTATGCCTGTGTATACTTGTGCATACAAATCTGTGCTTTGTGCATCTATGCAGCTACATCTCTCTGACATAGCTTCCCATGAGAGATCACCAGGAACTGGACATGTGGACACATGCCTCTAACCCCAGCCCTCAGGAAACAGGATCAGGAAGATTTCTGTGAGGTCAGCCTGGTCTATGTAGCAAGGTCCAGGCCAGCTAAGGCTAAGTAGAGAGACCTGTCTCAAAAGCACAATAGCAATCACAACAACAACGGAGACCACCAGTGCCAGGTGCCTGATGGCCAATTCTGGTTCTAGTACTTTGACTGTAGAGGATGTAGTCTGGCCCCAGACTCAGGTTATATGATGTGCTGAGAGGGAAGGTCAGCCAGAGATCAGAACCAGCTGAATCCAAAGGCCCAAAGCCAACCACACTAGGTGCCTCTCCCCACGAGGCCCCAGCCAACTTACAAGTTCATCAGCTAACCATGAAAGTGTGAGACTCAGTCACAAAGAATAGATCGACTCTAGATGGAGAAGGCCTCAAGGTCTGTAGGGCATTCTGAGTTTCTGAAACTTAAGAAACTACAGGGCTTGTGTGATATGCCCACACACACCTGCTTCTACACCCTTACAGAATGGAAGGGATACATTTTAATGGGTTTCCTACAAACTTTTTACTGTACATTGACAGAAATAAATATAGGGCTGAACGATCCCTTCAACTCTTCATATCCCTAGTAGGTAGACTATTCCACTATATTGTCACATGTTTACCAAACTGTTTAACCTCTGGGTATTGTAGTGGAGCTACATGTTCATTTGCTTCTGTTGGCTGCTGGGTAAACACTGCATCCCATTTCCAAGTTAGATATCCAAGGATAAGGTTATAGCTCAATTCAGGGTTGGTGACGACCACAAGCAGTAGTATATGCCCCACATCAGTAACCCTGAGTTTTTGCTGTTCATTTCTGAGAAACCAATCCGAATGGGCAAGTTCCTTCTGCTGCTACTGCTCTCCCTGAACATAGGGCAGTAAAGAGCTGGATTAGCTGTACAGCAGCTATGTCTACCAGATGGACTCTGCTGTTGTTTAAACTCTGCAGGGAGGACAGCTTGTCTTCTGCCCTCCCACAACCCTCAAACTGACAGTAGGTGTTTTGGAGCAGTGCCTGTGGACAGATTCTTGCTTACGGGAGAGCTGACATACTTCCCATTGGCACCAGTGAATTGGGGATTTTCTCTTTCAGGGAGAGGCCATCACTGGAAACAAGCCTCTCCCTACCTGGAGATGCTTCCTTTTGACTCCAGGAAGAGCTTGGGGCAGATTGGAGTTGGTGTCTACTACCAGGCTCTATGCCCCAATAACCCCCAGTCCCCTCCAAAGCTGTGCTTTCCAGACTTTCAAAGAGTGGGCTCAAGGTCAGAGTGTAAACCAAGGGTACCTCAGTTTCAGGCTTGGCTGACTTCTTGCCTGAGGAAACGCAGGAAGAGGAAGGGACACTGACAAAGCTGAGCATTAATCAACCAGACAGCCCCAGAGTGTCTAACAAACACTTCACAGAGTGGCCCAATTCTACTAGTCGTTCCTCTGGGGTCAGAGAAGGGAAATTCACATGTGATCAAAGGCTGCCTCCTTACTGGCTTCGGCACTTTAAGGATATTATCCTGCCGACTGCAGATCCTTCAAGTCCTGCAGAAGAAGTTACTAGGAAAGTCTGAGGTAGACACATCATATTTTATAGTATTCAGGATTTTAGGGTCTACATTTTGGGGAGGGTTAGGGGATTGGGATTGAAATAGGCTGTCACATTGTATCTCTGTTTGGCCTGGACCTCCCTAAATAGACCAGGCTGGATTTGAACTTGGATAAATTCTTTTGCCACAGCCTCTGAGTGTTGGGATTACATAAGTACTGCTACCATGCCTGGCCATAGGATCCATTTCTGAAGGGAGCAGACATAATGTATTCCTACAGTTACTGCAGTGTTAAAGAACTTCTGGTGCCTGGTAGTTCTGGCCCAAGGCTCCCCACCATCTTGTAAGCTACCCTCAGGTATCTTTCCAGATCATAGCCCTCATGCACTGACAGTAGCATTCTGAGCTCCTTAATGGTCTATCTTTCCATTATCGCCTCATCGGAACACAGAGACCAGGTTGTTAGATGAGAGGGAGATCAGGATCTACCCTGTGCTGGCACAAGCCACCAGCCCAACCCCTAGTACCCAGAGTTCCCCATGTCCTTAGTACAAGTAGTGTGATCTAAGGCCTCCTACTCCTGTTTCCTGCCAGATGGGACATCTTTGCTTTATATCACAACAACATTGAGGCCCATCTTAGATCCCTACAACGCAGGCACTCACTTGCCCTCTTCTCATTCCTTCTTAGTCTCATAAACCCTTTCTGGTACAGTCTGACACTAGTTTATTCCTGCTGCTATGGCTGTGGCCTTCATCCTGGTGAGCCATTATTTGCCAAATAAATATTTGCACAGGGTGGGACTTGGTGCTCAGGGTTGAGTATTAAATGGGCCTAAAGTCAGAGGATTTTGTGGCAGCACCAAGAGGCTCAAGGGTAAGGGAACATGGTAGAAAGCTGACCTAAAGCTCTCATGCTTGCTCTTCTCTGGCCTTCAAAGTAGCTTATGTTCCTGATATCAGACACAAAGACTCCAGAGGGCAGAACCAATCTGCCAGGACACAGAGCCCAGAGCTGTGAGTTTCCAAAGGAAAGATGAAGGCCAGGGAAAACTTGAGAAATGCAGGGTGCATGGGAAGCCATTATAAACATCAGAGATCACCAAGGTAAACCAGGGGGAAAGGTTCATGGAACAGGGGTCATATCAGATACTCCACCCTGAATTCACATGGCACCCTTCATCAGTTACCTACTACTGTATAACAAGCACCTCCCAATCTAGTGTCTGGGAACATACATTTATCATTTTTGTTCTGTAGCTCAGGAGCCACTGGGACTAATGTTTTTTTTATTTTCTTTGGTATTTATTTATTTATTTGTTCGTCTACTTATTTATTACAATTTATTCACTTTGTACCCAGCTATAGCCCCCCCCCATTTTCTCCCAAGCACCAGTGTTACTGGACGCTGGACTATATGGGGACAGGGTTATCATAACCCCAAAGTTCAATGGTAGTAGTTCTTCATACATATTCCTCCCATGGAATTTTTTAGGTTTTGTTTTTGTGTTAAGACAGGGTCATACATAGGCCAGGTTGATCTGGAACTTGCTTTGTAGCTAAGGCTGGACTTGAGCTCCTGATCTTCCTTCTTCCACCTTTCAAGTATTGGAATTACAGACATGGACCTCATTGCTAGGCTACCTGCAAGGATTGGCTGTTCGGAGCAAGTCAACCTAGTAAAAGTACCTAAGATAGCCAGGCCTGGTGGTACAGGCCTGTAATCCCAACTACTTGGGATGCTGAGGAGACGAATCAAATGTGTGTTTTGTTTGTTTGTTTGTTTTGTTTTTCAAGACAGGGTTTCTCCATGTAACCTTGGCTGTCCTGGACTTACTTATGTAGACCAGGCTGGCTTCGAACTCACAGAGCTCCACCTGCCCCTGCCTTCCTCAGTGCTGGGCTTACAGGCATGCACCACCATGCTCAGCTATGAGAATCAAATTTTTAAGGTCTACAAAAATAGAAGGCAAAAACAGAGCAGGGAACCAGTGAGATGGGCTTAGTGGGGTAAAGGTGCTTACCACACCAAACCTGATGACCTGAGTTGAATTCTCAGGGTTCACATGGTGTAAGGAGTGAACCAACTCCTGTAAGCTCCCTCTAATAGTGAACCATGCTGGTGCATGTGCATATATACACAAACA
The DNA here is from genome assembly GCF_030254825.1 of Meriones unguiculatus. Taxonomy (NCBI): domain Eukaryota; kingdom Metazoa; phylum Chordata; class Mammalia; order Rodentia; family Muridae; genus Meriones; species Meriones unguiculatus. The sequence goes on along the minus strand of NC_083351.1, from coordinate 177,042 downwards.
GACAATCAATGAATGAATGTAATTTAAAAACAAACCATCAGGTAGAGATATACCTTAGTGGTAGAGTGATTGCCTAGCTTGCCTGAGACCCTCAGGCCCTCAGTTCAGTTTTCAGCAAACACACACACACACACACACACAGACACACACAGAACCCAAGATGAACCTGCAGGCTTCTTATCATCAATCTTGAATGTGCTGCCTGTCACTTTTGTGCTTGCCCAAAAGCAAGCCATCAAGGGTATTTAGGGAGCCACTTGGTAGATGTGGAGAGTGGGGATGGAGAAGCTAGGGCTGAGGCACAATTAGCTGTCCTGGATTTAGGACAGCTGCTGGTCAGGATCCTGGCCCACTGGCTTTGCTGGCTTTGGCTGTTTTCCTGGAAGCCAATCATCCTATTTGTGGGTTTGCCGGTGTTTGCTGATGGACTAGCAACTGTTTGGTTAATAGTATAAAGTAGAGGGCTTTTGAAAAAAATCACATTTGTTTTAACTTAAATATAAAAATTTACAACACATACCCTGTCTTGGAGCCTGGAGAGCAGACTACAAAGGCCTGCTTCAAATTGTGTTGCATGTTTTCATCTGGTCTATTCTTTTTTTCTTTCCTTCCTTCCTTCCTTTTTTTTTTTTTTTTTTTTTTTTTTGAGTTTCTCTATATAGTCCTGGCTGTCCTGGAACTCACAGAAATCCACCAGCTTTCTGAGTGTTGGCATTGAAGATACGTGCCACAACACCTGGCTTTCACCTGGTCTTTTAAAATAGTTTTACTTAATTTTCATAAAAATAGCTCAAGTTCTGCCTTCATTTAATGTACTTATGGCTTATTTAGTTTAAATCACATCCTCTTATTACCAAAGCCCAATGACATCTCTGACTTATAGCAAAAACAAGCCATCTATACATCTCAGAGTGACCCACAGCAGTGATGGAGGGCCAGCATAGGTCACAAAAAAAACCAAAACAACAAAAATAAACAAACAAACACACCAAAAACCCCAGAACGGAACATTCAGGCCTGGGATGGGAACAGGATAAAGAATGATGGTGGTACACAAAATGTTCTGATTTGAGTTCTCCAGGGCAGAGCAGCACCTTCTGCTCCTGGAAAAGCCTTCCAGGTACTAAAGAAGCCACTTCCTTTGAACATTGTAGAATTTTGTTTTCTTTTATTTTTGTTTTTTGAGACAGAATTTCTTTGTGTAGCCTTAGCTGTCTTGGAACTCACAGAAATTTCCTTACCTCAGTCTTCAGAGTTCTGGGGTTAAATATATGTAACACTGCCTTATTTTATTTTTTTGAGATAGAATCTCTTGTGTAGAACTCCCTATGTAGTTAATGATTACCTTGAACTTCAGATTCTGCCTCTGCCTCCCAAGTCCTAGTTTATAGACATAATCTAGATTATGTCCTAGATTAGGGCATAATCAACACACTCAGCAATATGTTGTTTAACAAGAAGTAAGAAGGAAATGGGGCTCCAGACATCTGGAGGCTGTACTCTGGGTGGCTAGTGAGGTTTGGGGACAGCAGGAAGCCATGGTTTGAGGCTGTAGGGGCTAGTCTTGTGAACTTTTTCTGGATGGGACCGTCAGAATGAAGAGATGGTGACAGGGTTGCTTTCTGCTTTTACTTCAAAGCCAATTTAGCCATGGGTTGAGGCAGACTTGGTACCAACCCTCAGGCCACCTCCACGTTCTTTGGTTGCAGAGGGTGAGGTCAATGTTCAGACCCTGAGAACCTCCTGGAAAGAAGTCAAACCATACTCTGCCCTGTCTTCCTCAGTTCAAGTGAGTCGACTTAGAGCAGTAATGTGACTGGAAGTGTTGGCCTAGTCTTGGTGGACAGCTGCTGGAAAGGGATGCCACCTGCAGGGCAACTCAGGAATCCATTGTTCCCAGATGCTCTAATATTTATCCATGCCCCTGAAGCATGAGTCAGAGTTCCCAGCTGGGATGCAAAGCCTGTTTCATGCCACAGAGGAGGACAGGCCGTGTGTGGTTAGGGTCCCATAACAACTGCTGGGTGAGTGTGACGGCATCTGGGGCAGGGTACTTCCTCCCCCGGTGGAATCCAGAGGCAACCATGAACAATCCTCTCAAACTTCAAGGACATCAGGTAGTGACCGAGCTTTGCTGACAACAATGCCATCTCTCATGAGAGCTAGGATTCCTATGTATGGCCAAGCTCCTCTAGCTCTGAGGTTCTAGCCATGATCATTATTTTGATTGGCATTGAGGGCTAATGGGATTCATGGAGTCAGCAGCACAGACTCAAGAGTGGCTCTGGCACCCCCTTCTATCTAGTGCTCCAAACCCTTCTCTCCCAGACCTGTGCTAATTATCCAACTTGGGCAGCCCAAATTACATAACCTCCTTAGCCATGCAAACACAGCACCTGTCCAACAAAGCTATATCTATCTTAAACCCATTCAGCTCTGACTGAGGCTCAGGGGTGTCCCTCAGCACCATGTGCAAAGTAGGTGCCATTTAGAGATGCCCTCACCCCACCTAACCCTGCTGGTTACCAGTGGGTGGCACATGTGATTGGTATGGTAGTCTGGGCTGCGGGAGGAGGGCTTGTTAGTTATCACAGCCTGCTTCCTTCTGTGTCCTCTCTCAAAGAATTCCACATAAGGTGTTCAAGTCTATAGCCACCTGGTTAAAGAAGGTGAGAGATAAACACAGCAATTAAAGCCTCCTTCTATTACATGGATTATGTAGCCTGGTAACTGAACCTCCCTTAGCTCCAGCTGTTTGAGAAGAAAGCACTGAGGAGTCTTACCTGTTCATCCCTCCCATGTGGATGGAGGGCTTCTGGGTTTTACTCATGGAAGGGGTGAAAAAGGTGCTTCAGACTTGCATATAGTTTTGGAGAGCTAGAAGTGGGCCAAGGGCTCCCTGTGCTCTTCAGGATCCTAGGCACCATTAGCTTCAGCCCTACCAAGTCAACTATGAGGTACCTTCCCAGGAAGCTACATAACCTTGTCCCAGAGACAGAGGATCAGGAAGAGCAATCCTCTGGGAACAACATGAGGATAATTGCTTCTTGTGAGACACACAGCATCAGCAAGCCTGGGCACGTCTGCCCCGGGGACCTTCCTTCCTGATGTGACACAACAGAATGAACTCTGCTGCTGTCTCCAAGGACCTCTAAGGAAACTATTGAACTGGCCACTCATCTGAGCCAGGTCCTGAAGCCTTTGGAATAGTCTATATAGCTGTCTGGAGCTCTGCCTTAGTCATCTTTCTTTTTAAAGATTTATTTGTTTTATTTTTAATCATGTGTGCCTGTGTATGAGTATGTGCAAATAAACTTAAGTGTCCAAGGAAGTTGGAGGTTTCAGATTCCCTGGGGCTGAAATTTTGAGCATCTCTGAGCAGTTCCCTCATACTAGGACTCGAAGTCTGCTCCTCTAGAAGATCAGTCCATGCTCTCGATCACTGAGTCTCTCTTCAGCATTGGCTGTCCTTCTCCTTGATGTGGCATATACTCCAGGGGCTCTGAATTCTGCCCAAACAACGTCTTTGTGGAGAAAAGGATAAAAGCCAAGCCAGTTGAGTTAGTCAGCCCCTTTAATATTTGCTGAGCTCTGGACTCCACTGTGGTATATCTTGCTGAGTACAATTACTGCCTGGAAACTGATGTGATACCTGTATGCTGTGAGTCATCTCTACATACAGGAGAAAGTTGTAAGAATGTAATGTCAGAAACTCTTTGTTCCTTAGGCCCCAGGACTTTACAGTAACATTCACCTTTTCACACATACTGACCAGCACCCTACTGAGCCAATACCTATGAGTCTGTAGTTAACAGACTTTCTGGTGCTAGTATCTCTTACATTGAAAGTGAGTTTACTTCAAATTGGGCATTGCTTGTAACATTCTGTTCCCCATCACCTTCCCTGATTCTTGCTTAGGAACTGGAGAGCCTAGCTGCAAGCTGCTGTTGTGAAACCTCCTGCAACTGCAGAAAGCTTTAAAAACAAGGACTATAGGCAGTGGCGCACACCTGTGATCCCAGCACTCAGGAAGGCAGACGCAGGTGCTGGATCTCTGTAAGTTTGAGGCCAGCCTGGTCTACAAAGCAAGTCCAGACAGCCAAGGCTACACAGAGAAACCCTGTCTCAAAACAAAAACAAAAACAAAAAAAAAACAGGCATCACTTGTGCTATGTAGGGTGATTCCTCTTTGTAGAGACTCCTCCATGCTGTTTGTCTCTGGTGCTGAACTCTGAACTCTCTTTGGAGCCCCTTCCATACTGCTGCCTCTCAATCTGTTTGTCAATGGTATTAATAACTCCTTCAATAAACTCCCTGGTAATCTTTCTCAGTGTTCCCTTGATGAAGGGTGCTCTCCCCTCCCTTGCCACCACCTCTCCCTCATCATCAGCTTTACTTCCATTGTTTAACATTTCAGGGATGTTTGGTATAAGGTAGTGCTCAAGTCATGGTGGATATGGATGGCTGGTTCTCTTTGTGCTGCATAGTGCATTGAGGGTGATTGCCTCAATCAAGAGACATTGAATATTTTCAGGTTTGCATTCATACAAAAAAAAAAACCTGCTATAATCATTATCCAGGAGTTTATACGAAATAAATTTTCATTCTTCTGGGTTATAGTTCTGGACCATGCAGTAAATGTTGAGAGAACCAGGCCTGACCCTCCACCCCAAAAGTCACTGGTCCCAGGAACTAGGCCATAGGTCACCAATTCCAGGAAGAAAACCATAAAGTTCCCTACTCAAGAAATAGCATGGAGGTAACCACAAAAATGGGAAGGTATCTTATCTCAGGGAGAGGCATCTGTGCTGGGCAGCCCACTGACCTGGTAGTAGAACTTTTATAGCATGGAAATACCTAACATTCCTGGGGTCTATAGATAGCTTGCACAATGTTAGTTAGCCACAATCACTTTGTAACAAGCTTGCCCTTGATGAATGTCCCCCAATTGTGTAAATGCTGAACTGTAATTTTCCAAAGCATGCTGTAACCCTAAATAAAAGCCCCTCTCTCCCTGTGCTCGGGGCTCTATACTTGAGAACCACTGCATCTCAGTGACAGTGTGGGCCCAAGCTCAAGCTTGTAATAAAAACCTTACTGCATTTGCATCAGAATCAGTTCCTTGGTGGTCTTTGGAGTTCAAGAGACTTGGGCATAACAGTGTATTTCAGGAAGTGGCTGTCAATTCTCTAGGATAACACACTGTCATACTCTATCAGCAATGTGTGAGAGTACTTGGCAACAGATACAACTGTTTTTTAATTTTGATAGGTATGGCAAGATGTCATTCCCTTAATGAACAACTCTAAATGGCAATGATATTTATGAGAAAACTTAAAAAATTTTCTCCAAGGTTGTTAGCCTGACAGAGCCCCATATTCCTTAAGTCCCATCCTTCTCCTTCACATCAAATTGGACATAGAGTTCTCACTTCCATTTATGGTATAAGATATATTCACCACCTATGTTAAGGGTAAAAAGACAGAAGCCATCTTGACTGTGTGTGCTTGTTAGAAATAAGTTCTGGGACACAAAAAAAGAGACTGCCATTCTAACTGAAGTGTCTGAACAAGGCAAAGGACTCCTGATCAAGAGGGTTGCTCAAGAAGAGTAAACATGTATCAGTTCAGGAAATGAGAAGTGCATTTGGTTTTTATTCTAACTCAGGGTTGTGTCTTTTCTCCCTCCACTGGCTGGAGTCAGATCTTACAGTCTTATTCAGTTGGCTAGCCTGAAAATATTTGGTGCACAGGAAATGGAGGAAAGAGATCACTGTTCCTAGGAAAAAAGTGTCACTGTTCCACGTCATGAAATTCCTGGAGTGGAGCAGTGAGCCTTTGTGTGAGCAAAGATTTCAGTGGGTGGGGAGGATTAAAATATTTTCATAAAAGTTTTTTTATAAAAAGATTTATTTTATTTATTATTTATACAGTGTTCTGCCTGCATGTGTGCCTGTATGCCGGAAGAGAGCACCAGACCTCTTTATAGATTGTTATGAGCCACCATGTGGTTGCTGGGAATTGAACTCAGGACCTTTGGAAGAACAGCCAGTGCTCTTAACCTCTGAGCCATCTCTCCGGCTCCAACATAAAAGTTTTATACGGTAGGGGAGATAAAGATTTTAATTCCCTGTCCTAAACAGAAGCTTTATAGATTTTGAATATTTCTTACACTGCTCATTAGCTTGGTGTGGGTTCTGGCACAGAAATTACCTCATTGAGTTACTTTTGCTGTGTTCATGGTCTCTTTTGTGAGAGACTAAGATTATTCTTTTTAACAATTTGGGAGCTTGAAAAGGATCCCAGGATAGAAAATGTAGAGAGGGCCCAAGAAGATACCACAGAGACCAGGAATCTCTTATATATAAGACCAAGGTAGGAAAGGCAAAGAATAGTACTTATCCAACCTTCAGGATGACCCAGTGACTAGAGTAAGAGAAAGTGAAAAAGAAGTGTCACGGACACAAAACAAATGGTGTCCCAATCCAGCATTCTTTAGGTATCCTTGGTAACTTCTGGTAAATCTGTTACCAAGAAGCACCAAACATAGGACAATATCCCATGAGACACTTGGTTGAGGATGAACAAAGCACTGAAAATCAGAGGGCAAGAAACCTCCATTATGGGCAGTAGGGGTTGAGATACTTAGTGATAGTTTAACTCTCAAAGCCAAGATGGGAAACAATTTAGGTAAAAAGAGTTCTAAGAGAGTCTCCTAGACAGGGAGGTGGACCCTCTAGCAGGCCCACAGCACCCCCGCTTCAATATTCAGAGATCTGATTTCTGTGTCAGGTGGGACAAAATGATGCCAAGGTTAGGCTCCTTCCCAGTGTCTGCATGTTCCAACAGCACCATCTATGGGTGTAAGGCATGCCTCCCATTTCTTTGACCTTCCTGAGTTCACTTCCCCAGCAACAGCTGGTTTCTAGAAGCCGAGGGGCAGTCAAAATAGATCCAGATGCACTGATTGGTATTCACAATTATAATTTGTGGTAAAATATATGAACTCATCTTTCTTGGTTTGAAACCATGAACTGTTTTCCTGTTTCTTTGCTTTTTCAGTCCTAATGCCTAAGCCATAGGTACTATCTCTATGGTAACACAAATCAGTGTTTGTTTGTTTGTTTGTTTGTTTGTTTAAAGAAAGAGAGATGGTTGTCCATATTTAATCTGCAAGATGCATGGATCCCCCAGGAACTTGTGCCCTGATGGAAGATGGGATCATTTTATCATAAAGCTGAGATCGCCATAAGCAAAAACTAACCATGTTGCTTTGGTGATATCTTGGCTGGTGACCTCATCAAGACAGAGACAGCTTTATAGTTTGCCCACCTTCTTGCTTTGTGGCAGCATCACAATGTCAACAACTGCTAGGCAGTGGTGGCACCTTTAATACCAGCACTTGGGAGGCAGAATCAGGCAGATCTCTGAGTTTGAGAGCCTGGTCTACAAAGTGAGTTCCAGGACAGCCAAGGCTACACAGAGAAACCCTGTCTCAAAACACACAAGCAAACAAACAAACAAAAATGTCAACAACCATGTGACTTCACCACCTTCTTGCACTACAAGTTAATGCGCTACATGACATAAGCCAAAATAGCAGCACTCATAAAACTTTCCAATACCAGTGAACCTTCAGGGGATGCCACACCCTGAGGATTTCTGGTACCACAAGCATTTAGTCACATGTCCTGATCCTCTTTTCCCAATTATCTTCCTTTTGATTTTCACCTTCCTGGATACCTAGTGGGATCATGGAAATAGGAGACAAAAAGGATAGATCGCTAAATGTTAGACACCTAAATGTGATGCCACCTGCAGAGAAGAGAAACTCAATTCTGCTAAGCACCAAGACATCACAAAGACAACTCTGTATATTGCTGAGTCAGGCTGAACACAGTAAGCTTAAGACAAAAGAGCATTCACTGACAAATGATCCCCTGCAGAAGCTGTTTAAACTTGTTGAAAAACAGAGAAAGCATATGGCCAGTCTCTAAAACTGGTACTAAAAAGATAGACAGGTGTCCTGTGATGTGTCTCTTTGAGCTTTCCTCCCAATGCTGTCTCCAGCCTGCTTTTGTTTGCTTTGGTATTGATTTACCAAGTCCTGGGTGCCTGAGTCCTGGTACCTTGTCTAAGGGCAGGGAGGGTTTGAAGAGCAGGACAGACACACATATAGTGAAGTTGGGATCAGGTGGTTATCTAGTGCCACCACAGCCTGGAACCTCAGCATATTTACTTGGTTCAGCACAGAGGGAAGGCTTAATTGTCTCAGTAGGTCTCTATATGCGAGTAGTTTCAGGCTGCAAACATTCCTGAGGAAGAAGCTGCAGTTGCTAATCTTTGCATCCAGTGATCAATCAATCATTCATAAACACTCATATGACTCCCAAGAAAGGTTTTGTTATTTCTTTTGAGCCTGTCCCATATAGATAATGGTCTTATCAATTGTTCCATGGTTCTAAGGGCTTGGGTGTCCTCAACATGGCTGTATGAATATCAACATACACATGTACTCTTGACTTTCTCTAATACCTTCATTGTATTCACTCCTCTATATGTAGTTGTGTTTCTGTTTCTCCCTTCTCATTTTAGACTAATACCGTGGTGCTAATCCTGCCCAAAATGCACTAAAACACACACACACACAAATCTAACTTACTTTAACCAGGTTCTAATAGCATTCTTACTCCTTATCCAGACCACTGAGACTAATTTACCATTAGTTTGACTAAAACTAACTTATCCCTATCAGTTTTGATGCTTGCCTTCTTCTCCTGTGTGGGAACCAAGACTTATGCCATCAGAGATGACTCCAGTGTTATATATATGTGTCCCCATCCCCATCCTGCCATAGGATACATACTAAATACGCTGGGTGCACATCTCTTTTGGACAGGGTATGCCTATGCCCTTTTGGTAGAATTGTGGCGGAGCATGCTAAATCTGTGATAATATATGTCTTATTATTTTTCTATTGCTGTGAAGAGACACAATGAGGAAACATAAAAGAAAGTATTTAATTGAGTTGCTTACAATTTTTGTTTTTTGTTTTGTTTTGTCTTTGAGACAGGGTTTCTCTGTGCCACCTTGGCTGTCCTGGAACTCATTCTACAGACCAGGCTGGCCTCAAAGTCAGAGATCTGCCTACCTCTGCCTCCCAAGTTCTGGGATTAAAGGTGTGTACCACCACAACCCAGGGATGAGAAGCAATTTTAATTTAGAAGATAGCCAAGGAAATGTAAAATCTTGAGCTTGTGACTATGATTGGAGTAGTCAGTGTTTTACCAGAGTTAGATTAATAGCTTATCAGAACTTCACTAATTAATGTTAAAACTGTGAACTTTTGAAGTCTTAATATAACAATAACATAGATGTTGGTATAATGTTCTTTTGAAATGTATACACCTTACCCTTGTTTATTCAAATGCTGATTTCTCCTTCCAACTCTCTGGTTTCAATCCGGATATTGCATTGTGATACTTATTCTAAGCATCCTGTCTCAACTTTGTGTAAGCAGGCCAAATTAAAGCAACTAGCCACAATGTTGAACAATGGGAGGGAGCCACAGGACAGGAAAGAGGGAAGGAGCCAGAGGGCAGGAAATGAGTGGGAGGAGAAAGGGCAGGCAGAGCTGGGAGAAAGGAGGCAGGGAGAGAGATCTTGGAAAGACATGGAGAGATGGACTGGACCTAATATATCACTAAAAGCAAGTATAATGTGGTAAATCTAAATGTTAGGAAAATATGAGGGCTTGGAGGTTTAGGATGGAGTAACTATTGCCCAGCATTGTGTTCTAGGTTAATAAAATAAATCATAGTCTCTGTGTGGTAATCTGGTTATACAGCTGTTTAGGATTAAGAGCAGCTTTACCAGAAGATATATCAATAGTAAATATTAATTGTCACCTATAACACATAGAGAAGAAAATAAAATCTGGATTTTTTTTTCACGTACCTTAAATCAGTTTCTTAGATCTTTACAGCTTACTTTTGCATACCTTACATCATCTTTTTAGACCCTTGCAATTTACCTACTCTTTCAGCTCCTCAGACCTTTATTGTTTTTATTTACATACTTTAAACTACTTTCTTAGACCTTCACAATTATCATAAACTTCAAACCTTTTCTTTCCATTCAATCATTTACCATGGAACACAGATGGTTAATTACTGAGAAGATTCACTGCAAAGCAAAGTTCCTAAAGGAATAGTAAAAAGTTACATTGAAACCTGATTTGTGAGTGTATCTTTTAGTGTGTAGTCTGCCAGCAAGATAAACTGTCTGTGTTGTGGTTCTCAGCAGGAGACCTAGTAGCTCTAGAAAAGTGAGGCCTGATTTTAGGTATGAAATGAACTGACAAGGCAGCTGCAGCTTGAGGGGAGGAGTGAGGTTCCTGCTATTACGAAACTGACAGCTGCTGCCACAGTTAATTATCAATACCTTCAGAGATCTAAGAAGGGGAAATTATAGCAGGAAGTATAATCCAAATGACCTCTGCATCAGTTAAAATGACAAGAGACTTACTGGCTACTTACTTACTGGACAGTTGCCCTAGGCTTGTGTGGTCTTGGTAGCTTTGATAGGGTCAGATATAGTGGATCTTTGGCTGTTACACAGGATAGCATTAACTCTTCAGTTGCTACACAGGCAGCATTGGTCTTTAGCTACCAAATCTAGAAGGCCTAAGACGTGTTCTTGTGTTGGAGTTGCTTGAAGAAAATGATGTAGTTTAGTTTTTAGTTACTTGAGAAAATCTTGATGAGGCAAAATAGTGCAATCAACCCAACACTGTCCACAGTTTGGGGAGGGCCCTGGCAGCAGGTCAGGGAACAGTTCTGCAAAAGGTCTATCTCCTTCTCTAAGACCAGAAATCTATTTTCATAGAAAACTTCTGATAATTAAAACTGGGACAAAAATACTGAGCATCTACAAATCAATCATAGGACTCATGCTGGATGGCCAATAGTGGTCAGCTGGGAAAATTGAGCCACCGAGAGTTCAAATCTCCAAGCAGACACTCAGGATATTGTAGAAAGTCTAGATTTTACAAAAACCTTAAGCTTTGGGGGGTTTTGTTCATTTGTTTTCTGTTTTATTTTTATTTTTTTCCGAGACAGGGTTTCTCTGTGTAGCCCTGGCTGTCCTGGCCTGGCTTTATAGACCAGGCTGGCCTCAAACTCATCCATCTACCTATCTCTGCCTCCCTGACTGCTGGGATTAAAGGTGTGTGCCTCCACTTCCGGCTATGAAACTTTAGCTTTCTGAGTGTTCTCCTTGAAGGAGCTAGCCAATCAAATCATCCCAGGGTGAAGGAATGGGGGAGCTGTGGGAGTAGGTGCATTAGTATGTTTCTTCCCCCTCATCCCCACTGCTTAGCCATTGCTCAACGGATGCCAAGTCTCTGGTGCGCATACACACATAACTCCCTCTCCAAATATTTGCCAGAAATACTAGAGGTTCTGAGGTAGCCCAGAGGAAGTCCAAAACACCACAAGCAGAAATTCTACCTATCTTGATGCTTTTTATTTAGGAAGACTTGAGCCCATTTTACCACGGTCCCATCACTCTGTGCCACTGTAGTCACTGCAGCTGGCTAAAAAGGCCCGCACCTCTAACTCTGAATTCTTAGAGCCGCTGAGCCTTAGAGGAGTTTCAAGGAAAAGTAAATCATGGTGGCCCAAAGAATGCTGAGTTGTCTGACCCGCTCTACCAGATCAGAGAAACTGAGGTGATGTCAGTATCTGGGAAGTGAGGTCATGTCAGTTTCTAGGAAGTGTGGAGAGCTGGCGCTTGGCAGTGACAATGCACTGCAGGCCGGGGTGAATAACCAGTCCCGATACAAAACAAACCCTGACGCTCTCTAAACTTTATTCAAAAACAACTATGGTATATACTCTCATGCCCTCTCCAGGCGCTGCCTAGTGGTTCAACACCACTTCAGAGAGTATATAAGTAAATGCACTGCAAAAAGTACATCGCCTCCTCCTTGTGTCAGGGTGGCGCGTCCAAGGAGTTTTAGGATAGCTTTCGTGAAGCAGCCCAGCTACCTGAGGCCTCCAAAGTGAGAGACATGCGGGGGCGATCATGTAGCCCAGAGACAGACTCCTAAGCGTTCCACCCGGTGCCTTCAGATGCTTCCTGCTCAGCTTAGCGTGGGTGTGGCCTTCCACTTGGAAGGAACCGGAGTCCAATTCTCTGAGCAGACACCACAGAAAAATTAGAAAGCCCAGATTTTTATAAAAGGCTTAGTTTGAACTTTTAAGTGTTCATTTTGAAATGGGGTTAGCCAATTAAACCATACGTTTTGAGTGAGTTTGAAATGTATCTGCCCCATCTCAATCACAAACCAGGGCTAGTTAAATAATCTCAAAGGTCACCGTGGCCTTGATTAGCACATCTGAGCTCCTTCAAGTTGCTCTACTGGCGACCTTCCTAGAGACCGACTGTGGCCGGCCACCTAACAAAGAGTAAGATGAATGGTCGCCGCTAGGAATATTGGAGAATGTAGTCTTTTCACTTCCTCCTTTTCCCTTCCCCTCCCTAGGTTCAAGTCATTTTGGACTACATTTCCCAAGCAGTGCGCCGAGTACAAACGAGCTTCACGGAGCGAATCCCGGACAAACGCATTTGGGTGAGGGTGTCGTTAGGAGTTGTAGTTTTTTTGTTCAAAGCAGCACCCACCGACACGGGCGGGGCCGGACCAGAGACTACAAGTCCCAGGGGGCACTCGCGGGGCGTTCGCTAGGCGGCCGGTACGAAAGAGGAACCCGCCTGATGTGTGGTGAGGGCCCCGCGTTGACGGAGGTGGCTTCTGCAGCTAAGCTGTAAGGCTCCAAGTAGACTCCAGGACCGGCCTAATGCCTAGCGGGGCATTGCCCGCCTTGTCTGGCTGTCATTTTGTCAGCGATGTGGCGGTACGGGTGGAGCCGGGAGCGGAGCATGGTGGTTGCGCGAATGGACAGATGGAGGGAGGGGAGTTTGAAAGGGAAAAATGGACTGCCAGCTGAGGTGCGTTGGAGCAGAGCAGGACGTGGGAGCTGCTGGACTTCCGTTGGTCTGTTGGTATCATGAAGTGGTCGAGGTTCGGCCACAGCATATGGTCTTGAGGTCTTTGCTGTGCGAACCGTTTTATCAGCGTGTAACATTTCCTACCGTATTTCGGCTTTTGGCCTTTGCAGTTTCTTCCCACAACTCTGTTCTTACTGAATTCTCTTCTCAGTCGGCCTATTAAATTTAAAGGTATCGAAGTTGGCGTAGTGGTTTGTTTTTGTTGTTTTGAGACAGGGTGTGGCCTTGTAGCCCTGCCAGCTTCAAACTTGCTAACATCCTGATTCTATTGGCTTATAATTTTGTTGGGTTTTCTTAGTATTTTTATAGTGTACAGAGGAGGCAGAACTGAAGTCTTTTTATCTCTGTGTGTTTTTTGTTTGGTTGTTTTTTGTTTTTGCTTTTGTTTTACATTTTTATTTATTTGTTGTTGGTGTGTGTGGGGTCGGAGTGAGGGGGATCAGAGTCGGGGGGAGGGGTTGAATCTGGACCATCTCATATTTTGGGCTCTGGCTGTGCAGCCCCTGCTTCTCCTTTACCATTAATCCTGCAAGAAGGCCATGCCAGCTCACATAGTTTGATGATAGGTGCACTTGATAATTATGTTAAGAGCTACACAATAATATGAGTCCTTTTTAAGTTGAGAAGCTTGTAGAAGAAACTACAGATCTGGATTGTGTAGATAGTTCCCCCTTCCTCCCCTTTCTGTCTCTCTCTCTTTCCTTCCTTCCTTCCTTCCTCTTCCTTTCCTTTTCCCTCCCTTTCCCCTCTTCTCTCCCCACTCCCCTCCAGTTTTTTGAGACAGGGTTTCTCTGTAGTCCTGGCTGGTCTGGAATTCACTCTTTAGACTAGGCTAGGATCAAAAGCACCCCCCCCCCCATAGTTTCTTTTCATTTGTTCTCCATGTTAATTTGGATCTATAAGGTCATTAAGGTCTATAACTCATTTAAAAAACATTACTACCAAGTACTGATGACACACACTTTTAATCCCAGCACTGCGGAAGCAGAAGCTGGCAGATCTCTATGAGTCTCAGAGCCCAGGACAGCAGGGCAACACAGAAAACATTGTCTTGGAAAAAAACAAAAATAATAAATAATAATGAATGAACATTTCCTAGAGGCTGGAGAAATGGCTTAGTGGTTAAGAGCAAGTAAGCATTCAACAAAACCTGAGTTCCAGTCCCAGTACCCACGTCTAGGCACTCACAACCACCTGTAACTCCAACTTCAGGTTCGAACTCCCTCTTCTGGCCTCCACTGGCATTTATAAATATACACACATAGAATTACCTAATTAAAAATCTTAGAAAAGCAGCTGTATGGTAGAGAGATGACTCAGCAATTAAGAGCACTTGCTGCTCTTGAGTTTAAGTTCTGTAGGTGCTTACAACCATCTGGAACTCGAATTCCAGGGGATCTGGCACCTAGGCTGGTCTCAAACCCAAGAATCCACCTACCTCCATCTCTGGAGTGGGATTAAAGACCTGGATCACCTCTTGGTGCTTTTTTATTTTTTATTGTAACCCATTGAGTTCTATTAATGCTGTGTGTTGGAATGTTAACTGTTCTTGTTTGCTTGATCTTGCACAATAGCTATGGCTTCAGTGAGTTCATGTGTGCCCAGCAGTACACATTAGTCTCCATCCTCTGGCTTTGTTTGTTTGTTTTTGTTTTTCCAGACAAGGTTTCTCTATGTAGCCTTGGATGACCTGGACTATGTAGACCAGGCTGGCCATGAACTCACAGTGATCTGCCTGCCTCTGTCTCCCTGATTACAGGAGTGCTGGGATTACAGGATTACACTGCACTGGGCCTTTAAATTCTTTCTTTCCCCTTTTCCACAATCTTCCCTGAGCCTTGGGGACGATAGGGTTGAAATAGATGTCCTGTTTAGGACTGAGCACACATTTTTAGTTCTTCAACCACCAGATAAATTACTTTATTTACTTTTTTATCTATTTATTTGTTGAGGCAGGATCTCACTATGTAACCAGACTGGCCTTGAATTCACAGAGATCATCCTGCCTCTGCCTCCAGAGTGCTGGGATTAAAGGTGTATGCTACTATCCCTGGCCTATATTATGTCTTAAGGGAGAATACTGTAGTATGTAACACTTTATTCTTTGGCACATGTCAGTATGTTATATCATTACCCAAGACCAGATGTATTCCATTCTTTTGACCTGGATTCCTGAAAGGGGACAGTTAGGATATTTTCCAGTTTAGTGTTACCAGAGAAATGGGAGGCCCAACCAACCGTGAGGGAGAGATCTGTTTTCAGTGACCTCCAAGGCTACTAGTCCTTTTTAAACTACCTAATGATGAGAATCTATCTCAAAAGAAAATGCATTTGAAAGTCATCATCTGCTACATAAAGAGTTTGAGGCCAGCCTAAAATAGATAAGACCACACACATATATACACACAGTTCTAAGTGTGATCTGTAAGCACATGCTTGTAATTCTAGCACTTGGGAGACAGAGGCAGGAGTTGATGTTGAAGGACAGCCTGGTCTACATAGTGACATAGTGCGTTCCAGGCAAGCTTGAACTTCATAATAAGATCCTAATTCAAAAAATAAAAAGGTTCTGGGGAGATAGTTCAGTTAAAAGTGCCTGCAGAGGGTCTGGAGAGATGGCTCAGAGGTTAAGGACACTTGCTGTTCTTTCTAAAGGTTCTGAGTTTGATTCCCAGTAACCAAATGGTGGCTTATAACCATCTATAGTGAGATCTGGTGTGCAGGCAGAATGCTATGTAAATAATAAATAAATTTTTTTAAGTGCCTTCAGAGCAAGCAGGAAGATCTGTACCCACATAAATACGAGGAATGGAGGCAGGTGAATGTTTGAGCTCATTGAATAGTCAGCTTAGCTGAGTCAGTGAACTCCAGGTTCAATCAAAGAACCTGTCTCAAAAAAATAACAATGGATGGGGACTGGGTAGATGATTTAGAGGGTAAAATGCATGTGTAAGCTTGAGAACTTGAGTTCAGATTCCCAGCCCCTATGTAAAAACCAGGTGTTGGGAGGTACATCTTTATATCCCAGTTTGAGTAGATAGAGGGGGAAACTGGCAGATTCCTGGGGCATGTTGGCTATCCAGCAAAAGTGATGAGGTCCAGGTTCAGTGAAAATTCCTGTCTCAAACAATACCATGGAAAGCTGAGCATGGTGATGCGCCTTTAATTCAAGCATCTGAGAAATAGGAAGAAGGATCTCTGTGAGTTTAAGGCCAGCTGATCTACATAGCTAGCTCCAGGACAGCCAGTGCATACAAAGAGAGACCCTGTCTACAAAACAAATGGTGGAGAGTGATAGAGGAGGACACCTACCATCTGTCTCTGAGCACCACATGTATCTATGAGAGAGTGAAACTATATATACAGGTACCACACAAAACACCAAAATAAGGTGGAAAGTGATTAAAGACAATGTTGACTTCTGGCCTACACACACTTCTAAATATGTGGGAATGCCACATACAACAGAAAAGAATATATAGGCTATCAGTGAGATGGTTCAGCAGCTTAAGGCACAAAACTGAGTTTAGGGGCTGGAGAGATGGCTCAGAGGTTAAGAGCACTGGCTGTTCTTCCAGAGGTCCTGAGTTCAATTCCCAGCAACCACATGGTGGCTCATAACCATCTATAATGAGATCTGGTGTGCAGGCAGAATGCCATATAAATAATAAATAAATCTTTAAAAAAAAAAAAAAGCTGAGTTTAGTTCCCAGGACCCACATAGTGAAAGAAAAGAACCGAATCACATATTCTCTTCTGACCTCATGTATGCCATAGCAGGTATGCACATATACACATAAACAAATAATCAGATTTTTAAAAATTATACACAGAACTGTTGAACCCATGAAATGGCTTAGTGGAAAAGGGTTTTACAGCCAAGTCTGACAACCTGAGTTTGATCTCTGAACACACATGGTGAAAGAACTATTCTCTGACCTCCACATATATGCTGTAGCATGTGTTTCATGGCATGTGTGTGCATACTTATGTGCACATAAACAGACACGAATAAGTACATGTTAACTGCTATGTCTAACTAGTTGGGAGACAATCCAATTAAAACACTTAAAAGATGTGAAAAGGCACTTCAATAAGACATACATATGATCCAGGTATGGTGATGCACTCTTATGGTCCCAGCACAGGAGTGGGCAGGCAGATCTCCATGGGTTCAAGGCCAGCCTGGTTTACAAAGCAAGTCCAGGACAGCCAAGGATACACAGAGAAAACTTGTCTTGAAAAAGCTAACAACAAAACAAAACAGACATACATGTGACTAATGACACGAAAAGATGCCAACCATTACTAGTCAGGGAAATGCTGATGACAAGATACCACTATGCACCCACCAGATATTGGTGAGGTTGCAAAGCCTTTGAACCCTTCTACTCTGCTGGTGGGAAAGTGAAAAGGTACACTATATGAAAAAAATGTTTGACAAGTTAAACATTCCTCTCTGATTCAGTACAAATTTACCAATGAGAAATAGAAATACAAGTTCACATAGTGTGTGCTCAAGGACCTATGATTTCCAAAATAGTAGAATCAATTCAGGAAACTGTCAGCAGGTGATAGGTAAAGGAAATGAGGTACAGCCACATAACAATGACATAATAATGAACAAAATACACAACACCACATCTAAAGATTCTTGGTGCTGAATGACAGGAACCATTTATGTTATATTTTCTAATTATATGAAAATAGATTGCTTTGCAGTAGGCAAGGTCAGCTTGGTTTCCTGGGGCTGTAGGTTGAGGAAGGGACCCATAGAAGGCTCCAATACTGCTATCTTTTTTTTGGTGCAGTAGTGGTGGCCTCAAAGGTATGCAGTTTTCCAGAACTCCCTGACTTAACGTATTTTGAGTGGATATGGTTTATTGTGTGGAAATTATGCTTCAGTAAATTTGGCAAGTAACATAAGACAGTGTTGATTGAAATGTTGGACTTTTTTAACTTGACCTAGGCCTAAGGATTGCTCTTCTTAGAGTGAGCAGAAGGGTCTGTTTAACATCTGGGAGTTTTCTTACAGGGTAGAGAATTATGTTCTTTGGTGAGCAGAAAATTCACAGAAAAGTTGAAATTTGATTACATTCTATAGTTGAGGAATGACCACACTATGATATGACTATATTTCTAAGAAGATTTCACACCTTAGATAGAAGAGTTAAATCAAGGACAGAATGTGTTTTGAAATTCTGCATGCGTTACTGAAACAAAGAAAAAAAAGCATGTATTAACGAGTGCTAGAAAGGCTGTGGATAAGGCTTTCCAGGTAACTCCTGCAGGCCTGTGCACCACCTCTTTCCCTTGCAGTGTGGTTATTTTCCTGACATCCCGGCTTAAACCAGTATAAAGTGAATTACAGTAGATTCCTGTTTCCCCTGCTGATAGAACTGGAGCTATGTCATCCTGAACCCCCATGGATCATGTGGAGCCACATATCCTTCCCCTTGGTCCTCAACTGGGGCTTCCCACTGCTCTAAGTCAGAGAGTATATAGTTCCTTATTTTTAGCCTCAAACTGAAACTTCTCTGTGTTCTCTCAGAGTTCTTCTACCAAAGCTCAGACTACTATTGTTCCAGAACTGGAGATGCCCAGCTTCTCTGCTACTTCAATGCTGCAATGGCCTCTGCTAAGTAAAAAATCTTAATAGAGGTAACATATTATTATTGTTGTTTTAACATGTTTATTATCATTATTATTATTATTATTATTATTATTATTTGCGACAGGATCTCATGGTGTCTCGGGTTGGTCTTGAATTTACTATGTAGCCATACTACTTTTGATCCTCTTGCCTTCAGTTCCCAAGTGTTTGGATTACAGGATTACAGGTGTGCACCACCACACCAAGTTTTATTATAATGGAGATAAAACTTGGGCCTTTGTTCATGCTGCACAAGTACTTTATCAACTGAGCTACATCCTTAGTCTCTTAAGAGGTAACTTTATTTGTGTGTTTGGGTCTTTTGCCTTCCTGTATGTCTGTGTACCACATTTATGCAGTGCCCTCAGAGGCCTTACCCCCATGGAATTGGAGTTATAGACAGCTGTTATGTCAGTGATAAGAATTGAACTCAGATCCCCTGGAAATGCAGCCAGTGTTTTTAACCACTCAGCCATCCCTCCAGGCCTGGTTTTGTTCTTTAAGATAGGGTTTCACTATGGCTTGGAACTCACTAGGTAGACCAAACTGTCTTTAAATTCACAGAGATCTCCCCACCAAATTAATTCTTTATTGTTGTTTGTTTTTCAAGACGTGGTTTCTGTGTAGCCTTGGCTGTCCTGGAGCTTGCTCTGTAGACCAGGATGGCCTCAAACTCACAGAGATCTGCCTGTCTCTGTCTCCCCAGTGCTGGGATTAAAGGTGTGTGCCACCACTTCCGGCCAACTTTTTTGTGTTTTAAGAGATAACCTTTATGGTAAAAAATATTCCTCAAATCTTATCTTGGACTGATTGATTTATAAGTACCATCTTGTGAGTTAACGTAAGTTTGTTGTAAAAGGGAGAGAGAGACTATAGAGATGACTTAGTGGTTAAGAACACTTATTTTTGCAAAGGACCCAAGCTGGGTCTCTAGCAACCACATGCCAGCTCATAATTATCTACAACTCCAATTCCATGGATCTGATGCCCTCTTCTAGCCTCTGTAGGCACCAAGCAAGCACACGTGTGATAAAGTTAAAACATTCATGTAAAATAAAATAATCTTTGAAAAAAATTAAAAGGGATGTGGACATAGTTCATTTGTTTACCTAGGATGCACAAAGCCTTGGGTTCGGTCCCTAGCCATGCATAAATCACAACATGAGCGAGATGGAGAGATGGCTCAGCAGTTAAGAGCATTGGCTGCTCTTTGAGAGGACCATGTTCTATTCACATGGCAGCTTGCTTCTGTAATTGTTACAGTCTATAACTCTAGTTCCAGTAGATCTGATCCTTTTCTGGTCTCTGCAGGTGCCAGGCATGCTCATGGTACACAGACATATATGAGGACAAACACCATGTATGTTAAAAAATATTTTTCTTTGTTTTGTTTTCAAGACAAGGTTTTTCTGTGTAGCTCTAGATGGCTTAGAACTAACTCACTCTGTAGACTAGACTGAGTCTGCCCTGGAACCCAGAGATTCAACTGCCTCTTTCTCCTAAATGCTTGGATTAAAGGTGTGTGCCACCGTGATTGTTACTATACGTTTATAAGCTTGGATATTACTGTGGACCATGGTTTTACATGCTCTTGTTTTCCCAAGTTCATAAACACTGTATCACTGAGAATTCCCAGTGAACCCATGTCCACCCCTACCTTCTAGCTACCCACAAGGAAACCAAATCTTTTTTTTTTTTTTTAAGATTTATTTATTATTTATACAACATTCTGCCTGCACACCAGATCTTACTATAGATGGTTATGAGCCACCATGTAGTTGCTGGGAATTGAACTCAGTACCTTTGAAAGAACAGCTAGTGTTCTTAACCACTGAGCCATCTCTCCAGCCCCTGTCAAATCTTGTTAGTGCTTAAGATGTGATTAGGGGCCTTACTAGGACAAGTGTGTGTGTGCATCCTGGAAAATTAGAGGTACAGTGGTCTTGCTTTCAGAATCCTGACAACATGATGTTTTTGGCAGGAGCACAAGGTCATCCCTCTCAATCAAGGCTTTGCCCACTTGTCTTGATTCCTGAGTTTTGAGCCCTAAAACTAAGGTGTGTAGTGGTCAGGTCTCTGAGGTCCCCACAGTCCTGTCTCTTCTGACAACTGATCCCCTGGTGAGGAGCCTATATCTGTAGCTCTCATCCTGGAGGGATAGGTAAGGGTGCTTTGACTACATCGTTGCTTCCCTGAAACATTGCCCCACCCTTTCCATTAAAGCCCTACCCTCCCTCCCTTGGTCCTGCCCTCCCAGTTATGCCTCTCTCAGCCCCACCACCCTTACCAGTACCTTCTCCTTGCACATTTTTCTGTCTTGCAGATCTCCCTGTCAGCTCCCCAGCATGGCAATGCAGTATCTCATGCTTTTGGCTGGCCTTCTGATGGGAGGTCTGAGCAAGTCCACAGAAAGCAAGGTGGGTAATCCTGTGCCCCCTCAAAGACAATGGATCTTTACCCCATAAAAATCTCAGTCTTTGAACTTAAGGTCCACTGATGTTAGCCTAACCCTGATAGAATCCCGTTGGGGTCTACTGCTAGGATTGGAGGTGCCTGAACTGTACCTATCACCTGCTTTGTTCTGCTTTCTCGAAGTTTCTTTGCCAGACCTACTTTTTGCTATAGCTGACCTAGAATCCCTGCAGAA
The DNA here is from genome assembly GCF_030254825.1 of Meriones unguiculatus. Lineage (NCBI taxonomy): Eukaryota > Metazoa > Chordata > Mammalia > Rodentia > Muridae > Meriones > Meriones unguiculatus. Next base: position 155,672 of record NC_083351.1, on the reverse strand, counting down.
CCACTCTCCAGTGCTGCCTGCTCAGTTGTTGCTTACTTTGGAGAGCTAATGACTGGTAGGCACACATGGTCAAGCATACTAGTTCCCACCAGAAGTTCCCATACTAGTTGAACATAGCCCATGACACTCCAGTAGGCTGAGCTTTGGTATATCAAATGGAAGTGCCATTACTCTGCTCTCCAAGCCAGGCAGGATGGGGCCTCACTATTTGGGGGTAATGGTATAGAGAATCCCTTACTGACTTGGCCAAGGGTAATGAGAAGGATGGCTTGTGCGTGGGGCCTTGATTCTTCCCATGGTGCTGTGAATACTTCCCTGTGTCCCTGTAACCCTTTAGACACTCCTTACTATTAACCAAGCTTAGATCATAAAAAAACAGAATTACCAGGCATGGTCACAAACATGTAGCCTTTTCCCTGGGGAGGCTGAGACAGTAGGACTGAGTTATACAATGGATCCTTGTCTTTTTTTTTTTTTTTTTTTTTTTTTTGAGATAGGGTTTTTCTGTCTGACCTGGAGTGGAGGTTGCTCTATAGATCAGGCTAGCCTCAAACTATAATAAACCAGGTTAGCCTCAAACTCAGAGTTTCAGAGTACTGGGATTTAAAGGTATGTACAACCACCTGGCTGGAGCCATGTTTTTGTTTTTTGTTTGTTTTTCGTTTTTTATATTAATCACAGGTTATTTACTTTGTATCCCAGCCGTAGAGCCATGTCTTAAAAACAAAAATAAACAGGGTCAACAAGATAGCTCAGCAGGTGAAGAACACATACTGCCAAGCTTGATGGCCCCGTGTTTGGTCCCTGGAACCCACAGTTGAAGGACTCCCAAAAGTTGTCCTCTGAAGCTGGACGTGGTGGCGAAAGCCTGTAATTCCAGCATTCAGGGAGGCAGAGGCAGGCAGATGTCTGTGAGTTTGAGGCCAGCCTGGTCTACAAAGTGAGTCCAAGACAGCCAAGGCTACACAGAGAAACCTGTCTCGGAAAAAAAAAAAGTTGTTCTCTGACTTCTATGTACATACCCATACTCATAAACACACAATAATAATAAATAAAAAAATCTGAGTATCATGGCACATGCCTTTGATCCTAGGACTTGGTAGGCAGAGACAGGTGGCAGCCTACACAGTGAGTTTCAGGCCAGCCAAAGCTACATAATGAAACTATGCCTCACAATAAAACAAAATAATAATAATAAATAAAATTTAGAAATTAAGAATAGGGAAAAGACAAACTTAATATAAGTTTTACATTTCTTGAGAGCTTCTATAAAGAAATAGGGACACATGTATATTTATGTTGGGTTTAGGGAAAAGGGGTGTTTCTAAAAAAGTGTGATTGGACAGAGGGTATAATCTGATGGTCATTAATTAGAGACCTAATCAGGCTGCTGTTCAGATTCTTGTCCCTGTAACTTCAGAGACAAAGACTTGCCCTTTCAATCACTGCTCCATGAGGGCCTTAGCCTGTCCCTGTCCTCGCAGGTAACAGGCAAGAGATAGTCAAAGACTCCTTTTGGGCTCTCCCCAGAGTCTAAGTATTCAATTTTAGGGCAGTTTGTTCTGTGCCACACCATGCCATACTGTCCAAGGCCCAGGCCCCAGGCCAGTTCATGTAAGTTCATTAGTTCTTACCCTTCCTGGCATTTGAGGGACTAGGTAGCTAGTGTTGAACACACCTGGTCAGATTCTAGCCTTGTAACTTGGTGGCTTATTCAGTCATCAAATGTTTACTGGCCACAGACTTTGTAGCTTAGACCCGGAACCAGTGGGGGAAGGACCTGTTGGGTAGTGATTCAGGTGATGTGACAGGAATATAATCCAGATGGATAGGTAGATAGCTCTACCTGTTTGTATCAGTAACTCCCAGTTTTGATCTCTCTGTCTAGGACTAGAGTTTTCCCAGTGCTCTGCCAACATGGGCTGCAGTAGGAGTGGAGTGGGAATACTCACTTGTTGAAGGGATATCACTTGACCTTAGAGAATTTGAAAGTTGTGGGTGATGAGAAAGATAAGGCCCTATTATGACCAATGCTGTGCTTCATGAGCTAGGCACTTCCCACCTATCTCACTGATGTCTCTCCTCTAGGCCCAGCAACTTGAGTGTTGTATGGATGTGGTAGACTTCAATACTACCTGCCCAAGCACAGGTCTGTGTGGCCCAGGTAAGCGTCACTGTTAGAAGTACATAGCAGACCAGTCACCCCACCAGCCTCCCTAGATGTCTTTTACTCCTCAGTGGCAAGATAGTTGAGAGAATGGTGGAACTTGGGATAGCACAGACTGTGCCATTGTGCAAAGGAGGCCTACCTGGGCTTCCTTTCTAAGCAGCCTATCCATACCCTTGTCTAGTTCATGCATGGACGCTTTGGAGGACATATTCTGTAAAGAGCTGAGGCACAGGAAGGAGAAGGTTCAGAGGAGGAGGGGGCATGGGGCTCAGAAGGAGACTAAGCCAGGATAGTACTTCCAGGAACTCAGCAGCTTTTGAAAGTATCTTTTAAAAGATTTATTTTTATTTTATGTGTGAGTGTTTGCCTGTATATATATATATATGGTGCATATATGTATGTGTGTATGTATGTATGTGTACCACATGCATACCTGGTACCCTCAGAATGCAGAAGAGGGTACAAGATTCTCTAGAATTAGAGTTATGGATGACTGTGAGCCTACATGTGGGTGCTGGGAACCAAACCCAGGTCTTCCTTAAGAATAGTAAATGTGGAGGCTGGAGAGATGGTTTGGTGGTTAAGAGGACTGCCTGTTCTTCTGAAGGACCTGGTTCAATTCCCAGCACCCACATGGCAGCTCACAACTGTCTGTAATGCCAATTCCAAGGAATCTGACACCTTCACACTAATACATTAAAAAAACAAACAGACAAAAAAACAAACAAACAAAAAAAAAGAATAGCAGGTGTGCTTAACTATTGAGTCATCTCTTCAGAACCTCTTGCGGTATCTTGACCTTGGAATATCCAGCAATGTCTGGAAGCATTTTTGGTCATCACAACTGGTGCTAAATTATTTGAGAAGGTCTAGCTAGCATCTGGAGGTGGAGGCCAGGGTGCTGTTGACTAACCTCAATACACTAGATGACTCTACCACAGAGGACAATCCAGCCTCAGTGTCGGCATACCAAAGGTGAGGTCCCTGATCCACAAAAGGTTCTAGGAGGCTATGAAGATAGGACTTTCTGAAAGCAGCTGACAGAGGTCAGGGCTGGTGAGAAGTCCAGCTGGTGAGGGGCATCCAGGAGAGGAAGACCAAAGTGAAATATCAGGACCATCCACTATTTTGGCCTGTCCTGAGGCAAGAAGTCTTTGTGGGAAAGAGATGACACGAACCCAGAGGGATTGTTAAGAGAAGCAAGTGGCCCAAAACATCGGTCAGGTGCTATGGAAAGAGGACATGGACAAGATGTTGAGGCTGGAAGTGGGGCAGGGGTCAAGGTTGAGTGTGGTGACAAAGGGAAAAGGACATTTTTCTTTGGTGAGCAGAGAAAATCTGATGATGCCAGAGGGCTGTCATCTAATCTAAAGTTCTGGCAGCTGACCTTTCCTAGGTTTCTTCATATTAATGGAAATACCTGGGACCTTGCATCCCTTGGGTCTACAAACTGCCTTTGTCTCCCAAGGGCTGGATGAAGGCAAGCACTACCTGTTCAGAATCTAACTCTTTGTGTTAGGTTTTGTACTGAGGACTCCATGTTCCTTGGTCTTGCTTTTCGTAGACCTCCAATGAGATCTACTCATGCCTTGAACTGATAAAAGGGGAGAAATTGGGCCACTGTAGGAGTCATTTCTCATTTTATGATTCCTATTTGAGCAGTATTCTTCCACCGAAGTATAACTGCGAAGTTGGACTTCGTTCCTGTGTGGTCGTTTGCCCACAGCATTGGCAGAGCTAGAATGCTGGCCCTCTTAGACCATTTATCCATTGCTGTTGGTACTATCTCTGCCACCACAGAAAAGCTTCCGTCTTACTCAACCCACCTGTTCAAATCAGACGTTAAAAACCATTGATTATTAAGGTTCAGTGACCCATGGTTTAGCTCTACATACTGCCCAATATTTGGCGTCTAGTACCCAGTCAACATATATATAACATGTCTACTTTTCTTCTGTGTTGGGGATGTTAGAAGTACAGGTATGCCCTGACCAGAGGGGAAACTATTCACTGACAGTACAGGCTGGGTTACCCCAAGTATGTAGGTATGGCTTTGGTCAGTACCAATCTGGGATAGAAATTTGCCTTGATCCTGCAATAGAAACCCTAGGAAATGGCACAGGGACAACAAACAAACCTATGAGTACCTGCCCCCATGTAGAGGCCCAAGTGAGAGTACACTGCTATACTTATGACCTTGTATCCTAGAGGAAGTGATTCTGGTACATAGTCTAGACCTTCACATAGTACCTATTAATTTTAGGTTTGAATAGTCTCCTGAGGCATCCAGTAAAATGACTGCCTTAGTGACAGGCATCCACGGGAACTTGGTTGAGAGTGCTATGCTTCCTGTTGAGTTTACTTCTTTTTCTGGAATTGGAGCCTATGCCCTACAGACTTCCACAGGATGTTAGGGTTCTTGAGTTGAAAATTACCAATTCACAATACAGAAAAGCTTGCAGAAGATAGAGCACCTTGACTTACTTTGGCTGAAAAACCCTGTCTTCTGGTACAGGTTGCTACAGGCACTGGAATGCAGATGGGAGTGCTAGCTGTGTCCGATGCTGGAATGGGACCCTCCCGACATACAATGGCTCTGAGTGCAGAATTCGTATGTTTTTTCAAGTTCTCTTCCCCAGTTCCCTTATACTTCACAGGGGTCCTTATGTCCAATTTGGGGAGAAATCAAGGGAACCACTGTACTTGTCCACTCCAACGGCAAGGACAGCACTCACCTTGCCCAGCTGTATTGTCTGTCAGTGAGCAGTCCCTTGGATTCCTCTCTGCGTGTCTGTTCACTGAGGACAGCTGTGGGTGAGAACTGCTCCTTGCTTTCTCATCTCTAACTAAGCTGTCCCTTTAGGACATATGTGGAGGCCTCAGTAGGGTCTCAGGCATGGCCCAGGTCTACCCTCAGTTCTGCTCTCCCACAGTCACTGGCCGGGGCATGCAGTTTCCCATGAACAGAAGCACAGGGACACCTGGACAGCCACATTTTGGTAAGTCTCTTAGCTCGTAAGGCCAGAACTGTGCCTGTGCCTGAGACCTGGGGCTGGGGCACATCATTAGAGTTGGTACTGGTACCAGTGTCTGTCCTGAAGTTAAATATTTTCTTCTAGGAACTCTGGTTAAGGAAAAGGTTTGTAGAGAGTCCAGCATCCCCTGTGGCTGGGGTCATTTGGCTTGGGTATGGGCATGTGTGGGGATGGCATGTGAGTAAGATACTTCATGGTCTCCAAAGAGCCTTAGTTAATAACAGCCCTCATGGCTACCTATGTATGCTTAGCCTTTGCCTCACTCCATGTCCACTCTGGCCCTCATTGCCCCATCCCAACTGGCTGTTATAAGATATAGGCCTCTGATGAGACTGCACACACACAGGCCATATGTCCTGATCTGTTTTCAAGGAAGGGACAGGCCCTATCATCTGATGTTTGTATCTCCAGAACCTTTAAGCCCACCTTAAATGAAGGCCTGGGGAGTAAAGGGTGGAGGAATATGTCTGTGGTAGCAGTGTGGCAGGCAAACAGGAGAGGGGACTGGGCCTGGTGCTACCAGAGCGAGTATGTCCAAGGCAGAGGAACCCCATAGGTCATGGAGCTGGGCTGAGCTCCAGTACAGACTGCCTTTTCTAAGGTAACTGAGTCACTTTGGGGACACAATGTCCTGAGATGAACACAACCTTCAACAGTGAAGGAGTCTGGTTTTTTGTTTTTGTTTTGTTTTGTTTTGTTTTTCTTCTTTCTGTTTTTTCAAAACAGGGTTTCTCTGTGTAGCTTTGGCTGACCTGGAACAAGTTCTGTAGACCAGGCTGGCCTGGAACTTAAAGATCTGCCTCTGCCTCCCAAGTACTGGGATTAAAGGAATGCACTGCCACAACCCAGCTTAGAGGCCTATTCTGAAAGGGTTCAGTCCTTTCCCGGAGTCGTAGAACCCATTCCTCCTTTCAACCAGAAATTGCACTCCAAAAAGGTTCTGTTCTCAACAGTGGAAGCCAGTTGTACAGAACAATGTTGTTTAGGGTGGGTTAGTATAGATAGGACCGTAGCCACACCTTTTGCACAGTATCAGTGAGATAGATCAAAGTCCACAGCATCTCAGTAAGAAAAATAGCTCCTATAGCTGGCAGTTAGACTGATACGCCAACCACCAGCTCCCTAGTATGTGTTGATCCCAAACAAATGAGATGAGCAGGAGGTGACTTCATGTATCAGAAGTGAGATGCAGCAAAAGTACCTGCTGCCAAGGCTGGAGGCCTTGACTTTCACTCCAGGTGGCTGAGCCAGTCTAATGGAGAGAACCTAGGACCTGAAACTTCTAGAGCCTGAAATTAGCCTGGGTCAGGAAACAGTGGCTAATGTGTCCCTTGTCTTGTGGCTAGATGTGTTGGGCTTGTGGAGGAGCCTAAGGGCACAGCCTTGCTCTGACCTATGGCTAGCACCTAGCAAAGGCTCAGGTATGTTTGGGAAGTGGTGGGCACCAGGCTCTCCTGGCAGCTTTTGGTTTGTCTGCAGGGGGTCCTCATGTGGCAGCTTCCCTCTTCCTGGGGACACTCTTCATCAGCACAGGCCTCATCCTCTGTGTGGCTGGGTTCTTCTACCTCAAGCGCTCCAGTAAGCTTCCTGAGGTTTTCTACAGGAGAAACAGAGGTACTTTCTCCTGTGGCTGAATTTCCACCTGCCTAGCTTCAGGGCTGCTATCCAAAGTCTATCCCTATGCAGGGCCTTGGTGGTCCCCAGCAGGTACAGGGACTCGGCTGTGCCCATACCCACCAACACAGGGTGCCTTTGGGTGCTGTTATAGCTGAAAATATGAGATTGGGCCCTGCTGCTTAGAATTCCCCAGGTAAGAAATGTGGCTGTGCAGCTGTCCAGGCTCAGGGTGCTCAGGGCAGCACTCAGAGCTGAGGCAGCTGCTGAGCAGCAGAGTGACATGGCCTTTTCTTCCCCAGCCCCTGTCTTGCAGACTGGTGAAACAGTAAGTAACCTGCCCAACTAGGCTGAATTGGGTTGAGGGTTGTGTGTACCTGTGCCACGCCAGCCAAATCTCACTCTGCCCTTTTCTTTTCAAGGCTTCAGTGGTCCCCCTGCCACAGTCTTCAGGTACAAACTGCAGCATGTTATGGGAATTGGGTGGAAGGGTTTTACTGTGGGCCATCTTCAAAGCCTATTCTGTGGTTTATCCCCAGATATAAAGGTCCCTCTCTGGGACCTGACCTGCCTTCACACATTCTAAATAGACTGTCCCATGAGGCAGGGACAAGGACAGGTGCTCAGCAGGCTCTACTCTTCTTTCTCATCAACCCACATGGTTTCCATGCGGTCTCCCTTCCTTGGCATAGGGCTAGACTCCCTGCTTCTCCTGTAGCCATGTCTGGCTCTGCTTGAAAGCTGCAAGGAACAGGACAGTTTGTTCTTAAGCTTTTTTCTGCCAGGCCTATCTGAGCAGTTGTAACCTACTGTATAGAAGAGACCATGAGCAGAAAGGTTGACTGGCCCATGGTTACATAGCTACAAGTCCCAGAGAGGATATGCTTAACCTCTTTCCCCATCTCTTTGTTTTCACTGTGCAAAGGTCTAGAATAGAGAACCAGTGACAATGTTTCTCTTTTTGAAGATAAAGTAGTTCCTTGATGAAATTAGACATACCTTGTTCCAATTAATACCTGTCTCAAGTTCTCCAAAGCAGCCTTGTCCCCGAGGACCTTACAGGTGTTGTCAGTGACTTGTACCATACAGCAAAATACACACACTGGCTTCTTGAAGAAAACTGTCCCTTGATAGTTCTTGGAGCCAGAAGTTAGAAATTATGATGTGGAGGTGAGAGACATTCATTCCAAGTCCTGGTGGATGGGGAATCCCTCATGTCTCTTCCAGCTCTTAGTAGCTCATACCTCCTGTGGCTTGTGGCCACATCAGCCATGTCTCTCTTTTTCTGTAAAGAGGATACTAGTCATTGGTTTTAAAGTTCACCTGATTAATCTAGGATGATCTCACACCCTATCCTAATAGAATCACATCTGCACAGAGCTTTTTTCAAATGAAAAAAGGTTATGTTCATGGGCTTCAAAGCTCAGGGTGTGGCCCTGTCTTTAGAGAGTGCCATCCACTCCCTGTAGTGCATAATGCAGATACTGTTTATGCTTTTTTCTTAAGGAATAGCTGGACTTTGATCCAGGCCCAGGGCCTGAGGTGTGAGGTCTGGGGGTCTAATAGGAAATAGGTGAGCTCATGGGAGCCTCCATCAGAAGAAACTGCCTTTGTACAAGTGGAGCATCACTTTCTTGTTAGAATAAACACCATATTTGTGTCCTGTGGCTATTCACTATGCTCCTGAGAGCCAACAGCGCAGGCTGAACTTACCTATCTCTGACTCAGCTTGTCTCTGACCCCGTTTCAGTGAGGAAGCCAAGATACATCAGGCGTGAGCAGCACCCAGACAAGAATAGGAATCCTTCTGCCTTTTCCACAGTGGAGGCCCACATCAGCAACGTCTGACCTAGAGGTCAACTGAGACTTCACAGTACTGCAGTGGAGACCCAAGGCTCCCCACCAGTGAGCTCAATACACAAAGGGCCTGAGGCTTAAGATAGGCCAGAATTGGCTCTCAGTGACAGACACATACAAATGCTAGGGGGCTAACCTCCATGCCATGAGATTGTGGTAACAGGAGTAATCATCTATTTGTGAGACCTGAGGACTCAAAAGCAAGTCATGTGGGGTCTGGGCCCCTTAGGAGTCACAGCAAGGTTCCAGCATCTGTAACAGTTACAACACAGGCCTGATCCCAATGGTCAAAACTTCTGGAGGCCACCAACTGGAACCCATAGTAGACAGAACTCTCTCCATCACTACCAAGCTAAGAAGAGTGAAACCAAGCCCCTGAAGGTGGAGAAATCAACCTGGAAACTGGTACCAGAAATGGGTTGCTCCAGCATCTACCTGCTAATTTAGCTCAAGACACACATTTCTGAGAGTTGCAAAATTGAGTGTGCTGGTTCCAGAGGCAAGCAGAACCTTGTCTCCCAGGGACAGACTCCCATCCAGCTACTTTTCAGCCTGGGCACACAAAAGTAATAGGTTTACCCATGGTGCCTCCATCTCTGAACGCTTCACCTTACTGTCTCATTGGCCGTGTAAAGATGCTGGTCAGTGGCTCCGTCTTTGCCATTTCAAGCCCTCAGAAGCTATGCCTGTGAACTACTAGCGTGGCTGGTGGCATTGGCCATGTGCCTTCTGTAGAAGAGGGTGCCCAGGATCCTAACAAATGCCAGCCTCCATGTATGGGCCAAGGGTGTCTAGCATCTTCAGCATCAGGCACACATCTGATATTACTAACAGTGGTATAAGCTTGCTTTCCTGCACTTGAACCAGTGGCTCGGGTAACAGCAGTGATTTAAAGTTGGACCAGTTAAACTAGTCTAGATCTTCTTTCCTCTAGCCTTATTGTCCCAAGAGTCATCTATTCAGTGTGTGGGAGCCATCTACCCCATTGCCATGTTCAGGGGACAGAGAGTCAGGTAGGTAAAGAGGAGCCCCTCAGCAGGATCCAGTACCATCTGTTGTCCAGTGGGACTGGCAGTGTAGCACAACCCATCCCCTTGTGCCCTTGGCCAGGACCTGTATCACATATAACCCTTCCCATTTCAGGGCACTGTCTTGCATGGGACAACAACCCCAGCTCCTTAGTACCTGAGGTAGAAGGTGCCAATCAAGCACGGCATGGTCCTTCAGATAAGACTACAGATACATCACTAAGCTTTGTGGGGCCCTGACAATTTATGGATCTCAGTCACCCTTGAGAAAAGCAGAGCCCTCTACCCTGGCTAGCTGAGTCCAGCTTAGTGGTCACACTCAAAGCCTGTGTGGAGATGTTTGTCTGCTGATTAGTGGTGGAACTGGTTAAGGAGTGCAGAGAGCACAGGGATTCTGGAAGTCCCTGGTGGTTTGAATGAGAATGCCTCCCATAGGCTTATATACTTGAATGCCAATCAGGGAATGGCACTACTTGAGAGGGATTTGAAGGTGTGGCCTTGTTGGAGGTTTGTCACTGGGAGTGGGCTTTGGGGTCTCAAAAGTTTAAGCCAAGCCTAGTGGCTTTCTCTTCCTGCTACCTACAGATCTGGATGTAGAACTCTAAGCTCCTCTTCCAGCATCATGTCTGCCTGTGTGCTACCATGCTGATAATGGACTAAACCTCTAAAACAGTAAGCAAGGACAAATTAAATGCTTTCTTTTTTATAAGATTTACTGAGGTCATAATGTCTCTTCTCAGCAATAGAACACTTGCTTTGTAACTTCCGTAGGTCTCTCTATGTACTGGCTAGAGGGCTGTGGCCCAAGACATCTGTGGAAATCTAAAATGAGTTTCTTGCCTGAGGCATCCGAAGGGCATGTGTCTGCCCTAGGCTATATTTTAGAAAAATGCTGGGGAATAAGATCCTGTCAGGTTAAGATGTAGGTTTCCAGGCCCAGATTCTTTATTCTGAGACCAAAGACCTTGCCCTAGAGACAGGATGTGGAGTAGCATAAGCAGCTTGACACTTAAGTCCTATAGTAGGGTTGGGTGCCCTAGCCAACATGAAACATCTTAAGGTTTAGGGTTCCCTAGTATGCTGTCTAATGAAAAGTAGAAAGAGATGTTGACAGCTATAAGGGAAGGCAACATGAAAAAGTGGCTACCAGTCTGGCTCCCTGGGGTCTCAGATGGTTCCTTTGTGAACTCATTCTGAGTAGCCAGTGCTCAGGCACTCCAAGGTAGAAATTCTGTGTCACCCATTCCCCCATCTCTCCACTTTCTGTTCCTTGTACCCTTATTCCTTTGTGTACTCAGTATTTTTTATTCGGTAGCACTGAAAGTGTTCCAAAGCCACCCCAGTAAGGATGGGTGAGACAAGAAAGGACCAACACCAGTATTAGGTGGGTGAGGCCAGGGACCACAAGAGTGATAGGACAAGGGGTTGGGGCCTTGGTCACAAACACTGGAAGAACTGACACAAGAAAAACCCATAAACAAGTCCTAAATAAGAGACTTTCATACAGGTTTTTGGGGACCTTGTCCTTACTGCTAGGTACAGAAGGGTACCAGTGTTCGGGCCATCTTATATCCAGACAGTATAAGACCATGTTTACATCCAGGCCCAAAAGATGGGGCAAAATACTGAATATGGTGGCTCGCATGCCTTTAATCCCAGCACTGTGAGTTTGAGGTCAGCCTGGTCTACAAAATCAATTCCAGGACAACCAGAGCTATTACAAATAGAAACTATCTGAAAAAAAAACAAAGGGAGGGGCAAGGAGTCCAAAATGCCAAACCCGGTGGCACCTCCTACTCCATCCCAGCACCCATTGTGGGAAAGCCAGTTTATTTAGCAGCTGAGGCCTTAGGAAGAATTCTGGCCACAGGGCAACTGGTACCAAATTAGAATGTGCATCTAGCCTTTTATATCCATTGTTTGGGGGACAGCTCAATGGCCAGTAGAGGTGACCAGCACCAGGCACAGATAAGGGATTGGCCTAAGACTAAGAACCTAAGAAAAGTCCTGGTCCTAAAAGACCTCGTGTACTAGCCATGTCTTGTCTCAGCAGCACTTCATCAGAGATCTACAGCCAGGTCCATAGCCTTGGTAGTGAGGGCTGTAATCATGGTAGGTTTTATGGTACTACTGAGAGAGTGTGACTAGTTTGGTACAAGGATGGGGTCAGTTAGGGCCTCACCCATAGATATGGAGCTGGTAGAGCTGTGGAGCCCAGAGTGAGAACATAGGAATAAGGCTGCCCTTGTGGGCACATACTAACACAGCATACGTGTGCACAATGGTAGTCGCATGTTGATGTGCACACCCACACATTCACTTGCTTGACAGTTTCTGTCACTTTCCTGCTGTGCAGGTGCCCTTGTATTTGTGGCATAGATATTCAGGGTTGTGATGTCCTCCCAGGGGATTTTTTCTTTAATGAGAATGAAGTGTCCCTCCCTATCTTTTTGATTAATTTTGATTGAAAGTCTTTGTTATTAGATATTAGGATGGCTACTCCAGCTTGCGTCTTGGGCTCCTTTGCTTGAAAAACCTTTTTCTCTTGAAAAGACCCTTTACTCTGAGGTAGGGTCTATATTTGTTACAGAGGTATATTTCTTGAATGCAGCAGAATGTTGGATCCTGTTTCCACAATCATTCTGTTAGTCTGTATCTTTATTGGAGCATTGAGTCCAATGATGTTTATAGATAGGGTCAAGATGGACCCCACTTACTGTCCTAGACAGTGTAGTCCAAGTTCTTCCTATACTAGTTGGGGCTCCTCCAAGTCCTGGTCCCTCTGCCAGCTGGGAGTTGACTTCCCCTGAGGTCAGGACTGGAAGAAGGCCAGGACTGTGTGAGGCCTGATAGATTCCTCAGTCCTCACAGCACATTTGCCTCTGGACATTGACTGTTCACTGGGTAGCCTTGGTGACATCAGCGCTTGGATATTTCCAGGAGCCCTCTGAAGATTGTCCCTCAGAACTCTGGGACTCTAGCTTCCTAGAGGTAGCATGTGACACAGAGTCATACTCTATACAGATCACCAGGGCTGGGCCCTCAGCAGCACTTCCTCCTTAGCACCCTCATGTCTTCCCTAATTCTAGACCCATCAATATCCCTTCTTATACCTTTAGTTACCCATCTCCTCTCTAGGTCTTCATTTTTCCTCAAGCCCCTATTTTGCTGGGCCCCATTTTTGGTTCCTAGTACTCATGGAATTAGGCTCCTAGTACTCACAGAATTAGGCAGGGGACTCTATCCTTCCAGAGCTCAGGCCCCTTCCTCTGATAGGACATTGTCCCCAGGTTCCCACAATCCCCCATATGTTACTGCCTTGAAAGTTGGCATTGAGCATAAGGATATCTAGGAGCAAAATTGTGGCAGCTTCTGGGGATCTGAACCATTGGATAGTTGAGTCTCTAAGGCCATTCCTCCCACCAAAATGAGGCTCCTCCTAGCAGCATACCTTCCCCACAGGCCTGTGTGTGAGCTTCTATCTCAGAACCCTACAATTCAGTGTGCCAGAAGACAGCCACTCCTGAAAGATAGGAAAGAACCTAGCCTGACCAAAGTGGGTGGGGAAGAGAGATATCCTCTAGGGTTATTGAGTCTAGTCAGCAAGGATATCTCAGATCAGTGGGCCTGGGGAAGACCAGGGGCTGCCTATGCATAATCCCAGTCCAACCCATTCCAGTGTGGCACTCCCTGCCCAATGTTAGATGCTCCTTGACCACCAACCCTTTTGACCAATGCTGTTACCCGGTCAAAGCTTTTGAGACCCCCCCCCCCATCTTTCCAAGCACACCTGAAGGTAGGGGCATCCTTCCTGAAGTATGGAACAAATGGTACCCAAGCAGATACTCAATGTATTATGGCCAGCCTGGGTCCCTAATATTCTTAACTGACCCAATATCTAGGCTGTACCCCAGGCCTGCCTAGCCCTGACCTTGCACCCCTTCTTCCTGGACTCCAGGGCAAGGAATTTCTCAAAAGCTATAGAGTGCTGAAGCAGCAGCAGATGAGGGTTTTGCATTAAGCAATTGTGAGAATGCAGGTTCGATGAAAGGGACAGGACATTGATGGGCACAGATAGAGATAGGGAGAAGGGGGCAAACTGGTTTGTGTCTGAGAGTGTGCAAGGCTAAGTGAAGGATCCCTGCTGAGCATACTTGGGACCAGGTGAGCACACTTCCTTTCCAAAGGGAGGTTTTTGAGTACGTGAGCATCTGTTCTCAGTCTGGAGTCCCAAGACCAGAGACCTGTGTTGATACTAGATCCATCCTGACTCTAACCCTTCCTGTGGATCCCCACCCTTTCTGAGCCTACCAAAGAAGAGACCAGCCAATCTCTGATGTTCAGGGCATTCAGGGCCACACCCCCAGCCATCATGACCTGGAGGGTATAAATAAACCTGTTTCAAAGCTCATGGCCTGAGAATTCACACGTGTCTCAGTCAGCCAGCTCCTGGATGAAGAACACAGGTATCATACCTCCCATTCCCACATACGCACAGAAGAGGTGTGCCAGCCAGACCGGTACCACAAGAAGGCTGTTGGCTGCTAGCCTGTGGAGGAACACCTGCCAGGTGGAGCAGAGGCTAGGCCGGACCTGGAGGAGGGGGAACAAGCTCTTACTGAGCTGATCAGCCTAGACACACAGAGCTTTGCTGTGGCCAGTGGAGAGGATCATGTCCAGGAACTGCTGACCCCCAGCTACCAGGTAAGGCCAGCTCAGTCTGTTGTCACCTTTCACCTATGCTGTCTTGGGGTGAGGCCCTTTCATGAAATGTGAGGCTTAGTACCAAGGAACCAGTCCTATGAGCAGCACAGGTCAGGGGAGGGTAGACCCAAGGTCCTATCAGACCTTGCCAAGACCACTGCTGCTTCCAGGAAGTGGTGGCATTGAATGTTGGGGCCCTCATGATGTCACGGTGATGATTCAGCAGTCTTTCAGCCATTCAGCTCACTCACTTGGAGCTGACCAGTGAGAAGGGTACTCTCTGCTGTACTGCTGGCCTCCATGGGTTATAAGGCTAAGACTTTCATGGTTAATATTCTTCTCTGCTCTGAATGCTTGTGGCTCCTGAGATATAGTCCTGGCCGAGGGGAGGTTAGCAAACAGTACTTAGTGGTCAGTGTGTTTCTAGGATTCCTCTCAGGGAAGTAGGATGAGCTATCAAAAAAGAAGGCTTGGATCTTCTACATTCCATCTTCTCCTTGACAGGCAGCTGTGTGACTAATATGGTAGAACAGGGTAGGGGTGTTCTCTGTACAGTGGCTAAGGAGCATTTTTAATCCTTGGCCTCAGGCACTTGTCCTTATCCCTAACAAACAAGCTGGCCCCAGATTCCAGGTGGCAAATGTTCAAAAACTTATTCGGCCTCAACTAAAGCCCTCACTTTCTCAGAGCTTTATGGGCCCAGCTGCTCTCCCAGAGACCCCAGATTTTTTACACAGCTGCTGTCAACTGAGATGTATGCCATACAAATCAGAGACACACTGGGACCAAGTTCAAACCCCTTCCACACAGCTCAAAGCCACCAGTAGCTCATGGGCCTATTAGGGCCCAGCTTCCAATTGGCTCTGGTCCAGAAGACCCTAGTTAAGTCACTCTAGCTTAGAGCTGCCTTCTCCATATGGAGAAGCTGTTATGATTATTCTGTGGCATGGGTTCAGCCTTACAGAGCACAGACATAAATAGTAGCTGCAGTAGGCCATTCTCATTATCAGCACATTGAAGGATGGACAATAGGTGTCCAGCTATCAGTGTTGACAACTCCTAGCACATAGGCTTTATTCTTGAAGTCTGTCTGTACTGTCCATGCCTGGAGTATGGGACTTTTGACCTTGTAATAAATGTGATAGGTTACAGTTTGGACATGGGTGGAATTTTGTAGCTACTTGTGGATAGTGTTCTTCATTGGAATCTTTGGGTCTGATGCTGGGTAAGAAAAGAGGGGGTGTGACAGGCTGACTTTTTAGAAAAAGGGTATCTCATAGTGTCCTGTCTCTATTCCACAGCTCAGAATCATGTCAACAGGCCGGCGGATATGGCATACACCCATGCCACCCCACCAGAGCAGCTCCACAACCACAGTGCCCAGGTCCCCTGGCTCAGTTGGCAGTCCCAGGTCCCCTAGTACTCCTGGCTCAGAGAAGGTAGCTTCTCCACTGGAGTGTTCCATCTGCTTCTCAGGCTATGACAATATCTTCAAGACACCCAAGGAACTTTCCTGTTCTCATGTCTTCTGCCTTGAGTGTTTGGCTAGACTGGCAGCTGCCCAGCCTGCAGGCCATCCTGGCAGAGAAGCTGTGCCTTGTCCATTCTGCCGGCAGCCCACAACTGTGCCTGCTGCTGGGGCTCCTGCACTACGCACTAGTCGTCAGCTACAGGCCAAGATGCCAGTGCACCTACAGAAGGAGGAGCCTGTATGGCTTGAGGGCACCAAATTGTGTTGCTGCCCCTTGCCCACCACTTCTGGCCAAGAGGCCAGTGGCTTTGTGTGTGTGGATGTAGGCCTGAACAAACCAGCTGAGCCCAGCTTACCGCCACCTATCCAGGACCCTGCACCCAACCGAGGCTGTCTGGCCCGCTGTTGGGCACGCTTTGGGGATTGGCGTCGTGTAGCTCTGGTTTCTGTGCTGTTGCTGGTGCTGTTTTGTGTGGTACTCTGGCCCGTGCAGTGTGCACTCAAAACTGGAAATCTGCGCTGCATTAACCGGCCACCTGTCACCACTGCCACTTTCACTGCCACCACCGATGCCCTCTCCCTTGGGCCCTTAGCCAACAACTAGGGTCACCAAGTTGGCCAGGCTATTCCACCAGATCCATGGATGGGTCTCTGACCCCCTGAGGTTAAGAACACAGCAGCTTTGGAAGTTAGTTGGTCCCCTAGAACCCAATATAGGACACATATGTGTCCCCCACTCTCCAGGACTAGGTGCCACTGGGGACTAAAGTACTCAAAGCCTCTAAGAACTACAGGCTTCTAAAGGTCTTAGAAACTGTCCGGGGACCCTGTCATGAGGAAAGAAACCCAGGAATGGCTGGCCAGACCCCTGGCCTCCCTGAATTGTCAAAACAGCAGAAGTTTGCCATCCTTGCTTTCTTAAGACATTTTATCAGGGTCCTCCCCAGTTCCTTTCTCTAGGAAGGGCTAGACCCTTCCACTTGGTGGGAATGCTAAGCAGCTAGTTCTCTAATTAAGAGTGAAAGTAAAAAGGCAGGACACCTGCTCATGCCACATCAAGAACTTGCTAGCTCTCCCTGGCTGGTACCTTTTAAAATAAATTATTTTCTATAAATATTGTTTCTTTGTGTAACCCTTCTCCATCCCCCACCATTCAATTTGACCTGTTAGAAAGTCTCCCATCTCCCATTTCCACAATCTAGCCTTTACTCAGGTAACCTGACTGTACCACAGTGAGAGGGGGAGAGGGCAGGAACCACTCATCCTTCCTGGCTTCACAAGGGCAGTGACAACTCTTCACTTGGCTGTTTACCAACACCATGAAGCTGGGAACAGTAGGTAGCCTGAAAACCTACAGCCCATAGGACCATTCCAACATCCCCAGTACTCTCTGGACCACCCTGGATACTGAAACAGCAATGTTTAGTGTCATGAGGGCCAAGCAGAGCCCTGCCACCTCATAGTCACCCAGGTTCTGCCGCTAGCCCTAGGAATCCTGTACTACCAGGTGAGTATGGCCTGGAGAGCCCAGGCCAGTTCCAGCTTGGGCAGGTTTCAGCCTCCTCACCTCTGACTGCAAAGTCCAGGTACTTCCTGTTCTAACCAACCGTGCCTTTGGCCAGGGCAAGGGAGTTGGTGTAGGGAGGTGCTAGATCCAGCTTTGGGGGACCCTCCCACACTGCTGGCCTCAGTGCCAGTAGACATAGAACTAAGAACTTTACTGAAGGTACCACAAAGCCACAGACCACCTGTGATGGAGAAAGGATTCCTCTATGTCCCATAAGCTAGTGACATTGCACCCTGTCACACATAGTGATGAATACATGTGGAGCCACACCCATGTCACTGACAGGGCCAGGCATGTGAGAATGCCTACATGGTCACATGAACATGTCACATATGCCTTCATTCCATTCCATAAGCCTTATCCATGGTGACCAAGACGATGCCGAATCATCACAAGGACCAGATTCCAGATACCGCTGAAGTGGGTAGGGTTAAATTGACAGGACACAGGGAGCTGGGCTAAAGTACAGGTCAAGTCAGGCTCAGACTATCCTTATTCTTTTGGTCATGGTGTTTGATCACAGAAATAGAAGCCAAAATAAGATAACAGTGTTCTCAACTTCAGACCCAGATCTCTGCTCCATGGCTCCAAAGCAGCTTCAGCTGTACTTCTACCCCTGCCCTTCCTGTCCCAAAATAGCTTTGTTATCCTTTTTCTATACAGATGAGAAAAGGAACCCAGGAATGTCTGGCCAGGCCCCTGGCCTCCCTGAATTGCCAGAACAGCAGAAGTTTGCCATCCTCCCTTTCTTAAGACATTTTATCAGGGTCCTCCCCAGTTCCTTATCCTCCCCTATCCTAGACAGGGTTGCTAAGGTCATACACAGAATCATACAGTGTCTGGGTTTGTGGCATGTACAGGTTCACATGTAGTCACTTGTCACAATCCAACAACCACATTTCAGCTGGATGCCAGGAACCAGGCCAGGACACTGGGGTCTCCAAATGCCCCTTCCATTGCTGGAACCCAGGTGAATCTAGACTGAGGAGCAGACCCCTGGACGACTTCCACAACTCCAGTCATGGTCAGTAAGAGGCCCTTCAAGGAAACAAAGGGAGAGGCTCTTCTGCACCCTGGGTTCCACTATCTGGAGAGCCAGATTCTTCTGGTATCTGGTTGAGAATTCCCAGGCCCCCAAGATGTCATTGGCTGTAGGCACTGCTCAGGTCAGGAGCTGTGTCTGGTCCCGGAAGGGACCTGGTGCTTGTACACCTTTGCACACTGGTACTGCCTTTTCCCACCCACTCGAGCAGTCGAAGCTTCTGGATAACTGCTTCTGCGTTAGGATGCATTCCTTCCTATACTGGCCTCAATCTGAACAGGTGGCCAGCTCCTACAGTACTGTGGTGGTGGTGATGGCAGCTCGACACCAACTGAATCATTATTCTGGAAGTTGATATCTCAGTCCAACCTTAGAGAATAAAGCGCTGAGGGACAAGGGCAGGCTAGGTGATTGTGATCTAACTGGTGAGGCATCAGTGGGACCAGAAGGGAGCCTGGGGTGGACTAGTTGCTGGGGTGGGATTGGGGAGGAGGCAGAACCCAGAGAGAAAGCTAGCATTGGGGGAAAAGGATGAGCGGGCAAAGGTGAGTCTGGAAGTGGATTCGTAGAGTGGAAGAGGGGACCAGCCTCTGATTAGTGGGGCTCACACGTCTATGGATGCAGTCAACCAGAACATTGATCTCGATAATGATATTGGTACGTCTGATAACCTGCCCTAAGAGGGCCACTAGTGGCTTTTTGTTCCTATATGGTTCCCGGTGGCCCCATCCCCTCTGGCCACACCTGAGATACACTACATCTGCCTCTGGCTAACCACTCTGAACCAGGTTCACCTCATCCAAGAAACTTAAGGATGTCAGCGGGCTCTAGCTGGACTTCTCCAGCCATAGTAGAGCCTGCTAAAGTACTACTGTCAGTGCTTCAAGGTACCAAGGCAGTGATCTGGAGGCCCCTACTTGGTTGTGGAGTTCACAGGTGAGAAACACACACATTTCTGGGAACCTTGTGTGTAGAAACAAAGATGAGCCAGAAGTGACCACGTGGCAAGACGGGGGATGGAGCAGAGCCAAATAGGAGGAGAGGCAAGAACATACTTGGGGTGGGACAGAGACCCCAAATGTCTTAGGTGCCCAAAGGAGAAAAGGAAGGGCAAGATTGGTAACATTGAGTTCTATTTGGGAAAAGCCACCTTTAGGGACTTCTAAGGAACTAGTTTCCCCTGCTTCCACTCACAGCTGCAGGCAGATAGAATCTGTGTCTGGGAAAGAAATAGGTATCACTGAATGAAAAAAAGATATCAAAGCTGTTTTGTTTCAGGAAGGGCATGAGTGGGAGGACAGCTGAAGCTGCTCTGGAGCCATGGAATAGAGACCTGGGTCTGAGGTTGAGAACATTGGTGTCTTATTTTGGCTTCTATTTCTGTGATCAAACGCCATGGCCAAAAGCAACTTGGAGAGGAAAGGGTTTATTTCAGTTTACAGCTTATGGTGCATTATGAAGGGAAATCAAGGCAGAAACTCAAGGCAGGAACAGAAGCACAGACTGTGGAGGAATGCTGCTTACTGGCTTGCTCCTAATGGCTTGCTCCGCCTGCTTTCTCATGTCACTGTTGAGAAGAAGCACCACGCAGTGACCTGGGCTCTTCCACATCAACTATTAATCAGGAAAATGAATCTGACTGGGAGCTATAAGGTAAAGGGGCTCCCTACTGTCGGGATACTTTTCCCCTCAGAGCTGTGACACTTACAAATGCTTCCTATATGACTGTAGCTTGAGGCAATTTGACAAAAAAAATAATATTAAATTAAATTAAATTAAAAGTAGCCAACACAGATGGCTTCTGTGAACTGAGCCTGGAACTACACTGTGCTAAATATGTTAAAGGAAATGGGAGCCACCAAATTCAGTGGCATTGGACTAGGGACTCTTAGCTTAGGGTTTTCTTGTTCTCAACGTAGACTTGGGGACTCTGACCATGCCAACTGTAACTGTTACCCACCAGGATCACCTGGTTGTTGCTATACTTCAGTTCTTTCTGAGCCCTGGGTCTGGTGCTCAGCCATGTTGCCTTCAACTGCAAGTTGCAGTTCTGGTCATTATTAGAAGCACTTATTCTAGGGAACAAACTTTACATCAGCTTGTCCATATGTTCTACAGAGCTTACACACATACACGTGTAGTCACTCATTTCTCAGGGCCCTCCTTTATCCCAGTGTTCCACAGCTGTCTACAGCTGCTTCTAGAGGCAAGGAGTAAGGAAAGCTGGCATTCTTTCTACCATAGTGTCTGAACAGATACAAACTTCAGCATGGCTCCGTTCATACCTCACCTCCTCCTATCCAACATTCTTGGGCCCCTGTTCCAACCTCAGAGGATAAGAGGCCAAGGTGGACACTGTGTGACCATCTCCAATTTTCTTCTGAAGCCTCATGTGGCCTTCCCATTAAGGTCCTTAGGCTGACTGAGCTCCTTCATACTTCATGGCTTTAAGAGGCTAGCAGAAGAAGATTGTACAAGCTAGGAAAAGCTTTGACAGCACCCTTCCCAGGGATGAGAAAAATACAAATTATTAATTCCTGAGGTGAACCCAGAGTCTTGTGTCCCTGCCTACTCTTACCCTCTTTCCCGGCTCCTGTGCTGCTCACTGCTGCAATGGCCAAGACAAGTAGCACCTGTAAATGAGAACTCCTGGAAAGAAGCTGTGTCTACAGAGACTGAGTGACTGATTAGAACTGCAGTATTAGGAAGAAATTGGAATGTTGTAGGTCCAGAAATGTTTTATCTAGTTCTCTGGAACAGCCATTCTCTGTCCACTTCTGTTTGGGAACTAACATCTTGTAACTAATAGATGAAAACCTTTTAGCAGACTCTAGCTTCCATCAACTCAAAAGCTCAGTTATTATCTTAGGCCTATAGAAAAGCTTCTCCCACTACACTCGCTTTAACTGCTTCTCTGTTGTACCAGTGTTGCAGTCTCCTAGGATGGGGCTGTGGACAACCCTAGGAAAAAGAAGCAGTCCTTCTTAAAGGTACCAGACCTTGTTTTCTACATTGGCCAAGTTGACCTGACCTTTCGTCACTGGAAACTATGTTGACAGGAGGTATTCATACGTGCACACACGCACAGACTTGAAATGGGTTAATACTTGAGAACATGAAGAATTCAGAAAGTGGTTGGTAACATTATGTCTTTACTTTAAAAAATGATATTTTTATTTTATGTGCATTGGTGTTTTATCTGCATGTATGTCTGTGTAGGGTGTAGAATCCCTTGGACCCAAGTTACAAACAGTGTGAGATTCATGTGGATTTTGGAAATTAAACCTGTGTCCTTTGGAAGAACAGTCAGTGTTCTTAACCACTGAGCCATCTCTCCAGCCTCCCCCCCCCCCCCCATATTTCTTTACTTAATCATAAGCTTTTGTTTCTGTTTTGAGACAGGGTGTCTCTAAGTAGTCCTGGCTGTCCTAGAGCTCCCTATTTAGGATGAATTAGGATGTGCTGCCTCTGCCTCCCAAATGCTGGGACTAAAGTTGTGTGCCATCACACCCAGCTTCTTAATCACATGTTGAAGTTAAGAGGAGTTAAAATAAATAAATATTATTTAGATCAATATATAGACACTATTACTGAGTAAAATCACATTTCCAGAAGAGTGAACATTAGATGCTGAGAACTGTCAGAGAATAGAAAATTCTAAAATGAAATATAGGTGTTAATTCTTAACTATTTTATTTACCTTTCTTATATCACTATCTCCCTTCTCCACCGCAATCCCTTCCAAAACCTGAAGTTAAATGCAATTCCTTTCTCAGGCACAATTCCTTTCCCTGACCTACATGTGGCCACATGATTTTGGAAAACTGCATGAGATAAGGCCTAGAAGGAATGTCCTTCAGGGTAAAACAAGAGCATAATGTCAGGGAACTGTGGAAAAAAAAACACAGAGTCAAAGAAACTGTTCAAGCTCTGCTTGTAAGGCTATCTCTAGTAACTAGCTAAAAAATATATATAAAAAGCAATGAGAATAATAAAAATAGTTCACTTTAAAGTTCTCAAATAAGTGGCTTTATATTATCACAGAATTTATAAAACAGTAACATAAATCCACCTTTAAAAATAACATATAAGCCAGAGTGGTGGCACATGCCTTTAATTCCAACGCCAAGCTGGTGGATCTCTGAGTTCTAGGCCAGCCTTGTCTACAGAGTGAGTTCCAGAATGGCCAGGGCTATATATATGTTTGTCTGGAAAACAAAACAAACATTTAAAGCTATATAGCAGGATAGCACAGAATAGTTCAGAGAGGTTCAGGAGTCACCTTTAATAATTAAAATGGAAATGGTGAAAAAAAAAAGGATGGAATAAAATTCCCAACTTTTCTACTTAAGATGTCATGTAGCAGCTGGGCATGGTGGTGCAGGCCTTTAATCCCAGCACTCGGAGGCAGAGGCAGGCTGATTGCTGTGAGTTTGAGGCCAACCTGATCTACAAAGTGAGTCCAGGACAGTCAAGGTTACACAGATAAACTCTATCTCAAAACAAAACAAAACAAAACAAAACAAGACAAAAACAAAAACAAAACAGAAATCGTGTAGCTAGGTAACAGTTATTAAAGGCACGTTTGTGCCTGCCTTTAATCTCAGCACGTGGAATGCAGAAGCAAGATAGCCTTATCTACATAGAGAGTACTAGGGTAACCAACTACACAGTGAGACCCTGTCTTGAAAAAAAATGTCATGTAATAATATTTTACAATGTCCTATGAGTTGATGCGTATATGCATGTAGGTCTACATATATGATACATTCTCTTTCCTATACATATACATACACAGATAATTATTTTCACATCGTTAGGACAGTTCTAATGTGCTACTCCATAAAGTTGTTTGAATTACATTTGAACCTGCTTTCTTTACAAAATAGGGGAGAGCAGGGACTAAAAAGGTTGGTTTGGTGTGGCTGAAACTCCCTTTGTTTTCTGTTTTTTGAGAAAGGGTTTCTCTGGTTATCTCTGACTGTCCTGAAACTTACTCTGTAGACCAGGCTGGCCTCACACTCAGAAATCCACTTGCCTCTGCCTCCCAAGTGCTGGAACTAAAGTCATGCCATCATACCTTTTTAACTGTCCACTGATGAGCAGTTTTCTTCTGTAATAGTGCTGTGAAGGACTGATTCACAGAATTTTCTTTTTCTTTTTTGTTTTTAAGATTTATTTTTTATTGTGTATACAGTGTTCTGTCTGCATGTACACCTACATGCCAGAAGAGGTCACTGTATTATAGATGGCTGTGAGCCACCATGTGGGTGCTGGGAATTGAACTCAGGACCTTTGGAAGAACAGCCAGTGCTCTTAACTGCTGAGCCATCTCTCCAGCCCTCACAGTAGTTTTCATGAGGAGACTTGGTAATATGTCACATATCCATGGTTATGCTGGGGCAAAACAATTTTTTTTAAAGACAGGATTTTTCTGTGTAGCCTTTGCTGGCCTGGACTCACTTTGTAGACCAGGCTGGCCTTGAATACACTGGATGGGGGAATAATTCTTACTCTGAAAAGGATTTAAGAAATCCCCCTTCTCCCATTCCCTGTTCCTGTCCCCGTCCCCAGATGGTGGCACACATCTTTAATGCCAGAGATCTCTGGGAGTGTCTGGAAAACAACAACAACAAACAACAACAACAAAAACAACAAAAAACCCTTCTGAAAAACAAAAATCGTGGCAGTGGAAAAGGAGTCTTCAGAGCCCACAGGCAGGTCTTATGGGAAGTTGCTTTTTTAAAATGGACTAAATTGGAAGATGGCCCAAAATAAGCACTACAGTGGAGAATGATGAAACTATACGCTTCCCCACTGCATCTCAGCCCCCAGGTTGCAAGCACAAAGGTTGTGCCTGCTGAGCCACTGGGTGGCTGGCACCCATGAC
Source organism: Meriones unguiculatus (assembly GCF_030254825.1). NCBI lineage: Eukaryota > Metazoa > Chordata > Mammalia > Rodentia > Muridae > Meriones > Meriones unguiculatus. The sequence continues at coordinate 131,294 of NC_083351.1, read as the reverse complement.
AAGAAGTGCATTAGCCTGGAGCTTCTGCAGAAACATTTCATTACTGAATGGGGCTGGTCCTAGGCCCACTGGCTGAACTCCAGCATGGAGCTGCTGCTGTTGCTGTCCACACTGCTTGTCCTGCTGGGAGACTGAAAGCATATAGAGCAGTATATGTGTCAGGCTGCAGACACAGAGATCATGCCTAGTGAGATGTTCAGCAGCCTGAAGCTCACATGGAACCGGCCTCTGATGCCCTGCCTAACTCACTCTGACTCTGGGCAACAGCAGGATATCCAAGACAAGTCTTGGCGAAGGTCCAGGATTCATGGTGCTTCAGAAATCTTGAACCAGACCAACAACTCCTTGCAATGAATATTTACATGTAAAGATGTTTGGGTCAAAAAATATACTGTGTGACACACTGCAGTTTTCAGTGCCACTAAGAACAACTATGTAGTGGAGAAGTGAAGATGAAAGGACAGAGCTGTGTATGTGGTGGAAAGGGGTGGAATTAGAGATGTGACATGAGAGAAGGTTGTGGTGGCTAGGGGAGCAAGTTGTTGCCAAGTAGGTCCAGCAGGGCAGTGAGTAGCAGCCTAGAGCTTTCGCAGGCTCAGACATGCTGCCCAGGCACACTATTGATCACCCTAGCTCTGAACAGCAAAAGGATGTCCCAGTTGAAAAACGGTTCATTTTCTGGATTGGACTTCCTCAGGGTTAGACCTTGATGGTCCATGCTGCCCCCTGGAGGCCGTATTGGTACTTGTGGTCTGTGCTGTTGCCTCATGCTAAGTTGAATGATGGGAAAAGTTCATGTAGATGTTGATGGCCTGGAGTGCTACCATCTAAAGCCATGTCAACGTCTGTGGCTGGTGCTGCCACTGAGGACCAGAGTCCATGCTATAGCTGAGGGCCATGTTAATATTTGTGGCCTGTGCTACCACTTGAATCCTTGTAGACATCTGTGGCCTGTGCTTGTCACAGGTGGTCATGTTTGTGTTCATGGTCCGTGTTGCCACCAGAGGCCATGTTGATGTCTGTAGCCTGTGCTGCCACTGAGAACCATGAAGGTGTCTGTGGTCTGTACTGCAGCCTGAAGCCATGTTGATGTCCATGGGTTGGGCTGCTGACAGGACCCACACTGGTGTCCATGACCTGTGTTGTCCTGGATGCCATGTTGATGTCGATGGCCCATGCTGCTGCTGAGGGCTATGATGGTGTTTTCGGCCATACTATCACAGAGGGCTGTGCTGATGTCCTGTCCGTGGTGTGTACTGCTATAGAAGACCATGCTGAGGTCTGTGGCACATGCTGACACTGGAGGCCATGCAGAAGTCCCCATCTGTGTTCCCACTGACTATAAAGGGCAAGGAAACTTCTTTTGCAGTAGTATTCACTGCAGACTCAGAGTTGAGAAAAAGAGATATAGGTTTCTGTGTAACCCCCCCCCCAAAAAAAAAGCAACAGCCTAGACAGGAAGCAATTGAAGAGAATACTGGAAAATTGTGATATGGATGTTGAGGTGTACAACTGATGGCTTCTGGCAGGGGTGGGGAGGGACTCAGTTTTTTCTAAGGGGCTGACCCCTGAGAATTTGACATGGGCAACACAAATTGGACCTGTTATTGGGGGGGGGGGCGGTCACATGGTTGGGGGGCCTACCTGAGAGGACTGGGAAGTGTGATAGGAGTGCATTATGTGAAACTCCCAAATAATTAATAAAAATATTGTTGGGGAAAAAAAGACATTTTCCCTCATTTCAATATTGCCCGTTGGTTACTCAGTATCATATTATTTGGAGGATTCTTGGAAATACTGTCCATGTCTCCTGACTTTTAAGAGCCACTCATATGATGGGACTCCATGCTTTCTAATCCACCCATGAGACCATCGCACCCAAAAGGAAAATTAGATGTTAGGCCCAGAAGGTACTGCATTCATTAAAGTATATGTTATCTCTGGAGTTAGTTGATTCCTCTGTGCTAAGCATGATGGGTGTTCCTTGTGGCCCTGTACACCATGGAAGACCTACTTAATTCCCAGGAGACACTGAGGAGTATGGTATTAAATTGTCATTTGTTGAGTTTGGCCAAGATTTACCACCAGCTAGGCCCATGTTCATTCCATGCATTCCAAGGTCACCTAAAGTATTCAGCACAGGTCTCATATCTCCATAGTTCTGTAGCCTTAGAGGCACCATTCCTCTTGCAGGAGTCATCTTCTGCCTTTGCCCACACATGTTTGAATGTCCTTGTAGTTATGTGGGTCCATTCTGCTGGGGAGCAATAGCTGAAGTCCTGGGACACCTCCAAGCACCTAATTAGTTACCCTCAAAGGGGACCCTAGACCTCCAGGGTACGTAGGTGACATAAAAGGCTGAAAGAACCCTGCTGTGGATGGCAGGCCTGAGAGGTAGAGTCCCTCCTCATGAAGTCGTTTTCCCGGCAGTCTAGCCTAGATGTACTACCCGACTTGCCCAATACTCCTGTCTAAACAGCAGGGCACTGACTCATGTTGTTCTTGGCAGAGGGACCTCGGGCCTATTGTATTCTGGTAGGGGCTGAGCCAAACTTCAGTTCTCTAACTTGCAAAAGATTAAGACAGTCAAGTGCCCTGATCTATACTGCAACCTGATGCTCTTAGCACTTGCTATAGTAGTGGCCTTTCTGCCCATTCTGAGGTAATACACATGGAGGTGTATTACTGGTATGCCATCTCCTAGAGGCAAGTTTCCTTGCATGGGGCTGGGAGCTTCTGCAGCACTATAATCGTAGAAAGCTTTTGCTTTGTTTGGGTGTTCTTAGCAGTCTCTAGAGCTGCATAATAGAGATCGCAGGATACACACCACCAAGCTTGTAAGAATCCTGGGGGTTTCCCCAATGTGATTTTTTTTTCCTCATCTTATTTCTGATTAAAATGTATGGACCTATTTCGGAGCTCCTGATAGAGCAGAAATTAGCACAGTAGTGTGCTAACTTCTCCCAGGCCTGATTGTTGGATGGTACAACAGTGATGTTACTCTTGCCTTTGCTGTGCATGCTTCGGCAAAGAGCATCTCCCACTGTCACTTACCTGTCAAACCACCACAGCTTCCCTTGTTCATTCTTGGTGTGAACCTAGGGTCTACCATTGCCTTTTCAGGTCCCTATGGTGCCCACAGATGTGTTGGCTGCAATACTGGTGTTTATCATAGTAATAGAAACTGGTACCGGAATTGTGGTATACTGCTGTAATAGACCTGATCTCATGTTTTTGAGAGGATTGTGGAAGAACTTCTAGAATAGCCGTTGTGTTTTCAGAACTCAATGAGCTGTTGTGGAAACTTAGAGATAATGCTGAGAGTAGTGCAGATGATGGAGGCCTGTCAAGTCATATTTTGAATTAAGAATTTGTTGGTCTGGTCAGTTGGGACTAAAGAATTGGGCGTGATTAACTAGAGACCAGCACCACTGGAGTAAAACCTTTGCTTTTCTGAGCTAATAAATGCTGGTCAGCTGGGACTGGAGAATCAGCTATGATTAACAACAGACCAACACCACTGAGGCAGAATCTTCTGGAAAATGTATCTCAGGATCAGCACATGGAGGCTATGGTCCAGAGACAGCCAATGCTATATCTTATGCTGGTAATGAGGAAGAGTCTCCAAGGGGGTATTGGTTTTGAAGGCATGAGGAAAGGGGTCAGGGAGAACAGTAAAGGCTTGGCACTGTGTGGGAGGGCTGGAGTCCTTGAAGAGAGCTCATGAGAGGCTATTAGTAAAAGAACAGCCCAGTTGCAGCAGAAAACTCTGGCATTTTTGAGATGCCAGTACCCTGGGATGCCCACCAAAGATAACAGGCTGGAGTGAAGCTGGTGTGCTGTGGATGGCAGGCCTGAGAGGTAGAGCTAGCTGCTCAGGCCCTCTGGAGCCCATGAGTGGCCCTGAAGTCAGGCACTGAACTCAACACTCTTCAAGTTTGGTTTTGCTTTAATTCGATTGTGGCTGTACTCTGGTTCTTCTTGAAGTAAGAAAATATTAAACTTATTTTATAGAAGTCCACAGTTGAGACACTTGGAGTTTTTAAGAATTTTTTAAGTTTTACAGGGATTTTGGAGTTTTAGCGACTTTGGATATTTAGAGATTGAACTTTTAAAGACTGTGAGACTTTTCTAAGTTTGAATGTTTTATATTCAAACTTACAAACTTAGAGGCCAGAAGAGAACATCCAGTCATCTGGAGCTGTAGTAACAGGTGGCTGTAAGCCCTCTGATATGGGTGCTGGACACAACTCCAGTCCTCCGGAAGAACAGCAAATACTCATAACCACTGAGCCATCTTTCCACCTACCCCTATTTGTTTGTTTGTTTTAAACAGGGTCTCATTATGTAGCTCTGGATGTCCTGGAACTTACTTTGCAGACCAGGCTAGCCTTGAACTCTCAGAACTCTGCCTGCCCTTGTCTCCTAAAGGCTGGGGTTGTTTGAGTGTTTCTGTTCCCTGAGCACATGTACACCACATGCAGGCCTGCATGGCAGAAGAGTGCAGTCGATCATCTGAACCCGGAGTTACGGAAGACTGTGAGCCACCGTCTGGGTGCTGGGAACCGAACCCTGGTCCTGTGCAAGAGCAGCAAATGCTCTTAACTTCCTCACCCTCAACCCCTTTTTGGGGGACATGTTTTTATTATATAGCCCTGAATGGCCTGAAACAATATATTACAGACCAGGCTGGCCTTGAACCAGCAAAGATCTGCCTACCTCTGGCTCTGTGAGGTGTTTGGAATCAGAGGTATACGGCTCCAACTTTTGAATAAAGAGAGGTATACAATACAGGTTCCCAGTCTTAAGAGAGTGAAGACACTAGTGGACTTTACATCTGGAATGACCCTTAACCTGCTGACCACCTCCCTTGCACAATAAGCATAATGAACATAGATTCTCCCCACCCCTCATACTTGAGGCTCCTCCTGTAATTGTTAACCTCTCATAGTCCTGCTACCAGCTTCAGATCTTACATCCCCACAGTCATGGAGAGTAAATTCCTTGCTGTTATATCTTTCTCTCTTAGAAATCACTTAGGGCCTGGGGAAGCAAGAGCTGGAGAGATGACTCAGCAGTTAATGCTGGATGCTTCCAGAAAACCCAGGTTCAATCCAGCACCCACATGGCAGCTTACAATTATCTGTAACTCCTGTTCCAGGGATTCTGACACCCTCACACAGGCATACATGAAGGCAAAGCACCAATGCACATTAAAAAAAAAAAAAAAAAAAAAAAGGCCAGGCATGGTAGTACACGCCTTTAATCCCATCACTCAGAGAGAGAAGCATCTTTGTGAGTTTGAGGCCAACCTGGCCTACAAAACCAGTTCCAGGACAGCCAACTCTATTACACAGAGACACCTTGTCTCGAAAAAACAAAACAAAACCAAAAATGGAAGAAAAAAAAAAATCACCTGGAGTCATGTCACACTCAAAGAAACCTGCAAATTCACCAACCATAGTGAGATTTCTTAGAGAACATCTCCTTTCTTAGCCTTCTAGACTAGCTTTTCCTTCTAGTCTCCTTTACTTCCCAGCACACTATGAATACGTATGTACTCTCCAACCCTTGCCTCCAACCTGCTCACTACCTTCTGAAGCCTGTACCCCACCTTGCCATACCTCAGGGTCCCTCCTCATGAAGTCGTTTTCCCGGCAGTCTAGCCTAGATGTACTACCCGACTTGCCCAATACTCCTGTCTAAACAGCAGGGCACTGACTCATGTTGTTCTTGGCAGAGGGACCTCGGGCCTATTGTATTCTGGTAGGGGCTGAGCCAAACTTCAGTTCTCTAACTTGCAAAAGATTAAGACAGTCAAGTGCCCTGATCTATACTGCAACCTGATGCTCTTAGCACTTGCTATAGTAGTGGCCTTTCTGCCCATTCTGAGTTTCTGACACTGGCTGCAATGCCGAGGACACTTGATGAGGGAACAGGACTGTGATTATTCACAGACTCATGGATTTATAGGCTCCTGAGTGAGCGTACAACTATTTTTTGTTTGTTGTTATATGTTTTGAGATAAGTTCTCATTGTTCAGCCATAGCTGGCCTGGAATTTGCTATTTAGTTCAGGCTGGCCTCAAATTCAAAGATCTGCCTGTCTTTATCTCCTGAGATTAAAAATGTATGTCACCATGTCTAGCTATATAGGTTTGTTTCAGTTATTATTATTATTAGTATTTTGTGTGTGTGTGTGTGTGTGTATACACCTTTGCCCCATGTGATAAAAGAACAACTTTATGGAGTTGTTTCTGTCCACTTCAGGCTGTCAGGATTGCATGACAAGCACTTTTACCCGTTGAGTCATTTCACTGGCCTCCAGTTTTTTGTTTGTTTTTTTGTGATAGTGGTTTGAATAAGAATGAAGAACAACCAGCCAGCCAGTGGAGGTGGTGCATGCCTGTAATTTCAGCACTCAGGAAGGCAGAGGCAGGCAGATCTTTGTGAGTCCAAGCCAGCCTGGTCTACAAAGTGATTCCAGGACAGCTAAGGCTACACAGAGAAACACTCTCGAAAAACCAAAAAAAAAAAAAAAAAAAGAAAAGAAAAGAAAAGAAAAGAAAAGCCAGAGAATGAAGAATGACCACCACAGGCACATAAATTTGAATGTTTAGTTGTCAGGGACAGGAACTGTCTGAGAAGAATTGGAAGGTGTGGCCTTGTTGGAAGAAGTGTATCATATCACTGGAAATGGAATTTGAGGGTTCATAAGCCTAAGGCAAGCCCAGTGCCTCTCTCTTCCTAATGTCTGAGTCCAGATGTAAAACTCTCAGCTACCTCTCCAGCACGTCTGCCTACATGCCACCATACTCCCCACCATGATGATGGACTAAACTTCTGAAACCGTAAGCCAGCCCCAATTAATTGCTTTTTCTTGTAAAAGTTGCTCTGGCTGGGTGCTGGTATGGCACACGTTTAATCCCAGCACCCGGAGGCAGATCTCTGAATTCCAGGCAAGCCTGGTCTGCAGAGCAAATAGGCCCGTAGAGAGTGGCACTATTAGGACGTATGGTCTTGCTGGAGTTGGAGGTATGTCACTAGGGCAGGTTTTGAGGTCTCAGAGGTTTAAGCCCAGGCCTAGTGTGACTGCCTCTTCCTACTTCCTGTGTATTAAGATATAGAACTCTTAGCTCTTTCTCCAATACCCTGTTTGTCTGCATGCCACCATGCTTCCTGCCATGATGATAATGGACTCTGAAACTGTAAGTCAGTCCCGATTAAATGTTTTTCTTTATAAGAGTTGCTGTGGTCATGGTGTTTCTTCATAGCAATAGAAACCCTAACTAAGACATCTCTTATAGCAATAGAAACCCTAAGACACTGTGGTCATAGTGTCTTTTCACAGCAACAGAACACTGACTAAGGCAGATTTTACTAACACAAATTCAGAATAGCATACTTTTAAATATAAGTCACAAGGAACCACTGAGCCAACTGTACAACCTTTTTTTCTTACTGTTCTTAGGGGGAGCCTCAATATCTTTCAGAGTTTCTACTAATACATTTTTGGAGATGCCAGTGATTGTTTATAATTTCCTTCTCAGGGCTTCCTAGTGTCTCCCACCGTACACATCTGAGCCAGATAAAGGGGCTGCCTGCCTACTATTTTGGCTCATCTATTTCCACCAAGCCAGTCTCATCCCATTCACCTGGTTTTATCCCCAGTGCAACCACTATCTTTCTTCCTTAGAGTCAGATTCGTGTGTGAAACAGAGATACACTGCAGCTTTGTCATCCAAGGACAGTTCTTTTTGAGTTAGCTTTCGCTCCCCTGCCCTGTTTCCAGCAGTGTGCATGTTCAACACAGAAGGCATCTCAGCCAAAATGAGCCAATTCCTAGTTCAGATTCTACTTTCTCCACCCAGAAACAGGAGAGCTTAAAGTTTGTGTCTCATGAATCTGAGCAAGAAACCACCAGGCCGGTAAGTACAAACATGGTCTCTGTTTTAAGGTTTTCAGACTTTATTTCATGGTATTTGACATGGACACATACTGGAGTTAGTAACAAGACACCATGCAGCTCCCTCCAGCCTTGGACCACCAAAGCAGGAAGAAGGTCAGGCTCTTCCCACCCCAGATTTGTCTAGTCTGTCTCCCCAGATGATTGTGCTGGATATTAACAACAGGGAGCGGAGAAACAGATGGTTGCTGCAGTTTAAGGCATTTTTGACTCTATAGACATCTCTGCCACTCCTTTGGCTGGATACTGGACAGAAACTGTCACTCAGACAAGGATGACCACTATTACAATGGACCAACTGAGTGTTGTCCTCACATTAGACCAATTAAGGGTTGCTGTGAGTTAAAACAGGAATGACCACACTTCCACATCAGAAATCCAGTAAAGTCAATGCTTAAAGAATATGGTTAGGAGTCTGGCTTAGATATCCTGTGAGAGACAAACGCAGCTGGCTGCTCAGGCAGATAAGCAGCAGAGGTCAACCACATTCCATAGTGACCCACTTCCTCTTAGGGGCTCCTGAATGGTCTGGTGTTTGGAGAAAGGCTGACTGTGTCCAGGGTGGCTGGGTAGGTGGATAAGGCCAGCTGAGGGTCAGTCAGGATAACTTAGATGGTGCCTGGCTTTTGTTTCTAGCCCCTTGGGACAGGCAGACACATTTGGGGAAATAAAATGATGCCCCAATATTTTCAATTTTTCTAAATCACAGTATTGGCACAGGGAGCACTAGGGGTCCAGGCTAGCCTGGGTGAGGCTGGTCCTCAGCACTTGTAGGAGAGCAGCTCAAGTGGGAACCTCCAAAGGACCCAATGGTACTTGCTGCAATGAAGGGCCCCTTCAACTCCAACAGCCCCCTCCTACTCAGGGACACAGTTCTCATCCAATAACAAATTAATAACACGTGAACAGGGCTTGCCAATGGGCCAGGAGACCCAAAGGACTAATACAAATGGACAGGTAGGGAGGGACATACAGTGCAAGGGGCTGAGGCATGACACCTTAGGTAGAGGAGTGTGTCCTAAGGCTGCCTTCAAAACCCAGGGCTCTAGGGTGCCATGGTCTACATAAGAGTCCCTCAGCACCACTTTGTCTTTGCAGCACAGCTGCCTGGACGGAAGGGGGGCCAGGCCAGCAGTCCTTCTGGCCATCGTGCAGGCAAGAAAATCATATAAAAATGCAACAAGTTTACAAAAATAGAAAATAATTACAGTAGGAGGGTGGTAGCTCTGGTGGCAGCTCAGGGAGTGGGGCAGGGCCTTAGCTCTGGTTTGGTAACAGCGTCCTCCAGCAGGTGCAGCTGCCGATGGCCCACTACCACGTCACGCAGACAGCCCACAAAACCTGTGCCATAGGCCTTGGGTAGAGCCTGGCCCACAGGAAGCTTCTGCAGACCTCCTACAGAACAGACAGCAGATCAGCAGGCAGTGACACCAACATATGGGGCCCACCAGCACCTGAATACCAGCGGGTGTGCTACACATGTGCACATATTCCTGTGGCCTAAGATCTTGAGGGCTAAGGAAGAAGAGGGTGCTGTCCTGCCCTGCCCATCTGCTATCCAGATGGGGCAGCTTCAGGTGTCAGCTCTAGGATAGTCTATCCATCAGATAGTTTGAGACCCTTCCTCTGGCCAGCTCCAAACACTCACCAAGCCACAGGGCTCCATCTGTGTCCAGTTGTGTGGAACCCAACGGAGAAGAGCCAGTCACAGGGGCTTCATTGCCCACCTGAAGGGAACCTTCCCTCTGCTCCCTAGGGGATAGGTAGAACAAAGCTGTCAAGAACTTCCTCCCTACCTCTTCTAGGACCTAGGCCCCACAATTCCTCATGTGCCTTGTAGGTACTACACCCTGGGAATACTATATGTTATCCTGGGGGCCAGTGATGATTGTTTCTCTTGTGTCTTCTTGCTGCTTCCTCTTCCCTTTTTCACTAACAGACCTTGACTCAGGCTGCTAGTGACCATGAGTGACTGGGTATGACCCAGGTAATAAGCTCTGCTGCTACCTACTACTGTTCTCAATGGGCTCCACTGACCTGTGAGCCCTGACTTGAAGCCAGCGGTTGGTGTTGACCTTCACAGTGGAGCGCAGCACAACTGGCTGGGAACCTAGGTCATAGCTCAGCTGCAGGTGTCCATCCACAATGGCCAGAGCCATGTAGTCTGCACGTTCTGTGGCCTTGCCGATCCACAGCACTAGCCCCTGAGTGGCCTCAGTGCGTAAGCTCAGTTCAAAGTGGTTGCTCTGTAGTGCCTTCTCACTGGAAAATGAAAGGATGGTTCAAGGGTCTCCAGGTTGGTAGGTAATGGAGTTGGGTAGGGGTGGGTGTTGTTACAGCACGAAAGCTTGAGCAGCTACCATAGAGACCAGAAGCTGGTGATCAGACCCAAGCATCTGGGTGGGCAGGGGCAACACCAACAGTGGAACAAAGGAGAGATGGTCAATAGATAGAGCTGATCAAAGAAGTGGCAGACAAGAGGCAGGCACATGGCAAGGTAATGTGCAGATTTCTCGGGTACTGCCATGTGCTTACCTGAAAAGCGCCCGGGAATCCAGACTTTCAGGGCTTAGAAGCAGGAAGAGAGGGAAGCAGTAAGCAGGAGACAAGACAGGCTGAATGCAGGCCAAAATCCCCTTTGTCAGAATGTGCAGATGAGAGGAAGAGCAAGCATAACTCCAGAGTATCAATGCCCTTCCCACAAAGGGCTTTTGGCAGTGAACCCTATAACACATATGTTGGGGATCTGCCCTGGTGGGTAGTTCAAGGAGGCACTGGTGATATGGAATGGCTCTTCTGATGGCAGCAACCCTGGAGATGCCCTAGCACATACATGACCTTGTCAGTATACACACACACACCTGCATACGTGTACACACATCTACACAAATTGCATGTTGCATGCACATATGGGCATATGTAGATATAACACATACACATATACCCACAAATCAGATACACACCTAAGTACATACCTACACACAGAAACACGTATACATAAGCACAAATCACACTTGCAATGGAACCTCAGTGGTGTGGGTGATGGCCCTTGGCAGGTGTATCCTGGGTAGAGGACTGACCACTTCCAAGGTAGGAAGCTGAGCCTGACAGTATATAAACAGGCCCCAACCCCATCCTGCATCCAGGGTAGAGATTCCTTCTTTAGTAGGGCTCAAGACTGTAATGCTAGGAGCAAAGCATGGACATGAGTGAGTGCTAAGGTATGAGCAGAGCCGAGGGCCTACTTACGCTGGGATCTCATTGGTCAGCTCGCTTGCAAACAAAAAGACAGAGATAGTGAGAATGAAGGGGGGAGGGCAGATTCCAGGCCTTCCCTCCTGGCCAGAGAGGGATAAGGAAAATCTACACCCATACTCTGCATGGCATGCACGGACAGGACCAGACAAGACAGCCGAGGGGAGAGGGAGTGTCTGGCTCCTGACTGCATGTTACCTCTCAATCACGGCATTGAGGTATTCGATGTAGGTCCGCCCATCAAAGGCCAGGGTTTCTAGGTCCCCCACTGACTTCTCAACTAGCCCTGGGAGACAGATGGGATGAAATGGGCCTCAGGTGAGATCTCCAGGTCACGTCAAGTCTCAGCCCTGGGCTGACAGTGCTCACCCTTCTCGCAGTGCAGCCCCAAGAAGCCCCCGGGACACTGGCATTCATAAGTGGCTTCCCTCGGGACACAGGAGCCCCCATTAAGGCAGGGGTTGCCCGAGGCCTGGGCACAAGGGTGGTCTGCAAAGGGTGAGACATCCACTGCTCGCAACACATGCTCCTGAGTCAGCAGCTGGTGGCCTCTCAGAGAAACCTGAGGAGAGACGAGACAGCAGCTTAGTCACACTGCTATCCTCTCTGAAGAGACACCCTCACCTGGGACAGAGTACCCACATATAATGGCCCTTCTCCACCCTGCTTGGTGTCTGACCCCATACCAGCTGAATGGCACCGTTGAAGCCAGAGGACACTGCAGCCCCTCGGGCCAGCTTGCTGAAGTCAGGAGCTCCTCCAACATAGAGGGGCTCCTTGAGGTTGAGCATGGTGTGTGGCACCTATGGGAGGCACGGAGGAAAAGGTCACCTATGATAGCACTGAGCCAGGCCAATACGCCCAGTTGTTTAATGACCCATATCCACCCCTCACTATCTAGGAGGCAGCATTAATCACATAGAAATGGCAGACATGGGCCTTAGTGGGAAAGGGCTACTCTAGGAATGGGTACAAGAGATGATAAGTTGAATTGGGTAAGAAGCCAACAACAATACCTTGCGGGATTTCTGACATCCGGAGAGCAGGTGGGGGGTTTGCAGAGCAAGAGCCAGAGAGCAGTGGGGGCAAAAAGGAGACAGACCGAAGCACGGGGCAGAGAAAACAGTTCTGTGAGAGGTGGCTATCAGGGTCTATGAAGCCCCCAGGGAAGAGGAAGGGAAGTGGTGGGAATAGGGTAGGGGAGGTCTTCCTGGAACTTCCTCATGCCCTGGACACTCACCGGAGACTCCCCTAGCACACGGGGCCCATCACCCACTCGAAGGGCACCCTTTCGGCCATTTCGTTCCAGGAATACCCTGATCCAGGTACCCAGGGCTATGGGCTCCTTGCTCCTGCAAAAAGGTATAAGTAGGCTCTGGGCTCTGCTCACCCCAAATGACACTGTCATATACCCCTGGCATATACACTGTCATCCCAAACTCAGGGTAGTCTTTCAGGTCCTTATTTTCTGTGCAAAATGTCTAGAGCCCTGGTTAATCCCCAGTCTAGCTCCCATATGCCCACCTGATGATTGCAGCCCCCTTGCCAAGGTCATAGCGGAACTCCAAGTGCTGGTTATGCAGGGCCAGGGATACAAAGTCCCCCTTGCCATCTGTCTTTTGCCCATTGTAGAGGAGTAAGCCACTTGGCCCACGAGCCAAGAACACCATCTCCAGTGCCATCTTCTCCCTGGGATCATGTGGGGTTGTGGGAATATGTCATTGTCTCCCCATCAGGCTGGCTCCCTTCCCTTAATCCTCCTGTTCTACTAACCCTAGGTCTCTCTCGAAGGTGTGCAAGCCTTTTAGTTCCAGGTAGGAGAAGCCATTAAAGTCAGCCAGGAAGGGCCGGGAGCCAGCAGTGTCCAGGACTATGAAGGGCCAAACAAATGTCAAACAGAATTGCAGGCCCTGGTTCTCTACTACTATCTCTAAAGAGAAAATACAACCCTAACTAGATACACACCAGACAACCCAGAGGTTCTTTGGCCCTACCTGTCTGGCAGAAGGTACCACTGCGTCCCAGAGGGCACTCACACTTGGCCCCGCCCCTAGAAAGCACACGGCAGGGGGCTGCCCCATGGCAGGGGTTCGGCTGGCAGGGACTTTTTTCATCTGCACAAGTCGGGCCTGAGGGGAGATCAGGTAGGGGTTCCAGGAAACATGAGACTCTTCCCACAATACCTAGATTCCTTCCCAGTCACCAGGCTAGTTCTCACCAAAGCGGCCAGGTGGGCACTGACAGAGGAACATGCCAGCCTCCAGTGCCTGGCACAGGGCCCCACCATGGCAGGGGCTAGGCAAGCAGGGATGGTCTCCACATTCTCCCACACCAGAGCTCTGGACCACAGCCCCCTGCCAGTTGCTAAGCTCCAGCTGCTGGTTGTTGATGTCCAGCATGCGAATGCATCCTTTCAGGCCGATACCCACAGAGGTCCGATCAAGCACCCTGATACCAGGAGGGGTCAGAGTCAGAGGCATCCTCTCACAATCAGTTGAATTACTAACATGGCCCATAAACTAGGGCTAGGGATCAAGGGTGCCCCTGTTGTGTTCACAGGGTGGCCAGTTCAATAACAAGACAGAATCAAATGATGGGGATGAGGTTCAAGGTCCTGGGTTGAAGGTCAGGGATAGCCATCTTCAGAGGTTCCACCAAAGTCATGCTACCACAGATAGCACAGCAAAAAGGGTCAGAGGCTGGGTTGAGGTCAAAGTTACAGCTGCCACCCACACCCATTCCTCTATTACCCATCATTTGTTACCCAGCGTCAGAGACCAGGGCCCAGCTAGTCCCAGCCTATTCTTGCTTACATGGCAACCTGTTCTTCTGGGACACCACCCACATAGAGGTTCATGTCCAAGTTGAGTCCATCCGTGCCGCTGGGACTTTCACCCACAACAGGAGTCTCGCCATCCACAGAAAGTGTGCCCTGCCGCCAATGCCGTGACAGTTCTAGGCGATGCCACCGTCCTGGTTGCACTGGCACTAAGCTGGTTAGCACTGCAGGCCCTGAGCCTGTGTCGAACCTAGACATGGTAGCAGGTGCTTAGGAGGTTGGTCCAGGCCTACCACAAACCAGGCCTACCTCACCTCACCCATGGCCCATCACAGTCTTTACCCCTTAGCTTCAGAAGGTCTGGTTGCTCTCTGCCACCATACAGTCCATCTGACCTACACAAGCCATGCCCATGTACTACCCCATCCCCAATGCCCACCTGAACTGTACATGTCCATCCAGCAGAGCCAGAGCCAGGAAGTCCTTGCCACGCGTATTGCCATTATAGAGCAGCAATCCCTCGGTCCCCAGTGTTCGGAATTCTAGTGCCAGACGCAGCGTGTGATAGGCCCGGAGGGTGGGGAAGACCAAGAAGGAGTGGCCCTCAAAAGCCGGCACAGCAGGGAGTCGTACTGCAGGAAACCAAACAGACAGATCTGAGGTAGAGAAGTGCCTGAGACCCTGCTACAACCTCTGGCTAAATCCCCAAACCCTCCAGCATTGAGTCACCTTACCTTCCTCACAGACAGTGCCACCCCTGCCTGCAGTGCAGCTGCAGGTGAAGCCCTTGCCCGAATCCTGGTCCTGGCAGGTACCTCCATGGAGGCAAGGTTGGGAATCACAGGGCTTTGGGGTCTGAGGACGGTCAATGCTGGGGGCAGTGGTGGGTGGCCGGCGTGTAGTTGGTGGTGCTGTAGTTCTGCCAACAGGCCGGCTGGTGTGACTGGGGTAGGCTCGTAGGGTGACAGAAGAGGCGGGCAGTCGGCTCACAGTGGTGGCTCTGGCTGTGGCCACAGAAGCTGTAGCTCCTGTTGCAGCTCCCGTAAAGAAAGTGGGAAACCAGTCTGCAGGGAAGGGTAACCATTAGGTATGCAAGGCACAGGGTATACAAAATATTCTTGAGGTATGGAGGCTAGGGAACGGAGGACAGGCAAGATGAGGCCTAACCTGGCACTCACCAAAGTCCAAGAATCGCACATGCTCCTGCAGAGGCCTCCTCACAGCCAGGGCCCATGGCCTAGATACCTGGATCTGTCGGAGCAGAGCCCGGCTCACATCCAGGGCCTGGAAGGCTGTGACTGGAGAGGAGGGTCCTAAGTCTGACCTGGCCCCACGTAGGCCAGACCCATCATCTCCCATGAGGGGCACAGGGGCTTACTAGGGTCGAAGTGAACATCCACAATGGCACGGACTGACTTGCCAGGCCCCAGTTCCCGTAGATGGACACTCCAGAAGTCCTTCTTAACATCTGAATTCCGGAATAGGTCGTCCAGCTGTGGGCAGGTAAGGAAGGGGTTAGGGCACAAGGTACTGTCTAAACTCAGTTAAGATTGATTCGCTTGAGTCAGTCTTTTGGGTCTATCCTAAACGGACACTCCACAAAACCTCATACCGTGCTTTCAATGCTCCTTGCAGTCTCCCCAAACAACTCGGACTTGGGGTCAGCCATCTCAGGTGTGTAGAACAGTTCCTGTCCCTCGACTCCCTCAAGCTCCAGCACGCCCTGGAATGCCTTGGTAGCTGTGGGGGAGGGGCAGTGAGGCCCTGCCAATGCCATCTAGCCTCCTAGGCAGCCACAGAAGCAAGACCCACAGCAAGCCATGTGGGGTGCAGGGCAGGGGATGTTAGTCAGATGATCATGGAGTTAGTAAGTGGGAACCCCAGGGTAGGGCTGGCGTCA
Source organism: Meriones unguiculatus (assembly GCF_030254825.1). Classification (NCBI taxonomy): domain Eukaryota; kingdom Metazoa; phylum Chordata; class Mammalia; order Rodentia; family Muridae; genus Meriones; species Meriones unguiculatus. The sequence continues at coordinate 115,395 of NC_083351.1, read as the reverse complement.
GTTACCAGGCAATTCCTAGGAGCAGGTGCCCCAAGCTGGCTTGCAAGGAGAAAGATGGGTTAGGTATAGGGTCCTCGGCACACATGCAATTCAATGGCTGAGACCAGAGTGCATGTGTGTGCCAAATCTCTAAACCCCTACACACTTAAGTGCGAGAGCCAGAGTACCATAACTTTATACCAACCTGCTGCCACAGAGTGAAGACAGTATTCCTGACATGTCTACGCTGTTCCTCAAGTTTATCCCTTTCCCTGCTGTCTACTTACCAGGACAGTTGGAGCCTTCTGAGTCCAGTGAAGGTGTCTTGCCATCTGAGCAGCAGCCCAAAGGTGAGTTGTAGCAGGAAGCCCTCTCGATGGGTGGCCCATGGGTCACCACAATGCTGCCCACAGGGGGCTCAAGTCCTGGGGAAATGTAGTCTAAGCATAGCCCTGGGTAGGAGCCACTCTTGGGCTCTGCCCCCACATCACCCTCAGACCTGCCCACATGTCCCTGAGGCCCTGCTCACCCCCAGACCCGCCCCCACTGGCCTCCTCATCTCCACTCAGCTCCTCATCGCCACTCCCATCGCTGCTGCCCGATTCGCTGAAGATTGATGCGGCAAGACTGGTTACATCAGAGGGTGCTGTTGGAGGGACAGTCAGCACAGGCCATGCCGTGCTCCTGGGGGTGCTGACTGTGGTCTGAGGTGATGTGGGTAGTGGAGTGGGCCAATCATGAGCGGTACTGCTAGGAGCCAGAGGAAAGCTGTTGTGGGGGAACGGAGGAGCCTTGCTCAGGACATGCCTTGGAGTGGTCATGGATGCAGATGTTGGAGAAGCCCCAGGAACAACAATCTCTGTAAAAAGGATGTTAGAGGCTCGAGTCAGGACAGGATCAGGGTTCTTCTGCTTTGTTCTAGGTGGTTGATCCAGGTCCTTACCTTGGCATGGGCCAACACTCTGAGTGGAGATGTCCAGACCCTGGCGGCAGGCAATGGTCTTCAGCTGGCATTCATTGCCATATGTGATACCATCTGAGCCACAGACCTGGGATACAGGGAAAGAATGCTTGGGAAAAGGCCTCCTTACCCCTATCACTCTCTACTTACTTCACTCCTTACCTTGGTAGAGTTAGCCTCTGGACATGTGAGAGTTGGGCAGACACAGTGGGCAAAACCAGCCTCCTCTATGCAGGAGGCACCAAATTCACAGTGTAGCTCCGCACAAGTCATAGGTGTCATGGAATCTGGGGTGGGCATAAAAATCCCGACCAACTCAGTTACTCCCAGCCTCAGCACATGGAGTCCAAATGTCAGCAGCAGCCCTTGCCCTCACCTGCTTCACAGCCAGCATGGCCCAGGGCTTGACCATCTGGACACCGCCCACACTTGGGACCAGCCACACCAGGCCTACAGGAACACAGTCCAGTCATCTGCTCACAGTCATCTCTCACGGCACCCCGAGGGTCACAGCTACAGGCTGGGGGAGTGGGAGAAAAGAATCTATGGTTTGTACCTGCATAGGTTTGCCTACCTGCCCCAGAGCCCTACCAGGTATTGCTCAGACCAAGACATGAGTAGTGATGGGGTGGCCAGGCAGGAGTGCTTGGAGCCCCATTACTCACGAGTACAACCACTATGTCCATCAGTGACGATGCCACGGAAGTTCCAAAAGCCAGGCTCACAGCGATCACACCTGAGGCCTCCCACACCTGGTCGGCAGGAGCACTGGCCTGTGGCTGGGTCACAAGTGCCACTGTAGGAACCATGTGGGTTGCAAAGGCAAGTGCCTACAGAGGAGAAAGTGCCAGTCATGGGAGCTGCACAGCTCTACTAGACCATGGTCAGGGCTGGGTTCAGGTACTCACTGGGACAGCCAGCCAAGCCCACACCCTGAGCAGCAGTGACATTGTCCTGGCAGCATCCATATGGAGTTTGAGCACAGTGTGGGAGGGCCATAGGCAGAAGTGGAGCCAAAGTAGGGCCTGAGGAGAGGTGCACAGAAACTCATATTTGACATAGTGCTAGTTGTTTATTCTAAGCCCAATATATCACATATAAAGATATATAGTAAATGCAGAACCCAAAACCCACAAAACATACAATGCCACATACACAGGGACAAACATCCACATAGTACTGGAGCCACAGACGACATACCCACAGATTAAATGTACACAAACATATGATGACACTCTTACATGCATTCACTCACATTCCTACAAAACATTACTTATTCCTCTACAGGGACATCTGTGTACATGCACAAACAGATATAACAGCACAATTTCTTTTCTTTCTTTCTTTCTTTCTTTTTTCCAAGACAGCTTCTCTGTGTAGCCCTGGAACTGGCTCTGTAGGCTGGCCTTAAACTCAAAGATCCACCTGCCTCTGAGATTAAAGGCATGTACCACCACACCCAGCCTATCATAAAAAAAAAAAAAAAAAAAAAATCACTTCTACAAGAGTGAAAGTACCTAGTGGCTGGCCCTCATGTTCCTTGTTGCCTCTAAATGCAAACATGATCTGGCTCATAGAAAGTGAGCGTTTGGGCACACCTTTAATTCTAGCACTCAAGAGGCAGAAGCAGGAGGATCTATGAGTTCGAGACCAGACTGGTCTACTCCACATAGCTAGTTTCAGAAAACCTTGCCTCAAAAGAAATAAAAGAACAACAACAACAACAAAAAAGCAAAATAAATAAATAAATAAATAAAATATAAAAAAAGACAAAGCTACCGTCATCATCATCAACAATAAGAAGAAGAACAAATACACAGAACATGCCACCACATGCTGGATGAGCTCTGTACAGCCACTCACCACGGCAGGCTCCCTGAGCAGCAACATATAGTTCTTGCTGTGATTCACACCTAGCCTTCTTCAGCTCACACTCAGTGCCATAGGTGATCCCATCTGAGCCACACACCTGGAGTAGTAGAGGTCAATGTGGGCATCTTGATCCCCTCCTCAGTACATCCACCCTGGAGCCATGGAAAAGTTGGGGTACTTACTGGGCTTCTAAGGACACTCTGGCAGCTAAAGTCACAGACACATGGTCCATCTTCTGAGTCCTCATCCCAGACACCACCATGCTGCCGACATAGCTCCTGTTCACATGCATTGTCTTCCCCAGAACCAGAGCCCCCTGAGCCACACTCAGCTGCAGGAAAAGAGAGCAGTCACCATGAGGTCTCCCTCAGAGACTGGGATTTAGGGGCTCACACCAGTTACTGAGCTTACCCTGCTCACATGGCCCTGCATGGGCCTCCTCAATTTGTACCTGCTGTTGACAGGCAGCTTCTCGTAGCTCACAGGCACTGAGGTAGGTAACACCATCACTGCCACACACAGGGCCAAGTGGAGGGTGCTCACAACGAGGACATACACACTGTCCAGCTGAGCACACAGCCCCAAAGGTGCAAACTGTGTCTCCACAGGTCTCTACAGGAGATGGTAAGAAGCGGGAATCAGCATAATTTCCTAACTGAGGGAATCATGGGAGCCTATCCCTTCTGGTCCCACTCACGGCAGTGTCCAGCTGAGGCCACATGTAGGCTGATCTGGTGTGTACAGGCATGGACATGGAGCTCGCATTCACTAGCATACGTGTGCCCATCAGAACCACATACAGGCTGGGCTGAGGCCACACATTCAGAGGGGCACACACAGCGTCCAGTTTCCACCTCGCACAGGGATCCAAAACGGCACTGCCCACATTGGTCTGGGGAGGAAGCTCCATTACCATGTTGACCAGAAACCTCCTCCCAACCCAACCCACTTGCCCACCACTGACCACAGGGTCCTCTGCGGGCCACTCGGATTTCCCGCCCAAGGGCACAGGCCATGGATTCCAGCTCGCACACACTGCCATAAGTGACACCATCATTGCCGCACACAGGATCATAGATTCCTGAGCACACCCGCTGGCACTCGCACACAGCTTTTCCATTCTTCACTGTGCATGTTGCTCCAAATGAACACTGCACTCCATGGCACGGGGATGGGGTCTGGTCTGGGGAGGATGTGGTACTCAGTCCATATTCTCCTCCAGCTGTGGACAAAGCCCACTCCCATGCAATAGCCCCTCTCCAGGGTGGGAATGGTGGAGAAAAAGCTGGATGCACAGGACACAGCAGAGAAAGGGACAGACACACAACAGTGGTGGGTGGGGACACACGAGTATCTGACTGCCCGTAGCAGGTCCCTGACCCTGGACCACCAGCAGCCCTGGGATATCATGCACACGGGGGTTGAAACTTTCCCCTTGTGGATAGGAAAACTCTATACCCCACAATCACAGACTACACAAGGAATAAGGTGTCTGTCAACTTGCTCAGAGGACCAGAAGGCCAGGCAGTAGCAAGCCACTCCCCCCAGCCGCGCCGGGGGCAGACCTCGGGCTGTGGGCTCCTGGCGGGCAGGCGCAGCACCTCATCCTGCCAGCAGGTCAGGCTGGAAGACACAAGAGTCGGAGCCGAGAGGGAAGGAAGGACCAAGAAGTAACAGACAGATGCAGAAAGAAAGATGGATAGCAGACTGACCAAGACAGACAGCAGAGGCAGGCAGGGCCATAGAGGCCCACAGCCCCAAAGGGCACCTGCTGGCCACTGCCCCATTTCCTCCACCCTCTCACCTGGTCCCTAAAATCCCAAGTTACAATCTACCTCTATGAGGCTTGGGACTACACTGTGTTCCTAGGGCAAGGAAACTCCAGCATCACATCCATTCCTGCCCACCCAAAGTAGTGTGTGCCCCCTGCAGTACAGAGACTGATGACAATGAACCAGAGGACCTGCTGGGGTAGCAAGGCCAAGTGCAAACTGCCTTTGTTTCATTTTCCAGGCTACCCAGTTCCCCTTCTCACAGCTTCCACATACCAGCACCCACCCCAAGTGACCCCGGCCCAGGACCCCAGGAGATATATGACAAGAAATGGAGATGGTATGTGATAGGGACAAGGAATGATGCAAGACCAGCTATTACTCTCAGCTGAATCCCAGGCTGCTCACCACACGGGCCCTGGTGCTTTGGAGGAATGGCCTGCTGTTGTCGACACTCAGCCTGCTGGCGCCAACAGTCATTGTCATATGTGCGCCCATCCTGGGCACACACAGGCCTGTAAGCCCCATCACAGGTGACACGATCACAGGAGCAGCGAGGACGGCCACGGCGGGACAGGCATACAGAGTTGAACTGGCAGGTCTCCAGGCACTGGTCTGGGAGCAGGCAAGGAGATCAGACAGGCAGGGTATCACACCAATGTCTACCATGTACAGGGTACTCGTGGGCACCTGGAATAGTGAGTGGGGATACAAGGTATGCAGGAATGGGGTCCAATGAGCCATGATGGCAGGGCTGGATCCATCCTCTAGGAGCACCAACCTCGAGTTTGGCATTGGCCAGAGCGCACTTTCTGGAGAAGCAGGCCACGGGTTGCACCAATTCGGCTCATGGCACAGTCATTTTCGTAGGTGACCCCATCATCTCCACAGACTGGTGTGTGCTGGGCAGGGCAGTTCTCTGGTCGCAGAAGCATTTCTGGGTGCCGTGTACGTGGATTCACACGGCAGATGTGATTTAGGTCTAATGTGCTGCCCTGGCAGGGGTCTAGGGTTGGAGAATAGAAATCAGGGGCTGTTGTCAGTGCACATTAAAGAGCCACGTACGAGAGAAGCCACAGAGAATACTTGCTTACCACAAGGACCATTGAACTTCTTGAAGATGTGCTCCTGGCGAGCACAGGCATGACGCAGCAGCTGGCATTCATTAGGGTAGTCAATACCATCACTGCCACACACAGTGCCCTCAGGGGCCCCAAAGCAGGTGGTTGGACACAGGCATGAGGCAGTCTGTCCATCAGCAGAGGGTGCACAGGTGCTACCGAAACTGCACGTCACATTGGCACAGGGGTCCCGGGACCCTATGGGTGGTGCAAGTGGGGTCATGCTAATTGTCCACTGGGCCCCCCACCCACCCACACTCACTTACCACATGGCCCTTGGCGAAGTAAGCGAATGCGCCGTTGCTGGCTGCACTGTGCACGCTGTAGCTCGCACTCATTGCTATAGGTAGAAGCATCCGAGCCACACACAGGAGCCACCATGGCAGGGCAGACATTCTTCTTGCACACACAGGAGGCCCGGCCTGGATCCTCAACACTGGGTTCACACACAGCACCAAAGCCACATAACATTCCCCTGCATACTGAGTTTAGACCAGAGAAAGGGTATTCAGATACAGGCTACCAGGAATCTGTTTCTAGGTCCACACACACATAAGCCCTTGCATAACATTCTGTTTGTGCCTGAATTTCATGGGGAGATCCATGAAATTATATGACTAAGCTCAAACCTAAACACATAAGCACCTACATCCTACAACTGACACAATGCATATGTGTTGCAAACAGCAATATCCAGAGGAAGAGCCAGGTATTGTTCACTAAGTCCACAAGTAGACATTGCTATATTTAAATTTTAGATACCCAATGGGGAAGCTTTCCTAAGCATAGCATTGGGGCTGACACCCTCTGAGATAAACCTTGAGTTGGGTGGGCCCCTAAGGATATACAGTTACTTAGATCTACTAAATGTTTAATTGGGTGTAATTATCATCACCTCATTTCTGGCTAATAAATAAGCCAGAAGAAGTCTTGGACATTTCCTAGGAGGGCAGGGAGCACTAGGGGCTAGAGCTATCCACTGCCATAGCAATGGTCTACCCAGCCTCCTAACCTTGTTTGTTTGTCTGGGTAGCCTTGCCACTGAAGAAGTCCAAAATTATAAAAACATCTACCTGCCTTACATATAACCTGTTTGTGTTTACTCTCCTCAGCTCCTAGAACCAGGTGCTCCCACACTGCCTTAAGGTACCCTTCCCTTTCTATAAATGGAGACACTAAATACCTACTCCCAGAACTATGGGTTCACTACTAGACTGGGCAGAGCATAAAATAGTAGGATTGTTAGCACCAACACCTTCCCTGTCGTGGCTCAAAACAAATATATTGTGTCCACCAGTGGTCTTTCTTCCTGCCTGGTCAACACCCCTCTCCCATTCAGCATTCTCTCTCCCAGTCATATAACCCTCACATTTGGCCTTCTCTTACCCAACCCTCTGAAGGTCTCGTACCAAATTCAACAAGCACTTTCTGAGGCCAAGCTGATGCTTGCTGGCTACACTCTTTGGCTGTTGACCAAAGTGTCCCCTAGGTCAAATTTTTGGGTCTGCACCCTAGTACCCAGTTCTTTGGCTGACTAATGGTGTCTATGCTTCTTGGGTCCCTCAATTTGATTACCTGGCCTAGCCAACCTCCCCCAGGTCTCAAACCCACAACCAAAGAAGCTATTCATTCCTTCACCTATTAATACCCACACATCTAAGCCAGTATAGCTCTACAAGTCTAAGATTCTGTCTCAACAAAACAACAACAAAAGACCTGTACTGAAGTTCTGTGGCAAATTCAAGGTTTAGAAAACCTGGACCCATCCTGGCTCTGTCCCTGGTTTGGCAATCAAGTTACTTATTAAGAGTTAACTTGTGCCTGGCAAGGTGGCTGTATGGGTAAAGGCACTCACTATCAAGCCTAACCACCTGAGTTTGATTCTCAAGACCCACACAGTAGGAGAGAACTGATTCCAACATGTTGCCTCTGATCTCCACATGTTGTATCATGGTATGTGTGAACATGCACACATACACACACACAAATAAATGCTTGGAAAAGAAAGAGAAAGAGAGAAACTTGGGAACTATTTATCACCTCTAGTAAACTCTTGCCTTACACACTCACATCATTAAACTGATGAAGAATGATCCTTTAAACCATGGTGATCCCTGTTTTAACAAAGTTTACATATATCCCTTCCCCACAGACCCATGAGATCACAAAAGCTCAAGGCAAAAATCTTTCTTTCTTTGTTTTTTGAGACACAGTTTCTCTGTATAGTCTTGGCTGTCCTGGAATTCACTCTGTAGAACACTCTGAGATCTGCCTGCCTCTGCCTCCCAAGTGCTGAGATTAAATATGTTCACCACCACTGCCATACTATCTATGTAACCAAGGGCTGCTTCCTAGAAAGAGAACAGGGTCTGTTCTCAAAATGACACCCACAACCTTAATCCTAGGATTTCCTGATATCTCCACAACCCATATCCTGGTCAAAACAGAAACCATGGCTGGGCAATGTGGAATGCAACTTAAATCCCAGCACTTGGGAGGGATAGGCAGAACAACCTCTGTGAGTTTGAGGCCAGCCTGGTCTACATAGTGAGTTCTAGGACAGCCAAAGGCTATATAGAGACTATTTCAACCCCTAGTTCCCAAACAAAAAAAAAATCCCAGAACCCATGACTTTGTCCCACATGAGATAACTCTAAACATGAATTTTATTAAACTAGTCAGGTGCCCAGGCAACAGAATTGATAGGGTAGTAGGTTCCAAGAACAGAGCTGGGAACTACCCCACTTGCTGTGAGGAGCCAGGCTGGGTTAGCAGAGATACAGTCTATGCCCAGTCTTTGCTTTTTTTTTTTTTTTGTAACACCGTCAGTTCCTCTTCTCTTTATCATTAACTTAGTTACAGAAGCCTACACACTAGCAGGCCTTCTGGGAGTGTTGGCCCAGCCCACAACGCCATGAAAAAGGTTAACCTGTCCTTTTCATCATTTGCTTCCTCCCTGACCTCAGGGGCAGACCTAGGCCCTCCAGCCCTCAGACAGCTGTCACTAGCTTTACTAGGCCCTCCCCCCAACTACCCAGCCCACTTTCCCTTTGGTGTTTCTGTCGTTTCCAGCCCCACCCTTTCCTGAACAGGGAAAAAGACAAAGAAAAGGAATCCCTCTACAAACAGACTGACTTCAGTGCTCCAGCCAAACGTAATCTCCCAGATTGTAGGTTCTAAGACTGGTCTTGCCCAGGAGTATTGGCCAGCACCTAAAGACCCCTGTGAACTCCCTGGAAGGGATCCAAACTCCCTTGTCCAGCCTCCTAATCCAAATACACCTGGTGTACACACTACAAAACAGCCCCAATCCTGGATAACCCTGACCATTTTCACCCTATTATCAGTGTACCAACCACCTGCCCCAACCACCACACTCACCATCAGGAGGCATAGGAGGCGCTGCTGTGAAGTGGATTCCAGGTTTGTCTAGAGGGGAAAAAAAGTTAGGCCCCTTTGAGCAGGTACTTTGCCACTTATATCCATTCCTCAAGAGGCCAGTTACAATCAGCAAGGCTAGAGGCAGGACAGACAGAGAAGGCCCTGGCCTTTTCTCTGCCCCTCCAACTTCATAGCCTGTTTTCTTCTCCAACTGTTTTCTCGGTTAAGTCCAAAACTGTCCCTGCTCCCAATCCCAGCACTGATTCACCCTTGCCAATTCTCACAGTTTTCTGGAGCTCAGAATGAAGGTGTGCACCATTAGGAACCAAAGAATAGGTCATAACAGGCCCAGGAATCTAATGTGACCTATCCAATACCCAGAAGGAAAAGGTGCCCCATTCCACAACAACCCCTGGATTGATATGACTCTGCCTGCCCTGAAATCCTTGGTAACTGAGATGAGAAACTCAATGAGCAGAACAGAGGTACACCCAGCAGCCACGTACAGTTGCTGAGGAAAAGCAGCACTGCCAAGCCCAACGTGGAAGTAGCCAACAGGATCAAGCAGATGTTGCAGGGGATCATGAAGTACCGAACCAGCATGGAGGCACCAGGCTGCTGCCTGAGTCTGTGTTCCAGTGGCAGAGGAGGCATGATACAGCTTCAGCCCACTTCCTGGGTGTGGGGGTTCTCATGGAGTGCCCTTAGGCCTCTTCGGAGCTACTCCCCCCATGCTGGGTGCCCTGGAGCAGCAGATGGCAGCTGTGATCTCAAAGTTTAGCCAGTTATGGCTGGGGAAGCACCAGGCCCTCCCCAGACCTCCAGGCTCATGGTAGAAGATAAGCAGAATTCTCTCCAAGTAGAAATCCCAAATGTGAGCTCAGAAGCAGGCAAAGGATGATGGAGAGCCAAGGCAACTCCTGTTGACTACAATTCTTCTGCCCACTAGCCAGTGCTGTCCTCAGTAGCCCCTGGAGTCTGCACTGCAGGAAAGGCCCTAGAGACCAGGGGCGCCGATGCAGGGCCTGTCTGCTCCTGCCTAGCAGAGGCGGGAGCACGATGGCAGCAGCGGGAGGAGCAACGGCTTTGGAGAGAGAATAAAGAAAGAACCGCGGAGGCGCCTGCCCACCTCCAGTAGCAGTGTAGCAGGGGCGGCGGCGGCGGCGGCGGCGGCGGCGGCGGCAGCGGCAGCGGCAGCGCCGGCGGCGACTGCGACAAGCAGTATAGCTCTTCTTGTCCTCGATGGGCTGGGGCAGTGAGTGAGGGGTGAGGGAAGCCGAGAGAGGGCGGGGTGGTGTTGGTGGTGGCGGTGGCGCCGGAGAGCAGAGACAAAGGAAGATGTCTCTGGGGACTCAAGCGTCCAGGGGCAGTCGCAGTTGGGAGCAAAGAGGCTGGGGTGGATTAAGACCAGGACGCAAGGTGTACAAAAGGGGCAGAGCAGCTCTGGGTAGAGGTAGGGTGTGGGGAGGGTGCTGTTAGAGGGCAGGGACCAAGGGAGGGGCAAGTGATGGCAGGACAATGGGGCTGGAAATTGGAGGACAAGGGAGAAGTAGGAGTGGGCTAAGTGCTGTCATAGGGAAACAGAGGTTGGGCCTGGAGAGGAGGCTCAGCCCCCACCCTTCGGAGACTGTGGAGAAAGATGGGGCAGGAGGCAGCTAAGTGGGAGGGTCAGTAGAGGCTGCTATGAGGGTAGAGGCAATCTTTCCTTATCACTCTTAATGCCTGGCTGGGCTGAAAGGTTCCTGAGGTACCACCACAGGGGACTTGGACCTGCAGGAAGGACTAAATTCTGGGATTTGGTCTGCTTATGCTTATGCATGCCATTGTGCCAGTGCCTGTATTGTTTCTGCTCCTGCAGGCTCTGCCTTGGTGTGGAGGGGGAGCCCCAGCTGGCATGTAAGGTGCTCAAGTAGGTACAAGCGGAATAGTACGGTGATGGGCTCAGAAACCACCCACCTACCTTTCCCGTTGTAACTGAAAAATAACACCTTAAGCTACCCATTCAACTTAACTCCCCAGCAATGAGAAAACGTGCAAATAAGCCTATGCAAATAGCTGTGCCACTCCAGCTATCCTGAGCCTGAGCCTGGAGCACACTTCTGCCCCCATGCAACTTTGCAAACTCTGGCAGAGCCATGCGGCAAAGGGTTTGGGATGGAGGCACAGGTCCAGTGAAGGGGCTTCTTTCCTGGCTTCTGCTGGGAAAGACTGCTCAACTCCCACCCTCCCTGTCCCACACCTGTCCACAAGCCTGGAGAGTATGCAGGTTCTATACCACCCCACGTGATATAGCCACCCTCCTACTAAGTCTTCATCTCAGCTGCGATCACACAAGCAGCCCCCATACCACACACTTGGGTGATACTAACAGGTACACAGTGCTCACAACTCAAGACTCCAGTCAGGCTTCTGTATCTGCTGTCAGCAAGTCCAACTTGCCAGCCACTTATGGTTACTCTCAAACTTCATCTTAGTCTATCTTGAGAAGGCCATATCTCTCTCTAACAGAAGCCCTTGGCTTGTCTGTGAGGCTCCTCTATTCCGTCCTTCAACCAGCCCTTTCTGGGGCCCTGAGACCCTACACTCACTACACGTTGACAGGAAATGGCTCCACTTCCATTATTACTCACAGTTGAACCTCTCCAAGGCCTCCCTGGCCAGACACTTGGTGCCCTTACTGTGCCAACTCCCCTTTGATCTGTCAGACAGGTTTCTCTACCCCAGTTGATAATTATTTATCTTCTCTGTATCCAGGCCTTTCCATCCCCTGGCCAGGCACAAAGTGCCACCCTCCACTAGGTCATTCATTCACCACCCATGATAAGAGGTCTTCCATCTTTTGTGGCCCCAAATTCACTCTTCTAATGAAATCTTGCAGGAAACTCCAAAATAAATCAGGGTTTCTGAGCTTTAAGCCTGCAGTCTAGGATAGCATCACATGTACCTACTGGAAAACTCCACTCACAGATGGCCTCGCCCTCTCCTCAGGAGAGCTCTGGCCCTAAATGCTTCCTACTCAACCTTGGCACTGCCTGTGGCACAGAAGTAATCTCCCCCATTACCACGAATGAAGTCTAAGTTCTTAGCTCCCAGGGAAAGGTTTGGCCTAGAAGGCCAAGAGAACTTAGAATTGGGGAGCCCAACACAGGACATACACATCTTCTGTTTGCCTCACTGCCCCAACAGACAGTACCAGAGAATAAGTACCCTAGGCATTACCCAGCAGACCACATGATACTGTCAGATACGTTGTTTCAGCCCTGGAATGTCCCAGAAAGCACAAGAACCAGGGTCTCAAAAGACTGAGCCACACTGATGGTGGGAACCCTGGGCAAGAGCCAACAGAAGAAGCCTCCAGGGATCTTGGGAAATTTGCTGTGGCCTTTGCTTACCACCTTTCACCAAGCAAAAACCCTGAAATCTGCCACTGCAGCGGTCTCAATAGACTTATTTTTTTCAGTGCTTATATGGAGCTCTAGTCAGCGCTGGGCAACACTGGACTGGGGCTTGAGGTCTATTGGGCCTTGCCATGGGAAAGAGAACTAGGCAGGCAGCCTGGCCCCACCAAACCCCAGTCAGTGTCTGAGCCCCCTGCAGGGGCAGGATGCCTTCAAAAAACAAAGAGCCTTTGAGGCTCCAGGCCAGTTGGGGGAGGGGAGCACAGGCTACTGAAGTTATTTTGGGATCTTTAGACAAAATTATTCAGCCCAGACTGCCCCAGCAGGCTCATGCCCAGGAATGAAAGGGATGCTGATCCAGGCTTACCCCTCTGAGCTCACACCCTACCAACATGCAACCATATATGAGCCATGACATCAAGTACTCCTGCTTTCCAGCAGTCTCAAGTTTGCAGGCATTATATCTCCCACCTTACAACATACACTAGACATTCTTTGTGTAGCACAAGCTTGTCTCTCACTCCCAGGCCTAATGGGTGTGGCCCTATGCTCTGGTTCTTCTCAGGACCAGAGGAGGTTGGGGGCTGAGGCCTGGAGAAGGTACAGAGCGCAGCTACTGTTAGCTCCCTGGTCCCATTCTCATGCAGATGACACTTCTCCCATTCTAGATAGCCTTCAGCTCCCTTAGAAAAGAAGGTAAAGAGTTAAGGGTTAGATGACAGAGAGGAGCCCATGGAAAAAGCAGCCTTTCCGGACCCTCAGCACACACTAAATTCCCCGATAGGACTCACTCCACCCTCTGACTTCTAGTCAAGCCAGGGTAATGCCCACTTGTTCTCTTTGGTTGTGGGGATTTCTAGGCTCAGGTTAATAAAGGTGCCTGATGGACTCAGTTCGGGCTGCCCTGGTCAGGACAGGACAGTATTATCCTGGACCTCAGATGTCTGGTCTCAAACTGCGCCTTGCCTTTTTTCAGCTTTAGACATAAGCACTTCACAGCTGGACAGAAGTACTCAGCCCTCCTGATCAACTGCCAGCTTGAAGGGATCTCCAGAATTCCTCTTGCCAGCTTCAGGCCAAAGTAAGATCTGAGTACACTCACCTGCCCACTTGGATAGTTATCCTGATCTGAAGGATGGCTGGATTAAATTAAAATATGGGATACAGGGCTGGAGATATGGCTTAGTGGTTAAGAGCACTGGCTGCTCTTCCAGATCCCAGCACCCACATGGCAGCTCACAACTGTCTGTAATTCTAGTTGCAGGGAATTCAACACCCCCACACAGACAGACATGCAGGCAAAACATCAATACATGTAAAATAATAATAATAATAATAATAATAATAATAATAATAATAATAATAACTGGGATACAAATTGGGAAGGAGGCAGAGGCAAGTGAATCTCTGAGTTCCAGCCTGGTCTACAGAGTGCATTTCAAGACAGCCAGGGCTACACAGAGAAACCCATCTCAAAAAACAAACAAGACAAAACAAAACAACAACAAAAAATTGTGATACAAAAGGACTATCTGTTAGGAAATAGGCGAAATGTGAGGGTTACAGAGAGGGAGATAGAGAGAGAGAGAGGGAGAGAGAGAGCCAAAGAGAGGGACAGAGCCAGAGAGAGGAAGCGGAAGGAAGAGAGAGAGAAAGGGGAGGGCCCCAGTTCTCTTATAGGGTGACCCAGGGACATGTGCAGGTATTCTAGGTATCTTCACAACTGCCTGATAACTGGTCTATCAAGTCCCTTGGGGCTGGCCATAGAAGTGCCTGCTTACTGATCCCAACACTATCTTTTAGGGCCGCCCATAGCTGCCAGATTATCTCTTCTCACTTCCTTGGCTGGCTAGGCTTCTCAATTTAGGGCTATTCCCACAAACTAATCAACTAGTCTGAGAAGCTATAGTATGTCTGTTTGGCCTTCAGAAGACATATGACAGTTTCAGATAAAGTCAGATGGGTGGAGTGAAATTTGTAGATCAACCAAGTGATAAGTAGGGCCAGAGCTGTCAGAGGGTCTGTCTTTACTGCAGATTCTCAATCTTTTGAATTTGGGGAGTTCCACCATAGACCTGGGCATTTTCCAGGACATTTTCCAGAATGTCCAAGAGCTACCAGATGAACAGGTACAAGTGAAAAGGCAGTGAGGGCAGCGACATTCATGCTGCCACTTCTGCCCCTTAGGTGAACCCAAACCCAGCTTTGCCTATCTCCAGGAGGAAACAAGCTTATTTCCAGAGGGCTTCACGGAAGTGGTCCAGTAGCCACATATTAGGATGAGAAGGACAGGCTGGAAAGAGGACAGAGGACCAGAGATGGCAGGAAGCAGAGACAGACCCAGAGAGGAAAGTGGCTAGGATAAGCAAGGAGGAACTTTCCTACTAGAGGAGTTCTTGGGATCAGAAAATAGGTAGGAAGACCAGCCCAGAAAGGGATTAGATTGCTTTCTCAGCCAGGAGTACAGGCTACTGGAGAAAGGTTTCTAGTACTTTCCTTGCCTCATACTCAAAGCATCTTATCTACCCTTTCTCAGGGAGCAACAACCACCTACTGTTCCTTTCATTCCCCTTTATCTCCTTGAGAAGCCACCAAAACACCAGCAGGATTCTATTGAGGTGGCAGCAACAGTATATTTCCCATGAACTCTATATGGAAAGGCCTTAGAGTGGTGGTGATTGGACATATTCGAGAAGGAACTGATAGAATTAATGATGGATGACACCACAAGCCACTCCTTATACCTGATGGCTTCCTTCCTGGAGCAGGGGACAAATCCTTCTACCAATACAGTATTTGTGCTCTGTTCTTCCATATGTGCTGGAACCTCACTTGTAGCTATAGGGGCCTGCACGGGCATAATGCTAGCCTACATCTTCTGGGACCTAGGATATGATGGGAGCTCTCTAACTTATCTCAGGCTAGCAACAGATAGGGGGCAGAGAGGAGGAAGGGGGTTTTGTCATCCTCAGGGTCTGGCAGTTTTGTAAAGGTCAGTGACCCAGTTCCCTGGTCTTCTGTCTTCACAGCAGCTCACAAAACACATCCCTGATTTTAAATGTTTACAATTCACCTCACTCATTCCTAAAGGCAGAGCTCACGAATGGTACCCCTGCCTTTCTAGCAGATAATGAACCCAACTGGACCCAACAGAACCAACAGCAAACAAATGCTAGGACCTGACCATTTAAATAAAAACCCAGAAAAATCAAGATAGTGAAAACTACCATGCCCCCAACTACAGGTATAGGCATACATATCTATGTAAAGTTCATACAGCTGGAAACAACCCTAGCCTGTGAGGACGGAGCCTCCAGACTTCCCTGACTCCTGGGAAGAGGCCATCTCTAGTCCCTGGGGGACCTTCCTCAAAGGAAATTCTCAGGATTGGTGCTGAGGAGGGGAGGGGTGAGATACCCTTACCCCCCATCCTCCACCACAGATCTTAACAACAACTCTCCCAGCTTCCAAAATAGTCACACATGGGCCTACTCCTGAGCCCCAGAAGGTACAGGGTCACAGAGCCCTCTTCTTGATGGTAAATATCCCATATGAGCAGGATTGCTATGACAACTATTGTGGTAGCTCCTAGTCCAACCAAGAGGCTCAGTGGCTTGGGGCTCGATCTCCTCCCTGAGATAAACAGCTGACCTGAGTCTCACAAAAGGAAGAAAAGACAGCTTTTTTCCACCCTCTTGTAACTTCTGCCTCTTGTGCATAGCAACCAGGCATAGGAAGCAATAGAGGGTGCTTACCAATCAGGGATACAGGATCCTCCTGAACCTGTGGTCCTGAGTGTGTCCTCCACCTCTTCTCTAAATATTTCCATCCTATTCTCTCCTACTTTAGCTTGTAGGAACTTGTGAGTAGCCACAGACCTGGACTGGGTTGTGGGTTGCCTCAGACCTAGGTCGGTGTTCTGATCACCCAATTCCTCAGGTCTCTGATAGGGGTCCCATGCCCACAGGACTACTATGAGAGCTCAAGCATGTGGAAGCAGAATTTGCTTTGTCCAGATAGATCCACGTAGACAAAAGTGGTTTCAAAACACCCTTCTTCATTTCTGACAGACAGTGGAGAGCATTTTCTCTGGAATGGAAGAGTAGGATCGGTATAGAAAAGGCCAAAAGTAACTTCCACCTGCTCAGTCTTGCCTATTGCCTGCCTAAAGGGAGACCACTCCCATAGAACCATTAGTATCCTGCCTGTCACTCACCTATAAGCGAGTACTCTTTGATTCCAGCAAGCAAAGCCCACCCTCTAAGGCTGCTTCAGTGAGCCCAAAGATGAGACAAGTCCATTCCTGCAGCCAACTTCCTACCAAAACTCCCTGGCATGGAAGAGAGGCCCTTCCCTACCTGGGCAGGCTCTTCTCTGGGAAAAAAGCAGTGGGGGATACCAAGCAGCCTCCAGCCTGAACCTGTGTGTGGGGAGGGCCCCTCAAAGGACTCTGGGTGAGGCGGTAGAGTGGTAGAGAACCTGGAGTCCAAAAGGGAGAGCCACCTCCCCCTTCAGCAGAAGGAATGTGGGGGAGGTGTGAGGAAAGGACAAGGCAATGGGAGTCGAAGTCTAGCCTAGGGGGCAGTTCTCCCAACAGTCTAGGGACCTTCAAAACATCCTAGGCAACCCCAGTGCCAGAAGCCATCCTTAGGGGGTCAGGCTGCTACCATCCACTGCCTTGAGACCTAGAGCTCCTCTGTTCTGAAATCCCTGCATAGCTGACCTAGCAAAGAGGACCTATCTGGTCACCTTAGGCCTGGAAGTATAGTCACCAAGACCCCAGTTCACAGTTGGGAGGGGCTGGGGTGGTCAGGTGCCAGGCTCACTCAACCCTGGCCCCCTGCCCTGTCCTTGTGCCAGGTGCTGGCAGGAACAGACAACAGTTCCTTTCTCTGCTCCTAGCTCTTACTAGGGAAGTGTAGGTCACCAAGCCAGGCTTGCGTCTCTCCTGGAGGTTTCAGGGAGGGGCCAATTCAATCTTCCCTAGAGATGGGATGAGGACAGCAGTGGGCCTATGCACAGTACCCTTCAGTGAAGAGGATTCTCCCCTTCCTTGACAAAACTGTCAGAGTGAAGGGTCCCTTTCCACAAGGAGCAACAGTCACTCTGCCCAAAGGTGATGCAAAGGGAAGGGCACATACCTGGCCCAGTTATGCCAGGAATGTGGCTCCCCAGGCAGAGGACCGGAGGAGCTTTTTTTTTTTGGTGGGTGGGGGAGGGGCTAGCTGGCTGGAGGTGCTCTTAGACTGAACAAGAGGTCAGGAGTGGCCCAGATTTCACCCAGTTTCCAGTGTGGGTGGGGCAGAGTAGGGGACCTAGAGGCAGAATGGGAAGTCACACTGGAGGGATGGCTTTGTTTCAAGGGTGAGGACCTAGGATGAAGTTCAAAAGCCTCATCACCTACAGTTAAGGAAATGGACCCAGCTTCAGGGCAGTGGGCAAGAAGATGTCTCAAGAGGATATTTCATTTCCATCCTAGACCCTAAGCCCTGATGGCTCCTTGGGTGTTCTGACTTTGTCTTAGCTCACAACTTACCCTGTTGCACCCTAGTCTGCTTTCAAAACAGATCTAATCATTTGAAGCTTCCTACAGTGGTGTTGAGGCTCCTTGCCCTGCCCCACCCCACCTTTTACACACCTTAAGGCATCTCCTCAGCCTTCCTGGCTCTCCCACCTAGAGTCTTCAGTCTCATATCTGTCTGTCCACTGTCGTTATGCTCCCCCTGCCCCTCCAGCTACTCCTGGGCTCTCTGCTGGTAAAATGCTGGTCTGTGAATCTTGGGAGCTAAGTACCCCTAAGTGTTAGCCATATATAAGTGCAGAGCAAGGGAGGCCTTCTTTCCATGATTCTTCTTCCTAGCTGTACTGCTCCAAACTGGGCTCTACCAGCACCAAAGCCAGGGTGTAACATGGGCATAGATGGCTTTGGTGAGATGCTAAACCTTGTTTTGTCCAGAGTAAACTCCCTACCATGACCTCTGATCTCAAGGGAAGTCCTCAGTTACTGAGTCATGGACCCTAGATCCACCTGGCTATTAATGATTCACTCTTGATCTTGTGGGGACAAGAGACTGTGGCTACTCTTCAGCCCCCTTCTCAACCCAAAGTTGGCATATCCTCCCTGCCTTTCCTGCTCCAATTTCTCAAAGGACAAATTTCCATAGCAGTGCTAGAATCTCTGGTTCGATAGCTGGCTGAGAGGCCACAGGGCTTTCCATTCTGGCTCTGCTCCTCCTACACTGGTTCCCCAAGGCCAGCATTGGTTCCAGAGACACCACCCAAGAGCCAAGCAAGCATCAAAGCAGAAAGACAGACAGGAAGGAGATAAGTCTTCTGGGCTGGCAAACATATCACATCAGAGGACCAGAAGTCATGACCCTTGCCACTACCCTGAGAAGAAAATTTCTGTTCCCAGCCCTACAACCCTTTGCAGCCAGCCAACATGGAACAGACAGGATATACTAGTGATGTGAGAAAAAAAACAAAACAAAACAAAAAAACATTCGTATCATATTTACACCTAAGGGTTTCCGTCACCAACTGAGGCTGTCTTGAGGAGGAGAGAGGGGAGATCTGGATGGTCATGTGATTTTGGTCACCTTCTAGAGGATGGCAGCTTAAGCCCACAGAACTGTTCTACAAAATGTGGGCCTCTGGAACACATATGAAAGTTCCTCACCTTCCAATCCCCTATGCCTAACCACAGGGGTTTATTCAAATATATGGGTCCAATCCAGGCATATGTTTAGACTGCTGTAGGGATAAGACAAGTGGTGTTTATTCACCTGGTCCCAACTTCTGCAGAAAAGGGTTTTTCAAGGGGGACTGTGGAGTGCTGAGGAAAAAGGGAGAAAAAGCAGAGACACTTGTTTCTTTGCAGGGCAGCAGTTTGTTTATGGCTCCAAGACCAAACAAAGACAGCTACTATCAGAGCTTGGGGTGTCTAATCTGTGTGGATGAAGATGAAGCCAAGAGCAGTGACGCCGAATCACAGGTAGACAACAGACAACAGGATGGTTCACTCTCCTGCTTGTGGCAAGCTGTCCTCTGTACCCCACCCTCAGATCCCATAAAATTTCTGTCATTATAAGCAAGCCACTGGCCCTTTAAGGAACACCCTCACCACGCACCTTCCACACAGAACTCCACCTCTTCCAGGTTCCGCAAAGTGATCCGCATAAGGCTGGAGTTGAGCATCAGCTCATTCTTGTGGGCTGGCCATAGGTAGGGTGGCGCTGGGTTCACAAAAAAGATTCTAGTGTCCCCAGTGGACACCTGGTTGTCGCAGATGAGGGGGTCTCCAAAGCCACCAATTACCACCTTGTTGCCACCATCCAGCAGACTCTCCTGGGCCACCACATCTTTGCCTTTCAAGTACCGCCACACTCGAACCTGAGTGGACACGGAGGTAAAAGTAAAAAGGGATAGGGTTCCAGACTAGACACATGGGCCCTGTCCCCACTCTGGTCTCACTAGCTCAAGCCAGTGTTCACAGTGGACTCCAGCCGAGGGCAGAGATGTTCAAAGTTCTGTGAGTCTGCCCCTCAGCAAAGGCTGCAGTGAAGTAGACATCTGCTGGGTATGAGATGACACACCAAAAGGTATACCACCTAGCTGTGCTCCCACCCCAGTCTAACCAGCCCAAGTCCCACCATAAGGGTCCATCTCAGCTAGGACTTACCACTCAGGACCAGACAGCTTAGGTGAAGGGACTTAAGAGTAATATCCTAGCTGGGATCTTCACAACCCTGTGTGTGGGCTAACGCCTCTGCCAGGAAGTAAAGACCCACTTCTTTTCTCCATAGTCTGCCTGAGTCTGTGCAGCTAAGGCAGTTCTGAACAACAAAGTCAAGTTTGGGCAATGCAAGTCGGCCCCACCCTCCACCTTTTCCTTTGGGGCCCCGAGGGCACCCACTCTGACAGACATGGATGGAGGCCGTAACCTGCAGTGCCCACAGGACAAGTCCAGGAGCCCAGACACTTTTTGGAAAGGAGTTCAAGGAAGGGGCCCCTTTCCCCTTCTTCAGGTGCTCTGGGGGTTTGGACTCTTGGAATGGAAGGAGCAAAAAAGACAATGGGCAGCTTGTCTACCTGCCTAGCTCCTGCAGTACCTAAAGGACTTGGAGAACCTCATCTACTTTGCCCCCCCCAACTATTGTGGGAGATAACCCAAACGGGGGACGCACACAGTTTTCACACCTCCCCCACCCCAGCCACACCCAGGAGCAGCAGGGAGGAAGTCGGGAAAATCCTGCAGGGACTTGGCAAAGTGCCTTGGCAGGGAGAGGAGGGGGCCCAGCGGGGGGATCCCATGAACACACACTACTCTGAAAGAAGTCACCATCTTTCTCATGCCCAAGAGCAAGAAAAATCCTATTTCTAGTGAAGTGATTTGAGGGGCTAGGAGAACCAGCAATGGGGCTGAAGGTACCCGCCATACCTATTCCAAGGTGTTCTCAAATTCAGCTTTAGTTGAAGCAGAGCTGACTTTCCTACTGTATGGTAGGGAAACAGTTCTTCCAGGACTAGTACGGAACACCTGCCCCTGTCCTCATGCACGGTAGACTCAGTCATAGTCCTCTGCTCCCGCTCCCCGACGCCCAGTCCCTGCAGCACCTTACGTAGGCTCCTCAGACTTGCGGATTAGACTACACACCCCTTCCTCTCTGCAGACTACCCCTTCTTGTCCTGGTAAAGGCCTCACCACCGTCCGAGTCCATTCCCACCTCACACCTCCCGAAACCCTATTCCTTTTCTTTGGCGAGGATGTACACTTGTTTCCAACAAGACACAGGTTTTGGACGAGGCGGAGGGCGGCGGGAGGGGGGGGCAGCCACTACTGCAACTGGGGCCTGGGCACAGTGAGAGGAACCACAGCGGCACCGCAGTAACTTTCGCCCTGAGCTTCAGAGTTTTCCGGGACCTGGTGCCCCACCCGGAGGCTTGTCGGTCGCCAAGGGAGCTCGAACTCGGGCTACAGAAAGCGTTTCGGGCTCGTTCCCACGGCTTGGGGCCAGGGTCCCAGCAGGGTGGCCAGCACCCGAAGGGCGGGCCTCAGACATGGGAACCACGGGGAAAAGGGCCCCGGGCTGGGATTCCAGAGGGCTGAGGTCTCGTGGGGTCCTGTCGGGGCCCACCTTGCATGAGTACGTGTGCTGCACTGGGTCCACGTTGAGGATCTCCTCCACTGTGCCGGTGAGCACCACATTCGCCTCCTCCTCGCGCCGTTCCAGGGCGCGCTCCGGGCACGTCCCGCTGGCGCCGGGCAGGGTGCGCGCGGCTACCACCAAGAGCAGCAGCAGTGGTAGCAGCGGGGTCGGGAAACACCGCCGCAGGCTGGCCATGGCGGAAGGCGGCCAGGAGAGTGCGCCGGCCAGACTGTACAGGGGGCAGGACAGAACTGGACCGCAGCTAGGCGGAGAAGGTGGGAGGGCGGACGGCGTGGGGGCGGGCCAGGGGCGGGAATTAGGCAGCACCGCCCCTCCCCCGGGAGCTCAGCCCGCCCCCGCTCCCTGCGACCCGCGCGGGCGGCGAACAAAGCCCGGAGACTGCGTCGCCGAACTGGGGCGGGAGCCTCGGCCCGGTGGGTGGCGGGCCGCCTTGGGGGAGGGGAAGGCGTGGCGCCGGGCGCCCCTCCCCCGTCCGCCTAAACTGTCCTCCCACCAGGAAATGCAGCTGAAAAAAGGTTAATGTATAATCTAGGGGCGACGTGCTGGGACTTCCAAGGGGCTCTCCAGGGAGCCGAGAGCTGCAGAGCTCTGTGGACAGGCGAAGCTAACGAAGCTGGACCTCTCATTCCTCCGCCCTTTAGGTCCGCCTCGTGCTAGGACTACTCACAGAGCTCCCTGCAGCAGTACCCGGCCCGCCATAGGCGCTAAGGCGACCCAGCAGGGCCACGCCCCCTGCAGGTGACCGATCTGTGGTGACTAGTCTGAATTGCGCTCAGACCCGCCTACCAGCTACCCCATAGCTCTGTAGTACATCGGATGCCCCTAAGTTGATCGTTGCCTGCCTTCTCAGTTGTGCTGTGAAACCTACTACGTCCCCGACTCATCTCTCTCTCTATTTGTGGACCAACCCAACTTGGCCTGGCTAGGTGCAGGGTATAAACTGAGACCCAGGGGAGACAAGCTAGCGCTGGATCTACAAAAGGTTGAAGGAAAGAGAAGACTGAGGTTGCTGTGTATGGGCCACAGGCTTTTCAACCAGAAGCCAGAGTGAATTGTGAAAGGCAGAAGCTCTTCCTCCTGAGAAAGACTCCACCACCAGGACTCCGGCAGGCTTCAGGAAAGGGAGTGGTCAATGAAGATTTGAGGTCACATCCACACAGTGGGCACCAACATTACTAGATCTGGGGCCACCTGATACAGGTAAGTACAAACACACCAACCAGAGGGTGTCTCCACTGAAATTCTCTTAAAGGTGCCTTAGGCCACTCAAAGCCTGAGCAAGTTGATGGAAAAGACGAGAAAGAACCATCAGGCAGGAAGGGGGTGAAACTTTTCCAAATTTGATGCCTCATATCTGAGATATGATTTCCTTTGTAGACAGGTGAGACCCCCTACCTGCCACTAGTGGCCTCTCTATAGCCCTGATGAGGTATACTTGCTAACCACCACCTCCTAAACAGCAGCTGACTGATGTTAGTGGTGAGACCCTGTCCCACCCTCTGTGGACTAGTACAAGTGGGACTAGGAACACCCACAAAAGAATGCATCACCCTCCTTCACAGCCTACTCAGGCAGATCCAAGAACTTTCCTTCACTGTTTCAAAGAATCTGGAGAGCAACTGGTCTCATTAGGAGCCTCATCCTGTTACTGTAAGGACCTGCCCTGCCCTGTCCCTGAGCCATAAGTAGAGATGGGAAACAGTTGTTGTGGGGCTGGCTGAGGCTCAGGACTGGGTCCCAGCAAAAGTGTCTTTCTCTAGAAGTGAATTAATTATCCAAAGAGTTTGGAGGGGAATTTCCTCACTAGGCTTTAACTATGAAGTCCTTGTCTCTTAACTTAGCAACCCAGGACCTTGCCACCATGGATGGATAGGCATTTCTGAAGGAGTACAAACAAATAGGAGGCAGAACTTTTTATCCCAGTCTCTTTTATTACCAACATTGCTCTGGATAGGGGCCTTAGACATACTTGTCCCCCCCGCCCCTCAGGCGCAAATGCATGATCACTGTGCACTGGGGCTTTAGGCCATATTCTCCCAGTGGCTGTTTGTCCTCCATGGGTCTTCCCTCAAAGCTCAGCCAGAACTGGTCTTCTTGTACTTGCTCCTTCTGGGACACAAGCCTCTTAAGCACTTCTACAGTCTGTGTCAGGCAGACATCATAGATACTGCTGCGACCCTTTTCATTCCTCACCAGGATGCTCAGAGGGTTGCTGCAGTTCTGTACCATTAGCACAACTGTGCTGCCAGGACCCAGTCCCTGGCTAATAAGGGTGACGCTGTCTTGCAGCATCTCACCAGAAGCCATGTGGGCCAGGCGCTGCTGGAAAGCTGGCACACCAGTTTTCTGGGCAATCTGCTTCTTCAGTTCTGACACCATCATGGAGTTAGTCAGGGATACCAGGAACTCATCACCCCCCAGCATCTTCACCTTTAGGTCCCAGGCCTGCAAGCATCACAGGGGTTTAGCATTGGTTCTCATTCTTCCTAATGCTTCAGACTCTAATATAATGCTGCAACCCTTTAATACAGTTCCTTGAGTTGAAGTGAGCATAACCATAAAATAATAATAATAATTATTATTATTTGTTATTTTATTTTTTTGAGGTAGTGTTTTTCTATGTAGCTTTTGTTGTCCTGAACTCACTTTGTAGACCAGGCTGACCTCAAACTCGGAGATCTGCCTGCCTCTGCTTCTCAGTGCTGGGATTGCAGCTGTGTGCCACCACGCCCAGTTCATAAATTATTTTCATTGCTACTTCATAATTGCAATTTTGCTACAGTTATGAATCATAATGTAAATATCTGACATGTAGTATATCTGATATGTGACCCCTGTGAAAGGATTACTTGACCTCCAAAGGATTTGTGACCCACAGCTTGAGAACCACTGGTTTAGAGATTTCTTTGGCTACTTGCAAAACACTGGTCATAGGGTCTGGCTCCCATGTCCCACCCACATCCTCTCCTCCCTCAGAGGAAACCATCCAGGTATGTGGATGATACAAAGGAGTCAGTTCTAAAGGATCAGCCTCCCACAACCATCACATTGTTTCAGTTCACTCACCAAGATATCCTTCTGGGTCCAGCCCTAAGGGAATCAAGGACTCGCATAGCTAAGCAGACTAGGAACCTAGTCCCTCCATAGAAGTGAGCTTTGAGCAACTATACTCTGTTCCCACACTGTGACTATTCTGCCTCTGGAAGACCCTATCAAGGAACAGAGGAAAGTCAGTTAGAGGGAACCCACCTGCCTCAGCCTCAAATTGTACTCACCATGGCTGTAGGCTTTAGCACTAGGTCCCTTGCAGGAAATGAGGAGTTTGCAGGTCTCAGCTTCTGGCTCTCAGAGCCAGAGACTGGGTCAGCTCTTTTAAGTGTGAGCTGTGACTGTCAAGAGGCGGAGTCTACAGAAACCGGAGTTGCCTTCTGTTTCGGTTTCCTTTTCCCTTTTTCAATGAATGGGAAAAACAAAACTGAATGAAAAGAAACCGTGTCTGGGAAGGAAAGGGACTGGCTGTCAAGGGTCAAGCCCACACAACTTGGCCTGTGAGCTCTGAAACTCCCTAAACATCTAGCACTTCAAGTCCTTTACTAGTCATGTGGAAGTCAGAACAGAACCTAATTAAAAAAAAAAAAAAATTAGTTTTCATTTGAAAACTTGGAAACTAGTTATCTTGAAAAACATCACAATAATTAATTCAGAGACTGTATAGTGATAATCAGAATTGCCCAAAGACAACTACTATTGGTTATTAGTTTAGGACAATAGTTATCAGATTTCGGGTAGAGGGAAGCATTCCTATTCTAGAACAGTCTACTAAGATCTTATTATAGCTGGGCATGTGGTGCACACCTTTAGCCCTAGCATTGGGGAGACACAGGCAGGTAGATCTCTGAATTCAATGTTAACCTGGTCTACTGAGGGAGTTCCAAGATAGCCAGGGCTACACACACACACACACACACACACACACTCCTGTCTTGAAAAGAAAAAAAAAGTGGGCGTAGTGGCACAGGCCTGTGATCTTGTTCTGCCCAGTTCGCAAACCCCAAAAGACCAGGAATAACTAGACTGCGCTGTAAATACATGAGGTTCTTTTTATTATAAATCATTACAAGCTGCAGCTTGGGCTCACAACCCCCACCTCTGAGTGAGAGCCCAGAGCCCTGTACTCAGGTTAGTTGGGTGATTTAAAGATTCTGGTCCCTCCCAGCATGCTCAAGGCAGGGGTGATTCCTGCCTGGCAAGCATCTATTGGTCAAAATGCTACATTTTTTTAATTGACTGGCTATAGGAAGGTCCCCAGACCATTAATGATCTGGTGTCCCTCCCTAGGGGGATGGGCCAGTTTCCTAGCAACTATATCTCTAGTGGGTGGGGAAAGAATGCAGTAAGGCAGTTCTTCCCCTCACGGCATTCCTGGATTTCTCCACCCAGCTAGTTCAGGCCTTACATATTAATAATAGCTGCTAATTTTTAATCTTTTGGTCTCTCAATCTCAGCACTCAGGAGGCAGAGGCAGGTGGATTTCTGTGAGTTCGAGGCCAGCCTAGTCTACAAAGTGAGTCTAGGACAATCAAGGCTACCAGGCTATACAGAGAAACCCTGTCTTAAAAAAACAAAACCCAAACCAAACTGTTGGTATAATGTTCTTGTGGAGTGTATACAATTTACCCTTGTTCATTCAAATGCTGATTTCTCTACCCCACTATCTGGTTTCAAGCCATGTTGCTGTATTAAAATCAACTCTACACCTAGGTATGGTTCTTTTCAAGGATTCTGGAACAGTGGTCAGAGACTACCTTCCAGCCATCAATCTCATACACTAGATGGATGAAGACCTCTTTCCAGCACAAGCTGGCTTATTCTGTTGTCCAGAAAAGCTCTTCAAGACTCCCCTACCCATTCTGGGGCAAGAAGCCTCTGTGTTGCAGTCCCTGGCTTCTTCACTGTACCTCCTTTCTAGAATACTCTGCAAGTGCCATTCCCTCCACCCGACCTCTTGAAAGCTTCCTCTCTTTGAAGAACCAGTTGTGAAGGCCTTAGAACCACTCAACAGAAGAGGCATTTTCAAGTTGGGCGGTGGTGGCCCAACTTTAATCCCAGCACTTGGGAAGCAGAGGCAGATGGATCTCTGTGAGTCTAAGGCCAATCTGGTCAACAAAGAGAGTTTCAGGACTGCCAGGGCTACACAGGGAAACCCTGTCTCAAATAAATAATAGATACCAAAACAAACAAACAAACAAAAAACTGAATGAAATGTGGCATTTTCAAACCAGGCAGTGGTGGTGTATGCCATTAATCCCAGGATTCAGGAGGTGGATCTCAGTGAGTTCAAGGTCAGCCTGGTCTACAGAGTGAGTTCCAATTGCAACCATGAAAATAATAATGGACCTGTTTTTCTTATACTCCTCTGGGGGAAAAAAAAAAGATTTTGAATTTCTCAAATTTTTTGAAGGGGTTTGTGTTTTGAGATAGGGCCTGCAACTCACTGTGTAGACCAGGCTGGCTTTGAACACACAGAGATCTTCCTGCCTCTGCTTTCCAATTGCTGCATTAAAGGCATGTGAAACTATGCCTCCCTTGTCCTCATTTTTTTGAGTTCTTCTTTGCTGGACTTAGTTAGCAGTGGGATAATCCATAATATATCATTATATCTCCATGACATCATCTGGTTTCTGTCATCACTGATATCTTTACCTTACATGAAGTTGTCCTTCCATTGCTTTGTGGTATCAGCTGATATCACCTGTCAGATAGCTGACAGGGACCAGTTGACCTCCCTCTAGCCTTGGTGACAGGTTTAGTTCACCTTTCTACCAAAGCTTGTTCCAAAGCCTTTGTGTTACAGGCTCCTAGCTGGAAACTATACTGCACATGAGCAAATAATAATTCAGCTGAACAGACAAGGAGGTGACTTGAAATTACTAGAGCCTTGGGTGAGACCATGAGGAGATCAATGGGTCTGAGCTTCTCATCCTGAGAATTTGTCTTCCAGCCTTTGGAGAAATTTCCTTCTGGATTTCTTACAAGGTGACCATGAACTGCATCCTTTATCTACCAGTGTTTCCTTGCAGAGTGGACGTGAGCCAGGAGCCTCTGCCCGGCCCACTTACTAACCAGAGTGCTCTTCTCTTGGTGCACTGCCCTCTCTGTAATGGACTTTGGCATTGGGTTCACCTTTGTCATCAGTCAGTATTGGCTGCACAAAAGAGCTAGAAAGGGCGGGCGGTAGGCCGGCCTCCCATTGGCTGGGAAGAATGTGGGAACTGAAGCCAAGAAGAGTTCATAGGCCCCGACGCTCTACTGCCTTATTTAAGCCCTCAATGAACTGGGTTGAGGTTCAAGCTTGTAGGAGTTCACCAACTCTGTGCTCACTAGGGCCCCAGGTAGACTGTGGACATCCCAGGGAAGGCGAGAGTCTCACCACTAATGAAGCACCAGCCTTAGCCGCTGCTCCACCTAATAGTCCTCCAAGCTGATTGTGGAGAAGGGGCGGTGAGCACATATAATTGCAAGAATGGTTTTGCTCCAGACTATCAACAAGAACGCGCATAGGAAGGATGGGGGTGAGGGAGGTGGGATGAAGCACTCGAAGAGTCAAGTTCTCAGGGCTTACTGTGGCTCTCAGAGCCTAAAATCCAAGAAGGTAAGGTACCTCTCTGGCTTGCCACCCATTCTGCGTTCCTGCCTCCAGTGCTCCCGGCACACAAACTAGAGACAGCTGACATCCTGGAGATGACCGTGAGATATTTGCAAAACCTACAGGGCCCAGTGACAGGTGGTGTGTGAGTGACACTGCACGGAGGTTGAGAAGTGTATAGGACCACCACTGCAGGAACCAACTCTGGCTCTTGCTGCTCTAGCAGTGGCACTGCACCGACCCGAAGATCCTGGGCAAGTACTGGGCACTTTTCAAAGAGTACCTTGCCTAGGTGATCTGTGAGCTCACTTGGCTGGCTGTGAGAGTGTTCTAGCCGGCTTGTGCTTCCACTTACTTGGCTGCCCAGCTTTGCTGTTCCCAGCCTCAGAGGCCGAGGAGCCCAAGGTACTCATGTGGCCCACTGCTGCTGTCACTCCACGGCTCTGCTCGCTGTTGAGCTTTCGCTGGTGTGCTTTAACTACTGCTGACTCCAGTAACCTGCTCCAGGAGCAGAGCTGATCCTGGAGGTTATGGTGGGGGATGAAGTGTGACATGTCCTAGGGCTGCAGCCTTGATGTCCATACTGTACTAGAGAATACTTATTTACAGAGTTGTGTCGTGTTTTTTTTTTTTTGTTTTGTTTTGTCTTGTGAAAGGTGTAGTTCAGTAGTACCACTTCCTAGCTCAGGCAGCCCTGAACAAGTTCATTTCGCAAGTCCTTCATCTAGCCCAGGTATAGATATTCATACTTCCTCAAATTATAGGGTTGGCTTTGCTTTGGTTAGAAGTGATATCCGAGTCCATCCTCGGATATGATAGGCGCAACAAGAGAGGCAGCCAGGAAGGTGACAGTCACCAAGTTTTGTCTCAATGTGGGAAGGTGACTGGGAAGAAGTACTGGGGGGAGGATTTTTTTTTCCTGATTAAAAAAAAAGTGGGGGGGGTAGAGAGACAGCTCAGCGGTTAAGAGCACAGGCTGCTCTTTCAGAGGACCTGGGTTCAATTCTCAGCACCCACTTGGCAGCTTACAACTGTCTGTAACTCCTGTTCCAGGGGATCTGTAGTTCTGCTTCTGTCTAACTGAGGTGTGTGGAACCAGGATGTGGGTTTTGTGCTTAAAAGCTCAATCTGATAAAGTCTTGGAAGCGCAATGGGGTCTTGAACACCCAGTGGCCAGTCAATGGCCAGCTAATAAAGACTTTATATTAGCTTGAACCCATTTCTTAGCAGTCTTCTCCGGTGGTTTCCTCACAGCAACAAAAGGGTGACCCAATGATTTGATCCCAGAACTTCTTTCTACAGAAAGCAGAACAGACCAGAGCCCTCATGTCAATATCAATGACAATGAGCCTAAACTGAAGCCATACCAGGTCTTCCTGTCTTAAAAGACTGAGTAACAAAGGTCAGCTCAGCCACTCCTTGATAGTTCCCCTCAGGAACTGTGAGATAAGTGTTTTCCATTTCCAGTGACTTAGTTTTTGTTCTATAGCAATGAAGATAATTTTGTTTGTTTGTTTAGGTTTTGTTTTTTGTTTAGTTTTGCTTTGTTTGATTTGGTTTGGCTTTTTGAGACAAGGTTTCTCTGTGTAACAGAGCCCTGGTTGTCCTGGACTTGCTTTGTAGACCAAACTAGCCTTGACTCAGAGATCCACCTGCCTCTCCCTCCAAGTGCTGGGATTAAAGGTGTGTGCCACCATACCCAGCAATGAAGATAATTTCTATATAATTCTTTGGGAAAATATAAGGAACAGAAGCTGTAAACACCAATATAATCCCTGAAGGTTGTATTATAGGTCCAAGATCACCCAGAGGTCATGGGGTATGACAGAAGTCAGAGGAGTTGAGTCTGGGAATAGCTCCTCTATCTATGATAACTAGAGAATAAAGATGAAGGGACTACTCAATGATGGGAGGATGAGCGCTTTCTGTGTGGTTACCACAGAGATGTCTGTGGCATCCAGACTGACTTTAACACTCAGCTAGCAGTTCAGCTGCACTTTCTGGGCTGCTATTAGCAGAGAGCCTGATGTGTGAGTATGGAGGTAGGAGGATGACAGTTGGATGCTTGAAGTCCTATACTTGACCCTCATCACACTTTGCTAAGCACTCACGGAATGAAGTGCACACCTGAGTCAACAGGAAGCTTCTCATCTACCATCTGTAGAATAGGAAAATGGACATACTGATTTCATTAAAAGAAGGCATTTCTACTGTGTTTGGTGGTACACACCTTTGATCCCAGCCGTTAGGCAGAAACAGTTAGATCTCTGTAAGTTTGAGGCCAGCCTGGTCTAAATAGTGAGCTCCAGGACAGTCAGGACTACATGGGACTACATTTTGTACATGTGTCTTAAAAAAACAAAAAAAAAAAAAAAAAAGAAAATAGGAGCTTTAGCTGTGTATGTTGACACTATAATTTCAGCCCTTGGGTGGGGGAGGCAAATGGATCTCTTTAAGTCAATTTATTGAGTTCCAGGCAGGCTGAGCTATATAGTGAGACTGTCATAAAAGAAAGAAAGAAAGAAAGAAAGAAAGAAAGAAAGAAAGAAGAGAGAGAGAGAGAGAGAGAGAGAGAGAAAGAAAGAAAGAAAGAAAGAAAGAAAGAAAGAAAGAAAGAAAGAAAGAAAAAGAGAACTAAGAGCTTCAGCTATGGGTAGTGGCACACATTTGATGTCTTTCTTTTTTTTCTTTCTTTCTCTCTCTTTTTCTCTATCTCCCTCCTTCCTCCCTCCCTCCCTCTCTCTCTCATTCTTTCTCTCTTTCTCTCTCTCTCCCTCCTTCCTCTCTCTTTCTTTCTTTCTTTCTTTCTTTCTTTCTTTCTTTCTTTCTTTCTTTCTTTCTTTCTTTCTTTTTCTTTCTTTCTTTCTTTCTTTTTTTGAGACAGGGTCTCACTAAGTAGCTCTGGCTGTCCTGGAACTCACTATGTAGACCAGGCTGGATTTGAACTCACAGAGGTCTCCCTACCTCTACCTCTCAAGTGCTGATATTAAAGGTATACACAACAACACCTGGGCTTGATGGTACACATTTGAAATTCTAGTACTTAGGAGGTTGAATCAGGAGGCACTCAGTTTTGAGGCCAGCTTTGATTACATAGCAGACTTTGACTATAAAATAAATAAATAAATAAATAAATAAATAAATAATGTTACTTTCTAAAAGATACTTTTAAAAATAAAAAAAGATAAACTACAGACTAGGACAAAAATGCAAACTACATGTATGTTGCTATAGTGTGGCTATGAAATGTACGCTGAAGTCTCTTTTTGCTGTATGGAGGGCTTTATCCCTCTGACTATTGCATTATGTGAAGATAGTGAAACCTTTAAAAGTGGATCAGTGTTGTGTAACATTTTCCTCCTAGATTGAAATTTTCCATTGTGCAGGGAAGCTCTTTAAACAGGAAAGTAAACAACTCAAAATAGCTTCAGGAAGTCCCTGAAACTAAACAGATAGATCCCTCCCTATAGAGTAAGCAATCAAAATTGAGAGTCCCTCTTGACTAGCAGAGACAAACTACAAATAAGACACTCAGACAAGCTGAGCTGCAGAAGTCTCTAAGACAAGACCAGTTGCCAAGACCCAGACCAGGCAAACTACAAAGACTCTAAGAAGAAGCAGAAACCAATGGAGCTGCTTGGAGGAGGTTTATATCATCTGGGGCACTTGTTAAGCTGCCGGCAGGCTGTGTAGTGTGCGCCAGGTTCCTAGCTTTGTGAGCTGTCATCCATACTAGGGTTAGCTTTGGTAATGCAGCCAGCTATCTTTGAGTGCTGTAGGTAACTGTCTGCTCCTGTAAGTAACCCTCACCCATATTTCTGTAAGTAGCCCTCACCCATATTTCTGTAAGTAACCCTCACCCATATTTCTGTAAGTAACCCTCACCCATATTTCTGTAAGTAGCCCTCACCCATATTTCTGTAAGTAACCCTCACCCATATTTCTGTAAGTAGCCCTCACCCATATTTCTGGAAGTAGCCCTCACCCATATTCCTGTAACTAACCCCAGTAAAGCTCATTGGTCACCAAGTTGTACTTTGGTGGTATCTGCACTTCGGTCTGTCATGAGTGTCCCTATCTGGGGTGAGTAGATGTGTGTATTGTGTTTCCCCAGGAAAAGTTTTGTCATAAAACAGCCAGTGAGCTAGCTCAGTAGGTAAGGGTGATTGCTTCCAAGCCTGATGAGTTTCATCCCTGGCACGAAAATGGTAGGTGAGAATCAACTCCATGATTTGTCCTTCTCATATCACCACCATATGCAAGTCCACATATACATATAAAATAAGCCTAAAAAGTCTTGGGCATGGAAAGGGTTTCTATTGCTGTGACAAAATACCATGACCAAAAGCAAGTTGAGGAAAAAGGGTTTATTCAGCTTACACTTTAACACACTTTAATCCCTGAAGGAAGTCAGGACAGGAACTCAAACAGGGCAAGATCCTGGAGGCAAGGGCAGATGCCGAAACCATGGAGGGTGCTTGCTTCTTGTTGTCTTACTTCCCATGGCTTGCTCAGCCTGCTTTTTTTTTTTTCTTTAGATTTATTTATTATATTCGCGTTTATGTGTGTGTGCCCCATGCATGCTTATCCCCTGAAACTGGAGTTACAGATGGTTGTGAGCCACCATGTGGGTGCTGGGAATTGAACTCTGGTCCTTTGGAAGTGCTCTTAACTGCTGAGCTGTGTCTCTAGCTTTTTTTTTTTTTTTAAAGACAGGATTTTTTTGTATACCCTTGGCTGTCCTGGACTCACTCTGTAGACCAGGCTGGCCTCGAACTCACAGAAATCCACCTGCCTCTGCCTCCCAGAGTTCTGGGATTACAGGCATACACCACTATGCCTAGCTCAGTGTGCTTTCTTACTAGCACCCAGAACCACTAGCCCAGGGATAGAACCACTCAAAACTGGCTGGGCCCTCTGTTATCAATAACTAATTAGGACAATGCCTTACAGCAGCTCTTAGGAAGGCATTTTCTCAATTAGATTTCCCTTCTTTTGGATAACTCTAGTTTGTATGTCAAATTAAGATAAGACCAGCAAAACAATGGTAGTATATACTTTTAATCTCAGCATCCAGAAGGCAGAGGCAGGCAGATCTCTGTATTCGCCAGCCTGGTCCACATATCGAGTTGCATACGAACCAGGGTTACACAGTAAGACCCTGCTTTAGAAACTATAGAATTTGGAGCTGAAGAGATGGCTCAGTGGGAAAAAGCACTGGTTGATTTTCCTTTACTTGTCTGTAACTTCCAAGGCTTCTGACACACCCACACAGACATACATGGAAACAAAACACCAATGAACCTAAAATAAAAACAATTTAAAAAAGAAACTATAGACATTTTTTTTCTCTCTCTCTCTTGAGACAGAGGGTTATCATATAGCCGTTTGATGTAGATCGGGCAGGCCTCAAATTCACAGAGATCTGCTTGCATCTGCAGATATTAAAGGTATGTATCACTACCTGGACCTGGACAAGGTGGCATAAGCCTGTAATCCAGCACTCAGGGAGGTAGAGGCAGGTGGATCTCTGTGAGTTCAAGGCCAGCTTATCTACAAAGTCCAGGACAGCCAAGGCTACACACAGAAACCCTTCCTCAAAACACCAAAAAACAAACACCACAAAAGGTATGTATTACCATACCTGGCCCCCAATTTTTTTTTAAAGATTTATTTATTTATTATGTATACAATGTTGTCTGCATACAAACCTGCATGCCAGAAGAAGGCACCGGATCTCATTATAAATGGTTTGAGCCACCATGTGGTTGCTGGGAATTGAACTCATTACATCGGGAAGAGTAGCCAGTGCTCTTAACCTCTGAGCCATCTCTCCAGCTCCCTGGCCCCCAATTTTTAAACATGATAAATTTAAGCCAGCTATGGTAAATCACATTTGTAATCTCAGAACTCCAGAGTCTGAGACAGCAAGTTCCCTTGAATTTGAGATCATGGTGGTCTACAATGTGAGACCCTGTCTCAAAAAACAAATTTGATGAATGCAACAGAGTGGATAAACCTAAAAAACAAACAAACAACCACAACTATAATCTTTCAGACAGTGCAAGCCAATATCTACTGTATATGAAGTAGAATAAGATGGAGAATACCAGTTATTAGACACTGATTTATTTAGTGATTTACGTAGAGCACTGGTTGTGCTGCCCATTTGCCAAGGATGACTTCACTTGCTACTTGGAAAAGAATGACTTGGAGAAATAACGGAAACAATAGATTGTTGCCCTTAACAACCTGCTGACAGTATGCTTCTGTAAAAGTCTGCTTGCTTATTTGCCCTATCTTGTGGGTTTAAAGTATAAAACAAGAATGCAAAGTGAGGGCTGGAGAGATGGCTCAGAGGGTAAGATCACTGGCTGTTCTTCCAAAGGTCCTGAGTTCAATTCCCAGCAACTATGTGATGGCTCACAACCAACTATAATGAGATCTATGGCCTTCTTCTGGCAAACAGGTATACTTGCAGACAGAACGCTGATTACACAATAAATAAATAAATCTTAAAACAACAACAACAAAAAAAAAAACCGGGGCTGGAGAGATGGCTCAGAGGTTAAGAGCACTGGTTGCTCTTCCAGAGGTCCTGAGTTCAATTCCCGGCAACCACATGGTGACTCACAACCATCTACAATGAGATTTGGTACCCTCTTCTGGCTTGCACACATACATTCAGGCAGAATACTGTATACATAATAAAAATAAATAAATCTTTAAAAAAAAAAAAAAGAATGCAAAGTGGACCTGATATGAGGCCTTCTAGGAGCTATCATGGATTTGCTCCACTGGTGAATTAATGTCTCTTCTACTCTCATTGATGTTGGAGTGCTCATTTCAGAAAGATTGCTGCAACATATGATTCATTTACATAAAATTCTGGACAAGGTGACCCACTTTATAGTAACAGAAAACTGACAATGGTTTCCTCCCCTTGAGGGGAGAGGAAGAAAGAATCACCAGGGCAAAAAATAGCCCTGGGTGACAGGCTCTTTGGAGACTAACATCCTAACTGAATACCTATGTCAAAATCTAGCGCTGTATACTTTAAACATTTGCAGTTTATCCTGTGTTAATACTATTTTAAAATAAATCTTTTATAAAACCAAAACTACCTTTATTTACTTATTTATTTGCGTGTGTGTGTGTGTGTGTGTGTGTGCAGGCAAAAAGACAACTTGCTGAAAGTTGGCTTTTTCCTTTGACAGTAGAATTTTGGTGCCCTCTCGTGGCATTTCAGGCAAAACTTTGTCCATTTCTGCTTGGTCTTACTGCAGACTTATTGTTTCTCCCTGGTCAAAGAACATGAAAGCCATCCTTCCTTTTGCCAGCTCATCTGTTGTGCCTACTGACCAGGCTGCTGTCACTATTGATGTAACTGTGTCTTCTACAAGATAGCTGTGCTATGAACATATCATCTTCCTGCTTAGGCTGAGAATAGTTACAGATCCTTTCCCTTAGACAAACATCTGCTCCTAACCTCTCACAAAGAAGGTTCATAGTTGAGGTATAAATGGAAGAAAGGGCTTTTCTCTGAAGGCTGAGCCAACTATTGTGAAGCTTGTTTCTGCAAAGCTTTTTCTCCTGGCTTCAAAATAAGACCCTTTTCTATCCTAGTCCTACTATCTCCACTTCCCTTTTGTTGACCCTGTACTCTTACGTGGGAAAGCCAAAGCATCTGTTAAAAAGCCTGTGTCAGATTATATCATCCCTCACTCCAACCCAGACTTCCAGAGCTGTTTTATCTCAAAAGTCCATTTCCCTAGACACAGACCCACATGTGTGCATCTCCTAAGTTATGATAAAGTAACAATGCTGTCTTTGTAGGATACAATGCTGAGTTTCGTAGACCCTTTTGAGAACAAAGCAGTGTGCTGAGACACCAATACCAACTGGCTTGGGAAAATAAAGCAAGAATATTTTCATGGGTTTTGAAGCAGTCAAAGACATCTTTCATTTTTTTCTGTTTTTAAAGAGAGGATCTTATATAGCCCAAGTTGGCCTTAAAGTTGGTATATAGTTGAGGATGCCCTTTAACTCCTCATCTTTCTGTTTTTATCTCCTAAGTGGAATTACTGGCATGCACAACCATGCCTAAGGCTATAATTGTGTGCTTGTGTGTGTATGTGTGTGAGACAGAGAGAGAGAAAGGGAGGGAGGGAAGGAGAGGAAGAGGGAGAAGGAAGGAGAGGAGGAGGGGACAGGGAGAGAGGGAGAGGGGCAGGGAGGAGAGAAAGGGAGAGGGACAGGGAGAGGGACAGGGAGAGGGAAGAGAGAAAGGGAGAGAGATTGAGAGATTCTCTATGTAGTTCTGACTGTTCTGGAGCTTGCAATATAGACCAGACTGGCCTGGAACTCACAGAGATCCAGCTGCTTCTGCCTTCCTAGTGCTAAGATTAAAGGTGTGCATCACCATGCCCGGCTTAGAGCAATAATTCTTTAAGAGGATAGGCAGTGTTGAGATGCACATGCTTATTATCCTAGAGCTTTGGAGGCTGACATAAAAGAATTGCAAGTTTGATGCCAGCCTTGCTCTAAAGCAAGTTTGAGGTCAGCCTGGGCAGTGTTAACAAACAAGCAGAGTTTAAGGACCCTGTTCTGTTATGTGTTGATTGTGTAGAAATTCCCTCTTTGTGTCTCATTCCCTTCAGAAAGAAGGGCCTCCTAGTACCCATCTTGGGATGGATGAGTTTACAGAAACGTGCCTAGAAGCCTAGCAAGGAGCTCAGCACAGATGCTGGATGCTCTTCCCAGGTCTTCTTGAAGTACAGTGGCCACCCTGTTTTAGGACTATTCCACTAATACACTTTTCCCCCCACTGACTACAGTTAGTCCCCTTGATCTTGCCCATTTCCTTTGTTTTGTTTTGAGGTCCA
Source organism: Meriones unguiculatus (assembly GCF_030254825.1). Classification (NCBI taxonomy): domain Eukaryota; kingdom Metazoa; phylum Chordata; class Mammalia; order Rodentia; family Muridae; genus Meriones; species Meriones unguiculatus. The sequence continues at coordinate 78,210 of NC_083351.1, read as the reverse complement.
TCTGGGGAGTCCTACACAAGAGCAATGAATGCACCATTCTTCTAGTCCCATTGGCAGGTTTAGCAAGGTCCAGGAGGCTCCCATGAGCCCTGGATGTCAGATCTAGGTCAGCATGTTGTCTGCAAGGTTGAACATAAGACATGTAGGTGGTAGGTGGGGTGGGACTAAAGTTTCACAATGAGCTGGAAGCATAGGTCTCCTTTTTCTTGGGAAGGGAAACCTGCATAGTGCTGATCATAGGGCAGTCTTCTCTAGTTGGAATCTGATGTGACCTTAGCTGATGCCAGCCCCCAGTGCTGGCCCCATACCAGGAAAATGTCCTTCATATTGTTGGAGGGCCCTCAAATGCCATCTATTTGTGGCTTGGCTCTGAGACTGGCACGAGTCATAAATGATCCCAGGGACAGGATATTTTTGGACGTAGGGGAGGAGCTTGCATTAAGAAGCCTAGCACCATGTTGCTTGGGGACAGGCCTCTAGATGTGTAGCTCCACTGCCCCAGCTGGCTGCTGAGAAGCAGGTAAGATACCTTAGCCTATTGCTTCTGCCTAGGGGTCCTGATGGCAGAAAAGCTTTATCATGGCCTCTCCAGGAGCTAGGGAGGAGATAAAGGGTGGTGAGTAGGAAGCCCTCAGTGGCTTTTCTCACTTAGAACTGTTCCAGTCATAGTGACCTCCTACTATCCTCATTCTAAACATAGCTGGCCAAGGCCCCAAGAGTGGTCCCTTTAGGGGATAGAGGCTGAGGCCTTGTCTAGTTCTGGTCATCTTAGTTCACAGAGATGGGGCAAAATGGGGCCTTGTACAGCAGGGAAGGAGTAGATGGGAGTACAGACCCCAAGGACACTCAGAGAGGGTTGCTGGGCCTCAAGGGGGCTCATTTAAGTTCTGTGACCTCTAGCTCAGGCTCCTCTTACTTTTGAGCAGGCTCTGGCCAGTACCAACATGACCTTGATAAGCTCAGAAAATGTGTTCCAGCCAGGTGGAAGGTCATCATCCAGAAGACTAGTCACCTGCTGGGTACTATATATCCTCTTCTTTGGTTAGATGCCAGTGGTGATAGCTTGAGAGGCTAGAGAGAACTGTCAAAGGGTGGTCTTTGATGCAGAACACTGTACCGAGGTGAAGAAGGGAAGGCAATCCCATGGAAAGATCTCAGAGATGTGAGAGAACACCATCCAAACATGACTAACACTGGTCTTTAGTTTACTTCACTAATATGAAATCATATTTCATTTTAGGACAGTGACAATCTGTCACAGTGACACTATTTGGAGTTGAATTGAAAATAGGAGAAACTTAAGTAGATTTCTAACTCAGAAGAATGAAGTAGAAGAATCTGGAAGAAGCAAGAAGCAGAGTCTGTCTTGTGGTTCCTTCAGATGGAAATGGACTGCCAGGGAGAGGGCAGGTGCTACAAGGTCAGGCAGGGTGCTGGTAGTGTGTGCTACTTAGTGCATGGAGCCTGGATTTGTGAAGACACTGCCTGGCCCAAAGTCTTGCTGTCACTCCAGCACCTTTGTTGATGTGCAATGGACAACTTCCAGTACAGTGTCCAGCTCAGTGATCGAGAGTGGGCCGAGTTCTCAGCCACTGCTGATGAGTGTGGCCTCTTGCAGGCTGGCCTGGCTTCTGGTGACGAGCTCTTGTCCAGTGACATTGACCAAGGGGACAGCAGTGGAAGCAGCCCTCCTAGGCCCCCACCCCTCTTCACTGGGCAGCTGGCTCCCCAAGGGAGGGAACAACAGGGCTGTGAGTTGGAGGACGTGGCTGCTCAGCAGCTGATCAGCAGGTCTCAGTGTGAGCCTGTCCTGGCTCTGGAGGCCAGTCATCAGGCACCTAGCACGTCCACACAGTCAGAAGCTCTACTGTTTCCCAGCTCAGACAGTGTCTGTTCTGGCCAGGCCTTGTCCTTCCCTGGGTCATCAACTTTCAGAGACAAGATGCAAAGGCTTTTGCAGGGCCCTGCCCCTGGCTCTCCTGGTAAGCCCCCTCATGGTACTGAGTCCTCTGACCACAGTGCCATTCCTCAGAGTCCCCCTGACAGCCTAGAAGCTCCATTGCGAAATCCTGGTCGTAAGAAGAGGCGCGCTGTGGGTGCCAAGGGGACCAAGTGCTCTGGATCTCTGGGCTCTGCTACTGTCCACATGAGCTCCCCACAGCTTACAGAGACAAGGCCCAAGGAGGTTCTTATGTCTGAGACACTAAGGGCAAAAACCCAGCAGGATAAGCCACAGTCAGACTCTACAGTTACTCCTGAACATGGCTCTAGTATCCCTGAACAGATGGCCAGACAAGAATCAGGCTTGGATCCTTCCATACCTGTTCTAAAAACTGAACAAGATACAGACCAGATCAGAAAGACACCCAGAGCTGTGCTACACATGGTATCAAAACCTGTCGAGGAAGCTCATCCAGGTATCTCCATGGCCACAGCAAATGTGTCTAACCCTGTCTCCAAGCCTCAATCTGACATGGCTTTGTCTACATATGCCTCCGAGCCTAACACAACTTTGTCCACACTTGCCTTCAAATGTCAACCCAATTCAAATCAGTCTACACCTGCCTCTGAGCCTGACATGGCTTTGTCTACATCTGCCTCTGTGTCTCATCTGGACAAGGCTGAGTTTGCATCTGCTTGCATACCTGGACTGCATGCTGACCGATCTGCAGCAGGCTCAGAGATCAAGCCAGAAGTTTATCCCTCTATACCTGCCTCAGGAGTTGTACTTTGTACAGATCTGCCTCATTCTGTTTCAAAGATTGAGTCTGAAGTGTCTATACCTGTTATGCCTTCTTTATCCTCTATTTCCCAGGCTGAAGCTGCCATGGTGGATACAGATGTAACTGTGCTTCCAGGGGGATACTTTGAGAAGCCAGTAGGGCAGCTCTTACAAGGGGCCTCAGGATATTCCTCAAGTGAGCCCTGCCCAGGTCCTGTCCAAGTCCCCAAGAAGAAGAAAGTACGATTTTCCATGGCTGTACCCAGTCATGAAGAATCAGGGTCAGGCAAGCCTATAGGCCCACCCTTCCTAACTCCAGAGTGGCCTCCAGCTGCCAGGACAGCGGCAGGGAGCCGCGGAGGATCTGCTGCTTGGGATGCTGTGGCAGTCGGGCCCCGACTTCCCCAACCTCGGATTCTCAAGCACCTGCCTCCTCCTATATCCTCTGTCTCAGCAGAGCCTGAGCCTGGAAGCTGCTTTGCAGTGACTCTCCCTGAGGCGTATGAGTTCTTCTTTTGTGATACCATTAAGGAGGAAGACGAAGATATAGAGGATGAGGAGGCAGCCTTCCAAGACCTGGATGAAGTCCAATGGCCTGACACATGCGAGTTTTTTTTTCGGGACAGTAGAGCCCAAAGGTCAAATTGTCAGAGGGGATACACCCCAGTCCCATCCCCAAGAGCAGAGGCTGTGGCACCTGTTCCCCCTGGAGATATAGTGCCTATCTCCATCCCTGAGGTCTATGAACACTTCTTTACTGAGGAAGGATTTGGGAACAAACCACCACCAGCCACTCATATTCAGCTGCAGACCTCAGAGCTTTCCAGGGAAGTAGGACCTGAGGCATCCTCCAAGCTTGTTCCAGTTACAGCAGAACATCTTAGCTTGACAGTCAGGGAGGCAGGTAAGTGTTGATCAGGTCCCATTCAGGTCCTGGGAACACACTGTCCAAGGAGCTAGGGAAAGTGGATATGGGAGAGGGGCGGGGAATAACCCTAATCATCTGCCTGTATATGTGCTTATGTGTGTGCTCTTGTAAGCTCTGACATCTACATGAGGAAAGGGTAAGTTCCTAAGCTACCCCAGGACACCACTGAGATAGGGCAGCTCAGGCCAGATACTTCAGAGTTTCTGGCTTTGTCACTAACCACTGTCCTAAGTTCAGTCCTAGATACCATCAGACATTTTCCTTTAGCTTCTAGGAGGCAGATACTAGGAGCTCATTCCAACTCAGGCCATGCTGCTTGAGGCAAGGTGGAAAAAATATCTCCTTTCCCCTCTGGAAACCATTCCACAGACCAGACAACAGAAGACCCAAAAGGGAAATCACCCAAATTGTTTTGATTTAAGTATGACACATGCTATCCACTGTCTTAAGGAAGAGAAGTCATGGGGAAGATCTGACTCAAAAGATTTGCCTAGGACAGATGGTTTTCTATGGCAGGCATGTCTCAGAAAGGAGCATTTAATGTACTTTTCTTTCCCTAGGGGAACTACAGAGTCCTCTTCCTTCATTTACATTCAGCCAGAATGACATGTGCCTGGTGTTTGTTGCCTTTGCCACTTGGGCTGTGAGAACCTCAGACCTACATGCTCCAGATGCTTGGAAAACAGGTTTGGAGGTCCTGGGATAGAGGTGCTATTCCTAGAAGACCTAGGGGTTATAGTTATTTACCTCTTCTGCTGTGCCAGCAGGGATGAAAGGTACATGGAAGGTTCAGGCTCTCTTTGACCGTACTTTTGTCATTGTTAACCTACCTCTAACATACTTTGAAGGCTGGGTTATGTAAGCAGAAGGCAGTGAAAAAGCCAGAGATAGCACTAAAGATTCTGCTTCTCTTACAGTCTTGCTGGCCAACATTGGCACCATCTCTGCTATCCGTTACTTCCGCCGTCAGGTTGGGAGAGGGCATAACGGCAGACCAAGACCCAACTCCAACTCCAACCCCAGCTGCTAGGAGCCAGGCTGGCCTGGTAAAGCATGGAGCATGTGGATGATTCCAGGACAAAGACAAGATGTTGCTCTTCTCTTTACCCTTTGATACCTGTCTTCTAAGGCATCTAGGAAGGAGCCAGTGTCCTTGGTGCTGACTTACTTGGACTCAACCTAAAGGTCCAGCCAGTGGCTGAGGTCAAGGCCATTTTCCATACCTGAGTGGGTAGAGATTCAGGATTGTTAATGAGTGGGCACTGAGCAAGGAGCTGGGCAATAGGACATCAGATTTGCAAATAAAAACCACAGGGCACCTAGCTAAATTTGAATTTACATGAAAATTTTTGAGATATACTTGTATGAAGAAATTATTTGTTGTTATCTGAAATCCAAATTAATTGGGTCCTCTGCTTTTTGTCCGGTCATAAATTAAAAATTGAGCAGCAAAACATCTTAGCTGTTTTGCTAAGATGGCAAAAGAGGACTCTATAATAAGTGTCAAACCAACAAGGTCCCTCTGGGTATGTCTAGGCCAAGATGAGGATACTGAGTGCTTTCAAAGCTAGAGGGAGGCAGTCCAAGAACTTTGCCCTATTGAAAGGCAGGCTTGGCTGGCAAGGTCCTCCAAAGCCCTGATCCCCAAGGCACCACAGCCAAAGCTTGCCTAGGCCTGGCCTAAATCAGTGAATAGGTTCTAGGGTAGTGGTTCTCAACCTTCCTAATGTTGCAACTCTCTAATACAGTTTTTTATGTTGTGGTAACCCCCAACCATAAAATTACTTTTTCTTTTCTTTTTGCTCTTTTCCTTCCTTCCTTCCTTCCTTCCTTCCTTCCTTCCTTCCTTCCTTCCTTCCTTCCTTCCTTCTTTCCTTCCTTTTCTTTCTTTTTCCTTTTTCATTGAGACTTCATAACTGTAATTTTGCTACTGACGGTTATGAATCGTAACAGAAATATTTTTGAAGCTAAAGATTTGCCAAGGGGGTCACAACCCACAGGTTGAGAACCACTGTTCTAGGGTATACCTTTGGGGTGGCCTTGGAGGCCCCTGCGTTGTGGAATCTGTGGGGCAAGGTTGGATTTTCTCCACGATCCCTGGACAGGGTATACATAGAATTTGGTAGCGTCCTATGGAAGGACTGTCTCTGGATACTACAGGGAACTTGAATGAAGCCAAGGCTGAGATAAATTGTAGAAAGGGAAGGTAGATGATGGGACTGAGGTGGCACAGTGATAGCCAGTGTAGGGTGAGTTCCACCCAAGATAGCACATGAAGGTCCTTAGGATAGTAAGGTACCCTGGCTGTTCAGAGGGGAACACAGGGACACAGTACCAATAAAATCTCTTTCTCATTTATGGTGTTTATGGTGTTTCTGACCAGCTTTACCCTATGCACCCAACAGTAATGCGTCTTTCTATACAGCTTTGCTTCTTGTAATAGCTCTCACCGTACTGACCTCTGACTCTTATGTCCTCTGACTTCACATGCTGAGTTTGACAACCTGACTTTTTCAGCACTCTGTACTTCACACTCATGCTTTCTCCACTTCTAAGTAAAGAGCTGCTCTAGCATGCTCATCCTTTCTTCCCCAGAGGTACAGCCCCTTGGGTTATCCAGGATCACACTGACATCCCTCCCTGGTTTGTTCCCAGGAGAAGTTGTTCTAGCTGCTAAGGCAGAGGAGCTTGAGCCTGCTGAAAGGTGCTTCTTTTTCTCCTTAGAGACACCCTTAACCTGCTGGGTTTAAGACCTGGAGTGTTTAGTGTAGGTCAAAGGACTGCATACTCTTATCCAGGTTGTTGCTGGCTGGTTGTATTACTGAGAAGCAGTCCACCTGGGGCCATCAGATCCACTGGATGAAACCCCCCTCTACTGCAGGCTTCCTGATATGTGGCCACTTCTGGTGGGAGGGAGAGGAAGTCTTGTTCCAGATAGGAGCCTCTTCATCTAGTAGGGATATCAGAGAAAAGTTATCAGTCTTTAGGAAGTTAGACCCTTTCCCTGAAGGAGAGAAGACCCTCACTCACCTGGAGGTGGCGACAGGGAATTGGGTGCATCTTCTCTGGCAGCAGTGACCTGGAAGCCCCAAAACACAAATCTTAAAGCAAGCACAGATCAGCTCACCTGATCTGCCAGGCCCGTGCTACATTCTCCTTACCTTCCAGCTTCCCGTCCTGATACACTGTCTCTGCCCTTGGTTTCTCTCTGCCCCATATTCTCCTGCTTTTCTCTTTGGAGTCCTAGAATCCCCTACCTAACATCCCCTGATCCAAAGGCCTCCACACCAGAGTAGAGGATGTGACTTACAAGCTGAGGGCAATCCGAGGGCTGTGGTCCCCTGCTCTTGATGGAACCCCGGTGTCTCTGGGAAGATCTAGACTGCAGGGCACCCTTCTTGGAGAGCATGTGGGAGCTCAGAGGCCCAGGGGAGCTGGAGATTCCAGAGCTGGAGTCAGAGATAGGCACAGACACGGAGACTGAGGGGAACGGGCTTGATAGCTCAGGTCCAGGTGATGTCTGCATCGCACAGAGGAACTGCTAGGAAAATGTGAGTTACCTGAAGCCCTGGTCTGTGACCACTGTGAAGTCTAGGTATTCCTTGCCCAGAAATACCCTCCTTTCATAGTCTTCAGGCTTCTGACATCTTCTGATCTCACTGTAGCATATCCAGTCCCGCCACCTAGTAGGGCACTTACCTCATCTAGGCCTTGGATATCTGTAATCTTGTGGTGAGATGTAGCTGGTGGTGTGTAGGGATCAGCATAGAGTGGGGAGTGTGGAATGTCCAAAGAGTGATCCTGAGCCTCTGGGCCACAATCTAGGTCTAGCATACTCATCTTCAAGAAAAAGGGAATAAATGGGTTCCTCAGGACATGAGGTCTGTGGGTTCTAGGACCACCTAGGCAAGCAAGGAAGTAGAACCAGGAGGGAAAATGGCCTGGGGTTAGGGTATTTGGTGGGCTTACCTTGGTCAGGTCGAGGTGCAGGGGCAGTGGGACAGCTGAGCCAGATACTTCCCTTCGAGTTTTGCCCCTGGGAGACTGGCTACTGGCACTGCGCCTCAGCTCTATTTTCTTTCGGCCAGTGCTGACACAGTTAGAGTTGGTCTGGTTCTGTGGAAAACAAGAACCACTCAGATCTCCAGGGCTTCTTTCCCACAGACTTTCTTTGAGGCTGTATGGAGGTTCCTTCAGTTCATGTGCCCTCCATAACTAACTATGATCCAGTAACTAGCACTAAGGGACAGTGAGACCTAGGCTCTGCAGAAGACAGAATCCCATGTTTTCTTATCCTCGTCCCATCCCATGCCATTCCTTTAGGCAGTTACAGGTACAGGCTGGACAGGGAAGCCTATAGTGATTGGCACTGAGGACTCAGGGAGGGATTGGCTGGTGGGAAACACTGGACATTCTAATTTCTAGCTGGTTTGTCCATTGTAATAGTGAACCTCTGCCTTTACCCACAAACTAAGCAGCAGAAGTAAGGTGAATAGCTGAATTTGTCTCCTTATCTATTCCTGCTTGGACCTACTCTACTGCTCTCTAGTTTGTACCACTGCCCACAACCTGAATTATAGGAACCTCACTGATTCCTTACCTGTGTGGGTCTATGTAATCCTGGGAAACTCTCTGGGCCAGGCAGTGTGTGGGGCCCCTCCCTGTGAGAGACACTCCGGAGGCACAACAGCCATTGACTGTAATCCTCATAACTGGCACATATCACACGGATGGTGTTGATGAGGTGGCCTAGGCACAAAGATATGTAAGCTAAATTCTGACAGGATAGGTACATTCCTTATCCCACAGAGCAAAAGGGCATCCACAAAATTCATACCCCTCCCAGCCCAGTCAACCAGTGGGTGTTTTCTAGGCAGGGCCCTACCTTCGATAAGAAAGGAACGGATCTCCTTTTCCTTCTCTTCTAGGTTGATGTGGATGGCACTTAGTGGAAGCTCCCCCTGTAGAGTGAGGACAAGGTATTTATCTAAGTCATCTCAGCCTCCTTCTGGCACTATCCTTCCATCCTGCCCTCCAGAACTGGGCTGGAAACCCAGACCACCTAGCACTGAGGAAGACACTCTGAGAAAGGTTAGGCGGCTTTGTTTGTTCTGAGACATCCCCACTCTACCTCCTGTTGGATCTTCACCAGATGATGCCAGTTGAAACAGATGCTTATAGGGACCAGCCCCTGTCAGGAAAGCCCCCTTGGTGTGTTTTTCAGTGATTATGAGTACACACCATGTCATGCTTTAGTCCTAGACACACACACAGACACACACATAGACACACAGACACACACACACACACACACACAGGATGCATTGTAGGTTCTCAGAGACAAGGGGGAACATGCACCAGGGATTCCAAGAAGTAGACTGTCCCATTCCACCCATTCCAGGGTTACGGGTGTCCCTCTAGGAGATTTAGAGGTGGAGACTCCTCCTCTGTGCCAGAACAGAGACCCGACTGACCAGGGCAGTGGGACCAGATGGGTGGAGTCCTGTGCTCTGTCCCAACAGGCCCTGAAATACAGGTTTCTGAGTCTCCACCCCCACCTCACAAAGGCCACCTTCCTGGATAGGTATATGTGGAGAGGGCCAACCTTAAAGCTAAGCCTTTCTGGCTCCTCAGAGAAGATGGCCAGGGATGCTGGGTATAGTACCAGAAGCCGGTCCCACTGCTCCTGTAAGGGATCAAAGGATAAAGTCGAGTTGGGCATCTAGGGTCCAGCCTTACCTGGTTCCTGTATACTTTCCTATCACTGCACTTCAGGTCTTTCCCTACCCACCTGGGAAGGCAGATGCTGCAGCTTGACCCTTGAGGCACAGATTGCACTGCCCATGGATTCACACCCAGATGCTCTCCATAGCTGGGTGCAGGGGAGTTCATCACCCAGAGGACCCTGGGGCGAAGGAAGGAAGGAGCAAGTCAGGCCAGAGAATCTGGATGGGGGAAGGGCTTACAGGCCCCTGCTACTGACCTGTGGGGGTGCTGAGTGGCAGCGTCGCAGACCCCCCAACAGAGCCATTTGCTTCTCCAGATGGTAGAGCCAGTGGCTGAGCTCAGCCTCACTGTGGCAGAGAACAAGGAGCGGGGCAGGCAGTGGGCCTAGAGACAGAAGAGTCAAGTGGGCTAGGGGCTAATTTTAGAGCTCACAGAAGCCCACAAGAAAGTCTACTCTTCAAGGGATCCAAGTAAACCATTAAGGCCTGGTCCCGAAGGCCTCACTCTCCACACACCTGTAATCTGGAAGGCATGCTCTCTGGACCCATCAATCAGGCAGATGCTCAGTTCCGTCAGTGGTAGCAGCCCCTGCCACAGGATAGTATAGGAGAGGCTGCAGGGACTCCTAGGGAACAGAGCCACTCCCTCCCTGTCTGTAACACTCACCTGGAATGTAAGTCCTTCAGAACCATGAGCCTGGAAGTACAGGTGAGAGGGAAACAGCTCTAGATAGCAGTCACTGATGTCCTAGGGAAGAGCAGGTCCACTAGTCTCAGAGGCTGAAGGATAGTCCCAGGATGGCATGATGTTGGTTCCCAAGCATTTCTCAACCTGGTGTTGCTCCTACCTGGCTGTGCTGGAACCGCAGCTGAACCTTGGAATAGTGCACAACCTTGCCTAGGTTCCTCACAGGTGTCCTCCGCCAGCCTTTTTTGAATACACTCAGGAATGGCTGTTCCAGGTTTTCTGGATGATTTTCCAGGCCCGGGATGTCCTGGGGGATCAGGGCTCAAGAGAGGGACCAGATGGGGCCAAATCCCCAGGCAATATACATACAGCTGCTACATATAGTTGTGTCCATGCATGGCCACAGAATATATTCATCAAGTATACATACATGCATACCCTCCCCACACCTAAGCCTTTTCACATGAAAAGCGGCCCATGTACACACACACACACACACACACAATTCTCCCTAAAGTTATCTGCTCTGTGGTACAGACTGAAGTTGGTACATAGTGGGTTTAATCCCTAACTTCATTACCTCCTACATTATGCATCTTGACTTCGGTCATTCAACACTCCAAGATTTGTCAAAGAGTTCCAAGTATATTATGAGGATGAGATAATGCTCAAAGCCTTCTCAAGTTTTCAGTGGCAGCTGGCAATGTTTTGTTTTGTTTTGTAAAAAACCAGGGTCCTGGCTTATAATATTTGCTAATTTCCTTGGTGTAAATATTCCCATCGTTGCCCAAGTTATCAGTATGATGTCTATGAACTTGAAACTGGAGAGATACTAGTCAGCTTTTGTGAGTCTATGCTGGTGGCCTCAGCTTACCATATATACTTTACTTATCTTACAGTTGAAGGTAAAGCATTGGCAATGGCCTGAGGAATTCTCAATGGCCTGAGGACTGAACTTGGGGCCCAGTCTTTTCTTTCCTTTTTCCATTACATAAGGCATAAATGTGTCTCGCCTTTGAGTGTACAATTCTCTGCTGAGACTACTCAGCCCTAACTCTCCATTTTACCCCTTTCTAGGCTTTGTTCAGGTTTTATCTTCTTTCTGAATGTCCTAAAATTCCAGGCTTTGCTTTTCACTTAGTACTGATTTAGTCTGGCTTATTCTATCTTCTCTTATTTGTCTCAACTGTCTTTGACATAGAAGAGGAAGAAGGTGATAACAGGAATCTTGCTCTAATTTGCTCACTGCTGACTCCACATAGCCTAGGACATGACCTGGGATGTTCTGGGAGGTAGGGAGAGAGGTAGGCTCAACATCTACACAACTCTTAGCTAGTCCTGGAAGAGTCCTCTGTATCATATTAGAGATCAGGTAGGAATGGATAATGATAGCCTGAAGTAAGCTGTGAGCCACATGCTTAGAACAGTGTCTATGTTGCCTTTGGGAGCTGCACAGGACCACCTGCATGGGCTGCTATGCACTGGCCACATTGAACTACCTCTAGTGCAGGCCTAGGAATGTTAACAGACAAAAACAACTCCCATCCCTACTGGCTTTGGGTGAGGCCTCCTGTACCTACACCTAGTGTTGAAACTGATGCTGGGTGGCACTGAAAAATAGACTATGAATAGGAAGGGCTATGAAGCTAGTCCTGGTGTTCACGGCAGCCTTAGAGCTCTGTGCCCCGAGGACTCAGCTTGGAGCTGCGGCAGGGCCAGTTCTAGCTCAGGTGCAGAATCTACCTAGAGTTTATAGCTTATATACAGTGCTCAGGAGGACTGGTTCCATGCCTGGCTTGGATCCCTCCCCCAACCCCACTTCCTAAGGGTTTTGCCTTTTCCAGTTATTGTGTTCTGGTTAGAGTCAACCACCCTGGAACTTGGAAGTTCCCCCCTCAGAATTATGTCCTGGGCCTGACTAAAGGCAGTAAGGGTCTGAGATGTGCCCATAGGGGGAGAGATGCTACTCTAGGCCTCATTTTCCTCTCTAATTCTTTGTGGCAGCAAGGTTTTGGAGGTGGCACCTGCCTGCAGAGTCCTGGGACCTCAGAGACCAGGATAAGTTGTGGTACAATCTTCCTAGCTTCCTGGGAGCCTGTGAGAAAGGTATACTTTGGGAATTTACATCAGCTGCAGCACTGAAGAATACAGGATAGGAGCCTTTGCCTCAACCCTGGTAGAAGCTGCACATACAACAGAGCTTGGCCCACTGGGTGTGGTTCTCCAAGAACAGCACAGTAGGTGTTCGGGTCAGACCTGCAGCCTAGGCTCCTCCCAAGTATTGTCAGAGAGTTGGGAAAAGATGTCTTTCTCCTCAGCTAGCCCTTAGACCCACAAAATGGTTAACCCTCTGATCTCATGACAGGAGGTCTAAAGGTACTCTAGAACTGGCTCCTTGCTGTATGGGATAGGTGCCTGTCTAGATGGCAACATGGTAGCTGTGGGTCGCACATAACCAGAAACAGCTGGGGGTGGGTAACACTTGGTGAAGCCTGCAGTATGCTGTTTACCAGAACCCCCCCCCCCCCACAGTTCCTGGGCAAGACCCACGTTGGGGCAGTGGAGGTTTAGGGTGGCCACTGTACCCTTGGATGTGCAATAGACAGGGCAGGTTCTGCCGGCTCACCACTGACTCAATGCTGGTCTTGGTTTCACTCTCAGCCTAGACTTTTGGATGAGCTCCCCAGGGAGGGGCAGTGTCAACTTCCTCATCTTGTTTTGAGGAAACAAGCTGGCCAGGGATGACCCTGAGTTTTTGGAAGATGTGATGCCCACATTATCACTCACACTGTGGTGCACATACAATCATTCAGGGGAAGCACAAAGTTGTACTCAGACTCCAGGCCCAGTGCCATACCATTCCAGCCAGACACGCCCCTCCGCTCACCGTCCCGGGTATGTAGTGGAAGATCTTGTTAGCCGCGGTGTCCCCATCAGGCCTAGCCTCGGTGCCAAACAGGCCAGCCAGCTTCCTGGCGCTGTCCTCTCTGGGAACAAGGGAAACCGTAGGCTCAAAGCCTGGCTCAGGCAGCAGGTCCAGGGAGATCCTGTTCCCTTGTAGTCAGGCCACACCCCTCACCTGTTTCCCTTGAGCGAGGGCTTTCTGGAAAAGGAGGCCCGTAGCCTCCTGGGGGTTTGAGGGATGCAGTGGCTGTTCCCCATGGATGGCAGCTGCTAGCTTGGGCTGGGTAGGTCGACTGGTCTGGGTACTTGGTTCTGTCTGCCAAAAGCTCCCGCCAGTGGGCGTGGCTATAGGACGCCCTGCCCCTACCCTGGGGCTGGAGGAGGCTTCTCTCTGGATTGGCTCCTTTCTGAGAAAACCTTCCAGTGAGGGCCCAGGCTTTCTAAGCCTAGGAAGGCAGTCTTGAGGTAGGTAGACATTTCCTGATTGGGCCGGGGGCCCTCACCAGTCTGTATAGGCCTGGCCAGGAGGGCTTGGTCTGCTTATAGCCCTGTCCACCTGTGTTCAGGCTTGAGGAGCCTCAATGTTGGAGTTCTAATGACAAAGGGATCCTTCCACCCAGTTGCCCCTCCTCTGCCAGGGCTCACACATCCTGTTTCCACAAGAATCCCAGCTGCCTGAGTCACTGGTGACTGTAGGGGGCGTGTGCTTACTCTAGTTGCTCAAGAAGTGCAACACCTTATAAAGGGAGGTCAGAACCCTCCCCCAGCTTCTCTCCTTCCTTGGACAACCCTCACCCAGACCAAAGCCAGGGTTCCAAAGGCTTAAACAAATGCAAGAAAGAGAACACATGCCTCCCAGGTTCCTAAGACAGTAAAGATAAAGTAGGAGCCTCTTTCTCATGCACTCCATAGCCCCAGAGCATAGGCGCTTCAGGACTAGGATGACAGCCAGTCTCTCCCAGTCAACCAATATAAACCAATCTTGGCTCCATTTGGACACTAAAGTGCCATTTTGCAGCCCTAGACATTAATGTAGCACCTGAGTCTGGCTGCACACTTGACCGTAGACCTTCACCTTGTTGTCCAGACAGGAGCCAAAGATGTGCTGAAGGCCCACAAAGCAGAGGGTACAAAGGGGGCCAGAGATGGACATTCAGCCTCAGGCCCACAGAGCCTAAGAAATATGTTTATTGTTCAAGTTGGCTCATATTGCTGTGTAGGATCTAAGTGCATGTTGTGTGCCAGCTCCACAGAAGACCCAGAAAAGACATCACACTGTATACACAAGACATAGGAAAGCTTTGTGCCCTTCAGGGACAGTGCCTGGCAGAGACAGATAAGTGCTGTGTGCAAAGCGCTAGGGGTTTACATTTTCTTAGAAAGCCCTTGCCTCTGCTCCTGTAGCTCTGCCCCCACTACTGTTTGCAAGGCCCAGCTGTGTTGCTTATCCTCCTTCAGGGAGTGTCCACCCCCAGCATTCCCTGCTGCTCCACAAAGGGAGACAGGAAAGAGAACACTCTGCAGGGTTCTTTGGTCCCCTACATGCAGGAGAGCTGACAATTTAGAGTAAATGTGTGATTTGGTAGCTGCAGCACTTCTCATCCATCAATAAATAGTGAATCAATAAATAAACGAGTAAACAAAAACACACAAATAAATGAACAAGGACAAATGAACACAGAGATCAAGACAAAAGGAACAGGAGCTCTCGGGGGGGGGGGGGGGGATATGTGATCTGACCTAACACTTGGTGGAGGAGACAGAGGTGGTAGGGCCACCCGTAGGGTTTAAGGCATGTGGGAGGCTACAGGGCCTTTGTGCAGTCTGACATGTGTCAGAGGCTGGTAGAGGACACAGACAGCGTGGGTGAGGAAGGTGGTGGGAAGTTGAGCAGCTCCAGCACTGCCACACCCACACTGCTGCGTCTCGTGAACATGCAGGATGCTGCCACCCACTTGTTGGTCCTCGGGTTGTATTTCTCTATGGAGTTGAGACTGGAGCTGCCATCATTGCCCCCCACAGCGTAGAGCCAGCCGTCCATGGCCACCAGGTCATGTGTACTCCTGGGGGTTGGATAGGCAAGAGTAAGCCCAAGAGGCAAGCCATGAGAGAAGCCAAATATGTGGGACATGGAGGGAGGAGCCATAGGGACAGGGCTAGGAAAGGAGCCCCAGGTGCCCTGAAGGACCTGCTGCACTGTTGAGGCATTGTGTACACAACCCCTGGAGCTAGGCTCCTGGAGTCAACCAGATGTAGCAGCAGAACCACTCACCACCCACCCCTGGCCTTATACACCTGCGGATATTCATGGGTGCCACACTCTCCCAGGCACCAGCCTTGGTGCTGTATCTCTCCACTGAGTTGAGGCAGCTTGTGCCATCGTTGCCTCCTGCCACATACAGGGCACCCTCCAGCACTGCTACTCCTGCTGAGCTGCGCCGGCTCAGCATGGATGCCACAGGTGTCCATGAATTCACCTGTAGAGACAAGGGGACAGGCTGGAGGCAGACTCACCAAGGGCCACACAGAGACCCTAATCTTAGCAGGATATCCGAGGGTCAGGGGTAGAAAGCAGACCCTTGGATGGCACAGGTGGCCAGAGATGGGATTATGCTCCATCCTACCCAGCACTTGAGAGGAAGAAACTGTGAGAGGAGCGTGTTATGCACCTGGGGCTCGTACTTCTCCACGGTGGCCAGGTGTGATGAGCTGTCATAACCACCTACGGCGTACAGGCTCCCATCTGTGGGAAGGCAATATACCCACGAAGCTCCTGCAGGTTGTAGGGGTTTGGGGGGATAGGTGGGAAGGGGACAGGCAGGAAAGCAGGTACCATGGGAAGCAGGTCCTGTCACCCACCAAGTGTGGCTACACGCACATATCGCCTCCGGGTGCTCATGGCAGCAATGGATGTCCATGTTCCTGTCAGTGGGTCATACCGTTCAGCACTGTGGGCACCAGAATGATGCTGATGTTCAACTACAACAGTCACGTGACCCTTTCCCAGGACCTGTGCCCTCATCCCCACAATGCTGTGGCTAAAATCCTTGTCACTAGACTCTATGAAAGATAGGAAGGTGTGTTAGATGGGCACAGGCTATTAGCTGCTTGAACTGGTGGGAGGGCCCCAGAGAGAAAAGGGGACAGAATAGTGCCAAGGCCCTATTGATGCTGGGCCCTATGGTGAAGAGGCCTTGGGGATTTGGTAGCCTTGATTAAGCAGGACATCATTCTCTTACTGCTGAGCCAACCCTGTAAGGCCACTGGGGCCCTAACCCAAACTACTACCTGTTGAGGCAGGAAGCCCCATCATAGCCACCAGCTGCATACAGAAGCCCATGCAAGGCAGCTACACCCAGGCAGCTTCGTCTTGTGCCCATAGACACCTCAGGCTGCCACGTGTTTGTCACAGGATCATAGGACTCCACTGTAGCCAGGTCTGAGGTTCCATCGTAGCTAGGAGAAGAGTCCGCAACTGATCACAGATGGCCTGGCAAGCATGTGACAAACCCTTGAGCCATTCCCAGCTTCTATCTTACCCGCCCACGGCATACAGTCGGTTCCCAACAGCAGCGACCCCTACTCTGGCTCGACGTGTGGACATGGAAGCCACCACATGCCAGCGATCAGTTCGAGTGTCATATGCTTCACAGTCTCCGTGGATGGCAAACAGGCTCCCACCACCTGGAAGATGAGAACAACGTAAGTAAAGAGGTCGAAGAAGGCAAGTCAGGGGACTCTAGTGTAACCTAAATACAAATATATGAAGGCTCCAGGAGTGGGAACAGATGGGGACTGGGTCACAATGGTGGGCCCCATCCCACAGGGTCTTTAAGATATACAGGTCCTAAGTGTAATAGATTAGGTCTGTATTTTGAATTGGGGTAGATAGCCTAGGACAAGAATGGGAAGGAGAAGGGGTTCAGCATACCAACAGCAAAGAGCACAGGACCAGCACCCTCACAGCGACGGGGTCTTGTGCGGCTAGTACCCAGAACACCTCTCTGCTCAGGCAGCAAGTGGAACTTAAGGGCCTCAATGAGCAGATCCTTGCAGTCAGGATGATGCCTCACAAGGCTTTCGGCATCCACGTGTCCCAATAGGAAGTCTCTGCTCAGCAGAGGCAGCCGTACACATTTCATCAGCTAGGGCAGGAGGTGCCAGGTAAGGCAAGACCCTAGGGCACACTTGTCCCAGGGCTAATACCCACTCAGGTGCCTATAGCATTTCTACAATTGGTTCTTGAGACAAGTGCCTGTATCACCCCAAAGGAGTCCCTGAATGGAAGATGCTAAGTACTCCAAGAAGTATGCTTACAGCTTAGCCACCTGCATTCCCTCCTAGACACCCTGGGAGCTTCAGGACTTGGCCTCACCCTTGGTACATGCTGCCTCCGAGTGTCTACATCATGTTTGACCCAGCTCAGGACTGCACGATAGACATCTTCCTCTGAGGGCACATTCAGGCTATCACTAGAGACCAATTCCAGCACCTGGGGTGAGGGGAAGGGGAGAGGTCCTCAGACCTGGCATCTGGGTAGGGGAGGGCCCAGAAAACCTGAAGGTGTCTGAACGTATCAGACAGAAGGCATGTACATGTACACGCGCAAATACACACACTTAGTGTTTTAGAGTGAAGGACCAAGCAGAGTGAAGATTCACGGATTTTGGTTCTAGCAGTGCTGGTGATTGGGCAGAAGGGTGAGGGGTGACCTAGGCCCTGAGTAGTCTTAGGTACAAAGAATCAGAGACTGGGGAATCATGGTCCTAGAATGTGGTAAAGACAGGAATCTAAAGCAAATGATTGGGTGGAATGAGAAGATGGAGATGGGGGAAGATGGTCAAGGAATGGATCATAGGGTGACTTGCGAATGAGGATTGCAGAACACTGGCTACTAGGGGCTGGGCTGGGGAAATGTGTGGTGTGGGCTGGGCCCAAACTGGCATGTTACCTGCTTCAGTGGTTACCTGCTTCAGTGGCAACAGCATGAACTCCTCAGTCTTGGCCACATCCACGAAGTGCTGCAGCACGTACCTGTGTGCCGCCTTGAGCAGGTCACCGCATGAGTGAGTGTCTGCAAATCCTCGAATGCCCAGGCAGTTGGAAGGGTCAAGCTGGCTCAGGAGGAACTTGCAGCAGGCATCTCGGACACCATTCAACTGCAGAAGGCTGGCAGCTGGGAGTAGAGTCTGGGGCATGAAGATGGGTGAGGCAGGAGGGGGCTAGAGGAGCACAGAGTAACTGGATACTGAGGAGAGGCATGGGGAGGCCAGGCTACACATATCTGGGACTGGACACCCCAAAGGGGTATGGGTGTGGGAACAGCATGCCTCACCTGAACGTTGCCCTCGCCAACCACGATCTCAGCCGTGTATGCAAACTGCACCAGCTGGTCTAAGGCCTGCGGGTCAATGTCATGCAGTGTCACGTGTGTCTGGCGGCTCTCACTCATTTCATCTGTGAGGATAGTGGGTCAGGCAGTCTACCCTGGGAGATCTGCAGAGAGCCCCCTAGGGCTGCCCAGACTGTAGTATGTGGTACTTGCTTGTGAACATGGCGTGGAAGTAGGGGCTGCAGGAGGCCAACACCACCTTATGAGCACGGATCTCCTTGGCTGCCACATGCAGGACGATGTCACACAGGAGGCCACGCTGCCGCATGCGGCTCATAGCCACAAAGGCATCATGGTAGTGCCGTTTGGAGTTGTGTGCCACACTGTGACCCTCTCGGCTCAACAGCTGCATCGCACCTTCCATGGGGGCTGCAGGCCGGGCCTGCCTGGGCCGAGCTCGCTCTGCCTCCGGGCTGCAGGCAGCAGGGCTAGGTCAGTGTTTATACACCAAAGAGAGACACTCACCCACCCTTAAGATCTCTGGACACAGGAAAGGCAGCTGCAATCTATCCCCAGTAGTCCATCCTGTCATCACCCACTGCTCCTTTCCAGGGCTCAAGTTCTCTCTCTTGTCAAGGAGCCTCCCTGGAGCCAGAGCAGATTCTTTCCTAAACCTCAGCCTGCTCTCACCTGGCACCTGTCCCTTTTTCTCTGCTCACTACCTCTCCTCTCCTAAGGCTCCAAGCTCCCCTTCTAGTGCTTCGGGGAGAAGCAGGCATTTCCCAGGGATCAGTGCTCTCAGTACTGTGAGCACAGTAGGCGCTGGAGAGAAGTTGGCCAACGCTGTTCCTCTGAAGTGAATCCCTGGATCCCACTCACCAGATTGATCTCACCCGGCCCTGGGAGCAGCCCCTTCTGCCCCATTCTGCAGATCTGTTCCATTGTGGCCGAAGAACCAAAGGGCTGAGACCCTGTACCACCTCTTGCAGGGAGCCATCCCTCCCTCAAACCCTCCACTCCACTCACGCCGGCGGCTGGGGCGGCGGTGGCGCCTCAGGCCCGGGCCCCGGGCTACCGTGCTCTGGACTCTGCGTCCTGCCAGCAGGCCGCTCGCCACGGGGCTGCATAATTTCAGCCGCCAAACCTGCGGCGGACCGCAAAATGCAGTATGACTGATTCGGACCGCAGGAAGACTGCCTGTGCTGCGTCCACACAGCGCTCGCCGGTCTCCGCAGGCCCTGTTTCTCGGCGCCGCCCGCCCGGCCTCACACAAGATTGCAGGACCTGCTCTCCCCCTCCCCCCAAAGCCTTGCGCTATCAATCTCCCTCTGCTACGGAGCTCCACTCCCATCACCGCACTCTTCCAAGGAGCACCTAACCTGCTTTTGGCACCTTGGTTAGCTTCAAGTTCGGGTACCCCAGCATTCACCTGCTAGGTATTGCTGTGACTGACAAAACTCCATAGCACTGGGGGAGCGCTGGATGCTAGCCCTCTCGTATTATCCTCAAGCCTTCGTTTCACAAGCGTGTGGAAAGGCAACCTCCCTCATGGTTCAGCGCTCCTTACAAGTTTGTGTATGTTTGTATGCACTAAGGGCTGCGGGGCTGTCAGGGTCTGTCAGGGTGTGACATTCTTGTCACATTCAGGCTCACCAAGGAATTAGGCAACCTTTGACTTAAAAAAAATATGTATATTTTTTCATTTAATGTGTATGGGTGTTTTGCCCGTTTGTGTATTATATAAACTACGTGCTTGCAGTGCCTATAGAGACCTAAGTCTAGAGCATCAGATCTCCTGGGATTCAGTTATGAACCACCCTGTGGATGCTGGGAATTGGATCCCAATCCTCTGGAAGAGTGGCTAGTGTTCTTAAGCCCAAGCCATCTCTATCCAGCCCCTGGATAGAGTTAGTCTGTCTGCCTGCCTACAAGAGTCTCTCTGTGTAGCCCTGGCTGTCCTGGAACTCGATCTGTAGACTGGCTTCGAACTCAAGAGATTCTCCTTCCTCTGCCTCCCGAGTGCTGGGTTTAAGGCCAGCTCTAGTTTAATTTTTTTTTTCTCTCTTTTCTTTTCTGGTTGTAGTGGGCAGGGTTGTTCGGATTTGCAGCCTTGTGTTTCTCGGATAGGAACCGTTACTGCATTTTATAGAAGGTGTTGAGTTGTGATAGCTGATCGGCCTGCAGTGGTTAATAAGTGCACACCTGCTTCACCAATAGGGCAAAGGCACCCTCCCGCCTAGGGTCTGCCGGATTTACAGCATGAGAACCCTAAAGCTCCCAACATGGTAGGACGGGCGGGGCTTGGGAGAGGAAGTCTGGCGGCGCATAGCATTCTGGGCCCGGAAGTGGGGCGTAAGCCGTTTTAAGCAGCATGGCTGTGTCTGGCTCTCCCAGGAGGTGAGTAGAGCTAGTGGGTGGCCGGATCCCTGACCACGCTCGCTCCAGGGTTCTCTACATTTCTAAGAGTGGCTGGCGGGCTGGCAGAGGTCTTGACCTGATATAACCCGCAGGCGACTGGCAGAGTTGACAGTAGACGAGTTCTTGGCCTCGGGCTTTGAGTCGGAGTCGGAGTCGGAGCTGGAGGACATCAAGGAAGCTGCACCACCGGAGAAAAAAGGACGAAGAATCATCTCTAGGGAGCAGCGGAACACCCGCACCTCACCCAGGTGAGACCCCGCCCCTCCCCCCACCTCCGTCCCGCCACACTCTGCACTCTGATCTACTTTCCAGTAGTTCTTTGGTCCGGCGATGCTGCAAAGAATCATGGGTCAGCGGTCTTTGCGCCGATATGCGTTGGAAGATAGTGGTAGAAGGCTTTTATTCCCCTTTGGTTTTTCGAGACAGGATTTCTCTGTGTAGCCTTGGCTATCCTCTGGACTCGCTTTGTAGACGAGGCTGGCCTCGCATTCAGATCCTTCTGCCTCTTCCTCCCTGAGTGCTAGCTAGGATCACAGGAGTGCGCCATCGCCCCCGGCTAGGCTCCTTCCTACCCCGCCCTGTCTCCTCTCCCCCAAGACAGGGTTTCTCTGTGTAGTCTTGGCCATCCTAGAATTCATGCTGTAGACCAGGCTGGCCTTGAACTTATGCCTGCCTCTGCATCCCAAGTGGAGGCAAACAAAAAAAAAAAAAAAAAACCAAAAAAACAAAAAAAAAACAAGAAAAGCACTTGGTCCTGGATAAACCAGTGGTCCGTGTTGGAGAAAAATTAATTATGTGTGCTAGGGAAAAACGGAGGCTGGAGGGCATGTTTGCCAGAACAGATAAGGTTTCTGGGCGGGATGCAGAGATGGGATCAGGACTTGATATTAAATGTTGACAACCTGAGTGGGAACTGTGAAAAAGCAGCCAGCCAGCCTGGTGCAGTGGCATACACCTGTTATCCCAGCACTCAGGGAGGCAGGAAAAAAAAAAAAAGGAAAAAAAAAGTGGACAGCAGCCTTTGAGGAATTAAAGTAAAGCGTGGCTGTGGTGGAACAGACAGAAAGCGGTAAGCAGTGAGGCCAGAGTGACAATGAGGGACATGATTCTGTAAGACCTTTTGGTAAAATGGGAAGCTGTCTCAGGGCTGAGTAATGAAATTACATAGGTAACATAGAAAAGGGGACCTCTAGGACTGTTGTGACTGTCCCTCTAGAACTGTGTGGGTTGTAAGGTTGGAAATGGAGAGTTTTGAGGTAAGCACACACATAGTTTGGAGGTATTACTCTGTAGGAGAGCTAATGACAGTTTGTAACAATGGGGTGGGCATGGTGGGTGCATAGCTGGTCTGGGAATGCCCTCATCATATGCTGAATTTGAAATGATTGTGTTGAAACAGTGTCAGAGGTACTTTGTGTGTGTGAGTATGAAAGAGCAATGAGCCTGATGATTTATCCCCAGAAAATCATCCTGCTTCGTCATTGGTACCTACTGTGAAGGGAACATACTAATATCACGGCCTCATGTGGCAATAAGCAAATTGGCTATGTGGAAGGACAAAAAAACTCCTTCCCCTGTTGGCTTTTCACTGGCTTTACTGACATCTGTTTTATCAGCCTGCATAAGGGATGTGCTTCTGAGCACAAAAACCAGCTCTCTCGGCTGAAGGACAGAGACCCTGAGTTCTACAAGTTCCTGCAGGAGAATGACCAGAGCCTACTGGACTTCAGTGACTCAGACAGCTCTGAGGAGGAAGAGCAATACCACTCCCTGCCAGACACTCTGGAGGTGAAACCTGGCAGACATGGGCAGTGGGGCACCAATAACTTCTACACCCTGCCCCAGCTTCATCTTTTTGTATCTGATAAAGGAAGCAAGTGAGACTGAGGAGGATGGAGGAGAGGACAGTGACACATTGTCCAGAGGATTGCAGAAGAAGAAGAATGAGCCTGTACCTGTGACCCTGGCCATGATGGAGAGGTGGAAGCAGGGGGCCATGGTGAGAGGCAGTATAAACTGGGTGGCTGGATCTCCATAGGCAGGATTTGCTGACCTTGCCACATTTGAGGTATCTGAGACTATGTAGGTAAAAAGAGTATGTTTCTGAGAAGTACACAATGGGGGTCTTTCTGAGTGCCAAGGTCCTCCAGCTGTGTTTCTTAGTGTATAGTTCTGCCTACTTTATTCTCAATCTCAGGATCATGGCCATTGTGGGGTGGGTATAGAGTTTGTTTCATTTCTTTTTCTGTTGCTGTAACAGGATATGCTGTTTTTATTTATGTGTATGTTTATTTTAGTTGCATATATGTTGGTGTACCACATTCATAGATAACAGATGGTTGTGAGCCACCATGTGGGTGCTGGGAATTTAACTTGGGTCATCTGAAAGACCAGTTAATACTGCCAAGCTGTCTCTCCAGCCCCAGACTGGGTAATTTGTAAAGAAGCTTAATTGTCTCATATTGCTGAAGGCTGACAGGTCTAAGAGTATGGTGAATGCTTTGTTTTGTGACATATGTTCAGATCTCTTTCTTTTAGGTTGTTAGATACCAAACCCAGGAATTTGTACATTCTCGACAATTGTGTTGTCCTGAGCCCTGTATCTGTCTTTTGTTGTTTTGTTTTTTTGAGACAGGATCTTGTCACATAGTTCTGGCTGTTCTAGAGCTTGCTATGTAGAACTGTTTTCTCTCTTGAGTGCTGGGATTAAAATTGTGAATCACCATACTTGTTCCCTTAGAAGTCTTAGAAGACTTGTGTTAGAAGTCTGCTAATGCCATCATGGGGTTCTGAACCTCATCATCTCATGTAATCTTGGTTACTTTTCAAAGACTTTACTTCCAAATACCACCATATAAATTTGGATATTAAATTTCTACCACATAAGTTTTGGGGGACATAATCAGACTTTTAGTATTATTTGTTCACTGGGAAGTAGGAAATGAAGTCATTGTCCTTTCAGTAAGTTTATATTTAATTTAGAGCTTTTGGGATTTTTTTACAACAGGAGATCACCCTAGTGGCTGACTTTGAACTGTTTTGAGCAGTTTGTCCTCAAAACTTGCTGCAGTTTTGCCTTTACTTTCCTAGTGCTGGTATTATAGACATCAGCAACCATGTGTAGATGTCGCATTGGTTTCTCTAGGGAGGGGAGTAAAAAGGGAGAATTCCAGCTGGGCGTGGTGGCACAATGTAATCCCATCACTGGGAAGGTAGAGGCAGGTGTATCTCTGTGAGTTTAAGACCAGCCTGGTCCACAAAATGAATCCAGGACAGCCAAGGCTACACAGAGAAACTCTGTCTCGGAAAAAAAAAAAAAAAGGAAGGAAGGAAAGGGTTCTATATACTTTCTCGAACAGTTTTTAATACAGGTTGCTCACCCCTTCCTCATGGGAATCCTGAGACAGGCTCTACCTATCCAAGTGGGTTCATAGGCTCAATACCTTTTTGTTGTTGGCTCATGGTTCAGTGATCTTAGCCCCACTATTGCTCTGGGCCTAAGATTATGGGTTAGGAACACCTTTTCAACTTGGATACCAGGTTCCTGGAACCAGGTATTGTGTACTGCTCTCCTAGTAATCTTGATCTCTTGTCCCTTCAGCACCACCTTACTCCCAAGCTGTTCCATGACGTTGTGCAGGCATTCCGAGCAGCTGTAGCCACCACGCAAGGAGACCAGGAAGCTGCTGAGACTTGCAGGTTCCAGGTCACAGATAGTGCTGGTGAGCTGGGGGCAAGGGACCTAGGCCAGGCTTCATTGTGACACCTGTGTTCCTTATACGGCTGAATGGCACTTTTGTTCCCTACAGTGTTCAATGCTCTGGTTACTTTCTGCATTAGAGACCTCTTTGGTTGCCTTCAGAAGCTACTGTTTGGAAAGACACTAAAGGATAGCAGCAGGTGAGGGGATGGGTAGGGGTTTTGCCACTGATTGGGTAGAGGAGGTCACAGAAGGTCTTAAGGAAGCACAGAAAACAGCTAATAAATAGAGAGGGGTCATGGTGGGGCTGAGAGTGGACATACCCATGTGTCTTAAGGTAGAAGGTGTAGAAGAGCAAAACCTGGAGCGATGGTGCCACTTGGTTGGTGGATTGACAGGATGTGTCTATGTGGAGGCAGAACAGAAAGAAGCTGCAGGGAGACCAACAGATGGAAAGAGTAGAGAATAAGCCAGATGACTGGACAGAAGCCCAAGTGGTTGTTAGTAGCTACTGCATCCAGACTTTGGGGAGCTGTTAACATGAATGGAAAAGTGACATTTTAGAAACAGGGTTACCTCCTAAATTAGATAAGATGCTTGGGGTATCCCATAGGTGGGATGATGTTGGTTTAGATACAAGGAAGGTTAGACAGTGGGGTGTCTTCAGTGGGCCCTGTTTTTTTTTTCCTTGGTACAGTTCAGTATTTTGGTAAATATCTACTGTGTGTTAAGTACTTGGACACTGAGGAATAAGTTGTAAAACTCACAAGGAATTAGTTGTTGTGCCAGCTGTTCAGTTACTTAGCACTTAAGGTTCTGGAATTTTAGGTGAAATTAAGTATATAAGCATATTCTTTTTAAAATTTCATGTGTGTGTGTGTGTATATATATATATATATTTTTTCCCCCCCCTGAGACAGGGTTTCTCTGTGTAGCACTGCTATTCTAGACTCTATTTGTAGACCAGGCTAGCCTCGAACTCACAGAGATCTGCATGCCTCTGCTTCACGAGTGCTGGGATTAAAGTTGTGTGCCTCCCCCCCAGCCATTCTTTATGGTGTGTGTCATGTGTAGGTCTAAGACATACAGTCTGCAGCAGCAAAGTGTAACTGGTTAGGTCCCATAGGTCTTGAATGCTGACTATGAGTTTGGATGCTTGTGGTGGTAGCTATAGGGCTACAGGGACTCAGAAGAGGAATGTATCTGAGAGGGTCCTGGAGAAGATAGTTTAGGATTTTACAGGGCAGTTCTGAATTCTGGCCAAGTTGATGGCCTATGCAAGGTTTGGGTGTTGCGTTCTTGTGGCTGTCAATCTGGCCATGCTTAAGAAAGTCCTGGTAAGTCTCCATCTACCAGCTATAAGGAGCCCCTTAGCTTTTATATATGGGATACAAGCCTGGGTAGACTTGTGTCTTGATTGCAGGAATGGGGTGGATATATTCCCTACAGGATACTGCTGCCATCCAGTAGCCCACTGTGGGGGAAGCTCCGTGCGGATGTCAAGACATACCTAAGTGCAGTTGTTCAGGTACTGTTCTGGTGGGTAAAGAATCCCAAGAGAATGGTCACGTCTGGTGTCTGGTTCTCTCTTATACCAGAATGAGCTTAGGCCTCATTGTTCTCTTTTGCTTCTTCAGCTGGTTGCCTCTCTAGCTGAAGCCACAGTGTCTGCAGCTGTCCTGCAACATGTCAGTAGTTTGGTTCCTTACTACCTGACTTTCCCTAAGCAGTGCCGAATGTTGCTCAAGGTATGTTAGCTCATCCTGCTGTGTTTCTGTAGCTAGAGATGCATATGGCTATCTTTCTTGTCCTTCTAGCTAGGGCAGAGGTAGCATTTGTGCCTGTAGTTGCTCCTCTCCTGCTGTGTCCTCCATCCCACCAAGGGTCCCAGTCTCAGGTAGCCCCCAGTCCTTTCTGGGCAGCATAGCTTAATAATGTGAGTATAGGTTCCACTGAGGTATGCCAGCTAGCCATGGAGGGTCCTATGCCAGGAAAGGCAGTAATGTATCTCTTTTTAGAGGATGGTGGTTCTGTGGAGTACAGGTGAAGAATCTCTGCGTGTCCTGGCCTTCCTGGTACTCATTAGAGTCTGCCGTCACAAGAAGGAATCTTTCCTAGGTCCCATTCTAAAGGTATTATGGGTCTTCTATCTTGCTCATTAAAGTCTGTGCTGGAAATCATCCTGAGCGCCTGGCAGATTTTGTGGCTGATGGTCCTTACTGGGACTGGACACCAAACTCTGGTCACAGTTTCCTTACCAAGAAAATAGGGTGGTGATGGGAACGGGAATCCGTAGTCTTCTGGGTATTGGGGGAGGGGACCCTCTTCTCCCCTAAGGATCAGACCCTGTTGTCCAGCTCCAAGCCTTGGGTGGCTCTCCTGCACATGAGCATCCCCTGGAGTCCCACTGTACAGACTCAGCATGAAGCAGAGCATCTCCTCTACTTCCTTTCTAGGACTTTAGTCCTGTTCTTGCCTATTTTTCAGCTTACCCTCTCTTATTATACATTTTTCTCTCTTCTAAATGTCTTATATGCCTGAGTCTGGTGGGTGCAAGTGTGTAGGCTGGGAAACATCAGAGTCCTGGAGTGCTGGCAACCATACAGGAAATGAGTCTGCAGCTGAGTTTGGGACAGCAGTTCTGGTGGAAGGTCCTAAGTGTTGGCAAGTGGCTTGGAACTGAGCAGTGGTTGCTTAAATGGTTCTTAACTTTGGTTTGTCTCTCAGCAAATGTACATCATGTATGTGAGAAACTGCAAGTTCACCTCTCCTAGTACCCTCCCCCTCATAAGCTTCATGCAACGGACACTGACGGAACTACTTGCCTTGGACCCCAGTGTCTCCTATCAACATGCTTTCCTCTACATCCGCCAGCTTGCAGTCCACCTGCGTAATGCCATGACCACAGGCAAAAAGGTACATAATCTGACCCTTCCAAGGTAGTAGCCCCACCCAGGGTCTTAGGGCATGCTGCAAGCCACTTTCTATGGGGGAGAGTGCTTAGCACTCTGAGGAGAGGTTTTGGGTGATTCTGGCTGGGAAGAATTGACCCTTAGACGTGGACTCCACTCTCACCAGGAAACATACCAGTCTGTTTACAATTGGCAGTATGTGCACTGCCTCTACTTATGGTGCCGAGTCCTGAGTACCCTTGGTTCCAGCGAGGTCCTGCAGCCTCTACTCTACCCTCTTTCACAGATCATCATTGGCTGCATCAAGTGAGTTCAAGGCTGTTAAATTATCCTGTGGGTTTGGGCCAGCAAATTCCTCAAGATAGGGCAGAGGTTTCTAGTCTGCTAGCTTCTCTGAGCTATATTATGCAAAGAACTTTCTTAGTGCCGGGCACCATGGTGCACACCTGTAATGCCAGCACTCAGGGAGGCAGAGGCAGGCAGATTTCTGTGAGTGTGAGGCCAGCCTGGTCTACAAGCAAGTCCAGAACAGCCAAGGCTACACAGAGAAACCCTCTTTTGGAAAACCAACCTCTAACCCTATTCCTGAGAATTTTCTTGTGTGGCCATACCTTAGATATAAGAGCTTTTGTGTCTGGGTTTTAGTGGTTTCTGAGGAAGGGCCTGAGAAGATGAACTGGTTGTAGATTTTAGCTAGCTGGGCTTTGGAAGCAGCCTTTACTGAGGTAAGTAGGTTAGCTGCCTACAGTTTAACACCCATTTGTTATGAGGCTTGCTTGGGCCCTTATACAGGTGAAGGGCATTCAGATATAGTTCTTAGTGCTTTTGGTATGCTGTGAATGTGCTGTACACTTCTCTGGCCAGGAGGGGGCCTCTGTGTCTTCTTGAGTTTTCTTAAACTAAAGACTAGGCTAGGAAGGGAAAGGGGCAAGTGGTAAGAAAAGAAAGCAGAGTGAAGAAGAAAGGAGCAGGAGTAAAGGAAACTAAGTTAAAGCCAGATGAGTGTCTTTCAGTCCCTCAGTTGAGCAGCAGGGCAGTACCTAAGTCCATGCATTTTGTTGTGCCTTGTTGAATTTGATGACTATTAAATTATTATTCCCCATGGTTGCTATGAGTATTCACCCTGTAGGACCTACCTGTAGTTAGAGCATGTGAATGGGGAGGAGTCAGAGGCAGTGGACAGCTGATGCTTACATTTGGGGATGCTAATTAGGTTCTGCTCCTTTCTTACCCAGGTTGTTGCCCACCGCCAGATTTTATCCATTGCGCATGCATTGTGTGCGTGCCCTGACACTCCTGTCCCAGACCGCCGGCACCTTCATTCCTGTTCTGCCCTTCATTCTTGAGGTGACTGTGCTAAGCACAACTTGGGGTAGACTTACAAATGTCTTTTGGAAACCACATCTCCTTTTCTGTGTCTGCCAGTGGTGATTTTTGACTGTAACATTGTGGTCTTTGCGGTCATTGCAGATCTTCTACACATAGTCTTTCCATGTCTTACACTTATTATGACACTTTGCCTGTTTTCCTGGGTAACCCGCATTCTTTTTGTTTTGTTTTCTTTTGTTTTTCAAGACAGGGTTTTTCTGTGTAACTTTGGCTGTCCTGGACTCACTTTGTAGACCAGGCTGGCCTCAAACTCAACAGAGATCTGCTTGCCTCTGTCTATCTGAGTGCTGAGATTATAGGTCTGTGCCACCACTCCCAACATAGCCCTCATTCTGACCTCCATCTTGGTTCACTGTACCTGACCTTAGGCTCTTCATATCAGGTGCAGGTTTCCTGAGAAAGTGAACCACAAAGATTGAAACCAAGCTCTGCCGACAGGGTGTCACTGCCCTTTCTTTAATTTATGGGTAGTAATTAGAAGTAAATTATTGAGATCAGCTCTATATACTAGTTAGCATCCTTTGCTCAGATAGAGAAAGAACATTCTCCACTCCCAATTTTTCATTAGTTGTTATAGCTGCTTCAGCTGCCAGCAACATGCTATGCTACTACATGAGCTCTCTTGTCAGGGGCTTTCTCTATACTTGGGGAGGCATCCTTGTACCAAGAGGCTCGGCTAGGCTCATATTCCCATCTTTTCTTGGGAAGGCCAAAGTGCATAGCCTGCAAAAGTTTTGGGGAACACAATCCCCTGAGACCTGTCTCTTTTCTGTATTTCTTTGTTGCTGGTTATACCCACAGTGCCTGGGATGCAGTTGTTTGAGGCCCAGGCCTATATAACCGTTATCCCCAAAGGTGGTTAAGTGTATACAGGAGTCCTCACGGTTGCCTGTCTAGGCTCTGGAAGGTGAACAGGGTCTGGAGACATATGTGGGCTTTGTTTAGCCTGGTCTTGAGGGATCTCATTGGGTTGGGCTGACACTCTTGACACTCTTGTGTGTAGATTTTCCAGCAGGTGGACTTCAATAGGCGGCCAGGCCGCATGAGCTCCAGGCCTATCAACTTCTCTGTCATCTTGAAACTGTCCAGCACCAACCTGCAGGAGAAGGCCTACCGGGTGAGGCTGGCCTCAAGGCCTTCTGGAAAAGGCCTGGGCCTGTTTTAGTTGGCTTACAAGGACTTCAGAGACTGTTGAGATACAAGGGAGGGATTACCATTGTACAACATTTGTGGTTTCTTTTGTGACAGGATCTCTGTATTATGTAGCCCTGGCTATCCTGGAACTTGCTATGTAGATCAGGCTGGCCTTGAACTCTCAGAGATCCACTTCTCAAGTACTGAGATTGAGGTTTCTGTAGTCATAGACCAATAGCTCCTTAATCTCAGGCCTTGTGAAGCTGGGTGTGGCTTGGGGGAGGCTGTGGGTACTGTTTTATAGCCTGAGTTTGAACAAAGTCAGGGTGAAATATGAGATCATGGGCTCCTGGGTTTCATCATCTGATAAAGTTGGGCCTGCCCCCTCAGGATGGTCTGCTGGAGCAGCTGTATGACCTTCTCCTGGAATACCTGCACAGCCAGGCCCATAGCATTGCTTTTCCAGAATTGGTGCTGCCCACTGTCCTACAGGTATGTGTGCTCAACACTTGGCCAGACCTTCGCATCCTCTTTGTGGCTAACTTGGACAATATTTTAGTAGGTTTGTCTTCCTCTTGTAGAGGGGCCTATTGCTATCCCTGTCTGGTACTGGTAGGGGATTAGCTCCATTACTCACAGGCTTGTGGGGTAGGGGGTGCTGCTCATACCTGAGCTATACCTGGGTCAGGCTCATATAGAGACAGGTATATGTGTGAAGGCAGAAGTTGCATGCACAGCTGTGCACATGTGCTCCATCACTGTTTGTTGTATAATGTGGCATTGCCCTCCCCCGACGTCCTCTTGGCTGATGATGTCAAGTAGTTCAGACACATTTAGTTTTGGGCTCAAGGTCCTAGGTATATGGATGTGTGAATCTAGAGTAGGAGTTAGCAGGTATGTTTCAGTTAAGATTAAAAAAAAGTTTAATGTTTTGTGGCTTGCAAGTCTTCATCTGCTTACCTCTCAAGGCTGTTGCACTCAGAGAGGCACAGGAGTAAAGGAGCAAGACCTTATGCCTATGAGACCTAATTAAGAAGTTGATAGCAGGCCTTTGTATCTCCCGTGTTTGCCATTTGGCTTTTTATTGCCTGGATCCCCTGTGGAATGGGGAATAGTCCTGTTGCTGGGCTGAACTGAGTTTTCCTTTCTGCAGCTGAAATCTTTTCTCCGGGAGTGCAAAGTGGCTAACTACTGCCGGCAAATGCGCCAGCTGCTAGAGAAGGTGCAAGAGAACGCAGAATATATCCGAAACCTTCGCCAGAAAGTGACCTTCAGTGTGTCTGACCAGCTGGCAGTGGTGGGTTGGGATTTGGCATCTGGGCTGGACTGATGCTGCCTGACGCCACCAGTTAGGGTGTGGTAGTTATTTAAGAGTTTTCCAGGGTGAGCAGTGAGCATGGTCCTGAATTTACCCAATCCTTAGGATGCTTGGGAGAAGCAGGCCCGTGAAGAGGGGACCCCTCTTACCAGGTACTACAGCCACTGGAAGAAGCTGAGGGACCGTGAGATCCAGCTGGAGATCAGTGGCAAAGAGCGGGTATGTCTGAGGTCTGGGAAGGTGGCCTAGTAAAAATGGCCAAGCAGGTTACTTGTGAAAAGGGACTGGGCTGTGGGAGTGAAATTGGAAAAGGAAACAAAAGCAGGAGGGGAAAAAAAGAATGGGACAGTGAGTTTGAGTGAAGCCTGTAAATTGCTGTTTGTCTGCAGGGCATCTTGTCCCATGTATGGCTATAGGTAGTACCTAAAGTGAGGCTGGGCTAAGCTCTATTCAGTTCTCTTGGCCTCTCCCTCTATCTGTTTTTCTCTTTCTGGTCTTTGAAGCTAGAAGACCTGAACTTCCCAGAGATCAAAAGGAGGAAAGTGGAAGACAGGAAGGATGAAGACAGGAAGGAATTAAAAGACCTGTTTGAATTGGACAGTTCTGAGGGAGAGGACAGCACAGACTTCTTTGAGAGAGGTGAGGCCTGAGGTGTGGGAATGGTTATAAGCTGTATGTGTGTTTCATGTCTTTGGGCAGACCTTGTTAGTTCTTGTTTTTAACTTTTATATGTGTTTTGCTTACATGTATGTTTATACCACATGTGTGCCTAAATGCCCCACAGAGGTCAGAAGAGAGTCTTGGATCCCTTGAGACCTGTGGGTACTGGAAGTCAAACCCAGGTCCTTAAACCACTGAACCATCTCTCTGGCCTCTAGCTCTTTCTTTTACCACTCATTGGCTCGCTCCTTCAGTTTGAGCTGGGGACTCACTATTGGTAATTGTCACCATGTTGAGGCCTCCATATACATGGCAGAAAGGGCTACCCTTGCCACTGCTGAGACCTGTGGCCATGGTGGGTGTCCACACAGGGTTACAGGGCTAGCCAAACCTCCTGTATAACTGTTCATATTGCCTTGCTGTTGGACATGGGAAATGTGTGTGTCTGTGTGGTACACATGGTTCTTCATCTGTAGGAGTACCTGGGCTCCTGGGTGCTCATCAAGGAATGAAAGAGGAAGACCAGGAGGAAGAGGAGGAAGAAGAGGCCACCAGCAATTCAGAGGGTAAATGGTTTCTGTTGTGAAATAGACTGACCCTGGAGATGAGGCCATGGGAAGACATCTCTAAGCCAGGCCCAAGTCCCTCCCTGGGGTACCAGACCAGCTGCTCTGTGCTCTCAGGCAGCCAGCTAGCACACTGATAAGTTTAATTAATGCTGTGATTAATTAGTGATGAGTAAATAACCTCTAAGACTGGCTTCTTTATGATATAGCAGAATGTATGTGGCCTTTTCTTTCTCTGTAGATGGAGACCTGGACACAGGGGTGGACCCAAGTGAACTGTGGCAGCTGACTCAGGGACCACAAGATGAGCTGGAGGATCTTCAGCTCTCAGAAGAGGACTGAGGGCCTCCTGCCAGGTCCTGGAGGCCTTAAGGCCAACAACTGTGCAGCAAGAGGGCAGTAGACAGTAGATAGGGCTTTATTGTTACAGCACAACAGAACAAGTGTACTGAGAGTTGTTTTGACCCTGAAAGGTCAACTGGCTCTGCAGAGCCTTCTGCTGCCCAAGTAGGAGGCTGACCCTGACCTGCAGAGTAGTCCCAGTTCAGAGTGGGGAGGGTGGCTTCATGGCCTGTCCACTTTGTCTGTCTTTGGTTTGTTTGCAGACCTCTGCAGTTACACCTAGAAGGTAAATACATTACTTTCCTCTTAAGCCACATTAAAAAAAAATATTCTTGGTGTTTTTGCATCTAAAATCAAAAGGAAAAATACCCTGGGGGTAGTCAGTTTCATGGGTATCAGAGAGTATGATGGTTAGAGAAGCTGGGAAGTATCTGGGGCCCCTGGGAGCAAAGCTATGGTCCCTGACCCATTCTCCTGTTTGGGTGAGGCTCGGCCTGTGGATAAGTGGGCCCCCTCATATGGGGAGGTGGTGGTTGCTGGGGACAGGGGTTGCTGTCCTGGGCTGAGCTCAGGTGCTTGAAGGCTTGGCGGCTGTAGAGGCAGGGCCACAGGGAAGCTGGCCATGTAGAAGACACGGCCCAGGCGCTTGGCCACCTACAAAAAGATGAAGCTGGGTGAATACCTGCTGGGTAGAGGGACCTGGGAGACCATTTCCAGTCACAGAGAGTCCTTATGCCCTCTTTAGATTAATGAAGGCACTGGCCATACTTACTTGTGCTCTGATCTTGAGAGCAGGCCCTAGCTTCAATCCCATGGTGTTTAGAAGGTGTTCTTCTGTCAGGAGAGGCAAAGTTTCTCCATCTATTCCTTGTTCTCTAAATACCTGGGGACAAGGTAGGTCCATAGAGTAGAATTTAGGTCTTGCATAGAAAAATAGCAAACGGAAAGTCCCTTTTTGTTGGGCGTGGAGACTGGGACATTGCCCAGAACTGGGCCTCCTGGCCTAGCCCCAGAGACCTGCCACTCCCCTCACCCTGGCATACTCGCCACAGCCAGAAAGGCCCCCCACGAAGTTGCAGACATCATCTACAGTCCACTTGTTGACGTCGTCAGGGGCTATGGTCCCCTCATCAGTGAAGAGTCCCCCCATGGTGCCTGGAGATAGAAAGGATGTCACTAGGGCTTAGGCTTTTCCATTCCTATGCCTCCTTCCCTATGGGCTGACCTTTCTCAATTGGTTAAAGCCCTTGGCTCAGTGACAAAGGATTTTTCTCCTCATGGAACCCCCTATCTATCAATGGGTAGCTAGGGTTACCCACCTGTGTGGAAGTAGGGGCTGGCTGCCCCACAGGGGAATCCCAGGGGCAGTGGAGAGGTCAGTGTGGACCCTGAGAGAAGCCCCTTTCCTTCTGCTCTGTTTCCTCCTGATGGGACTTGGCTGGGAGTAGAGGCCCCGACCCTGGCAGCTGCTATCTCAGGGTCGTCTCCATCTGAGTCCTTGGATGGTTCCTCAGAGACATCTTGAGCCCAGAGGCCAGTCTCATTAGGTTCATTGGACTGGGCTGAGGCAGCACCAAGACTCCCCTTTTGGGATCGGCTTCGGGCAGACTCCTTGGATGGGGTAGGGGGTCCTGGGCTTGGGGGTCCCTTGGATGGCAGGGCCAGTAGTGGTGCTGAGCTATGTTTCAAAACCAGCATGGAGCCACGTCGCTGAAGCTCATCAGGACTCTCAGGAATATGCAGGGCTACCTCTGGCGCCAGTAGCTGTGGGCGGTGAGCACTGCCCAGTTCTTTTTGCCTAAGCAACTCGGACATCTCCAACCTGGACCAAAAGGACAGATGGAGTCAGTCTGGGCATGCTTAAAACTACTCTCACTGGTCTTCCAGGTACTTACCGAGCCAAGTTCTGCTTCCGTAGAAGCTCCTGCTGCCGGGCTAACATCTCAGCTTGGGCAGGAGCTAGGAAGCTGTAACCTAGAACAGAACAGGCCATTCATGTTGGACCTTATGCACCTAAAGAGGGCTCTACAGGGATACAAAGGGTTTACATACCCAACTGTTTCTTACCTGGGGTCTGACAGAGAGCTGTGGGTACCCCCAAAAAAGGAGGCCGGAGATGGGCGCCCAGGGCGATATGGGGAGCATTCTGGGGTGACAGCAAAGGGGGTGGCTGTGACAGTTCCCTGTGAACAGAATAGTGAGCAAGTACCTGGTTCTCTCTGTATACCAACCCCCTTTTCTGGCCTCTGGGTGCACCCCCTGCTGCCACTAATTGCTGACCCCAAAGGCAGTCATTGAGTCACTAGTTATGGCTTCTGTTTGTGTACTACCCCTATCCAAGCTGGCAGCACCAATTAATCTCCCTGTCAGCACAGAGGTGCTGACCCTGTAGGCAGAGGCAGCTGCAGTGGTAATTACTGGGGGAGGGGGGCCTCTCATCCTGAGCAGCATGGGGAGGGGCACACAACAGGGTAATTAGCCACAATCTGGAGATGGCAGGCAGCTGCAGT
This sequence comes from Meriones unguiculatus, assembly GCF_030254825.1. Taxonomy (NCBI): domain Eukaryota; kingdom Metazoa; phylum Chordata; class Mammalia; order Rodentia; family Muridae; genus Meriones; species Meriones unguiculatus. The sequence goes on along the minus strand of NC_083351.1, from coordinate 42,961 downwards.
TGCTGCAATCTGTGGCTGGTTAGGATGGGATGGGGTGTGTCTAGGAAACCTGGGGCCCCTGACCAGCGCTTTCCCTGGCTTCACTAGTCGCCTGTGGAGACAGTCTGCACTGTGAACAGCTCTGATATCTCTGGAATTGAGGGGGAGGTGGGGGAAGTCCACTGTGCCTTCAACTCCAAATGTTCTGGCTGACCTATTTTTGGGTGGAAATTACAGATGGTAAGTAGCTTAGTTTTGCCTTTCTCAACACACCACCACTACCTTTGAGGGAAGGGCCTCTGCTATCTCAAGGCACATTTACTAGTCTGAGGTAGTAGAGCTGTGCAACAAGAAAACTGGAGTGGCCCTTGGCATGTCTGCGTATTCTGTCCCAGAAGTGTTTTCTTGGGTCTTTCCTCAGCACAGGTTGTTTTAGGAGCCTCCTGTAGTAGACCTTGAATATGGTGAATTCATGTTCCCACACATGTAATGGGATTCAAGGGATAGTCCAGGATATGGACTTGACCTCAGGTAACAAGCACAGAGAATATGGGGCCTTGCTGAAACACTGTCTTTAGTACCTTTCAGAGAAGGATGGGGTAGCAGCTGGAACTGTTCCCTCCCGGTGCTGAACGAGGCCTTGCTTCCGTCGGTGGCCTGCTGTAGATGAGGGCAGGTGTACTTCCAAGCTATTGGGATTCCTCAAAGTGGCTGTTGCCACTTCCTGCCGTACCCTTAGCATATCTGGGAAGGGAGGCAACAGCAGTGACCCAGATGCTAAGCTCCCCTAGGATTTTCCCTTTCTATCTTGGTGAGCAGGGCATTGACCTAGTGAACAGAATGGGAGGAGACTTTCACATGTCTTGAGCCCTGTTTTGTGTCACTGGGGCTGGAGGAGCAGCAGGGAAGGCAGTTTGAAATAGGACCTAAAGGGTGCAGCTAGGCAGTAGGTCAGTTAACTAATATGGGCTGGGAGAGAAGGGCTCCAAGGTAGAGAACATGGTGTTTTGAGTATTTGTGCCGATATAATGGTGACCAAAGGATTGGCTGTGCAGAAAGGTCAGCATGTAAGGGCATAGGGCTGTTCCAGTAGGTTAGTGGGACAAGACTCCATGGGGTTAGGAGGGGATCTCAAACAGAGGGCTGCCCAGGTTACTCCTTTCTAGACAGGAGGGAAGAATATCTGGGGAGAATGTGTCACTCTTATAAAGCAATACATAGCACACATGGTTGCAATAACAGACACCATTAAATGGCAGTAATGCATGGTCACATGGCTGTGATATGTGCCCCATTGCACCCCTTTAGTCCCCCTAGCTCAAGCTCCACTTCTCTACCACTCCACTGCTGCCTCATTACAAATTAATTACCTGAAACGGAGAGGTGTGTCTAGCCAGGGCTTGAAGTCAGCCCCAGAGCCCAATAAGCCTAGCTTACCCTACCCCAGTCATGCTCTGTGCAATGGTGATTGACAACCAGCTTGCCTGTACAGCCTCTCCTGCACAGGCTAGCAGAGCTAGGAAAGCAATTAAAAAGATTTTTAAATTATTAACATTTAGTGAATTATTCAGGCTCTTGGTGCTGAGCTGCCCTGGGGAACACTGCCTTCTGCAAGAATCTGAAATCCTACTCCCTTCTCTAAGCCCCCAGCCACTTCCAGAAAAGACCAGATTCCCCTGTACTGCAGCTGCACAGGGTATCTTATTATTCTTAAATAGCAAGGCCTGGCTTCTCTCAAGCAATCAGGGCCATAGTGGCCACATTCCACCTGTGAAACAGCTTCCTCTTTCTGAGCTACCTGCCTGCCATGACCCCCTCCCCAGACAACAACAACAAAAACAGCTTGTAAAGGTCTGACACAATATCGACACAACCGCAGATTCATAGCATTACACTGACTGCTCTGATAGTGAGGGGAACCTAGCATAGGCCACAAAACCTACATCTCAACAGCAGGTGAACAAACTCTTATGTCCCAGTCTCACCTAGGCTCTCAAGGATGAACCTTAGTGGGGCAACTAGGCTATATATCGGGATGCCTTCCGATGTATTCAGTACTGGTCTTGGTGTTGACCTCCAAATATTTAGATCCTTTTCTTGGGGTAAGCTTAGTACCCAGGATGGAAAGGTAACAGGGTTGGCACATTTGAGGTTGGAGTAGTGGGGGAGGGGCGGTGGTACATACCATGACTGGGGATACCCAGGTGGTAGAGACGTTGAGTTTCCTCAAAGGGGCCAGCCTCACACAGGGCTGACATGAGCCGATGGTAGTGGTCCTCAGGTGCCATTGTAGATTCCAGCTCTGGAAGCAGCAGAGTCTCTGTTGGAAGCAGCACATGGGGAGGGCTTCTTCAGATAGTGCCAGGGAGAAAAATCAAGGCCTCCTCTCATGTTTTCCACCCAAGGTCTGGGAAACCCTTCAGGATGCAGGAGTTCATTGCTCCCTCCCCTTTCCTGTGACCTGCCTCCCTTTCCTGGGTCAGGCTTTCACCTTGGGGGGACTTGCTTCGGGCCTTTTTCTCTGAAGAACAGTTGTTGGTAATATAGGAGGAGCAGCCCAGCCTCTTGCCCAACAGGTCACCTGTAGAGGAGAGAGTAAGCCCCATCCAGTGCCTCATAGCTTGGAGGGAAGGCCACCTCTGCCTTAGCTCAGCTTGGAAACCCAACCATCACCATATTCTCCCCGGAAGTTAAGACCTTTGCCCAACCTGGCATCCCAGGCCAGAAAACACTGACAGGTGGATGTGTAGTACAGCAAGGACACAAAGCCATCCTAATGCTGGCCCTGGACATGTAAATAGAAGTAATGAGAAGTTCATGCCAGTTTTCATCAGGCAGTCTCCTGTAAGGGACTGTGCTTTCTCAGCCCCTCCTTGGGGGAACTGAGTGGCCTGCCTTGGCCACCTAGGATAGGGTTGGCTATTGTGCAGGTATGGGGGAGGCAAGTCCAGAAAGCATACTTCAGATCCCAGCCTACTTCATTCTCTGTCTTCTCAGCCCTGCTGCCAGTTCTTCCCCAAGTTCTTCCGCCTGCATATCCAGGCTACGGGCTCTTGAGGAACTCCTGAGCAACTCATCCCACAGTGCAAAGCTTGTATGTGCTATGCCTGTATGAGGCCAGACCCAGCCTTTGTTTCCTGTATGACATATTCCTGTAGGACACAGAGATCATACCTCAAAATGCCAAACCTTAGGCATTAGTTGACCCAATTCCAGACCAGCCTAAACACTGCTGCCCAGCTTCCTCCTGAGCTCCTGGTCTGATACTAGGGTTTTTGTTGAACAGCCCATACCATCAAGTCTGGGTTAAAATTGCCGTCTCTGCCTTCCTTATCCTTACCAGTTATTGGAGTATGGAGGAACAATTCCTTGGGCAGTCCAAAATCTCCATGATGCCCAGCAAGCTCTGCTTCCGTATGCGTGCCCAACCTTCTGCAGAGCTCTACCACCAGCACCAGAGCTGAATTCCATTTTTAAAAAATTTCCTTACTCTGTCATTTTTATCAGACTGGGGAAGTGTGACAGCCAAAATGTGATCAATTTCCACATTATGGCTGACAGAATGGTGCTAATAACTTATTGATCTGAACTACCTCACTGCTGTTGGTCTAGCTGGCTATCTCAGCCTCTGCCCCAAAGAGAGAGAGCATCCACTCTCTGGACAAGAATTCTACCCATAATATCTCAAGGCAGATGGAACCAGTGAACAGATGAAGAGTATCTGACTGCACTTGGGGCTACCAGTAGCATATTAGAGACCAGTGGGCAGGAGGGGCAGCTGCTGATCTAGGCAGGGAGTAGAGTCCCTTAGGTCTGTGTGGCCTGGCCTCACTCACCTCTGTACCTGATCTTGTCCCAACCCACATATCCCCTTAAGGATTAGGCAAGGGCTCTTTTCACAGCAGTCTGTTCCTACTTTAACAAACTCAGACAGACAGAATCTTTCGATTCCTGGAGTTGAGGTAACAGCCTGGTGGAGTAGAGGCACCTCAAGCGAGACCCAGCCCTGTGGCTGACTTAATGAAGCCACATTCGCTCCTAGCACACTGGGGTGCCACTAACAGCAAATGAACTGCCTGAGGTGTAATAGGAAGATGCACAAAGTCGTAGCGCCTGCTGCAAGGTTCGTAGTCCTCTCCAGTCCAGGGAGCAGTAGCACAGTGGAGAAGTGAACCCCTACAAGGACTGAAAGAAAACCCTGAGGAAGTAGGGACAAGACCTTAAGAGAATGTACACATGAACCTGGGCACAAATCACACTCCCAAAGTTATGCACAGTATGAACCCCTGCATACAGTAAAAAGGGAGGACAGTGAAAAGGGAGGAGTAGCCAGACAGAAGACTAAACAGCACAGAGATATGTGTATGTGTAGTACACAAACATGACAAGCATCATGATGGCCTTGACTGGAAGTTTGCAAGTGCATGCTCGCACACAACACACACACACACACACACACACACACACAGAGAGAGAGAGAGAGAGAGAGAGAGACATGTGTACCCAAGGAAGTCTCTCTCCATGTCCAGGAGCAGGGAGAGGGGCCCGTAACCTCAGAATATCTTAACCATTACAGACTCCCTTGGCTCTATCCAATCAATGGAGCAATTAGATTTTATCAGCTGCTTGCTCAGCAGTTCCCATCAAGCTGGGCCTCTATCAAGTCCCCAACTGTTCCAAAAGCAGTCTCCTATCAGCCCTCAAAGCCTTTCAAGCACATGGGGCTTTGAGAAGGATGTCCACTCTGATGGACCACACCCACCCAGTCTTGTAGCCTAAGCATTGTAGCCACTATCAGAAACATTCTCATCTAGGAGCCCAGAACAGAAAGGTCCCTCAAGGCCTCTGAAACTCAGGTATGGCCTCACTGAAGTCTAATGGCCTGCTTTTCTGAAGAGTGCCATTATCTCTCTAGGATGCTTCTTTCTCTGAACTCCTGTTGCTTCCAGAGGACCCCAGGGAGGCAGAACTAGAGTTGCACATAGTCTGTGAGAAGGAGAAGTGAGCATGTTTTTGCCATTCTGCGGTGGGCAGTTCTTGAGTTTAGGAGAGGCTTACATAATATCTGCCCCTTTGAGAAAGGGGTGGTGGGTCTCAGTCACTCTAAACTCGCTTCAGCAAAAAGGCATAATGGAGCAGCCTCTGCTGCAGCCCTGTCTGCCCAGCTGGCTGAGATTAACACAATTACTGTCACATGTAGCCCCAGGGGAAAGCCAGCCTCACCGCTCCCCCCCACCTCACCACTCCCCCCACCCCCGCCTCTGCTGGCCTCTGGCTGCCAGCCAAAGTGCTCAGGTCCCAGAGCTGCTGATCAGAGACAGTTGGCTGTCTTTAGTCAGGATAGCAGTTGCCCCAGGGCCCACTCTACCCTTGATATCTCTTAGATTCCTCACCTCCAGGTCCAAGGCCAATCTCCAAGTTGCCTCTCTGGAAGTCACAGTGGCTTGGATGCTCAGGCATAACGTGGTGACGGCTTCTTCGATGTACACTGGATATAAGGGTGGGGAGGTCGTTGTCCTGGCTGCAGCAGAGCAAGACAGGCCAGGCCATGAGCTGTCTCTTGGGTTGGGAGTCTGGCACATTGTCAGCATGAGGGGGCATGACTCATGGTCAGTTTGCATCAAATATGCAAAGCCAGGTACACACCTCTGTGTGAGAAGAGTGACAGCATACATGTGCATTGCCCACTAAACAGACCAAAGGGAAGCCAGGACCTGGCACTTAGACCCAATTGCAGTTCTAAGGCAGCCCCTCCAGCTATTCTTCTTTGTAGAGAAAAGTATGCCCTGTCCTACCTCTGAGAGCAGCTGGCAGAGAGGGCAAGCTGTCATACCTACTGTCAGCTCTGACAGCAAGCACATGGCAAATACTCCCTAGTTCCTAGTTTTTTTAAATAAGGAAACTGAAGTTCTGACTAGAGCTCTATAGCTGACAAGACTCATGTTCCCTGACAGAGCACCAGCAGGTATGGGTGACACACCATCCATGGCTGGGCTCAGGACTTCTAGTCAGGCCCTTTTGGCTTGGTGTAACAGCATTTAACTGTTTTCTGTGTTTCTCCTTCCTGCTGAGCCAGCTGAATCCTCATCCACAGAGCCCCATAGAGGAGAAGATGTGTAAGTGGGGATACCTTACCCTGCAGTTCTGTAAGCACCCCCACATCAGTAGAGAAGGGAGAAACAGGAAGCCAAAGCCAGGGCAGGAACAGTGGTGCCCAACATTCAGCATAAGCCCTCCATGGCCCACCTGTGACAGAGCAGCCTTGGATTCTGACACAGTGTCTGTGAAGTGACCTGGGAAGCAACTCTAAACCTCATTAAATAGCTCCCAGCCCCTGGCTAGGGTGACTGGAGCTGGGCTAATCCAGGGCTAGCACCTAAGCAGATAAGTTTCATCAGCAGACACCCTAGAGGGCCCCAGCCTAGGGGCCCAGATGTGGTGTTATCCCCACTCTAGCATGACATGCCCAGAGGGCAGGTGGGGGTGTAAGTACTTTATAGGATTAAGTGGCATGAGGCTCATCCCCTGCATCCTCATCAGTGTGGGGGTTTCAGAGAGAATTGCTATCTCAGCATGAATGAGTTGTGGGCTGACTAGGCACAGCCTACAGAGTGGCTCCCATGGTGATCTCCTTTTGGTTAGGAGGTAAACCAGTTTCTAGAGACTCCAGGTAGTAGGTAGAAAGACTGTTCTCTGTGAACACAGTCTGGCCCACAGAAGGAAAGTAAGATCTGGACCTGTATCTGGAAAAGCCTGGTAACATCAGAGTCACTAGGTACTGGACAGCATGATTTCATGGAGTGATACCTGATCAGAATAGGACTTGAATTTGGAGCATTCACCTTCCATTTTGCCTTGGTAGTTTGTTCTATGAGCCCAATGTTGACCCAGTTCTGAAAACTTATTCCTATAGCTTGGTCATTCACTGAAAAAATGATGCTGATTTTATACATATTTGAAAAAATCCCACACATATGTGGCTGAAATGCATTAAATATGTTCTTAGCATTGTGGTGTGGGGTTCTTGAAGCCACAATACATCCTACTGCACCCTACCACATGTTATGGACCAAGTCCTGGGGTATCTCAGGACCAGACTGTCCTCAAACTCACAGAAATCCACCTGCCTCTGTCTCCAGAGTATGCTACCACTGTCTCTTCTTCTCTCATTCTAACTTGGCAGATACTCTTTGCTGTAGCATTCATTTTTTTAAACTCTGCTTTATTTGGGATGTTTAGGCCTCTATCTCCCTTCCACCAACCCCCTCAATGCTAAGTAGAAGAGAGATTAGTGGGGGGATGGGCCACAGACCCCTTTACTTCTTCTGGCTGTTGAGCATCATGGGGTTCTTTTAGGGCTCTATACCAATCTCCATCAACAGCAAATGCAGCCAACAGTCTCCTCCAGGCTGCACCCTGAAGCATTTCTCTCCATCTATCTGCTCCAAACTGCCACACACCAACACCACATGCCATACCATTCTTTCTGTGCTCTCAAATTCATATTTTCTGAGCCTAGACCAAAACCCTCTCCATGCAGTACAAGGTAGGCCTTATCAGCTGGCAAAAGCCACACCCCGTATGAGACAATTAACAGCTGTGGACAAACTAAAGTTCAAACTAAAATCCCACACTTGGGATTAAAACAAAAACATATTTACATAACATAACTGAGTTTTCAAAGAAACTAAAACTTCTATTACACTTTGCTCCAGTGAATTCTCATATATCCTTCAAGACACTACTCATACATAACTATTCTCAACTCCAGGTTCATATCTGGGAGAGTAATCAGAGAATATTACAGCTTCAGTCTTTGAGCAGATGAATACAAATGGACAGGACCATCAGGGACAGTATATACTCAGGCTCCAGCGGTGCCCTGCTCAGAACCCCTGCCTGTGCTACTTGGCATGTTTGACTAAGGTGGGATCCTGCCACCTACCTTCCAAGTTGCGTAAAAAGACATAGAAAAGCTGGCAGATACTCAGGTCACATTGATTCATATTGGCTAGGATAATGAATAAGATAGGGGTCCATAGGCAAAGGGGGGAGAAAAGGCAGACAGCATAGAACTTATAAGCAGGCCCAAGGGGAAGCAAAGCAATAAAATTCCCTGCTGCCTGTTATGTGTGTATAGTCTCACAAGCTTAAACTCCTACCTGCAGGATGTTTCTCTGAAGGAAATATTCACATCCCAGTGGGTGTGAACTCTGAAACGGGGAAAACAGAGAGTCAGTATGGCTCTAGGAATATACCTGGACAGAAGATTGTACATGAATCTGTTTCTAGCATCCTGCTGGACTATTAGTTAAGGCAATGTCTAAGAGGCAGTGCCCCATGCCAAGCTAAGTGTGCTTCATCTCCCACTGGCCAGGCTAGAATTAGCTTCTGGATTTACCAGAAATGAATGAGGACAACAGTCCTGACTTTGCTTCACTTTGGGCACCCAAAGTAGCCTTGTTGCAGGCTTCCTTTGCCTTGTGCTTATTGTATTGAACCTAGTTGCTGGAGCTGCTTCAGTCAGGAGAAACCTCACAGCAGCCATCTGAAGAAGACTTGGAACATCAGCCCAGGTTGCTGCAGGCCTCTAGTTTCCATGGCTACCAACCCATTCCCTAAAAGTGACCCCTGCACAGAAGTGCCTGGATGAGATTTCAAGAAAGGTTTCTGCTTGTATCTGCCCCTCACAGTGCTTACAGATTCTTGACTTCGATGTACCAACCCCACAGTAACCTCTTGCCCTGGCTATGGAACAAGTACCTTTTCTTCATGATTTGGACGTGTGGATCATCCTCCTGCTTCAGGACTGGTTGTTGCTCACAGGCTGGGCCAATTCCATCACTATCACCATCACTGGCTGAGAAACTGGAGGTTCTTTCTTTCTTTAGGGCATGTGTAGGGGGCAAAGTGACTGTTCTCTTGTCAGCTAGCCGTCCCCGGTTCTGAGAAAGTAGGAAGAAGAGGGTTAGGTTAGGCCAGGCCCTCAGCCTCCAAGACCTAGGCCAAGGTGCAGAAGTTACATTGCTGTAGACCAGCTCACAAGGATGGTAGTATGGGGCCCACATGCTCCAGTCCAATTCTTCTCTGAGGCTCAAGCTGAGTGATGGCTTACCATATATGGTAAACCCCACCTTTTACATTCTAGAGGATGCCTCTCAACCCCAGTTCCCTCCATGGGTTCTAGAATCTGCTGGGATCTGTATGAAACCTGGGGCAGGGTTCTAGTTCCATTCTCTCTATCCATTGTCAATACTGACAAACAGAAACATCATGAGCAGTCATTTTTCTCCTCCCACCCCTTTTCCTGAGATATTGGTCATGCTAGGCAAGTACTCTGCCTTCCAGCTACAACCCACATTCCTTTTTTCCATCTTGTTAGTGCTATTCAGAGCCCAATTTAGGGACAATCCCAAGCCTATGCCTGGAGCTTAGAGGACTTGGTTGCTTCCTAAATTTCTGGTCCCTTACCAACTGCAGGCCTAGTGTTTATGAGACACCTGAAGAAGAGACCAGACCCTTTGTCCCATTTATCCCGATTGGTACAGATTTTTATAAGACCCTTTTTCTTTCTCTCCCTTGTATCCATGGTATAAGTATGTAGAGCTGTGGGTTCTTATGCTGTACATATCTCATTTACATGCTCTATACATAGCATGTATTCAGCTCAGGTACATGTGCCAGTGAACACATGCTGAACACTGCAGAGCCGCATAACTGAATGTTCTAGCTTCAGGTCTAGGCCCTTCTCTATGCTTCCTGTGTCTTAAGGTCTTTCTGTTTTCAGGGGAAAGAAAGAAATCACTGATTATTATTATTATTATTATTATTATTATTATTATTTTAGTTGTGAGAAGAGGCTTTTTCTTATCTAATAGCAGGTCACTGGCTCTGAGTGGTGCAAACCTTAAGATTCTGTCAGGTGGTAGTGGTGCATGCCTTTATAATCCCAGCAGTTGGGAGGCAGAGGCAGGTGGATCTCTTTGAGTTCTAGGCCAGCTTTATCCACAGAGTGAGTTCCAGGACAGCCAGAGCTACACAGAAAAACCCTGTCTCAAAAAACAAACAAACAAAAAAAAAGGGATTGAATTCCATCTCCTTTTCCAGTATCTAAGTCTACAAGATCTCTTCTGACATCTCTACCCCTTGTCATTGCCAGAAGGAGAGTTTCTCACCACGCTCATGTGTTCAAGGCATTTTTACCTTCCTTTTGCAGAAAGAGACAGTCCTGTCTCTAAGTCATCCAGTACCTATTTATGCTGCTACCCATAGTCATGTCCTCCAATACAGAGGTGCTTTTTCAGACACAGAATGATTATCACTTCCAGACACATGGCTTGGTCTAAACAGTGTCCCAGTCTGGGCCCTGGGAGCCACAGTCTCTGCTGCATCTGCCCCCAGGAGTCTTCTAGAGCCTACATTGAAGCACTTGCCCAAGTAGGTGATATAGACCCTGTAGTACCAAGTTAGTGGTGTGAATCACTATGGCCTGAGGGCTGGCCTCAGGACAAGAGCGTTATTTCTATGGCTTCTTTAAAAACTACCTGTTGGGCTGGAGAGATGGCTCAGAGGTTAAGAGCACTGGTTGCTCTTCCATAGGTCCTGAGTTCAATTCCCAGCAACCACGTGGTGGCTCACAACCATCTATAAGGAAATCTGGTGCCCTCTTCTGGTGTGCAGGTGTACATGCAAAACACAACATTGTATACATAATAAATAAATAAATAAATCTTAAAAAAAACAAACAAAAAACAACTACCTGTCTTTTGTCCTTCACTATTCTAAGAAAAGCAGATTGAAGGTAAAATGGCTTTTGAAATAGGAAAGCCATTCCATAATGCCTGGGATTTATCCTACAGACACTATATTTACCAGGCTTGTGAACCAGACATCTGTCATCCCACAGGCTTGGAGAATAATTTCTATGAGCTCTTGTTAGTCTCTCTATAAGAGAAAGAAACATATTTCTGCTTCCCCTACAATGGGAAGAAAGGGACTCAAGGGCTATGAGACTGCTACTTGGAAAGGAGCCAGAGCCAGCTGGCTATTTCCAGCCTCAGCCCCATGACATACACAGCTGGGCACAGGGACCTATATGACCCTTCTATACCTACCCATACCTACCCTACCCTTCTGAGAATATGAGGTTGGATCTTGAGTGGTGCCTTGGAGGATGACCTATGAGAAATGATACCAAGGATCCTGATGGCCATCCTGATCATATGCAAGGACTGAGAATATAGCTTCCCTTATATCCTGGAAATGTTAGCCAGTCCTACTGCTTAACAGATCTGAAAACTTGACTCCTAGCCAAGAGCTGGCCCTCTTCATACAGTGGGCCAGCACACAGAATCAGAGATTCTGATTTGTGTGCACACTGTATTCAACTACTGGAATATCTGTGATACTGATACATACTTGTGGGATAAGGGAAACAGCCACAGTGTGGGAAAAGTAGGAAAGTTTCTCTAAGAAAGGACCAGGCTTTGGCAAGTTGGCCTCTGGTCTGAGTTGTCTCCCATGCATTGTAGGGATTGGGTGCTCCAGAGAAGCAGTAGTCCCATTCCTCTCAGAGCTGCAGATTTCCCATTTGAAGTGAGGGAGGCACCTGGCTACTTGTCCCCCAGTCTTCTGGGGGGTGCTCAACAGGCATTGGTTTGTAAGTAGCATGGCTCCTCCCACCCAAACAGAAAACCAAGCCCTAAAAGCCTAGTGAGGTGCTGCAGAGAAGAGATTTTGGCCTGTGGTCCCAGCAGCTAATGATGTCTGTATTCACCTACATGTTTTGTAAACCTAGTATGTGTGTTAGCTTGAGGCTGTTGGCCTGTATTAGATCTGGTGGGGTAGGCATGTGGCTCCCTTTCTCCTGCTCCACATGCATGAACATGCCCCTCAGGACCTATAAGGAACCCATAAAGATACCCCACCACTAGCCCAAATGAAACAAACTTAAGGTGGTAAATTGGGTCCTATCAGGGCATCTCTGCCTCATTCTGTTCCTGCAGAGTGGATGCTGTGTGAAGCCAGGTACAGCCCAAGTTCAGCACCAAGACCCTTATTGCCCTCCCCCAGGTGCTCTTAGTATCTCTCTTGAGGCAATATCTTTTAAAATGAATCCCTCAAACCTTTCTCGCATAAGGGCATGCATGCTTGATCTCTAATCTCCCTTGTTCTTCATGTATTCAATACATTGTCTACCTTTGGTGGGAATCTCTAACCAGTTCCCAATTTTAGCTCACTGTATACCTATATAGCAAAGATTCTGCTCTGACCAGGTTATTCTCTAAAGATACTCAGAAATTTAGGCCCATGCTGGCCAGGATTCCAACTTAGTATCCCAGAGACACAATTTGCTCATACTCAAGCCTGGGGCCATTCCAGATCACAGTCAAAGCAAGTCGTATCTCAGAATGCGCATAACCCCACAATCAGCATCATTCCCAGGTATGTCAGGTGATTTGGTGACCTCCAGATCTGGGCCAAGATAGTCCCAAAGCCCAAGCTGAATGACATGATCCAGGAACAAGGCTATGATCTGAGTAGAAATGGTTCCAAGGGTGGAGGCAGAAGAACCGGAGAGAGGAGACTCCGGGTTTAAGAACACTTGCTGCTCTTGCAGAGGACCAGGGTTTGTTTCTAAGAATCCAAATGGCACCTTAATACCTAATACTTAATTCTAATTTCAGGGTCTCTGACGCCCTCTTCTGGCTTCATAGGAACTAGGCACTGGCTTCATAGGCACCACATGCTTGCCAAACAGACATACACATAAAATAGAAATGTCAGAATAAATAAACGAACAACAACAGAAAACCACCCAACTCACCCTGTATCAACCTGGGAGGGGCTTCTGCACCTGGGATCCCCTCTCTTTCCAAGGAACAGTCTGGGAGAGTGCAAGGTAAGCCACTGGCCTCTTTACTTTTCCCAGGTTCCTCCAGAACATCAGCAGGGCTGAGGCTAGAATTCTCAGTCCCAGACAACATAGTCACCAGTTTTGAAGCAGAAACCCAGCCCTTCCACCCAACAAACTCCAGCTTAACTCATATCTCACCACAGGCGAGGATATTCTACAGCCTGGACAATCGCAGATTGGGGGATGCACTTGCAGGATCCCCTTAGACATAAGTGTCTTCAGGCTTTTCCCTGCAAGAGACCAAGCAGAACACGTGAGAAAGAGGCCAGGTGCAGGTAGCATTAGCATGTTTTTAAGGGGCATAGTCTGCCCTACCGCAAGGCCAGACCCCCACTTCTACCCACAAGGTATACGAAATTTACAATGATCTCTCACATCTGCAGTTGTTCAAGAATTCTGTCCCACCCTTGCCGTAGCTGCTTGGAAAAAGTAGGGACTTTGAAACTCAAATTCCACCCCCCACCCCCGGAGCCCTCTTTCAGCGCTCCAACCTCTTCACTCTTCAAGCTGGTACCAAAGGAACCCAGCTTGGCAGGGGCTAGGTAGGTTGAGGCCAGGATGAGGTAAGAGGTGAGGAGAGGATCTGGCCTGCTTCTACATTCGCTTCCTTGCAGGAAGAGGATGGCCTCATGGGGGCGGGGCGTGACCCCCTAAACCTAACTTTTTAACTCCAGGCGCTGCTCCAGCTCTTATTGAACCCGGCCCAGAAGCCTCCACACCGAACCTTTGGACCCACAGTCCAAACAGGCTGTGGTTGGCGGTATCGCTAATGTCGTTAGGTACCGCTGCCTCCATCTGCCTACATAACCTCCACTAGCGAGCGCTCCACTAGCATACCCTTGCCGGATGTGCACCCCACCAATCAAGCCAGGAGCCGCTAGCTCGGCTCTTGTGCAGAAGAGGTATCCCTCTCATTTGGCCTCTCTCGTAAACTTCCCCTGCCTTCAGGCCTCTCCGACCTTTCCGAGCTAGGTATCTGTCGGTTCGTGGATAGTCCGGAACCCCAGCGCCTGCGCTGAAGGGATCGGAGAGGCTGAGAGACCTCGGCTGTGTGTCCACTAAGTCGCCTGTGCGTGGGTGGGTGGACAGGTGTGGCTGGGAGGAGAGGGGTATTCCCCACGCTAGCCCTGGAGTTGCAGCGCCCCCTCTAGACTAACACTAGGTGTCCCAGGTGGCAGAAGGAGGAACCTGGGGAATCGAAGGAGAGGGACAGCGGCGGCTCGAGCCCCAACCGCGGCCGCACCTTTGTGGCGGATGCTGCGCTTCCAGTCCTTGGCCGTCTCGCGGCCGCTGACAAACTGGAACTCGTTGGGTGTGAGCCACTCGCCTCGGTGGCGGATGGACGGGCCCTTGCTGCCCTGGCAGAGTTTGCGAACGTAGAGCAGTGCACGATTAGCACCGCACTCCACCTCGATACAAGGCTCACCATTGTCTATCAGCGGCTGGAAATCCGGTGCCGCGGATGCTGTCGCTGAGAAGCACTGGAAGGCCAGCGGGTCACCGGGCAAGTAGAGATGAGGCGCGGCCTCGTGCAGGTTAAGGTAAGCGCGCGGGGGGCAGAGTGATGGAGCTAGCAATGTCTCATAGCTGGAGGCTGAGGCGGGCAGCGAGGCAGCCGAAGGCAGGGCTGCTGCAGCGGGCAGTGGCGCCAAGTAGGCGGGCAGTGGTGGCAGCGGCAGTGAGGTCAGGGTCGGGTGGAAGGTAGCCAGAGCCAGGGCCAGGTCCTTGCGGCCCAGGAGCTCTTTTTTCACAGCTGGCATGGCACTCAGATGGAGGCTTTCTGTTGCCTGCTCAATTTATTTTGGTTGGAGTTGGGTCTCAGGGTCAGGAAGCATTGGATAGAGCCTGACTAAACACTCACTCGAGCCGGCTACTGTGCCTCAGTGCTCTCAGATGATGCAGCCGCCTTGCTGGCCGCCGGGCCTCCCTGGACAGTTGTCTGGCTGGTTATCTTGGCCTCGACCGCCTGAAGCATGGTGCTCCTGGAACTGCCTAAGATCTTGGTCCTCTGCTCCCGGGTCCTAGGTCTCTGCTCTTTGCAGAGCGTCTGAAGTCCAACTGCACTCGAGCCCAGGGCCAGTCCTTGGCTCAGAGCTGGGCTGAGCCGGGCAGTGAGAAGTTGCGGACTCGTCAGTCCTGCTCCTAGTCCAGCGAGCGTTCTAAGCCCCAGCCCCGCTTTTCCCCGCCCCACAGCTGCTCCGGCACACACTCGTTCACTGCAGGACTTGGAAGACTCGCCGCCGCCGCCGCCGCCGCCGCCGCCGCCGCCGCCGCCCCCCCCCCTCCCCGCCCCTGCCCCCGCCGCCGCCGCCGCCGCCGCCGCCGTCGCCACCGCCGCCGCCGCCTCTGCTGCCGCCACAACTTGGCCCATTTAAACCGCCCTGGCGCGGCAGGCGGGCGCGGGCTCTGGTGGGGGGTGCGTGAAGGCCGACTGGACTCAGGTGGCATGAAGATTGCGGGACAGGGCTGCAGCCCCTGGTTTCCCCCTAGTGAGTAGAATAAAATAAGTCCCTGGGGTGTAGGTGCTGAGTGCAAGACCCCAACTGTGAGCCTAAAGGAAAGTGGGATAGTGTGCAAGATAGGTGAGTGGGCTTCTGCCGAAATGGAGCTGGGATGTTCCCATTTACCCTTGAGTATGAGCCTGCTCCCCTCAGAGTGCCTTTATGCTTTTCTGGGGGCAGGGGGCTGGGTTGTGGATTGTGAAGGATTTTCATTCTGTCTATAAGTAAGAACAGCAGTTCTCTGTAAGTTTTCACTCACTACCCACTTCTCACCAAGTTGGTACACTTGATCACATATTGCAGATTTTTTATTTTCATTTTGCAGATGAGAACCTAAGATAAGTTAAGCAGTCTTCGGATGACACACAGCTGTTTAGACTATGATGCCTACCTCCAGGGCACAGCCATGGAATGGAACAAGGAGGCCTTTATAGAATCAGGGTGGGAATAGGGGATTTGGCAGCTGACTCAACAAATGTCCACACCAACACATTTTTATTCCCAAGATCCCCAAATCTATGTTCACCTTGATAACTTGGAGGGTGCAGATAAGCTGTGTGACTAGTCCCTGATCTCCTCTTCTGCATGTTTGTATGCACTCAAGATGAGCAGGGTTATTAGCTTGTGAGAGGCATATCTGTTGGTGTGTCGTGTTGGGCCCCTGTTTTCCTTGGCTTCTGAAATGTACCTGTCATACTCTGACTTTGTCCAGGGTGAGCTAAGCTGGGTCACAAGTTTATATGTACAAATACAGATAAGCTTCAAGATAGGTCCTGGGAGTGAGGAAATGGTGCCGTCTTTTCCACCTCCCCTAGTGACCCAGCACCTACTAGTATGAAGCTGGTTACTGGGGCAATTCTACTTTCCCCACTAACCATGGCCTGCTCATCTATCAGCCGTTCCCAAGTTGACAGAGTGAAATCTGTTCACATGAAGAATATGCTAGGAGTCTGGACAGCCCTTGTACACCTTCTAATAATGTTGTTTTTCATATGCGGTCTGTTGGTGCCTCAGGGGATAAATGGAAGTGGGTGACCACTCCTTTCTTCACCAACTTTGGCTCCATTACCTTGCCTGGATCCTGGACACTAACATGTTCTTGAAATGAAGTGTGACAGACAATAAGCCTTTCTCTTCTCTGTCTCCTTGGCCTGTGTGTTTTCTAATGTACGATGCTGCTTCAATATCTAATATATTATAATATAATATATTATATCTATAATATATTATAGCTTATAGGTGCTGCCTGTGATCCTTTGCTTTGAAGAGAACATCACATTAATGAGTAGGTGTGGCACACATGGAGAGACTGTCAGAGCTCCTGGCTAAGGCCAAGTGTTAGACCTCATGTGTTCATTTCTGAACATAACCCTCAATCAAGATCTTCTGTAGATTTAGAAAGCATAGGCTTAGATCTGAGAAGGCTACTGCTTGCAAGGCACTGTGTATGTGTGTGTGCCCAAAACACTCAGTCTAACCTCATGCCAATCTTGTCACAGCTAGTACTTTTCTTTTCCTGAAAAGAAAGACCCTGGCTTAGGTCCAAGGCTGGAAGACTCTTCCCTTTGTTCACTGTACTGTTCCAGGGCTTGACAAGGAAATCCCTTTCAACATACTCCTTTTCCTTGGATGAAGATACTGTCCATGGACTAGGCTTCCTCTTTGAGGACATTGTACTTTCTACCCTTGAATCCTAGGCTGGACCACCTGGGCCACTCCCTCCTCTGTCGTCCTTAGAATGGAGCAGAGGCTCGAGGGAAATAGTTTTGGAACTAGAATCATCCAGGCAACCTACACCTAAACTACAGCACCTCCTCCACCCTGGTGGCCCCACCCACTAGCTTTGGCATGGCCTGGTCGCTGCTCCCGGGCCCCCTGTTTGGGGGCCCTCTGCTTCAGGCTGAGGCTGGAGTGCCACTGCAGGAGGGGGAGGAGAGTCATAAATAACCCTGGTGGCTGTGACCTGAGATATGTAGGAGGGGCTTGGTCTGGTCACAGACCCCTCTGTCCCAAAAAGGCTTGCCTGTCAATTTAAGATTGCCTCTCTCTTATAGTCTCTTCACTCATAACCATCAATTATCTGTTTACTAAGCACAGATGTGGTAGAGTTCCTTGGAAGAGAGAAGTGGAGGTTCAGCTGTAAAAAGAGAAATGTCTGAGACCACAGATGTGATCAGGTACTGTGAATAAAGTCTTGGTCCATCATTCAGGCTGCCTGCCTGCTTATGGTAATGGGCTGCATGCTATGCAGGCCTTGACCCTCCCAGAGTATAGAGACAGACAAGTTCAGAGTTATAGGTTCACAGATGTAGGCCTAGTCTTCAGTCTTCAGAGCCATGAGGAAGCACACGTTTACAGACATGTTTAACCACCAGCAAATAGATACATGCTCAAAGCATGCAATAAATGCAGGTCTCAACCTGCATCCATATTGCTGCTTCTAAAGTCCCTGAACTTGAATGTGCATGATGGTACACAACGCATGGCGTCCCCCAAATGTCCACACAAAGCACAAGCAGCACAGACAGACCACAGGTAAACCAACGCCTATGCATGAAATGCCAGACTTACAGTCACTAGTACCAAAGAAACTCTGTTTCACATGTTTTTCTGCCAAGACAACATGTTTGGTCCAAGTGTCTAGTGCTGTTGGACTTCCTAGGAATGGGTTAACCTGCAAGGTTAGAGGTTAGTGGTAAATTAGCTGGGGCTCCCTCAGATATTTTTGCAAATGGTCAGGCCTCCAGGAATATGTTTGCTTCTGGTCCTGGTCAAGAGACAGAGGTGCTGCTCTGCGGAGACATGCTTGTCCTGGGGCTTGCTCTGAGCTGACTACAGGCCATGGTATGTTGTTCAGGAGAAAGGAGGATGTTCCTGAGGCTGGTCTGTCTACTGACCTTAACGTTTTTTTCACCTAAAGAAATGGAGATGAGCCTGAGCTCAGATTGTTACCACTCCTGTGGGTGTGTGGGAAACATTGCCTAGATGCACTGTAGCAGGTGTCTACAGGGGAATGCAGCTCCAAACTGTTGTTATCTGTGCATTGACATTCACTGATTATGTTCATGTATGCTAGCACATTCGTTCATTGACCCCAACACAATTCCTTGATCCTGATCTAGTCTCATCGTTGGGGAGATTCTGTCATCACTTGTTCTGCATGCTCAGCCCTTTCCCTTAAACAGGACAGAAAGATACCTGTTTCTGGCTAGCATAGGGATGGTGTAGTCCCTGCTTTATGGCAGCTTTCCCAGTGTTGTGTTAGCCCCGTTGCCTACCTATTCCCATCTTCTGCCATTGTCCTGGTGGGATTTTACATACCTTCTTGTCTTCAAAATATTATTGAGTTTGGTTACAGCTACTCTCTTCATCAAAAAGACATACCTGGAAGAAAATTTTGGCATAGTCAGGGTTGACATTCTTGCCATTACAAGACACTACCTTGATTGGTAGTTCAGGAGTGTGGTGTATGGGGTATGTGTGGTGCTCTTATCTGAGGGTCCTGACAAGGTGGCACATAGGCATGCAAGAACATGGCTGGGGAAAAACCAGATTGACCTAAGATCCTGTATCCCAAGTTCTAGGTGCTCAACTGAAGTCTCTTGATTCTGACAAAGTTTCATCTACCATGGGCTTCCCTGTGTGCAGTAAGTTTGTATGGTAATTTTGCTTTCTGGGACTCTAGAAAGCAAAACTCAGGATGGGGGAAAGCCAATGGAACGTCAATACATATAAAATCCAACTAGAGTTTCCTGATAACAACATTGGCTGAATAATATTCACTGAGCAGGAAGAAGCTGTTGGCCACCCATAGGAAGGTAGTACCAGCTCAAGAGAGCCTGAGATAATGATCAAGGTGTAATATCCCAAAGGCATCTTTCAGAATAACTAAGATCCCTCTGTGTGTCACATGTCCTTTAGAACAGCAGTGTGTGGGAAAGCATGTGACAGAATAGTAATGGAGTCAGGATATGTAACATTGTCATGACATAGAGCATACTACCTTATATATAATAGCTGCCATTATGGTAGGATCATCTAGGGCTACTGGTAGGCTCTCATTAGCAGTGGGACTCATTCCCTGGTGGGTGCTTCTGGAATGCACTGATGTTTTGCTATTCTGTGAGGGATACCTGGTGTCAGGATCAAGTTACTCAAGTTCATCTTTTTTTTCTGTGTTGTGCCAAGGGGTCAAAATAGAAAATCCCTTTGTACTGTTGGATAAGAATGAAAAGAAAGCCTGTGCTATGTAACTCTGAAGCCATGCATTGCAACCTTTGTTGTAGCCTCAGAAATGAGTGTGTGGAGGCCCTGTACAAAACGAACACAGAAGCCTATGATCTGGTTTCCACCAGTTTACTATGGGAGGAAAGGCATATATATTCACAGCACATACTCAGATATCTGCACATACATGGGTTCTAAATTAAGACTATTGCCTTTGGGTTTCCAGCCGGGGGCTCAGCATGGCTTCTTTCTTTGGGAGCAAGGTTTCCCTGGTGCCTTTGGCTAGTGGGAGCCCAGTAGCCCAGTCTGGAGTTACGTATGTCCCTTTTATTCTGATCACCATTAGCCCCTTACAATGCAGGGGGACTCCAGAGCAGACTCTACTCTCCACCCAAGCTCCTGCTGCAGCACCGAGGTTAAGACTAATAAAACATTCACCTCGAAGGAGACAGCTTTATCTTGATGATCAGAAGTTTGCCAGCTCAATTTATGATGGAACATAAGATCTCAAAATTTAAATTTACGCACCCTTGTATAACAAGAGGTCAAGGATATTGAAAGTGGACGTGATATGATCACTGAAGGCTCCCTCTGTAATGCTGCACAGAAATCTTTACTTCCTGACTCCTGCTCCAATGGAGTGATGGCTCAGCAGGGAGAAGTAAGAAGGGCAGGCGAGAGTCTGTTGGGAGGATATACACAGAAAAGGATAAACAGAAAGAGAGCTGTGATTGTGATAGGCAGAGCTGCCCTAGATCATTCCTGTTTAGGAATATAACTATCATGTTGAAGATAAAGAAGTGGTCTGACACTCTGGGATAAGAAGCCCATTCTTCTTGTCTCTTACCTCCCCACTATAGGTAACTCTGACTTAGAGATTAAGTTTGAACATGATTCAGAACCTCAGGCTCCATCTTCAAAAGGGGTTGTTGTGGGTTCAGGTTAGCTCCCTAGCCTTTAATGCTCTCCACCACTGGGGGAGGATTGTAGAGAAATGGCTTTGTCATGGCCTGAAGCTTAGCCACCTGGGGGCTGTGTCTTTGAGCCTAAGGCAGACTCTGACTTCAGGATTTATACAAATAAGTGGAATAAAGAGTTCTGGAAGCCCTAATCTGATTACAGTCATTCATTTTATGGTCGTTAATAATTTGTACAATAAAGAATTGAGGCTGCTCCAGTGAGGGGGAGGTTGTGGCTCAGCCATCCCTTGGCGCCAGCAGTGGGAGCTGGAAACATAAATTATTAGTTTCTTATCACTTGGACTGCCATAGCTCATACTGCCATGGTCTGATGGGGTTGAGAGGGGTCCTACTCAGAGTCTTCTCTGAGTGGCTGCTTGTCTTGGAATCTCTGGGTGGGACCCTTTGTCACTCCAGCCAACATCCTAGTACCTCAGGCTGTGACCCCAGAGTTGAAAGCTGTGTCTACTATGCGGGTAGGGCTTTGTTTCTTTCTCCCTAGGCCTCTGACATTTGCTAAGTGAAAACAAACCCTCCATTTGTAAAGCCCAAGGCCCAGGCACACACCCACTATGTGCTCATTATAGAAGCTAACAGACCAGTCCCCTTTCAAGTTGTCCAGCTCTATGGCTTCACACTGGGTGGGACTCAGAGCACCTATACTTGAATTTCCATCTCTGCAGGGAATGTCTATCTGTCTTTCTGGACCGGCTCCTGATCTGGGGTTATTGAGCAAAGAGTGCTCACCTGGGAGTGCTGCTATTTGGAGGCCTTGGTTCCCCATGAAGAGCAGGTTCAAGCAGAGCAGCAGGAGCTTTCTGTGGTTCTGGTAACTTAAGAGTTCTGTCCTAGGCTTTTTTTGTTTGTATTCAGAGATGAGGGGCTGAGGTGGATGAGGTCCTTGGTTGAACTTAAAGGCTACAGATCAGAGAGCTCTAGCCCTAGGGCATGACAAAAATGTGGCAGGGCAGGATCCCAGCCTGCCTGGGGTAGGTCTTTCTTTCCACCTTCAAACTGTGGAAGGAGAGGCTCAAACAAGGTTTAAAAAGCCAGGAGTGAGTATGGAGGAAAGGAAAGATAATGGCAACCTCTGGTTCCTGCCAGAGAAGATTGCTAGACCTAAACCCCTCTCTATCTGAGCCTTTAATTCCTGGTGTTGGGACTTATCCAAGCCTTTGTATGGATGGTAGTGTTTGGTGGTCAATGTTGTATGGAACAGAGTCTGGAGTTAACATTCCCAGTTCTCTTTGTTCACCACTTTCTGGCTGTGTGGCTTTGGAAAGGCACTCAACCCTAACACTGAGTTCTCTTTGTAAAATGAGACTGACTATTAAAAGAGGCAAATCTGGTGTTTGATGAGGTGTACAGGTCCCAGATATGCCAGGTTATCTAGACAGCTCATCATATACCCTCTGGACCATATCATTTCCCATTTCTCACAGCACTGTTCCAAAATGTTTCTGTTTGCCACATCCCATCAAACCTTCATCAAGTACCTTATCTTAACATGGGAACACAGTGGCAACGAGTTCTGTAATTTGTATTTCTATATCTTATTATTTTTATTGTTTCTGGCTCCTTTCTCACTGACTGATTTTCCTTCCTCCTTCCTTCCTTCCTTCCTCCTTCCTTTTCCTTCCTTCCTTCCTTCCTTCCTTCCTTCCTTCCTTCCTTCCTCCCTCCCTCCCTTCCTTCCTCCCTTCCTTCCTTCATTCCTCCTTCCTTTTCCTTCCTTCCTTCCTTCCTTCCTTCCTTCCTTCCTTCCTTCCTCCCTCCTTCCTTTTCCTTCCTTCCTTCATTCCTTCCTTCCTCCTTCCTTTTTCTTTCTTTCTTTCTTTCTTTCTTTCTTTCTTTCTTTCTTTCTTTCTTTCTTTCTTTCTTTCTTTCTTTCAACAAGGTTTCTCAGTGTAGAGCTCTGACTATCCTGGAACTCATTTTGTAGACCAAGTTGGCCTTCAACCCACAGAGATCCACCTGCCTCTGCCTCTCAAGTGCTGAGATTAAAGGCATACAACAACACCCACCTTTTTTTCTTCTTTTGATTTGTATTTGCCTGCTACCTCATCTTCCAGGTGAGTTTTGATTGGGAAACAGAAACTGTGAATTTTGTTTAGTGTGTACTATTTTTTAAATACAAATTTTCAACTTACTTTGGATATTAAGAAGGCACTTGGAAACAATTTGGTCCTGTTGTGTTTTGCTCAGAAGCCTTATTGGGAAGCCAGAAGAGCATTTCATCTAGGTCAAACTCTGTCCCACCTCACTGTGCTATAGGCTTTGCTTTGTCCCTTTTGTGGGATTGGCTGTGGAAGCTCTACAGTCCTTGACAAGACTTTCTCTTATCCTTACATTCAATTGTCTTTTCAGTATTGCCCTTTCTGATCTGGGCTTGCTGATGGTAGTGGGGCTCCCAGCTCTGCCTCTTTCCCTCTGAGAGACCTTCCACACTATCCTGGGCCCTTCTTTTGATACTATAACTTGGATATTCTTGAGTCAGGGCTCCATATTTATATTGCTGCTTGGGCTTTTTGTTCTTCCTGACAGATATTTCTGGTGTCATGGTACACCAAAAGTACAGTCTGGCACAAAGGAGTTTCTCGAAAGTCTTTTCTGAATGTGCCTGGGTTGTACTACATGGATACTCCCTATGGTTCCTGTAATGTGTGGAGCCAGATCACTGGCTTATCAGATGCTAGTAGTCTTTTGGTTAGTGAAATCTTATCCAAGTTTCACACAAAGAATGGGTCAGAGGGACTCCACTGTCACCTACAGAATCTGCAGTCCTTCAGCTTGGAACTGTTTCTTATCTATAAGACCCCAAGGACCCTGATGTCCAGGGAGGCTGGTGGGTTTATTGTAGAACCAGGAGGATCATGTTTGCTGAAGCATACTAACTGTGATTGGGGGTGAGTTTGCTTCATACTGAAAGCAGCAGACTCCTGTTGGCCCTGGGCTAGGGTCCTATCCTTGAAGAGGACTCATTGCCAGTGCCTCATTGTGAGAAGATAATCTTAGAAATGTCCCTGAAGGAGATGAAGCCTGCTGATGTCGGATCTATTATTTCTCTGAAAGTGAGGTCTCTATAGGTTATAGGCTGAACATATATACATGTGTGCTACAGAAAGGCACACAGCTAGCTGCACATGAGATCTGGTAAGGGTAACATATCCTGTGGTGACAATAAAGGTTACTCTGCTGGTATTGTGGGATTTAGGATTTCTATGTTAAAAGAAGTGCTTGGGTGTACATTCTGGAATGAGGTGGGACCTGCAGGTAGATTCTGACTTTTGCTCCCAGTTATGTAGATAGACAAGCAGAGGAGTTAGGAATAAGGAATCCGAGAGCAGGATGGTAGGGACAGGGGAAGGCAGAAGGCAGTAGTGTGAGATTCTGTTGGGTCTTGAGTTCCTACATTATTTCTTCAGTTTAATTGGCAGCTTGCACCCAAAGCCATCAGTGAACAAGCATCTTTTGAGTGACTTTGTGTGTGTGTGTGTGTGTGTGTGTGTGTGTGTGTGTGTGCTCATATGTATGCACTTGCACTGGGAGTTAGACCTAGGTCTTTGCACATGCTAAGCAAAGCATGCTAAGCACAGTATCCTTAAGACTGATTTCACTTATCACTGACTTAGTATGAGTAATTTTATCATGAAACACAGAACAGGGTGATAGGTGAGGGACTATCCAGATGACTATCTATCTGGCTAGTTCCCATTTTAAGAGGGATGTTCAAAGAGGCCCTGCCTTGTATAGAGGGATGATGATGAAACAAGAGAGGAGGGAAGAGGAGAAGGATCTGTATTATGGTGATTGGCAAGGCTTTGGAAGTGGGGGAGACAGAAGACATAAACCCAGCCTTCCTGCCATGGCCCTGACTAGGTAACAAACATGGCTGTCTCACAAGTATGCGTAGGGCCAAGGTCCAGAGGCTGAGATTGAAGGACAAACAGGTGTGACCTTTATTCTCAGATTAAAAACAAAACAAAAACGAACCAAACCAAACTAAAACAAAACAAAAAACAACTCCCAAAACATGAGGATGTTCTCACATGTGTCTTTTTTCTTCAGCTTCTTCACAAATTGGTGTTGTATCTTATCCATAATAGCCCAAGTCATATCTTCCTTAACCTTTGCATGTGGATGCACTGGGCTCCTGGAACCTCTTCCATTTATTTCATTAGGAAACCTACCTATCGTTAGTGGACATGGGGGAAAGCCTACCCATCTTCCCCTAAGACCCAAGCCACAGTAAACAGCAAGGAATTCAGCAGGCTTGGGGCCACATAACCAAGGAACAAGCATCTAATCTCTTTCTTTTCCTTTTTTTTTTTTTTTTTAAGATTTAGTTTATTATGTATATAATGTTCTCCCTGCATGTACACCTGAACCCCAGAAGAGTGCACCATATCTCATTTTAGATGGTTGTGAGCCACCATGAGGCTGCTGGGAATTGAACTCAGGACCTCGGGAAGAGCAAACAGTGCTCTTAATCTGTGAGCCATCTCTCCAGCCCCCTAATCTGTTTCTTGCCTATGAACTTCCTGGGATCTGGATGATCCTGCCTACCCATAGTAAAAAAAGTCCAAGTTTCTCAGGTGTGGTGAGCCAGCCCATCTCTACCAAAGTAAAGCCTCTTAATGCTAGTTCCATGCAGCCAGGAAGGTGATCCCTGGGCTAGTCACAAGATCAGACAGATTCAGTCCTGCAGGTGTGATTGTGCTGTTTATTGTGTGGCTAGTGAGTGCCCATTGGAGTTGATAGCCAACAGTGCTGTCATCTTAGTTGACGAGCCTCAGAGAGAAGGCTGGGGGTGGTGCAAGGGGATGCTGGTACAGGAGTGGAGCTGTCCCCAGGCAGCTGGGCAGCTTCCCATGAGGCT